>NW_028288586.1:0-730000 GCF_059628265.1 Tinamus guttatus
TGGATATGTCTAACATAGAGCATTGTCTCCTTCATTCCTTGCATATTCTGAAACAATATATCAAGGAAATAAGAAAAATATTTTGATTTCAATAAATACTTATGAAAAAAATCTGACCAAGAAATTACTGTTGGTTCACCACTGAATTCCTGATGCAAGACCCAGCTAATCCCAGAGCACCTGATGACTAAGTAGAACCTAGGCCTTGACCATCAGTTTTGGAGTCTATAGGCACTAGCACATCATATACATGCATAGTGGAAGAAAACTGTTTCAGGGTTCAGTACAGTTTAATTCTTCAGTAGCCAGATGCTATCTTGAATGAACCAGTTTTGTGCAGAATTACTAAACAAGGCATTGCTTTTAGTTAAGGAACAAAGAGCAGAAATTACTATTCATAAGGAAAAAAACAACCCATTCTTAAAATATAATACTACTCCTCAAACCCAGAAGCCACCAGTAAAACACTAGTTATAAGATGCATATGTCATTTAGCTTCTGAATTAACCTTCTCTATTCTGAATTGATGATATAATCCAAGAAAAATAACTAAGGTGTGGCTATTTCTATGTTCATCCTGTTAATTTCTTGATAAACCTGTTTAAGACACCAGATCATTTTGTTGGCAAGGCAACTTTCCTTTGTAAGCCCGTGCTCCCTTAGGGGAAATTATTTTATTGTCAGGAAAAAAAATATTTGAATGAGGAAGCATTTTTAGTTAAGAGAAAGACCAAAATAACATTTTTTTTCCAGATAGTCTTTGGTGTTTTTGTTCCAAACTAAGATGATATTCAAAAGGTCCACCTAAAAATCATTCTCTCTTTTCCATTTTTAGTCAGAATTAATTATAGCTCATATCTCAGCATCAGCTATCAACTGTACACAGTCTGCTAATTGTAACAACATGTTAACTTTAAGCTTTTCTTGCTTCAAGAATATGTTGGCTTTTGGATTTTAAAACTGAAATTATTTTGTCAACACTGAGCAAAAAACATTGAAATCAAATTTATAATGTCACTGGAAATTAATCAAAGAAGTTCTACTGTGACTTTAATCAGTAGAAGTGTCTATGTCCACCTCTTCCGTTATTCAGAAAACCGCATGGGGGGCAAAAAAGTAAAGTTATTGTGGCAAACTGCATTATTAACAAATGGGAGTATTAAATAGTCCCTATCAGAACTTTAAGTTCCCGAGCCTGAGAAATTCAGTACATTAAATTAAGAAGTAAATAATTGGAATATCTTTACTGGAAAAAAAAAAAAAAAAAAAAGTATACCTGGGGTTATTCTAAAATTTGGCATAGAAAGAAAAAAAAATCATGTATTTTTTGCCTAAGCAAGGATAGAAAGATAAATTATTTAGTTAGTAGCTGTTAATGAGGCTGAAAGAAATGGAAATCATTTCCCTAAGTCTTTTAAAGCAGAGTCCCAACCTTGTATTACATATACCACTAGGTATACACTGAGTCGAAACAGAGAAAACCTTATAAAGCATTCAGTTAAATCTTCTGTTATCATTACTTTCTATACTATGACCGGCAAGAAGTAACACAATCCCTTTCAATTTTATGACATTTATTCATATTTTCTCTCCTTCATTCAAGTAACCTATATATGTAGTAATAACCAAACTAGCATCTTTGATGGTAACAAAACAAAATAACAACTTGAAAAATCAACCCTGTTTTTTGTACTCCATATTCTTAGTACTGTAATAGGTATAAAGTGTGCTGATGTTTACATGTATCATCAGATAGAGTGTAACTGCTAATATGCTAGTATTTTAAAAATAGAGTTCCCATTAAAGTCTTCAGAACAGGATCATTTTTCAGCAGTCTGAAGGGTTATCTTCTTCCAAAGATCAGTTCAGATGGGACTAGTCCATTATTTATCATTTTCATATTAAAAAGCAATACCGGATACTATTCAGCTCACACCTAACAATGTGCCAACCAATCAAAATATTTTTTTCTGTCTCCCTGACAACAATTATAAAGACAGTATTGCAACAAGTCATCAAAATTCAGATGATATCATCAGGCTAACAATGTGTTGAAAAACATTTCTGTTGCCTCCAGCAACAAAAAGCTTCGTTAAGTCCCATTCTGCCTTGGAAACTTACGAAGGCAAAATATTGAAGTAAAAACACTGGGAATAGAAGTGAACAGTCAAAAGGAAGATGAAGTTAAACTTCACATCTAATTTAACCTGTAGGTACTTGTATAGTAGTTGCTGAAACAGCTACCTACATTTCAAGTTCCTAGTCACCAAAGTGGAATACAAAAACATCAGGTAGGTATCTACATGTCACAGACAGCCCAAAAGGCATGGACAGCAGCAAAATGCAGAAAGCTTATCTATACAACATAATAAAATAATGTGTAGAGACAGCCAGAAAACTCTAAGCAGATAGACATGAAGTTCCAAATCCTCTGCAGATTCAATGCCTATCTTCAGGGTCAAAGAAAAGCAAGTCCATGTACAACCCTAGAACATTTCCTGAACGTAATTTCTCGGTTAATGGTAATTCCAAAGTCACTCACACAGAAAAAAAAAAAAAAAAAAAAAGAAAAAAAAAAAACACCTTATTTTTCAGGAAAATTTCCTGAATGTCAAGCCAGGATAGGCTTTCAAATAGGAATAGAAAGAGCTGAAATAGAGATTTTTTTTTTTTCCAGAAAGCAAAACAAGGAGTATAAAAATATAGAAGTGGTAGTGTGAGAATAGTAATTAGACAAAAGAGACTAAGACTTTCTACTACTGGGTAAAATTGGAATACTTTTATTTTTCCTATGTTTAAAATGTCAGTGCTTTTATCATGTTCAACAGCTACAACTCCATTTTGTGATGTGACACTTTCTCTTGGAAAGTGTAAGCACATATATTAGATCAAAGTATTTAAGTATTACCATGCCTTTCCTCTGTATACCCATGGAATTTAGAAGCTAAACACCTTGTGGCTTAGGCTAGGCATGAATAAAATAGGAAATGCAGAAGTATTGGGAACTTTCAGGTAAAAAATAAAAAACTAAGCATATAGTGAAGTATTCAGGATGAGGCAGATGCTTAGGAAGAGTTTATAAATTAAGAAGATACAGACACCTAAAGTCTATCTAAATTCATTATTATCTCCTACTAAGAAGAAAACCTAAAGGTTTAAACCTAAGTTGTTTCAGAAAGACCACTCTCAAACTCAAACAAGCAAGTCAGCTATTCCACACATTCCAAGAAATTCACAAGCCTGTGTTTCACTTCCTTTTTGGAATGGGTTTATGAATAAGTAGAGATTTGCATGACTGATTGATAATGAAAAAATGTATTATAGAGTGATTTTCAGCACATATTTTCACAAAGCATTCTCAGCAAGCACCACTAAATTAATGGAAACATAGACTGATATGCAGTTATTTCTCCATTCTATCATTCTAATTTCTGGCATTACCTCTGAAGCCACTGAATGACATAATAAAAAACCACAAAGAAGGTCCAGGTTTTAAGAAACACAGACAGATCAGCAGAATCAGCACTTCTCAGCTGAGGAAGATAAATTAGATCCTGATCTAAAAAAATATTTAAGAACTTTAGTTACTGTTCTTAAATCATTTATTATCTATCCATTAGAATTTCACTACTTCTTGGAAGGTTACACCTGTCCAGAAAGGGTGATTAAATATAACAAATATTAATGAAGTGTCCCTTGGCAAATAGTGATTTAACAATTTTCGTCTTTCTGAAAAGCAAAAATAAGCAGAAAAACACACTTTTAAAATCATTCGTATTGGATCACTTTTGACATATACTTAATGACCTTTAAATTGAGAATATGGTTTCAAATTCTTATTCTCAGGCCATAGTACATTTTCAAGCTTACAGACTTTCAGCTAAGTCTTGCACAACCAATTTATAATCAAAAGTAATTACAGTTACAAAACATCAGATAACTGTGATTGAGTGGATGAACCATACACAGACATTGCCCATTAACATTCCTGTGCAATGCAGCTAGAAATGCCTGTAGCAGATAACAGAGTTTTAAAAGAAACAGTTCCTCGGGCTTGATCAGCCTGCAATTCAATAGCCCAATTAAAGATTTGGGGTTCAATCAGGGGTGCTAATGATTATATGCAAGTGTTAATTGATAGGAAATGCCAAGCTGTAGGAAGCCTGTAGTAATCTCAGCAACACAGTTACACTTTTTCCTTTGTGTGTGATTCTACATCAAGCCACCTAGATTACACGCCAGTCAGCAATATTGCAAGTCCAGCTGGCTTTAATAAGAGAACCTCAAATACCAAGCAGGCCGGGTCCGATGTTAGTGCATTCTACTGGAGAATGCCACCACCCTGTGCTGCAACAAGGTTTTAGGAAGAGTCCTCATCCTTCCTAAATCTAGGGTAGGGGATAAGTGAGCCTGTACACTCACCTGATCACATCGGATGATGTGTCCTGAACAAAAGCAAGTGAGTATTAGGGGAAGAAAGAGGAAAAAACATGTACACTTGGAAACAGTAACTCTGCAGCTACTTTTTCCAGAATTATAGATATTCAGTGTTACATAAATAAGTCTAGTTAGAAAAAGGAAGCTGGAGCTAGAGAGGCTGAATAATTGTAAAAGCTTGTAATGGCAAAGAAAGACATTTCCCAGGAGAAGTATTAGCTGTTTATTTAACTCTATAGCATGAGCTGTTGCAGTAGAAATCCTAGTTCAATGAAATGACAGTTTGCAGTTTTAGCAATTGATAATTACTCAGGGTTTAAAACTGTAGAACTGATGAGAGCCACAATTTGGAGCTGAAAATAAATGTCTGAGGGCTGTGGGAGTCTAACCCATAGGAAGTGCTTAGTCTGTGGATAGAGGTGTTACATGGGGAGGGAGCACTCTTTATGTCACCTTGGAAAAGCACACTTAGTGGGGACTTGTACTACTAGACAAACAGCAGCAAAATTGTGACTTGCTATTTTATGCTCATACACTATCTACAGAGCAAGTCAAAGTAACTAGACTGCTGAAAGTCTTCTACAGTCTATGTAGAAGCCTGTGAAATCAAGATAGTGTTATTTTATTTTAAAAGATATTTTAAAATAAACTAACTTGAACTCAAAAGGTACTAACACTAGTAACAGGTACTTCTGTTTTCAAATCTTATGAAGCCTGATGTTTTCACAGCTTTACCTCATAATTTCAGTTTGCCCAAACAATTTCCTTGAGTTTGGAAGTTTAGTTTCCTTTTCCTTTCCTCTACGAGAAAACTCTTCACCTAAAATTACTAGCTAAAAATATCCTCTGATATTCTGTGTGCAGTTAGGCAAAACTACATTAGTTTAAGGTATGTGTACTCACAATCCTTGTAAAATATGACCTCTCTTTACTAAATTCTGGTCTTAACAACTTTGATTTAATTAACTTTAGTGCAATGGCCTTGGCATCCTTTAAAATTACGTATAATAAGTTAATTCACTGGCTGTTATCAGGGGAATACCTCTCTCTGTTATCCAGCATCTGATTTAGAAGTCTATGACCTTACTGTAAATCAACTTTAATTCTGCTTTGTTTTTTTAGTTGACAAAAAATTGGTTAAGCACCTGCAGATTATTCACAGAGTAGTTGCTTAGAGGTCTTTTCTTCACTATTCTGTAATATCTTGTGTTCAAATGACAGGACTGACTGTGAGGTGATGCATTATGTTAAGAACTGATCTATCAAGGACATTCAAGGCACAACATTCATTACGGTTTCTCTATCTCATTCACCATCTCATCAATGATCCCTCAAATTATCTCTTGAAATCTATACTATTTGGAGGCTTTTTACATGTTTAGTCCTTATGTGTTCATTTTGGAGCATATGTGTGCTTGTTTAAAATTAATTAAAATATTTTGCTATAGTTAAGAGGAAGCAGAATTAATTTGATTTCAGTGGTACTAATTTATCTATTTATACTATGAAATACTTTTCTAGGTTGTGTGATCTGTTTACAGAGCAAAATTTCCTTTGATTTTCCATTTTAATAATAGACTGCCAATTTTCCGAAATACTTCCTTGATAGAAATCTTTTATGCTTTTCTCTCACTTTGCTGACTTTGCTTTTTTTGTTTGTTTGCTCACCTGCTTGTTTGCTTGCTTTTATATATGTATGTATATATATATATATATTTAAGTTTGCTTTACTTTGTTAAGCTGCACAGCTCCTACTTCCAGGAGTATAAGAAGGCATGTTTGTACATTGTTTCCATCCTTCTCAGTCTGATGCAAAACTAGGGATAGAAGACAGATGCCCATGATAAATATGCATTGTTTATTGGAGGTAATAAGTAATTAACCTCCTTTTTTAAAAAATATATAATTAGGTAGGTATTTACTCTTCACCAAGCAAAACCAATTTTGCATAGAGATTTTTTTTTTTTATCTGAGCAAGTTTAAAAAAAAAGATGTGAAAGAAAAAAAAAAAGATGTGAAAGACTTTATAGTGCATTAGAAAATAAAAGTCACAGATATTGACTTGTATGCACAACACATTAATTTACACCCTGGCAGAAAAAGCTGTATAAATCAACATTTTTACAATGAATTTAAAGCATTCTAGCTATGCTTATAACATTGGATTTGAATTTATCTGAATTATAAACTCTGATCTGGACAATAATGGGAGAAGTACTGTGTAGATATTTCTGCTTAGTGATATGATCTCTAGTCAGGAATTTATAAGACTGGTGACTCTAAGAAAAATTAAATGTAAAAAAATCTGCTGTGCTGTTTCACAAAATATCAAGAAGAGTTTGTCGGAACAGAAAGAGCAGGGCAAGAAGGTAAGAGATGTATGTGAGCTCTCTATATATACACACTGAAAATAGACTCTTTTATTATTCCATTTTATATTTGAATTATTAAAATACATTTTTTCTTTAGAAAATACAATCATGTTCCTATCTAGTGCGTGTTGTGAATGAAAAGCTTTCAGATTTGTTTATTTTTTACTTCACTACATTAAAATGAGCTACAGTATTGGAAAAAGGAGAAGTTGATATATATCTCTTCTTCCTGCGCTATTTCTTCAAAACAGCACGTGAATGTGTTGAAAACCTATATATTCTTGCTTCTTAAAGCAGACTTCTTATTCACTTTGTATCAAAATTAAACCCTTGGGCATTGGAACGCCTTAAGGCAAATGACAACAGGCTGCTTTTACTCCTGTTAATCACCTGATTGAGAAAGTTACACAGTTGAATAGCCTTGGTTCTAAGTCTTCAAACAGCACCACTATAATTACTTAGCATGTTTCACACATGGGCTGTCTCTCTCTCCAGGGTTCTCTCTCCAGAACTTGTTCAGTTCTATTGTTCTCTGTAGTTCATACAGTATACAGATATAAAAGAAGAAAGCAAATCATGTGGGGATAGCAGTGAGTTTAAGTGTTAATAACACTCCATGTTCTGAGAAATTTGCATTAAAATTCTACGAGTGGCATAAGCAGTGTGCAGAGTGTTTGAAAAAAGACAGTGTTAAAGCCAGGAGTTGGGGGAGTTATCTAGAGGTGAAAAGTACAGCCAAGAAGCTATGCTTTAAGCATAACTTCTGCAATATGGCCAAACAAACTGTATAATGAATTAAGCTCTGGTAGCTGCATTACCCTAAGATTATATCTATAATAATTGTTAAGTATTTTAATGACTTCTTCTATATTCCTCTTTTTAATTCTGTAATTCTGCTATGTTGCTGACATGGGTTATTATATTATATTATTATTCTGCAATGTTCTAAAAGCTTATATTCGTGGAATGGCATAAATCACGGTTTTATTCAGATTTGAATTATCGCATTTGGAAGTAACCTTGGCCAAGATGTAACTGAGTCATAAAATTGTAAGGATGCCTAAAATTGGCCCTTTTTGGGCCCGCCCACCTTCTCCTCTTAAATCTGTTTTTCTTATTCTACTGTTAATTTCACTAACACTTCCAGCAACAGTAAAGACCCAGATCAAGTCTCCAAAATCTAACAGCTTTTTTTTCATAAAGGTTCATGAAAAGCAAAATATGCCACTGTCTAGAATTATGACTTGCCCCTGCTGCCTCAGAAGTGACTATCTTCTGTGCTGTCTTTGATTTGATGTGTGGGCAAGGGGTCATTGACACCATTAAAAACAAACAAACAAACAAACAAAGCTCACCATCAGTTCTGCAAAGAAAACAAACCTGTGTGCTATAGCAATCAGCAAGACAACTCACAACAGATGGTAACACCAAAAGCAAATATGTATTACAGAAAAAAAAAAAAGATAAAGAAAATAATGAAGCAAAAAGCTATAATTTTAATTCTTTTACTGTCTGATCCTTTCTACTTGCTCAAGAGCAGATGTTTGGCTGCCTTATTGCATCTGTCCTTTTGATGTACTCATTCAATGCTGTTTTTTCAGGACTGGATAGAGTTGAAGCTACCTATTCTCCTCTTACCTTTTCAGGGATAACTTATAGCAGATATGTACCTTTCAGCAGGTTTTGAAGGCCCAAATTCCCTTCATGCAGTTCTTTAATCACAAAGCTCTCCAATGCTCTTTCACATTTATTGGACTGACAAGTGAATACTTGAGTATCACTGTAAAATTATCTTGTGTTGGAAACAATAAGATTTTTTAATGGGGTTTTCCTAGAACAGACTGTTCTTTACCATATCACCTGTAATAAGATCAAAAGACTGTAAAAAAAAAAAAAAAAAAAAAAACTTTCTTTTGCTGAAAGGTAAAAAGTGATTGTGGAAGAATTTTTTGAAAAGTGGAACTTAGAGAAAAACTAGGGCCTAACAGGGGTTTTGACACTGCAGAAGATTGCCTGGGATGATACACACTTGCCACTTTCAGGACAGTCTGATATGCACAGACTCTGCTCCTCCACGGTTCCCTGGGCAGCACAACCTGCCCTCCTCACAGCTGCAAAGGGGAGTAACAGAGGATGGAGCGGAGTGAAGACACCGCGGCCAAACTCTGTTGCACTCCCTGTGCTGGGCTGCTGATAAGCCGCACAGTGGCTGTCTAATGGGAGATATACGATAACATGTCTGGTGCTGAGCCAGCAAGGGTGGCAAATCACCCCTTTCAGATGAACTTTGCTTGAACTTTGATCATTTTAAGATCATTATAATGTCAAAACACACCTCCATCCCAAAAGTTACCTGCCTCGAGGCATGACCACTCCTCACTGAGCATGAGCTCCAGATTTTCGAGTGACTGTACCTTTAAATGCAAGTGAGAAGCTTTTTCACTAATCAATAACAATAATGACTCTAGTCACTCAAGCTGCACCTAAATGTAAAAGAAAAGGGATAAAAGGTGAACTAAGGAGGAAAAAAAGTTAGAGGGAAGATTCCATCGTAACTTCTCAGCGGTCAGTCGGCGGGCTGAACTCCTTTCTTCCCCTCGGGTCGGGACGCTGCCTGAGGAGACTTGAGACTGAGAGCCCTCTCCCATCATTTGGGATGAGTGATGATTGCACATTTGTACATCAGAGCTAGGCAAAAATCCCACACTGTAGTAGAGAATTTCCTGTATTGACATCCAAAACCTGCTTTGTAAATGTTGCATTTGAACAAATCTTGCTATTCGTGAATTTGACTCCTTGTTTAGAAGGGGATAGAACCTATGGTTGACAGATTGTTCAGGAATCTGATACTGCCAAAATCTGGTGTATAGCCAACACAGTATTTGATATCTTGATATCAAAAGATATTTCATCTATTTCATCTCACTGAAGTCAACACAAAAATATTTCTCCTTACTGTCCTAGAATCAAAAAGATATCAATAAAAACAACAGTTCATCATGCCTGCACAAAAAGTTGATGTGGCCGTGTACAGCCAATGAACCCTAAGGCTGTGTATTCTGGATTTCATGTTGTTATCATGGAATGGTGGCTGTGGGGTTCACTACTGTCTCCAAATATCTGTTTTCATTTCATTGCTGATAAGGGATGTTATGCACTATGTTTTCAGCTGGTTTGACACTTTTCCTTGACAGTCTCTGGTTTAACCAGAAATGAAAATGGTTATCATTTAAAATCTGACAATCACTGTGATATTTATTGCTATATCAACTCGATATTTTCCATGTTTTCCCACATCGCCTCTTCAACTGATGTGACATTTTCTCTTGGCAGTCTCTGATTTAATCAGGCATGCAGCTAATCACCATTTTAAAACCTTATGTTGTGATATACATCATAATATTATCCTATTACTTAAAGCAGTTCATATCATTAGTAATTTTCAGTATTTTTTAATAAGAAGGATTAAAGCTAAAAACTGTTAAAGAGGGAAAAATATTCATAAAATAGAGTACTAGATGTTTGAGATTTGATCATTGAGAAAAAAATTTTCTTTTTCTGCACGTGTGTCTTCACAATTTGAAAATACTTTTTCTATCCTTATTACCTCAAGCTTTAAATCATATGAAAACAAAGAATACTCCAAAGGGCTGTATATTACTCGGAAAATACAGCATTATCATCACAGAACATGGAGTCTGCATTGCTAAGAAAACACATTTCACCACTGCTGTATTCTGCTCCAGCTCTTCATTTGTTGATTGTAATCCATGACTAAACACTACACCATGACTACTAATCTAAAGGATAACATCATCATCATGACTAGGCTTCACAAAAGAAGAAAAGGATAACATAACACACAAAATAAAGGTAATAATAAAATAATAATCATTAATAATAATAATAAAATAAAGGTAATAATACGACCTACTAATCTAAAGGATAACATCACACACAAAATAAAGGTAATCGAAATTGTTATTGATTAGAAGTTACTTAACTTGGATTTCAGAAATGGCTCTAACTAAAAAGAGTGACAAGAAAACATTTTTGTTTTGTTTGGAAATGCCTTTTCAAATCTCCCAACTTGGCAATATTTCCTGCTTCAGTAGGATGCTATTGACATTTGAAGTTTTCCTGAGGAAAATAAAAATACTCATTTGACATTCTCTTTTTATTTACCAGAGACTGATGCTAATTATTTTTCATTCTTTGACTTTTGAAATATCTATCTATCTAAAAACCTCATCATTTTGTTTGTAGAAGCTGTCAGAAATATTAAAAACTGAAAGTGGAAAAGCAGGTCCTTATAAAAACGTAAGAAATTAAGGCTTTTGAATGTTGCATGAAGAATTATTTTCTATACAGTTACTCCTTCCGCAAATAATTATTGTCTCCTATTTGATTTCTTAAGGAAAACTGCCCAAATAGTTCACATACTGCATTTATATCCTTCTGGAAACTTCCTTTTTACTATCTAGAACTATTCTACAATGAAGAAAAAAATACTGTCTATCAGACAACACAAGGAAACCTCATCTAGATTTTACATATCTAGCATTTACCCATTTGTCTGATCATTTAGTCTTTTAAGGATAAAAGTTCTTTGGGACAAACACTGAGTCTTATTCATTCATCCTACCCTAATCCATTACACCAGATGATGGAAGGAAATGCCCTTTAATATTAGCATGGAAAAATATATTAGTGAACTTTTTTTAGCATGCCTCTTTTAAAGCTGATCTGATCACAAATATATATGGATCTTAGGAACACCTGAATGAAAATCTCAATAAAACTCTGTGTCAGAAAACAAATAAACAATATTCCACTTAAGTATAGGAAATCTCCTTTCTGATTAAGTGTATTGGCAAGAAGTTACATGTGCACGATAGGAACAAGTGGTAGGCATTATAGCACTGCAGTATTCCTAACAACGCCTTAATTTCATTACGCATATCTGCATCTCTTTTTTAAATATTGTTTTTGTCAGACTTCCTCTTTCAGAAAAAAATACTATTGATATGAATGACTTAGCTCATTTAATCAGTAGTTTTGTGCAGAATAGATTTGCAAATTACCTTGAACTGCATGTCCCTGCAGTATCAAGGCAGACAAGTGCCTCCATGTTGGGAGTTATTGAACTTTCCTGAATCCAGTCAGTTCATTTCTGGAATACATCCATGCTGTAATAGATATTAGAGCAGAAAAGGATCTGTTTAAGTCATCTAGTCACACTCCTTTCCAGCATGAGTAGCAGTCCATTACTCTACATTGATCAAGCCTAGTTTAAAGAGCTAGACCATAAATGTTCCTCTCTCTAGTTCCTCGATTTAGTTTTTTTCTCAGAGTTTGTGTTAGTTTTAAAGCAGAATCTGTTCTTTTTTTTTCTCTTACTTACACCTTACTATATCTGGGTGTCATACTTTACTCCAGATTTGAAAATGAAAGCTTTTCTAACTCAGTGCCAAGACACCCCTTGCCTTCACCATCACCTCACTAAGTGAGGACTTGTTCTTACTCACTGTATCAAACCAAATGTTTGAAGAAATATGCTTTTCTGGTTAGTGGTGTAGTAATAAGTCTTTCCCACTAGAAAAGGTAGTCTCCAAGAGCAGAATACTGATGAAAGGTCTTTTTCCTGTCTTACACAATTGGTTTTCATCTGAATATCCTGAACCACATTCCATGATTATTTCTACGTAGCAGGTAAAGTATACATAAAAGTGCATCAAATAAATCATGATATTTGGGATATGACAGCCACTATAAAGCCCAGCTTAAGAGACAGTGAAACAATAAGATGATGACTTTAAGTTTTTTATTATTATTATTTTATTTCATCTGCTGCCTAAGGGAAGTATCTAAATTTATTTAGGTACAAGAATAAATTTGTTTTTCTTCTTTCAGTTCAATGATGATGGCCCCACTGGTGGGGGAAAAACTCCAAATTTGCAAAACACTTAAATTTATGCACAGTTTTTTACAGAACTATACTTTCTGTTTATTTGCTTTTGCTTTTTGATTTTTGACAAGTTTATCTCACGCAGAAACGTTCTTAATCTTTTTTCTTTCTTTCCTCCCTGATTTATACAACTTGTTGTTCTTTAGTCATCTCTCCTTCCCCCTAAACACTGGCAAAAAGAGTGTTATTTCAAGTAGACTGAAGGAGCAGTTTTCTTACAACACCTTTCAATTTTGTCCAGATAATGCTTTCTTGTTTCTATAATGACACTGATTCTTCACTGGGTTTTAATATTCCTCCTACACAGTTAATAGGTAGCTAAATTCTGCAGTAAATTGTTCATGCCACAAGCTTTTAATTCTTTGTTTTTGTTTTATCATTTATTCCTTGTTTTATTGGTTTGATTGTTGTTTGAAGTACCTGGGTTTTCAAGTATTGCTGACCCCATTTTCACTTGCTACTTGTTCTGGGATATAGAGCTGATAATAGAGGAAGAATGGACTATATGTTTCAAACAAAAGCACAGAGTTAATCTATCTCATGTTTGAATTAAGGAAACATTTCTTCATTATAAATTCACTTAGTGGGTTTCAGCTCTTTGTAAAGTCAATTATAATCACTGCAAAAATAAGAATTGCTACTTGAAAAACCAGCTCACAAACTCTGATGATTTTGAGATCAATATTACTTCATAACCATTTAAAAGTATCTTTCAAAAGAAAAATAGAGACACATTTATGTCTGCAGAGAGAACTTTTTTAAGAACCGTCCTGAGAAACCTGAGAAACCATTTTTTTGGCTAGGAAAGAACACTGTAACTTACAGGTAACTCCAGGGGGATTGCACTAAATGATTTAGTCAGCCAATATATTCCTTCGTAAACCAATTAGCATATGATTACTTTGAAAAAAATGGTGGATGGGATAAACTTACTCATATTGCTTCCTGCTTGCAAGTAGCGATTTGTTTTGCAAAATGCAGTCAGATTTGATCTACTTTCTGCTCCATGCTCACTCTTTGCTTAAATAATTTGTGGATTATTTCATCTGTTGAGGTATTTAAAATATAATGATACAATAAAGTAAGCATTTATAATTGCTAGGTTTCATCTTCATTTAGATGAAGACTTACCATCCATTACAATTTGCCTCAGTTTTTTAGTACCTATGAAGAATGTGTGATATCCCTAGACAAATATGGATGAGTTCTTTGCATCACAAGTTAACCTGATATTTAGATATTTAGTGATAACTTACAGTGTAATTATGCAGACAATGAAATAAGGTTCTCTTCTTTTGCCGGAGGGATGTACCTTTTGAAAAAAAAAAAAAAAAAAGAAATTGCAAATATCCAAACCTGTATTAAGCAAAACATAATCATAAGTATGGCAACGAGGAGAAAATGGCATAAGCAGATTTTTATTTTCCTCCTCATATTTCTTTGAACATTCAGAATTCTAGACCAAATTAAGCAGATATAATTGCAGTTCCACAAGAGATTAATACTGTTTAATAGACAAAATTCTGACTATAAGAACTGTCAACTGGGGGGAGGAGAGGGAGACTAGAATTTCTGATTTTTAAACCTGAATTCTATATATTCATGAAAATATCTTCATTACACTTTCCTGCTAACCTCACTCTCTTTCTCACAACTGCTAGTAAACCATTAACTGTCCTCATGACACTAAAATGGATGTGTTTTGAAGGCCTTCACCTTAAACAACCCATTTTAATAGACTGAGGTTGCTCTAACTGGGTCTTGAAAGCCTCTAAAGGTGGAGAATGCACAGCATCTCTGGTCTTTTGTTCATTTGTTTCACTGTCCTCATGGGGGAAAAAAGAATGTTTCTTATTATTGCAAAGTCCTTGCTTCCAAGCCTGAACCTCTCTGATCTTGATTTTTGTGTCTCTAATCCCCCTGACATTAGACAGATCATGTCTAATGATCTATCTTCTCAATGAAGTCCATGGAGGTATTTGAAAGCTGCTGATTCTCATCCCCAGCTCCTCCTCACAGGCTGTCTCAGGTCCAGGCTGAAAACTCAGCTGTAGGAAGACATTTTCGTCCACTGTGTCTCTTTCCGTAGTCATTTATTCTCAACCATTTCTGGATTTGGCTATGTGATGAGCAGTCATAATAAATAAAGTAGAGGACCAGCATTTCTATGGATGCTTTTGTGTTTCTGTCAACCAAAATTTCCCCTCACGTAAGAAAGAAGATTGGACCTGAGCATATATATTTTAATTAGGATTTAGTTATCATTCATCCATCTATATACATAGTAGTAGAGTGCCAAGTGCTAAACTGAATGAATGAATTAGCTGAACTCTTATATTCCCCACTTCCTATGGATAGAATAAGAATATATCTTTCTTAACTGCTCTTTTTATGTTTCAATAAATTACAATGTCATCAATTAGAGCCCAAGAAAGATTAGCACATTTTATGGCAGTACGACACTTTGAATCTGTAACTTGTGACCATTAATGAGTCATTATACAGTCAACAGTGGAAATTTAGACTATTCTTTTAAACTTATACCTGGAGTTATATTGTAGGAATTGCTACACAGAAATTCCCAAGACACAACAGAGCCTGAGTTTCCTAACCTCCAGGCTCTATTTTTTTGTTTTTGTTGTTGCTGTAAGGACAGTCTTTTTCCAAGCAGTTTATAAATTTTTGCACATTTTCACCTCAAACAAAATCCATGAAGAACATTTTCAGATGATCGGAGCTACTTTTTTGTTTGTTTGTTTGTTTCAGATAATTTACTACTTACTTAGTAAGCGGGGGCAGGAGCGGGAGTGAGGGGAAGTATCAGTGAACTGTAAGTAGAAGATCTGATGTATGTTTCCTTAGGACATCCAGAATCATGAGAATTTGTTCCTGTAAACTGTTTAGAGGAGAGCTGCTTATTTCCAGGTTTTGTTTCTGGCTATTATAGGAAAAAGTGGCAGCCAAATCAGGAAAGCACTATTCAAGGAAGAGTGAATACCTTCACAGATACTGATAGTCAAATTAACCCTTGCACACACAGGAACACACCTACCTAAATATATGCATATGTTATGTAAATATATGTTAGTTGGGTTCAACTTAACTCATTTTATATGTGTACATGCATATATATGTGTACATTCATTTTTAATTGTATTTGTTGTGCCTAAAATCTAGTTAGTACCTGAACATCCAGACTCGCAGACAGTACATATTTATCTGTAAAAGTGATTAGCTACTAAAAGATATCTTCTAAACACACCTTCTGAAAATCTGCCTCTGAAGGACATTTGTGAAGGAGATTTGTATCAAAAGGACATCAAAAGAAAACTGAAATTACTTCTAAAAGTTACTCAGTCTCCACCCATTGACCCACAGATAAAACTGACAGCAAATATTACTTTTCTAATGAGTTGGACAATTTAGATCCATTTGAAAATTCCTGTTAACATCTCGGCCAGTGGACAAAAGAAACCTAGCACATCACTTTTACAGAAAGATGTTAACCTTCACAGATCACTGAGTATAACCGTTTTTTTTTTTTTTTTTTTTTAATTAAGTATGTTTACTAAAAATGACAAATCCAAACTGCTTTCAGATGACTCAGCAGAATTGTGTTTTTTTAATACCGCTATATTGATTTTGACTATTTTCCTTCAGGAAAATCTATGCATCAGGAAAGTTTGACCTGAATTTTCAATGACAGCATTTTTTTTTCTCACATGCTTTAGAAAGAGCTTTAAAAGAGTGGCTCTAAAACATAAAATAATAAACTCAGTGATGAAGTATTCCAAATGATAATACCATGACTAAAAAACTGATGGAAAGCACCTTGAACATTTTATATATAATATATATAAGATATGGACATGTTTTATAAACAAAGATGTGGTATAAAGTAAATGTTTTCCTGTCTATATTTTCTGTATTTTAAAATACTTAATTCCACATCTTATGTTCTGTAACTTGTTTCTTTTAAGCAAAAGGGGGAAGGAGGGCCTGGGAGGGCAGGAAAATGAACATGTAAAATCTCAGTTTGAGATTCTATCCTAAAGCAGCTATTATATCTGATTTAATTAGTTAATATTTTTATAAAATCAAAACTGACAGTGTGGTAGACTGAGATAAATCTATCTGAAACAACAACAACAGCTTTAATTTACCTTAATAAAATAACAACAGAAACAGAGGTATATTTTCAGGCATTGATTCATATCAAGTATATATTCTGTTGATGTTAAAGAGATGAACAGCAGGATCCAAGAAATGTTCTGTGCCAAGGTCAGAGAGATCTGACTGCATTTTGCACAGCTCTTCATGTAGACTACATCCTCTAGTCAAAAAATGAGGAATCATTCTGAGTTTTTCTCCTTGATCCTGTCTCTGCCCATTATGCGGTTCTGTTGTATCCTGCTGTCTAACATCTGGTTAGTGTCTCAGCAGTAGACCACTCTTTAAGATCTGCATAAATTAGCAGTGTAAAGAAACTGAATAAATAGCTTCAGTCCTCTATCGAAAATACCAGGCAACAGTCCAAACGCTTTCAATGTAGGATTCCACCAGAGATTTCCAAGGTAGACTATGTGTACAGCATCTTCTTTGGAAAGAAAAACAGGTACATCTTTCTACATTCTAGCATAGATCATAAGTTTTGCTTACAATTAGAAATCTTTAAATAAATAAATAAGTTTCAGAATACCCTACACAGTGATTTCTGTATTAGAGTAGCTAAAAGACTCACATTATTTTTGTAACGTCACTGTCATAAAGTGCATAAATTACAAGCAAAAAATTTTTGAATCATTTCTCTTCAAATTGTTATATAAAACGAAGTAATTTTTGAGGCAGTCCATCAATATATATTCATGGTTTCTACTTAAAGAAAAAAAGCATTATGCAGTATGAAAGATCACTGCCAAAAAGTTATGAATATGCAAAAAGAAGTTAGTAATTCAGTTTAAGTTGTAACATTTTATATCTGACAATTAATATATATGTTAAGTAACATATATGTTAAGTAATGATGAAAAGTGGATCCAGAATATGGGAAAATATAGTGTATTTTTTAAAACTTCATGTCTTTTCCCAATAAAGCAGAGTACATCAAATAGTTAAATATATAGATATGAATTTTTAAAAGACAATATTTACCTAAGGCTGGCTGGCTTTTAAAAAGGCAGAAGAACTTCAGAGAATTCAGAGGCTTAGCTGAATTAAGTCTATACAGTTTGGGGTTCCCTGAATCTCAGAACTTAACCAGAGGCTGTACTAGCCACTAACCTCAAGTGACATGGGTTCAAATTCATTGACTCAGAAAGGTTTATGCTTTTATTAAAAAGTATGAGTTAGGGTAACTAGAGAAAAATTATGTGGTAGTAGAAATCCTATTTAAGTCCTTAAACATGATGAAGAAATCAAAGGAAATTGAGAGATCTCTTTAGCCAAGCAGAATGAATCAAAAATATGTAACAACTAAATTAGAAGAGAGGAAATACTTTAATTCTGATGGACAGATTTATATCTGACTACAAATAATATTATGCAATGGCCTGAAACTCAGTAGATATTTCAATATGGTTTTCACAATGAGCTCTTTATATTTGAATGACAGCAAAAGACATTGTCAATTTTTTGGAGGTTAACAGCAGTTTCAGAGCTTCTTTTTTTCTTTTTTGAGGAAGGGTGAGTGAATTTCTCCTTTTTCCCAATATTGGGAAAATGCAGAAAATGCCTAGTCTGGTAGTCTGAGTGGACTTTAGAGAAGGGTTGGCTATGATTTTTTATTTCAAGTGGTAAAAAAGGGCAATTTGAAACCACATTAGCAAGCTGGACCTTTGCTCTAAAATGGTACTAAATTAGCCTTTAGGAGAAGAATGAGATACTTCAGAGCTGTTCTTTTTGCAAGGTAGTGAGGATAGAACAAAAAAGGGCCTAGCTAAGGGCAGAGCATTACGTTAATCCAAGCAAACTAGATAAGTCTAGATAAACAGGTTGCTTTAAAAATCAGGAAACTCACATACATTGAATTTAGAGCATTAGGAGACTGAACTTTCCTTAAGTGAAGGAAATCCTTAAGTTCTACCTTGCATGTTATTGTTGCAGCATCAAGACAACAGTCACATCACTAAGAACCTTACATTTCACCCCCAAAATTTTAAAAGAAACACTGATTTGTTTAAAATACTGTGTCAGTTAAATTTTGTTTGGCCCATGACGAAATACTTTTTCTCAGTTCTGTGAAGATTTTTAATGTTTTCCTTTTAATGAAAAAGTAAAGCAAATTTAGGAAAAAGGACCTTGTTACTATGAATTGGAAAATAAAAAAGAGTTGCATTTAAAAATATTTTAATATTTCGGAATCATTTTCATATTTTGTTTCTGTGACTTAGCTAAAAATCCTCATGAATTTATAAAAGATTCTGTTTGACCTACATCTATAGTTTCTGATGTAAAAATGTAGGACAGTTTTTTTTTCTTCTATTTTTAACACTCCTTTTCAAAGAGCCTCCCCAGTGAGCTATAATAAAAATATTTACAGAGATTTTTATATTTCATGAGAATTTATACTGAAGAGAACTTCTCCATCAGAGCAAAGCTTATTTAAGCTTTTCACAAGGAATGTCCTGAGGGTTTCTATTATTTTTAAACATATTTCAAAGCTCTTAAGCCAAACTTTAACCTCTATTCTGGTTGTACAAGTATTCTTTGAAAACTGGATGTGTTTAACTTCTGACTATTTTATTGTAGCATTTTTGTAATGCCTGAGAGACAGAAAAGCAGTGGCATTGCATGTGAAATAAAGAAATGACCAACATCAATTGTAATATCTAGTACAAAGGAGGAGTTATGTACAGTGAGATGCACTTGATCTTGTTCTATAGCTTTCAGACATGGCCTATTCTTTTTAAAGTCTTCAATATAGGTTATAGATGTGTTTCACTTTCTGAATAGGCCACTAAGAACTACAAAAGAAGTGGAATCCCAAGACAAGATTGCTAAAGCAGAGTAAGAATAATAAGTTGAAGGAAGTCAAAAAGATAAAAGGTGCAGAAGAGCACACCATTGGTATATCTCTTAGGGGCAAACTTGCTAAAACTCTCTTTCCTGAAAAAAAAAAGTTAGACTAACAGCATACAAATTAACTCTGAATTTTATTTAGCTTTTTTGAGACAGCGAACAAATGATGCTATATGTTAATAAATTCAGAAAATAGAAAAAATGAACTGAATTACCTGTACCAAAATCTCTACAGATTTTCATCTAATATGTGACACAAAGCATATGTTATAAGAGCTATATTATTGTTGACCATGGTGACAGACCACTAAATGCTCCAAAAAAATCAAAGAGCCTGGGAGGGCACAGAATAAAAGAACAATACAAGCTTTAAAAGGCTACTCAAAAACCAGAAGATGTTCCCAAAGACAGAATGAAGAGGATAATCATGTCAAGTTAAATATAGAACAACAATCATAAGAACTGGAAAAATAATAAGCAAAAAAGTTTGAAGAAGAGTTTGAAAAACTCATTAAAGATAAGTATGCCTTTAGACTGAATGCTCTATAATGTTTTCACCATTTTATCCCAAAAGTATACATAGAAGAACAAGAAAAAAGACTAACTAGATAGATGTCAGAAAAAAATGGAATTCTTCCTGCATGAGAACAGCCAAAATAGGCTATTATTCTTCAGCCAGAAAAAGAGAAAACTAAAATACTACTTAATAAAATCCTAGCAGTAGGCATTTCTTCTACCAGCAAAACTCAGTGAAACCATCAAGCACATTAAACAAGAATAAACACTTCTTCATAGATGCTTTATAGAACACTCTGCCATTGATGATGTGCAAGACTGAACTCAGTGTAGGGGAATTATTCATTAAAGAGGATCAACTGTGGCTGTCTATATGCAGCCCACTTCAGAAAGATACTTGCTCTGTTTCTCAAGCTCATTTTCCTTAAATTTACTACAGTAGATGTAGAAGCTGCTATGAGAGAGAATATCAGCTGTTTAACCCTTCTTTGACATTTTGATGGTTTAGGTAAGACTATTTGCATTTCAGTATTCAGAAGTGCACCAGAGTGAACATTTACTAGTTAAAAACTGTGGGAATTTACAAATTTTATTTTAGTGATCACATTTTTTTATAATATTTTTTCATCTAATATGTGACAAAAAGGAAAATGTTGCTATGGTATTGGTGTATGGATAATACAAAAATACAAATGCAAAAATATAATACATTACCTAACAATCCTAAGAACATGGAAATTGATAAATGGCACATTTATTTTAAAGAATATAATGAGTATCATTTCTTCAATTGTGAATAGGTACACCTCCAGTAACAGATAGCCTATTTAATTTCTGACCCATCTTCCACTAAGAAATTTAATCCGTTACTTAAGTCTTATATTTTTACTAGAAAGTGTGAAACTTAAATAAGTAGTATCAGAAAATAAAAAATGTCACTCTTCATAGTAAAGTCCAATTATTTATTGAAATATCTGTAGTTTTTTTTTCTAAACCATTTTTCAGTTTTCTTCATGGCCATAATCAAGAGACAGCCAAATGTAGCACGATTAATCTTCTCTAATATCAGTTATCTGTGAATATCGTCTTTTATTTTTTTTAATTTATCCAGCCTATTTACTATTGTGTAAATCTGAGTATAAAAGGCGCAAAAACAATTCATTATGCTTTTTTGATTGTGAACAAGCCATTAACTTTTTGATTTAGCACTAATTTGAAGACTTTTATATTATGTTCGCCCTTAAATTATATTTGTATTATAGAATAAATGATGCTCACACGATTTTATTGAACCTTTCTAGAGTCAGAAGGGCAAGAACTCTATTACAAAACGTGTCCAGAAATGTGTCAGAAAAGTGCAAGATAATTACTGAAATAGTAATTATTCAAGAAACGTTTGCCTAGAAGATTTAAAATTAAAATGACCTTAGTATCAGGCCAAATGTTCACTCATATTAATAAGTCACAAGTACGTTTCTGAACAACCCTACTTAGTGGTAGGCTGGGTGGGTTCCCTCCTCCACTTTTTATAAATTGTCTCTTAAATCAAAGTGAATAAATTTAAGAGAAAATCCCTGAAAAGAATGAAGCTATTATCAGTCATTGAGCTCATCGGAGTTCATTGGGGACAACAAATAATGCTATCTAATTAATTAGGATGACAGCAAACTGTGTGACACATTTCTTATGGCTGGCTGGTTTA
The DNA here is from genome assembly GCF_059628265.1 of Tinamus guttatus. Taxonomy (NCBI): domain Eukaryota; kingdom Metazoa; phylum Chordata; class Aves; order Tinamiformes; family Tinamidae; genus Tinamus; species Tinamus guttatus. The sequence continues at coordinate 22,013 of NW_028288586.1, forward strand.
ACATTCTAAACCCTCTTGTTGATTAGTACTTGCATGTTTTAAATAGAAAAGGATGTTAGACATTCCATCTGCTGTGTAACAGAGCTTCAGAAAAAAAAATACACTGAAGTCTTGATAAGTTCACTTCACCAGAACAAGACAAATGCAGCATCTCATCTGATATACAATGGCACAATTCTAGCTGTTTCTAAATATCTAACAGCATAAATAGCAAAAATGCTAGCATCATCACAATACTGCAATCAGAGTATGACCTGATGTTAGCCAGTAAAATGTCTCACTTTCAAATGTCTTTTCCCTTTGTTTGAGCCCATGTAAAATTTTGAGATGTACATCTTGAGATGGCACATCTTGTTTACAAAGAAGTGGTTGACAAATAATGATATAATACTTACTATTATGCAGAATTGTGACTTTAATTATGTGCATATTCTAAACTAAATTTGTTAGAAAGCAATGTGCTTAAAAATGCATGATTCTATTTCATGCCTGAATACACTTATGGGAAAGTAGTGCACTTCTAGTATACTTCAAATAGATTTAACAAATGTATGAAAGGGCAGTATATCATCCACGAAGTTCAAGTTCATTAGAATTGAGCCTTTTCTTTGTAATAATTTATTTCATATGCAATTACCATATTCTTATTATATGCCTACAGAAAATCAGTATGCAATTATAATTTTCTGTGTTCTAATGGGGCCAAACTCAGAAATTGCATATTTACACAAAAGTCTTCATGATTCAATTGGAAGATATGTGTTTTTACAGAATATGCATATTATCGTACGCATATTATTTTTTTGCAAGTACATATGTGCAAAATTCAAGATTGCTTTCATTTATTTATTTTCCATTGTTTTCAGTATTAGCTTATTTACCACTGATTTGGGTCTACTACCTTGTCAGCCTCTTAAGTGGTTTTTTGAGATCCTTTGTGATTACCGATGTGCTTATTCATGAGTTATTGAATAACTAAAGATATGATAAAAACTATGTTAACACAGACAGCAGGTGAAAAGCTTGCGGACCCCAAATATTGTCACTGAACAAACAACTATAAGGGACACTATGTAAAATGTATAGAAATTGCACAGTTTGACTAGTATATCAGACAGCACAATAAGAAGCTGTCCCTCATCTCTTCTATCCAAAATTCTGGATTTTTAGCTGTACTTAGTTTTAGGTTTCTTACCAAACCTTCTTCACATTACTTTCAAAAAAAATTTTTTTTTTCCAAGCAAAAATTCTCAGAACATTGTTCTCCATGACACCTTATTGATATTCTCATAGCCTCCTTCTGGTAGAGAAAATTTATGCATTAGGTTTACATTCCAAGTGTTCATGTGGGGAAGATTTAACAGGTCTTTCAGCTAAAAGTCTTTGATCTTTTTATGTAGCATTTGATAAAAGCTATCTGGTGAAGTTGCTTTACACTGCTCTTTAATTTGCTTTCATGTTGCTATTTAAATGAGAATACTAATTTATTCTTTAATAACAACTTTTCATCAAAAATATTTGGAACACATCTAGCAAATCTGCAAGGAAGTTTATGTCTCAATGTTTTGATGCTGCTTGAGTGAGAATGATTTCTGTCATGAAAGATGGCCACCAATACTAAAGCTACCATTAAACTCTGTTACAGATACAAAAATATAGGACTTCATCTTCTTTATGAAGTTCATACTGTCTCTTATTAAGCACATCACCAACTAGAATTGTCTATGCTAAACATATCTCAGCCTATTCTAACTGGGAAAGGCACATAATCTTTAAAATACAAATATCTCACCAAAGTAATAACACAGGTTTGGGCTACAGCTGACCTGGTAAAGCTCACATTAAAACACTGAGCAAAGTAACAAGCATTAGGTTTCATTATGAGGGAAAAAATGAATGCCAAAAAAAAAAAAATTGCTAAAAAATCTGAAATAAATATCATGCAAACATTTATTTAAAATTCTGTCCTGTAATACTTATGTTGTAAGAAAATAGTTATCTGAAAATACAGACACATTACTGTGTATGTGGAGCGTACTATAGCTTTCAGAAACAGTAGCATCAGAAAGCACTCCCCCAAAAAAAGAGAAAAACTAGTAGCTTCCTTCCCTTTAAAACAGAGTGCTTATTTTTGAAAGGCTTTGAGTTTCACAGAAGCTGTGTTCAGTTTAGTTCAGTATTTAGTTGACTATCTCTCCTGGAGAAGCTGGAAGCTCATGGCTTAGCCAGGTGTACTCTTTGCTGAGTGAAAAACTGGCTAGATGGCCAGGCCCAGAGAGTGGTGGCAAATGGATTTAAATCCAGCTGGCAGCCAGGAATGAGCGGTGTTCCCCAGGGGTCAGTATTGGGGCCAGTCCTCTTTAATATCTTTATCGATTATCTTGAAGAGGGAATTGAGAGCACCCTCAGCAAATTTGCAGACTACACCAAGCTGGGAGGAAAAGCAGATCTGGTTGAGGAGAGGAAGGCTCTACAGAGGGATCTGGACAGGCTGGATCAATGGCCTGAGGGCAACCGTATGAGGTTCAAGAAGGCCAAGTGCCAGATCCTGTGCTTCAGTCATAGCAACCCCATGTAACGTTACAGGTTTGAGACACAGTTGCTGGAGAGATGTGCAGTAGAAAAAGATCTGGGAGTGATGGTCAACAGCCTGCTGAACATGAGCCAGCAGTGAGTCCAGGTGGCCAAGAAGGCCAACAGCATCCTGACTTGTATCAGGAACAGGATATCCAGCAGGACAAGGGAAGTGATCGTCCCCCCTCTACTCAGCACTGGTGAAGCTGTACCTCAAATACTACATTCAGTTTTGGGCTCCTCACTACGAGAAAGACATTGAGGTGCTGGAGCGTGTTCAGAGAAGGGCAATGAAGCTGGTGAAGGTACTGGAGCATAGACCTTATGATGAGTGGCTGGAGGAGCTGGGATTATTTAGCAGAGGAAGTTCAGGGGTGACCTTACTGCTCTCTACAACTGCCTGAAAGGAGATTGTAGAGAGGCAGGGGTCAATCTCTTCTCTAGAATGGAGAAAATGGCCTCAAGTTGCACCAGGGGAGGTTCAGGTTAAATATAAGGAAGAAATTCTACACAGAAAGAGTAGTCAAGCATTGGAATAGGCTACCCAAGGAAGTGATGGAGTCACCATCTCTGGCAGTGTTCAAGAAACATGTAGATGAGGTGCTTAGGGACATGGTTTAACAGATATAGTGTTTAAGGGCTTACAGTTGGACTCGATGGTCTCGAAGGTCTTTTCCAATCATAATGATTTTGTGATTCTATAACTTCTCTGTCCTTCAGTCATTCACATACAGTTAATTCATGGTAGCCTAGCAGAAACCAGAATGCTAATGCAATAAGGAAAGAATCACATGAGCAGTGCTAAAAATTTCATCTGTTAAGAAATTTATGTCAATTTTTTCTTGATTGTTAGGTAATGATCAATAATGTGCTCCTCTTTTCTCATGGTTCCTTCCTAACTGTAAGTAAGTTTCAGAATTAACAAAATTTTAAAAAATTGAATTTTTAGAAAATCAGTAGTCATAAAAACAGTATGAAATATGTAATTAGAGCACTTAAAATATTTGTCATGGGTCAATGGAAAACATCAGGCTGAGAAGATGGAATCATTTTGCCTTTATGTAATGTCTGAGAAGATGAAATCTTGTGGAGGAGAGGAGGAATACTTGGGTTTTGCCACTCTTTTAGGAAATGTATTTTAGTGTCAGTCTTTTCAAGAGAGAAGCAAACCAATAACATGGCTTTAGCAATTACTCCATGATTATGGGAAAAACATGCTGTGTTAGAGCACAGAATCAGAATATGATGTAGATTGGGGCAGACTACCAGAGGTTATCTAGTCCACCCTTGTCTCCATGTAGATCCAGTCTGATCAGATCATTCAAGGTCTTGTCAAGTTGAGTGCTGAATATTTTGATCATATGTTTTTATTTTTTTTTCATATAAAACAACAAGTTATTACAAGATCTTATTCTTTCTACAACTGTTCAAAAAAAGTTTCTCTCTCATACCTGATGAACTGAAATAACTTCTCAGATCATTCAAACCCTCTGATTCTATTACAAAGTTCTGCAATGTACTATCCTGCCAATACCATCCATTGATCTAGTAGCATGTGTTATCTAACAAAATAAGGTGAAGGGTACTAATGATCTTTTTCCCATTTTCCATGCTGCAGGGACAGCTGCTCAGTGGCCTATGTGTGTATGCCTGAATGTACTTTTTTGAAGTTTCAGCAGGCAATGGAGTAAGATATTCAGTTCAAATAATATCTAAAATGATTCTATTTTATAAGACTGAAAAAAATCAGTTATTTAGTTCATTCTTATGATGATTCAAAAAAGATAATGTGATTTATCTATTGTTGCCTCATGTGTAATGTTATCACTTCAGGATTTCTGTATCAAGCAGGAGCTAAAATACACTTTAGAAAGCCAACATATGCACGGTGTTTCTTTGCTTGCACAAAGAAAATTTTATTAACTGAGTTTAGCAACTCAAGATTAAGATTGCCCCCCTTAGTTCTAACTACATAAAGGAATTCTAAGTGGCCATGCTATAACTTGGGAATACTCCCTCTGGCAAAGACTCTAAAGAAGATAGATGAAAGACTGCTTAACCAGAACTCCTCTGAAACGTTATTGCGTATGAGAGAAACAGGGCCTGAGTTATAAAGAAAATGTTTGAGCTGTTCATAATACACAGATTCTGGGCAATCATGTAGAGAAGGGGATAGTCCCAGTCTCACCTCAAAAGCTTCTATGTGCAGGTATTTCTGTGATAGCTTCAATTTCTTCAGAGCTTAAACTATATACGGCATCTAGTTTGCCACACTGGAGACTTATCAGACTCTAACCTCATTAATTCTGACAAAGATGAGAGAACATTTACAGCAAAAGGAAAATTCTGCAATCTTTTCTGGAGCTGATGAAGCATAAGAGGCTAAAGAACTTAAAACTGGGAGAAGTTTTGAGCCAACTAACAGAAAACCATACATTTTACAGTACATTTAATCCTTACAGAGACCTTGTATATGTGTAAAGAGGACATATCAGGAAGGTTTGTAAATTTATATAATGGCTTTAGTCAAAGACTAAAGTTTGAAGTGATTAGACGAGTACACTGCAAGCAGTCTGAGAAGTCTTCCTTACAAACAGCAGAATTATATGAGCCCTTTATTTCTCAAATTGTGTATGAGAAACAAAGGAGTCCTTTCCTATTTCAGATAAGAATTCTGTTTACACATCAACTGTGGCTGTTTTTTTTTTTCTGATTCTTCTTAACCAAAAATGAACAAACAGAAAAAAAAATTGATTTAGTGTTTTATAAACACAGAAATATTGCATAAGAAAAAAAAATCGACAAAAACAAAATGCTGTCTTCCTACCAAGTTTTCCAACCACAGAAATGCTGAAAATCAAGCAAAAGACAAAAGGAAAGTAGAATAATCAGACTGTAGCAAATGAGCAGAATGGTATTGCTAACTAGAGAGTAAAATTTAGAAAGATTGTTTCTTAAGATCAATAAATGGGATTTTGAGTATTAACTCAAACTTCTGAATAACTCCAGGGCTAAGGCACCGTGAACTTTCCATAGATAGTGACTTGGCTGAAGAAGTACCTGTATTTTAAGGGCAAATTTATATTTTAGGGATCATGTCCCATAGGTGGGGAAGAATAGAAAGATGCATACACAATACAACATTAGAAAAATGAATATTTAAAATTTCTTATTCAGTTAATAGAAAGGTAGGAGTTTTGAATAGGTCCAAAGTTATTTATGATAATTCCAGAGAAAGAGCTGGTTTGGGTAGTCTGGGATCCTGACATTTGACTTCAGAGGAAATAAGACTGGGTTCCAGACATATCTTCTTTTAATATGTTTACTTTTATTTTCTATCAGACTGTTATTGAGTTTTATCTATAACTCAGATGAACTGAGTAGTGAACTGAGGGCTTATGCCCTTCCTAGCAAAATAGTCCAAGCAATAATTCATAGTAAGTCTCTGTAGAAACAAAGCCTAGAGTACCCCAGGGACTTACAGTCCGATTTTCTGTTTGTTCACACAAAGCATAGATTTTTGTGGATCAGCTTTCAGATACACCTGATTTTCTTCATATGCTGGGGATCATCCTTCTGAATCACCACATTTTCTCCAGTGATTTCAATGGAAAGCTTAGGCATAAACTACTGCAGCCCAGTAAATACTATTTTTTGCCGATACTGGTACCACAGGCTTTATATTGACCCAAGAGGATTTGTTTGAGCTCAACATGTTTTTAGTTTGTTTCAGCTTTACTAGCAAGTGCCCTGCAGTTAGAGATCTGTTGCCTAACTTTTTTTAGCATAGTCCTATGAATGCCAAAGAAAGGTCTAACAAAGCTATGTCGTCACTGAGGTACAAACATTAACCTTTATGTTAACTGGATGGGATCTATGCTATGGGGTGGGAGAGGCTATTGTGTAAACTTTGATAGCTAACAAATGAATGTAGTTAAACTTTAGCTGGGAAGCAAGGAGAAGGAAGCTGAGAGTCTGAAGTGGACCAAAAATCAAGAAGTAAAGGTCCCTACCAGCACCACCAAACTTCTGATGAAGAGCTCTGAGCTGTGAAAACTTGCCCTAAGTCTCCTTCTCTTCTTGGGGATACTGGCACCGCTGAACATAAGACCATGAGAGATATTTAAGGGGGTGATGTAACATCAAATAAAACTTGTAGATACTAAGACGCTTTTATGTAAAAACTCTATCCAGATTATTAATGATTAGATTATTATTAGATTAAGATTATTTATTATGTCATTTATACTGTGAGGGCTGACACTTTTGTACTTGGACTAATAAAAACTGCTGGTTGTATTTTGATGATATTGATAAGATTTAGACTAACAACAAATTCTTAACTCCATGTGTAAGGTGTGTTGCCTGTATACTTTATGTTGGTCGTAAAGAATATGTTGAGTGTAATGCTACACTGCATGAAATGCACAGGTGGAACCAAATCTCTGCTAGTCTCTATTTTTAGGATCTAAGAATCTAAATTAAAGACTCAGAAGTGCCATACTCCATATTAAATTATTTATTTTTATTTTCTGTTAACCATTAACCTATGTAGCCTATTAATCTTTATTACCATTTAGGGCAAAATTTACTTAAGTGGAGCTTCTTTTTGAGCCATGATAATAATAAAAAAAATGTGGAAATCCTTTTTGAATCTCTTTTGGAAGACATCATGTTTTACAGGAAATCATTTAAATAACATATACAAATTCAGGTCAATTATTTCAAGTCTATCCCTGACCACGTAAGGCCAAGAACTTGAAAACCTATTCCTAGATTTATTCCTAGTCAAAGCAACACAGTCATGGAATGCAAGATCCGTACCTTGTGCAAATCGACATAATTCTCTTTAAAAGTAATTTCCTAAAGATACAATCCAGGGATAAGTAATCTTCATTTGGTGACTTAATGCAATTTTGACTCATGAAGATCCCTTTGCATTCTTTTGATTTTTGTTTTACCCATGTCTGTGTCTAAGCTATATAGTAATGTAACTGTCATAGGTCAAGTGTCTTCATAAAAACAATGTTATTAACTTAGGATTTTATGTACTCCAACTGCATAGCATGTATTGTTGCACAGTTACTCTTTTCCTTGTCTCATTGCTCAGCATAAAAGTCAATAACACACAGATGAGCCATTATACAAAAGAAAAGTATAGTTGTTGATGGATTGCCTTTTGAATTAAAAGTGAGTAATTGTGAGCAGAATCCTGTTCTAGAGACTGAAAAGAATTTGCAAAAATCCCCAAATTACCTGCTCTTGACTAGTGGCTAGATGAAAAGCTTACAGTAACTGAATGATTAATTACTATTTACAATTGTTGTAATATTCTGTATGCTCTAATAAACTGCATTTCTCTATGAAAATGCAAAGTGTTATTTTTTCTAAAATTCTTTCCTTTTTCACAGAAGGCCAATATAAACCAGTTAAAGTACTATTTATGTGCAGTTTCAAGAACATTAAGGGTACTGTCTCAAATTGACGTTATCATAACTTCAAAAGCTGAAGTTGGCCCTTATGTATTTGCTCTCAACTTACATAAAATGCAACACCGTAGAATTTTTTTTTTTATTGAACTTTATGTGAAATCACATTAATTTGTGTTCACCGTGGATTAATAGCATATACAAGAACACCTATAACAGCATAGTTTATACCTAATGTTTGGCTTCAGATGAAGACATCTCACTTAGGTATCTACATATGGTACCGGCATTCCCATCATGGTCAACTAGTCAATACAGTTAAGGGAGACATTCAGTTGACCTTAAAGCAGACACCAATAACCAATTAACTGAATTGCTCTCTAGTGATTGTGTTATCAAGAGGCCCTATTCACTTGTCTGAATACAGACAACCACTACCGTCTGTTGTGCAGTAACCTGTATCTACTTAATAGTTCAGAAGAACATAGGTCATCTTTATCTTCTGTGTCATATCTGCCTGCCTCACAGAGATGTCTAGAACACCATAAGGCACATGCATGTCTAGGCAAATGGATCAAGTCCAGAGTCACTACCGAGATAAGTTAATCACGAAACACTGAGATGAGCTAATCAGTAAATTCACTGCAAAACTGCACTATTCATTTTTTCAAGCCTCCAAAACAGGATTATCACAAGTGAGCTATATCAGGAATGGTCTGTGGCTCATGTTATTTCCCTAGCCATGCTGGGAATTGGATATAGCTAAAAGCCTTTTAGCTTTTTAGCCTTTTGCTAAGTTATTTAAATTCTCGTGGTAAGTGCAGAGTTTAGCTTAGACATTGATTTCTGTCCTCTTCTGTAAGGTCTTGGCATGTGCAGATAGGATTTCAGTGGAGAATTCAACAAAGTTGCTCAGATTATATTAGCTCAGAAACTGGTCCATTCTATTTAACTGGAAGCTGCTCTATCTTCATGAGATCTTAAAAAAGGCTTGCAATGCTCAGTGGAGGCAACACTGCTTCATCTAATGCATCTGAAGATGTTAAAAGATGCATAGAAAATGTTTACAAGAAACTGTCATGTTCGAACACCCTGCCAACATATAAAGTTGTGGTTTGTGTGTGTGAATGCGAGGACACGAAGAGACTCTTCAAATACAAAGTGAAAGGTTTTTCTACTGTCATGCGAGGAGAAGCGGGCAGGTAGAGGAAGATCTACAGAAAAGATTAAAAGACAAACTAAAGAACTCCTAACTTATCTCCAGTCTGGGAGATAAGTCTCCAAACTATTTTTTTTTTTATCTTTTAGTAAAATGATGAGAAGCAAAGAAAACTACATTTCATTCAAAGTATGGTAGCTAGGAACCATATTTAGTATATGATTCCACAAAAAGCTGCAATACAGCAGTATTGTATAGATTCTATAGGACAGAATGAAGATTTACATAAACATGTCAACACCATATATTTGGCCTGGAACATGTAAAATTCAATGCATGGACCATATAGAAATTTTCCACAAAAAAAAAGAAAAGATCTTTAAGTCTCGAGAGCATTTCACTGAATAAGACTGAGCTATCCTTTCAATGCAAACCACAGAGAAACTCGAATAGCAGCAAATTAATAAGAAACATGTAATGAGGAATAAATACTAGACTATTTTTCAAATATTCCTCTCAGGCAAGCACTCTTACTTGTGCAAGTTGGTTTAGGAGTATTTTAAAGAAGCCTATTTGTTATGTTCAAAATCTTGTTTACAAGCAAAATCACACCATATATATCAAGCCACAAATATATTGTTAGCATAATCAAAATCTTAGCAGTCTCTAGACTGATTAAGCAGAATAATTATTATTCCAGATATATTTATGACAGAAAAAAAAAAAAAGAATAGTTCTAAACCAACTCACACACACATCTTGTTTTTGACCCACATTCTAAGTGTAGTTATGACTCCCCAACTTCTTCTCTAGGTCCTTAGATGAGTAGCTTCAGCCATGTCACTGACATCTCTAATCTTTTGCTGGGAGGAATATAATGTTCATGATGATGACTTCCTCACAATTCCCTCCACCCCGTCTAGGATCAACTTGCAGTCATTTTTATCTATTTGCTTTACACTTTTACCCCTTTATTTTTTTTCATTAGTCTCCAAATACATCCAGTTACATCCAGTTTTATAGTACAGCATGCCCTTTATGGATATTACATGGTATTTTGTTGCTTTTGCTACTCCTAAAGCCAGTTTTGCCCAGCTCCAAGTCTGTATCTCTTCACCTGAGTTTTAGTGACCTGTTACAGCTGTAGGTTGTTCAGCGATGGGCCTGTGCCCCATCTCCTATGATCCTCTGCCTATTCTCAGAAGTATGTGTCTTAACAGCTCTGCTCTTTACACCAGGTCAATCCTTCTCTGCATTGCACCACTTTGTTAGAGAGATAAATACATCATTCTACATACAACAGCTTGTTAATACTATCAAAAATAAAACAAATTAGCCATAACACAATGTCATATATAAAAATTCCTTTTACAGCTAAGCCAAGTGAAAACAAAGCTGCAGGCAGGTCAATAAAAGTTCAGGAAAAGTAAGCATAACAAGCTTTAGTCTCAAGGCCTTGAAAACTCAGTACAAAGCCTGTGGACTATTACTAGCAGCATCAATACTGTATTATAGGGCTACAGGGTTATGTGTTACCCTAATACCTGCAGATTTTGTTAGAATAGTCTGTGTGTTTACTATTGCTTTGAACCATGCGAATGTGCTTACAATGGATTTCAAATGCTGATATAGATATGACAAAAGCAGATTTGATGATATCCTGGGTCAGGTCCATAGATCCAGGCCCATCCCTAAATAGCAATGTGGCTATTCCTCACCACAGTTCTTGTTTACCTAAGGCTTTCATCATCCAGAAACCAGATTTCCAATTTGAAGCCTATTTGAGCTTTCAGGATTGTGCTTCATGAATCTCAGGACTTGCTGCAGCACTGGACATCATTAAATACAGATCTGGAATTAGCATCTTTCAAACAGAATGTATAAAACATACTATACTATAATTAAATATTCTATACTATATATGGAGATGAATATGTACACTTTTACACATAATTTCCCCCACAGACTCCTGAAATACTTTTCAGAACTGAAAAAATGGGTGGACATCAGATGTTTCAAATCACTTGGAAAAATATTCTCTTTAGCCAACATGCATACAATCCTAAAAAGTGACTATACGAGCAATAAAAATATATAGTTATCTTCTTTTTAGAGGACAGTCATAAGCAAGTTATGTATTTTGTCCATTACTATTAAAATTTTAAGTTTTTGTATTCAAACCACATGATGAAATATCAAAAAAAAATCGAAATATCAAAGTATCAAAAGTTCTATGAAAAATTGAATACTAGGAACTTGAATACTTTTAATGTATTTTATTTTACCTGCTGCTCCATGAAAGACAGTTACTGGTCAAGTTGTGAACATTATAATATATTGTTAGTTTTGCAATAATTTTAATAAATCTAGACCAGACCTTTATTTTTGACTATACATAGCAAATATTTTCCTAATTTTCAATATTCACTTTTGTAGTTATTATCACCAAGCTATCCTACTTTATTTACAATCTTGTATTCAAAATCCTTTGCTGACAACAGATTTACCACCACTTAAAAGATTTTGGTGTTATCAATATTCATGTTTTACAGAAACATTGATTCATTTATATGCATTCATTTTGAGTGTTTACCAACGAGACCAAAAATATTTGGAGGTTTTATTATAACAGTCACTCATGGCAATATCTGACAAAGTATAAAGATGAATCATAACCAACAATTTTCTTGCTTAGTAGGACTATATATCTAACATATTTAATGTTATGTATTATTTATATGTAAATTGCAGTTCTTACAGTTTTCTGTTACAAAGCAGATGCTCAGAAATTTTGTAGCTAATGATCCAGGATCTCAAGGTGGACAAAAAAGACAAAAAAAAAAAAAAAATACTTGAAATTTTTGGAAGTAAAAAATGAGTCAGACAAATTGGTACAGACAAAGTAGAAAACAATTTCATGAAATGCTGTCAACTTCCTTTTCTTTTTCCATAATTTCCAGTTTCATTTACAGTTCACCTTCAAGTTTTTGAAAAATGATATATTCAGGATACATTAATCTCTCTCACTATGCAGCCATGATTCATCCCAAAACTTCATATCCTATAATTGTCAAAATAGAATGTAATCAAATAATTTAAAATGTCATCATGATCCATTGAACAATCTGCCAAACTAAAATTGGATAGACAGTTTTAATTCTGACGGTTTTGTCTTTTGGCACATTTATGATGTACATAACTGAAGTGATCTTAAGATTTCTATCCATGTCAAATGAAGAGGTCTTCATAATTTCTTCAGGTTCAGGAACTTTATTTTGTTTGCTTTTTTGTTTGTTAACTATTTTCTCAGGTTTTTAAAAAGATTGAAAAACTGTAAGTTTAATAACTCCCATTATGTGCCAACATTAGTATAAACTGTTTCACTGGCAACAAGTTAACCATGAGCCATCAATGTGCCCTTGTGATCAAAAGGCTAATGGTATCATAGGCTTCATTAGGAAGAGTGTTGTCAGAAGGTGGAGGGAGGTGATCCTCCCCCTCCGCTCAGCCCTGGTGAAGCCACATCTGGAATGTTGGGTGCAGCTTTGGGCTCCCCAGCGCAAGAGAGACATGGAGCTATTGGCGAGAGTCCAGCATAGGGCTACAAAGGTGAATAGAGAGCTGTCTCTCTTATGAGGAGAGGCTGAGATAGCTGGACTGTTTGAGACAGACTAAAGACAAAGTGGATCTCATTAATGCATACAAATTCTTTAAGGGAAGATGTCAAGAGGATGGGGCCAGACTCTTTTCAGTGGCACTCAGCAACAGGATGAAAAGTAATAGTCACAAACTGAAACACAGGAAGTTCCATTTAAATATGAGGAAAAACAAAAGATAATGGGTTAGATACATTAACAAAATAACCTGTGAGCAGTCTTACAAAAAGCCTGAACAATGCTCTTCCAGTCCCTCCTCTTCCAGATCAAAGCTACATTCCCTGCCAGCCTCAGTTGTATCTGTATTTCTTTCCTAGCTTTCTCAGAAAAGACACCAGTGTCTTTGTCTGTTAAGTTCACATTCCAGCCTCTTGCCTACTGACTTCTTTAGCAAGCCATTAATAGTTATCAATTGAGAATCTTTACTCGATACCTTTTCTGCCCCTCAGGCAACCTACATGACTGTTGTCTCTTTTTGCATATACAATTGAAATTTGCTACAGATTACTTTGTCAAAGTATGCTCATTCATCTTTCAAAGGAAAGAAATATTAACTTACATTCATTTCTGGAAAACTGTTTCCCACTACATTTTTTTTTTATGTCTAGGCCTCCATTTCCATATCTCAATGTAATGCTCCCGTCTCAAATCCAGTTAGTTCCTACTCATGAACTCTCATGACTGCAGTTCTCTTTCTTTCCACTAGCCTGAGGTCCCAGTACAGTCTCTTGACATAACTGCTTTCAGCTTGTTCTCTTCTAAGAAAGAGCTTCAGATGTTTTTCAATTGTAAGTGCAATTGTACCCAATTCATTCCTCTATCAGTGAGCGTAAATATCTTTTCCCTTTTATTTTTTTCACTGTCCAATGGTCCTTTTGTTTTCATTACATTTGATCTGGAAACCTTTCTTCTCTTCAGTGCTTTAATGCCAATAAGGAATAAAACTCAGTCACTGTGAATTTTCAATAGCATTAAACATTTTTGTGGACTTTCGAACTTAGAAAAATGTTTCCCATAAAGTCGACATTCACCTTTAAATTTCAAGTACCTTCCACAAGTTTTAGAAACCAACTGACATACTCTCAAGAAATAGTGACCAGAACAAAAAGGTTTGCCAATCTCATTTCTATAAACACATTATGAGCGATCTCAAACACTTCAAACTATAGTATTTAAAAATTCTAACTATATAACTTACATATGCCAAAGTTCCAAGAAAGAAAAAAAAAGTATTTAAAAAGTCAATAAATTCATAGTAGGTAGCATCTCTACTTACCCCTCAAGACTGTCCAGTATTGATCTAAAAGGATAGTATAGTCCTCAATAAAATGGCAGTTTTCGTGTCCTAAATTTTTAAACCATGATGAAACATAAAATGCATATGCATATCCAACAGTATGGAAAGGCAAGTTTTCAGAAATCTCAGAGTCTGAGAAAAGGAGATTCATCAGAGAATTTATTTAGAGAAAAATTGTGTTTGACTAGATGTACAACATCACAGACTGAGAAAAATATTTGTGCAGATGTAATAACCAACTCTCAGGAAATGAAGGAATGGATAACACAAATGAAGTCCTGGATGTGAGCTTTTCAATTACTTAAAGAATGAAAGGAGTTGAATGTTGTCCTTGTTGTTTGCTATATTTGTGCTCATTCCCCCTCCCACCCTGCAATATTTATATATTCCAAATAAACAGAATAATAACAGATATGTTCAAATCTGTCACTGCCTCTTAGCGGGAAAAAAATCTATAACCTGAAAATTTAGGAAGACATTTGAAATAAAAAAGAGATATTTTTAAATATGTCATATATGTTAAATATTTTAAGGTATATTTTTCAAATACTTTTAAGTATTTTTTAATGTCTGTGCAATTTAAGGGCAGTATTTCAGATTAATATTTTTGATAATTTTGATTATCTGAGGAATTTAAAATGATTATAATTTTCTTTGTTTTATTTTCTTCAGGAGGTAGCATTTGATGGATGTCTCTCTTCATACAGAAAATTAATGGGACAGCAAGTAAAAATGAATCTGGTTGTGGTTATAATGATAACATACAGACTAACAATCTGTAGGATCAAGATGCCAAACAAAAATTACAGACGTTTTTGAGATCCAGTCTATTTTAATTTATACTGGTCTTAAAATGATTGTATTGATCTCACTACAGTTGGTTTTCTAATAAGACAAGAAGAAATATTTTCCATCAGACTTTGTAAGATATGTAGAAGAAAGATCAGCTTGAAGCCTAGACCAAATATGATAAACTTTTTGTTAGAAGGAAACATGCTGAGCAGATTGTTGAATTCTGCTTCTACACAGTGAGTGGTTAGACCACAGATACACTAAGGAATAGAGGTGGATAGAGTACTTAAAGACCTGACCTCTTCTTGCAAAACTCTTTGTTAGGCTGTGTGAAAAGAGGAGTAAACATAGTTAGTGACATTTCTTTTAACAGGAAGAGTAAGTACTTCCATGGATCATAGCATATATGTTCTAAAAGAAAATCTGTTTATATGGAGAAAAAATCTTTCCTTCCAGACTTCATGGGGAAGCCATAAAAAAGGAAACAAAAAGAAAAAAAGGAAGAAAACATTGACTGTATCCTTTATACAATATTTTCTGTTAGATATAATGAATTTATAGCTAAGAGAAAACAGAGCACAAGGATTTGAAACACATGTAAGTTCTAAGTAGTCAGCCTCTTTTGATAACAGAAGTTTCCAATTGAATTTAATATAATGTTTTAAATACTTGGCGTTGTTATATTTGTTAGCTTGCAGTATTACAGTGTTATGATTGTTTCCAGAGTTCAGGCATAGTATCATAGTATCACAGAAACACACAGAATCCCAGAATAGCTGGTTTTGGAAGACACCTCTGAAGAACTTGCACAAGAAAGAGGAGGATATATAATCTACTAGTAGGATCACTAAAAATGCTATAGAATGTAGCTGATGTTTCAGAAATTTGACAAACTGTATTCAGTGTTACCCATTGCATGATAAGAGGGAGATGGCAAATAGTTCTTGGTTGAATTTATGCCCTCAAAGAACTAGACCAATTAGGTAAATGGGGCTCACCTAACAGGAAGAATACACTGAAGTATTGTGACCTCACATTTTAGGTAACAACACCAAAATTTAAAGCAATGCCTTTGCTAAAGTTATTAGCTATAGGCTAAAGGCTAAAGTTATACCTTTGCTAATCTTCATCTAGACATCTAAATGGATTTCTTATTTTTATAATTTACAGTTTCTATAGATTTCACTGCTTATTAGTGATAAGCATTGATTTCACTAGAGAATGAACCTTTTCAAAACTTCTTAAAAGGAAATCACTGATTTATTGATTTATGTATCTGAACTTAGGAACTTCTGGCAGAGAGTCAAGTAAATAAGGTACTTACATTAATCCAAAAGAGAAGTACACACATTTTGAGACTATGGCACATGGGGGAAAATTCTTCCCATATGGTTTCTACTGGGCTGCGGAACACATTAGACATACCATATAATTAGCTTTAAATACGCTACTGAACAAGAAAGTTTCCTATACAAGATATTTCTCAGAGAGTGAGACTGTGTTGGTAACCCAAGTTTAAAAAGTATGCACTGCTGAATTTCGGTTCTGCAGTAGATAGCAGTTTCCTCTCAGAAATTTTGTCTGAGGCAATAGTAGGAAGAGCTGAGGGACTAAACACACAGTTTCTCCAATTAGGACATACTATGCTATTGCTCACTAAAATATATTAAACTGATGATAAAACTATTTACTACACTGTATACACCCCTTAAGCACTCATGCTCTGTATTTCAGAAATCTGAAACCCATCTTAAACTTAATAATAGAGTCAAATGTATCTTTTTTTTTTTTTCATTTGTCTTGTAAGACAACAAGCAGAAGATATTATAGAGACTCCACAAAAGCTCTCTTAAGTTTTCCAGTATATTTTCTGAATATCAGCATTTTGATGTCTGATAGATACAACAATCTTGCCAAACCTCATATTGTACAATATCAAATTATCTAAAATTTGACTACTTTGAATTTATTTGTGATTTCCAGGAAAATCAAGATGCACTGAGATGGATCTTTTATGTAAATTAATTTCTTTTATATTAAGGACCTTGTCTCAGATGTAGTGATGCTAAAATATTACCTTGATTTCCCCCAAAAATATATTTTATTGCAGCCAGTGTGTAACATAGCCAAATATTGCATTAACTGCCATCTGCATCAACATATTGTCAGCCAGGTGCAAATGTTCAGCTGGCAAACCTGGCAGCCATTCTATTTATTTATTTTTTAATATAGTTTTATGTCATTCTGGGATCCACCTACTTAGTATTTTATTTTTCCAAAACTTTTTAAAATGACACTTCTTTCCTTCTTTCACACAATTGTCCATTACCTGAGTATATCCTGAGGAGTTCCACCTTACTAAAATTATGTCCAGCTCACACTTAGCCAGGAGCTGATGAGAAGTTTTACAGAACAACCTTTGCTAATGACATAGAATAGCATTGTTCCTTGTCACATGACACCAAAGTGGGAAATATTTATATTATATGATACATATTAATTGAGCCTATTCTCTGTGTTATCAAAAGACAGTAATCACTATGTTCATCTTTATATGCCTTGTATAATGTTACACTCAAAATTGTTATGGACGAGAAGGGAAAAACAACTAACAGGTGAAACCAAGGAATTGTTTTTGGTCCAGTTAATGTTTTAATTGTCTAGCAGACAGAATCATTAGTCTAGTTATTAGTAATATGCGTTCACAGTCCAAATCAGTGCAGACAAGCCTCAATAAAATAGTTTAAAATATTGCAGAGAAGCTTACCTGCTATCAGTCCCCTGCTCTGGTGCAGGATGCTCACCCTACAGGAGCTGCTCTGGGTGGCAAGGTCACTGTTGTCCCTTGGACAGGGAGGGATGAGAACTGGTCATTGGGCTCTTGAGACGTGAATGTTGTTGCCAAGGATTTCCTCCTCTTTGCAGTGAGGTGCATGATGCTGAGGCTGCTCAGGTTTATTTTCCTCCTTTTTCTCAGTACAGTCTGCCTACGTGTTCTTTCTAGTCACCAGCGGCCTGTTTTTCAGTGTTCTGTGCTCTGTCTAGTGGTACAAAAAACCATGGAAGAATTATTTCTAAAACTTGCAGAAAATATCATGCTACTTCACATATTCTTTGAAATAACTAGTGACATAATAAAATGTCTTAGAAATTTTCCAGAGATTCCTTAAGGTACAATATTTCATGTGTCTATATCATAATGAGAAATATGATTCCGATAGCATGCTTTAAATTCTCAAGTGAAATTATACAAAATGATATTTTTTAGGATATTTAGCCAGTTGTATTTTTATGTAAATAATTATAAATACATAACAAAATACTTCAAATAAAGAAAATTCAGCAATTGAAATGCATGTGGCTATATACACTTTAGCAGTAGTGTATATAGTAGCAACATACAGCTGTTACACATGATACACTATGTAGAGATTTCCTTCACGGTTCATCTCAAAATTTCTGTAAAATAGAAAGGTGGTTTGACCTCTGCATCCAGAGTCCGTGGTTTGAGTTTGGCAATGATTAAGAAAAAGCAAATAAATACATAAATATTCTCAAGACTGGAAAACGATCTTGCAGAATTACCATTCTGTTCTCTTATTTTGCATATATAATAATAATTAAGTCTCCACTGAATAGAAGAGAATGAATAACAAAATCTAATGAATCGTTGATTTTTTGTTGTGTCTCGAATAGTGAAGTAGTAGTATTTTAGAAGAGTCCATGCTGTGAAATTTGTAAAAGAGTGATTTTACAATCACTTTTAGTAGTGATATTCATGAACTGCTTGTGACTTAACATTTTAAAAAGGTAAATTCTTTTATAAGAATTCAAATTTCTCATGCATGTGTGCACAAGCACACACACAGAACTAAGTTTTAAGGATAAGATTTTGACTCACCTTTGTATTTTGCAGAGCAGAGTGCAAGTTTCTCTTTGATTTTTAAACTGTACTTTATATCAAAGTATACATACAAAATGGATATGTATATTATATATCTAATAAATTGCATTTAAATGTATATTGTCGTTTAAAATATTTATTACATTAACCAAGGACATTTCTGTAAGGCTGTTTTTTTCACAGGGGAGTAGTATAGGCATACTGACTTGAAAAAAAAAGTGCATCTTTATGTGTTTATGTTCTTCTCATCTTCAAGGTTATTGCCACAGAAAATACAATTGATTATTTTCAGGCTTTTATTAGGTTTTTTTTATTCATTTTGTGGAAGATCCTATTTTAAACTGGGATATCATGCCACAATTTGCCCTTATAAGATCACCATTTATACATTTGATTTAAGGTGTCGCTTTCCAGAGTGAGACATGGGCATCTATGAACAAAGATTCTGTTTTTATGTAAATGTCTATTTTATTACAAGCTGTAGAAAGAAAAATTAAAAATTCTTATATGAACAAGCTCAACTAAAATGTAATTTATTGTTTTATTTTCAAAAGGAATGATATGTATGTATGTATCACTTATGTAATGAAACTTTGAAAACAAAGAGAAAAGAGTGAGAAATACTGTCATCTAGAGATTTTGGGTGAGGGGGAAAAAGGAAAACTAAAAATAAAGGGATATTGTAAACTATCTTCAGCATACAACAGCATACGAGGAAAGAATTCAGGACACTCCATCATCATAAAACTGCAGCAGCCCAATGCAGAAAGCATAACCGTATGTCAGATGGGTTGTGACCATCCGAGCAAAAACAGATAGAAGTCCTTAGCTAGCAAAAGGTAGTTCTAATCACATACAAATTATGATTTCCTAAAGCAGAATCTAAAAATAACCCACGATTATAAAACACATAATTCTGTATATTATCCAGACAAAACACTAAATACTAATTCCACACTCTAATAATTCCTGACAAGAGCCAACAATTTTCAGTTACAAAATGAAACAGTCCCCATTCTGCATTCCCTTAGCCTTAATCTTTCTATTCCTTTTATCTGATCTCTTGCAAGGGGAGATGGGCTAATAGCTGGAGGCAAATCTGAAGTAGTGCCAGTAGTCACTGAAAAAGGCCTGGAAAATGCTGCCACAGAGCAAGTCTATATGCATGTACCAAAAAAAAAAGAAAAAAAAATATATATTAACTATTTCCATATTATCTTCAGCAAAAAATACTGCTCAGAATCTTAAATTCTGTATATTTAAATTTCACTCAAACTGAACTAAATTAAATTATCTCAATAGAATCAAGAAAATTCATGAAATCCTTCAGGAGAATTTCCACTCCTTTTAGAAAAGCAGAATATGAAATCTCATGAATTTTTAATCTGGAAATAATATTCTGATCTTTTTTTTAGCACAGAAATACTATGTACCAAAGAATTTCATCATTCCCGCTTCTCATCTCATGGGAATCCAACAAGCACGCAGAATGAAACAACTTAATCCAGCTCTTACCAAAATTAACCAAAGTATTTTAAACCACTCATATTGGCTAGAAAGAATTTTGTCTGAGCTAGAGTGGAAGATCTGAGTGAGTTCTTGTCACAGGGGGAACAAAAAACAAATAACATGACTGTGCTAAGCTCGATTTGCTTAGTGGACAGAGGGAGGAGTGTCAGGGAAAGCTGTACACCTTCAGGCACATACACATGCACATTGGGTTAAGGGAAACCCACCCTACCAGGAGCCAGGTCAGGCTGGGGTGGCTGCATGACGGTGGCCAATGCAAGGCTCCTTACAGTCTGTTTTGTTTGCACTGCCCTGCTTGCCCAGCACCCCTACCCTCAGCCCGTTTGCATCATGTTCAGTTCCTAGCCAAAGCACGGCTGTAATAATCTTGTGCCAACTGTTGAGTCATGAATTTGGTATTAAGGAAGTCTCATTTGGGTGAGATTTTGTGAATTAGTTGATCCTTGATAACTCAGAATCAGCATGTACTTCAAACAGTGTTGTGAAAATTAGATGCCAGTGACTGGAAAACAGTTGCATCTATATTCACATTGAATATTTAATACATATCACTTAACTTGCACACTCTTTTAGACAAGATAATTTTTTTTTGTCCTGCATTTATTAGCTTCTAGCTGCAGTCTACACATAGTACTGAAATCTAAATAAAAGGTTAAGCACATAAATAATTAATAAAACATAAACCAAATATTCTGCTTGTTTCAAACATTGGGTTTGCCCTGAAAGACCCAATTGCAAAAATGACACTGTAAAGCAGCAATCTGGCCCTACAACATGATTTCCAAATTGAACACACACATAAATACAAAGATGAAGGTCGCTTTTCTAGTTATTTATTGTTACTGCTGCTCTGTAAACTCACTCTGAGATCTGATGATCCCCTTGTTTTCACTACTGCTATCAGGAACAGCTCTGAAAGTTATTATAGTCTGTCTGCTTTTAATCCCCGATATATCTGCACTATGTATGTCCTTTAAAAATTATCTGCCACAGTTTTGTGCAATTTAATTGATCCCCACTTGCAAAAAGGTTTTGCTATGGATAAATAGAGGCCAGTTCCATATCTCTGATTCAGGGTATGGAGCACTAGCCATTAAAATTTGTTTTAATTTCTTATTTAAATGGCGGAAAGGAAGCTTGATTCTGAATGTAGACACGGCACAGCTGCACCCAAGGAATGCATAACGCTCAAAGACACTGAGAAGGTCTCAGTGCTTCTTAAGAATTGGCTTATGGTAACACAGGCCAAAAAAATTGGAAATTGACAGACAGTCTTCAATTACAGAAGGTCCAAGTAAGCATTTTTACTAGCAATGTCATATGAAAGGACATTGCCAAAGAAATGATCTCAAAAGTGACAACAGCAGGACTGTGGATAAGTCCTTCTGCCTAGGGATTGCTTCTAGGCATGCTCCAAATATGAACCACTAAAAAGAATTGTTTGGGAGAAAAAACTACTTTGCATATATTTATTTTCCAGAGGACATTAAAAAAAAAGATTACACTAAGCAGATATACAGAATGTACATTAAAACTATTCTCTGTACTTCAGCCCTTTAGCACTCTGCGTTATGACCTGAAGAACTGTAGAATTTAATGACTCTACATTATGTGTGTGCATTTGCATGGTGTCTCATATCAGGACATAATGCCAAACTCTTATGTGGCATATCAAAGAAAGAATATTTCCTTTTGCTTTACAGCTGCAAGCATTTTCTCTTGCACAAAAAGAAAAAATATATATTTTCAGAAGTTCCTCTCTCTGAAAGCAAAATGGCTTCCTTCATATGCAGTAGAGATATTTCCCAATTTCTTGCCTTCTGAAAGAAGATTTTAGAGTCAGTAGGTATTACTCAGGAGAATGCACCTTACAGAATGAGAAATAGCATGCAAATAATCACTTATCTAAGACTGTATCATGTTTTTGTCATTCTGAAGCACAGTATATTCCCACTATCTTTGTGGTTTGCTTCCCAGCGTATCTGAGATGACTGCTTTCCTGCATTCCTGCATATCATTGTGCAGTGCTTTGGGCTCTTTGAAAATGAAAAATGTTGCATGCAATAAATATTACTTACTATATATAACATATATAGTTGAGTGTATAACTTAACATCATATGCTATTTATCTTAAACATATTCAGTTTGCTTAGCAAGAGAGAAAATACATTGAGTTAACACCATTCTGTTGAATGCAGCTAATGAAACACCAGTCAGTCCATATCTTTTTGTGACATTCCATTTGGCATGCTGTACACACATACGTTGATAAGATTGTCATCTCTTTGATATGTTCCAGGTACTGTTGAAATGAATGAAGCAATATCTCTAAACCACACCGAGAAAAAAAAAGAAAAAGCAGAAAAAAATCCCAACCCTGCTAAACATGCTGACAGTAATATATTGGGTTTGCTATCTTTATATTCTAATCAGTGCATAGGATTTTGTAGCTTTATCAGTTATAGAATGAATACGCTCACTCAGACTAAGAGCTTAGGCACAATGCTGAGTTACAATAGGGTAACTCACCAGTCACCATCTGAGCTGTTTGTACTCTTCCATTATTTCTCTTGGTTGCACCAGTTTGAGGCACAATGCATTACATTGTACAGACAGACTAATATCTTGAAATGGTTGTACATATATAGTATCTTGAAATGGTTTTCTGAAAGTGATGCAGTAGTTTTTACGAGTTCCCAGTGGACAGGAGTTAAGATAACATCTTAGAAATATATTGTTAAGTGAATGTATGGTGCATCGATCTCCCATGCCATCATGGGTACATGTGACATAATGCAGGATTTCCTGAGGTAAGATTTATGTAGATAGAGAAGGATGATAGAGATTGTTATTAAGTCTAAGAATTTTTCCATAAAATACACATCTATTTTTTCAAACACTAAGAATTTTGGCAAAGAATGGAGATGCCTTTCCTCCAGTTTTTCCATTTACTAACAAGACCAGATTTGCCAGGTTTTCTAGACGTGAAATTCCTCAGCTTGTATAGCCCATCAAACAGTATTCATTAAGGGTTAAACATAAACAAATTAATATTGATTAATACAGTTATTGAATAAAATCTTTCTCCTTGTGAGCTTAACACTGCAAAAAATTGTTAAAGAAATTGTATTTTATGATGAGGAACGTTATCATGAAAAGTACATATAAATGGAATCACACCTGCCAGGGGAAAAAAAAAAATCACTTTAAAAGGAAGTGTTAAAGTTCAATCAACTCCTGCTGTTTCAACAGAAGGACTGTTAAAATAAGGAAGTATGAATTACATAGCTTCAAATAAATCATGTTTGCATGGCTTTAGGGGACAGACCACTTTATTCTGGAATGCTGGCTTCCAAAGTGAAAACAGTGTTCATTGAGCATGACTTTCTTTGCAACTTAATGCAGTTCTTACCAAAACAATGCTGCCAATATGCTCAACAGGTTCCTCTAGCCAACACATCTTTAGTAGAAATTGGCAGAATATATTTCACCCATTTGAATGAGTAGCTTCAATATATTGCATTTGGGTAATTGTCTTGGTCGGTTTTAAATCCTGCAGCAAGTTTGACAGCATCATCCTATTAACAAATAGAATTTGTAAAGCTTTTTTAACTTGTTGCCAAAAGAAATTCAGTATAATTTGGAATTCTTTTTTCTAAATGAAAAATCTTTAATCCAGATGGTCCTATCAGAGTTAGAGAGTAGATGATGTGAGACTAGGGGAAACATCCAGAAAAGACATATAGTTGCAAGTAAAAATAAAGTTGGGATTTTTTTTCTTTAAAAGTGATATTCTTAGTGTGTCAGAATCAATACCATTCTCTGTAGTTTCTGGTCTCCAACAGTGAAAACACCACCTTAATAGTTAACATTTCATACCCACTCAGCTGGAATGGGCTGACACCTTTAAATAGAACGTCTGTCTATCTGGGTGAGGTCAACCTCAGCACAGGTTTGCATGCTTTTTTTTTTTTAGCTTTTCCCTATTAATAAGACATGACATGTAACCTGCTGAGTATTCAGAATAGCTTTTTACATCTGCAAGCAAAAGCTACGGCTTTTAGGACAGCAATCATTTTCAAGAAATACACTTTCCAAAAGACAGGATGTGTACAACTAAGCCTGGAAACAAACAAACAAACAAACAAACAATTAACTCTCCTTTCACAGATTCCATAAATATGTGATTGGCAATGCCATTCCTTTTCCTGCAGATCCCCTCCCACAGAAGCCTGGAAAACCAATTTTGGTAAAACTCAGCAAATAAACAGACAGTCATATAAAACTTCTGAGCTTCCAAATATTCTTCCTTCATCAAAATACCAGGAGCATGTAGCTCTGCAAAACATTACTATTCTCAGATAAATGTCAAAATACCTCACAAGAAACCTGAAAGAAAAGAAACTGGTTAGAACTTAACTATATCAGGAGTACAGCTCTCATCACCATCACTAAAGTAGCATATATGTTTAATCACCAAGGTAGTATAATTTTTTTCTTACTTCTGTTTCTTTCCAAATTTGCTGACTTTTCTTTAAAAGAAGTGCTGTTTTACTCAATGCCCATATTTGTCTCTGTGTTAGAGTGCAATAGCTCACTCTTCCAAAGATGAGTGAGCTACTCCATGACAATCCCAATTTATATGAAATATTGCTTTGGAAAACAAAATCAATGACATCATGTCATATACTTAGTCCCCTATGAGTTCACAATGTAACATTTTTATCTATCAAAATATCTGTAAGAAGATCTTAGAAATGATTTCTTTCACAGTAATTCAACAAGGTGACTGTACGACCATGGGAAAGTCAGCAGAAACTCATTCTGAAACAAGCTAAATTGGCAGAATACTCTGCACAATCAATATTTGTCACTTAAACTCCCTATTGCCAAAGATGAAATGGAGGCCAAATCCGATCAGTTTAAGAAATTAAGTAAAATATGATTCTGCTTAACTTCCTTCTATTTTGATGGTGATAGAAACAGAAGTTCCTATTGAAATTGGATTTTAATTCAGATTACTAAAGAAATAGGTTATTTACATGTAAATAATATATGATTTTTCAATTTTCAGTTCTCAAATAACTCATAAATAAGTGCAATAAATCCTAAAGTTTGAGGAGAGATAGAAAGATAAGTGAAAAGAAAGAGACGAGTAATGGAGAAAGTTGGAATGAGAGAATAAGAGACTGGTGTCTACAAAGTGGGTGAAATGCAGACATCTGTCTGTCTTACTAGACACATCTGTGGACCATGGTGGTGACTGGGAGCTCTGCAGTAATGCATCCTCTCTTTGTCTCACTAAATCCCCACACAATGTTCCCAAAAAATCTCTGGAAAGGGAGGGAAATTGCAATACCCCAATCCCTCTTCAGTAACTCTACCCCATGTCATCCTCAAAAGCCCTCCACCTTGACCTCTGCAGTAAGAAAATTTCTTGAGAGATGTTAGCATGCCAAACTCCCAGGCTCTGTGTAATCCCAGATAAATCTTTGGAACCCCTTGCAAAGAATTCACAGAGTTACTGGAAGAGAATATATCTGTAGCACAACAGGCTAAATGTCAGCACTGTTCAGCTAGCATCTCCTATTAACTTGCATCTAAAATCACCTGTCACAAAGATAGGTTAGACTTCAGGCAACACTGCACTTGTTTTTAGAGATGACAGATCTTAACACCTGAAAGCAGATTATAGTAAATTTACACATCGATTTAGTTCAGAAACGTCATGACACATTTAATAGCCTTAGAAAATCTCACTCCCATGATTGATTACTGGTAGTTTGACACCATCAGAAACAAATTTTACTGAATTACATAATTATTTTCCTTCAGAGAAGAAAGTATGGTCTGCTTTGCTTCCTTGTGTTTTTTCTTGTGTGGACATTTCATTATCAGCAAGTCCTAACTCAACATTTATTGTAAGGGAAGAACCTCTTTTACTTCATTGGAAGTGGGATTGGTCCCAATTATGACAAAATATTCTCAAAGAGCTACTTCATTTTGTGTATGTCTATTTACTACTTGTCTTTTAATACTTACAGTATTCTTCTGTCTTAACAGCGAGATGAAGTAGGGAATAATCTTAGTATAATATTTTGACAGAAAAAAATTCACATCCAAATTAAAACATGACATAAAAATGTGAATGTTTTTTAAGAAGGAAACATGAAGGTAAATCATGATGGTAATAATCACACCTACCAAGAAAAAAAATAGGAAAAAAAAAAAAAAGGAAACAAAATAATGAAAATTCTCAACAACACATTCTTTCCCTGAATAGCACAGTGTATATTATGATTCACATATATACATGAAAAAGCACAGGCAGACACTGATACCAGAAAAAGAGTGTATAGATGAAATAGAAATTCAATATATTAAGTGCTGAACCCGTTGTATTAAGGTTAGAGTGTTTTCTAAACCTGCACACATGCAAATTAGCAAGGCTTAGCACTACTCAAATCTAATTTGGATTGTTATTTGCAGTTCTAATTGCCAAACCCTCTGCACAAAACTAGTGATGGAATTCTACTTTCATTATCCCTCTCTTACAGCTGGTGGTAAATTAAATACTCAATATAGGATGATTTTCCTTTATTAAGACAAAAAGTGACATAGTGATTAAACTTAAACTGTCAGATGTTATTTCAAGTTACTATCTGTAACTTACTTTCACAGCAGAATGTAATTGTTTTCTTTTCAGATACCTTCATTTAAACTTTTGTCAGTATTAAAAGGTGGCAATTGAACTGATATTTTTAAAGTATTAGACTTATTTTGCATCAGTTTAGAGAGTGTCATGACATTCACTCAGGTTTTAGATCACAAAATGTGATGTAAACTTCTTCAAAGATGATAGGAGAAAGGTCTTCTAATGATTTCAGTGATTTTTGGACAAACTTCATCTGGACAGACTTTCCAGAGAACCTCAAAGGAAAGAAAAAGAACACATAAAATGGCAGGAAATTTGTCCTAGATTTTTTTCTCATTTATTCTCAATCATTTAGATTCAATGCAGGAGCTTGATTGATTATAATTTACACAACTTTGCTATAAATAATTAATGAAGCTTGAAAATTTGCAGGAAAAATAGATTTCCAGTACAGCAGTACAGCAGAAAAGGTTGCACACATTTTTAAGTCATCAGAGAGATTTAGTGTACAGATATTTCTACACTTTTTTAAGGGTAGCAACACGACACCTATTTTGTTAATGCTTTGTAATGTTCATTTCATTAGATATAATGTTAACTGCTTGCTAACCTCAAAGAGGAAATTGCACTGAAACAGCTTCTATAGAGTAGTGTCTTTTTAGCTTATATCAAGAGACAATGAAAAAGTACATGCTATTTCCTAAAATCCTTTTATCCATGTGTGTAATGGCATATATCAAATATAGATTGTGGCTTGCAGAAACTATTTAACCATGATTTGTTTCTACTTTTCCACTATTTACAAAACTCTGTTATCTTAGGGAAAATATTCAAAGGCATTGATAGTACTTTGCATGGCACAAGAAAAAGAATTAGACTTAGTCCATGAGCATTAAAAAAAAAAAAAAAAAAAAAGGCAGAGTTATAAAGGAAAGTACTACAAACAGGGAAAGTAATTAATTTCCTGGCTATCACGCATACCCAGTGGAAGTGCCACATATTTTCAGGTTATTTTTAGCTGCTATTTAATTATTCATGATGTATTTGGCATTATTACTGTTATTTGTGTCATAGGTTTCTTGAATTGCTCTAGTAGCAAGCTATCTCAATCAGATAGGTAGGCATTCTAAAGAATAAGCTATATTGTATAACTATTGCTCTTACTAATTGAGAATGGCTCGGGACATCTAGAGTACTAGAGATATGACAGTCCTGTTCCATCTGTACTGCATAAGGAAAATGTCCTTTCTAAAAGAGTAAGTAGAATTTACTTTCAAAGGTGCTTGCACCAGTCTTAAATGAAACAAATATACTAGGTATTTTAATATACCAATTTTATAGCAATTGTTTTATTATATTAATTACTTTTAGTTAACTGTGTGAGCCATGATGTAATTTTCTGTCTGAAGTGGAGATAGTACATGCTGCCGGCATCTATTTTTAAGATAAATATGAGAGTATATAAAGTACAGGATACCTAGAAACCGCTGCATTTATCATTAAGAATTAGATGCATCACAACTGTCTGGGTCTGCATTTGACTTGGTGATAAAGATATCAAATGGTGTTTACCATTTAACCAAGTAAAGTGGAAGATAATGTAAAAATAAAGCATTCTACTGCCTTCTGAAGAACCAGCACTGAGTACCAGAGGAGTTAAGAACTGGACTTGTAGAAGGTTGAATTTGTTCTTTGAGCCCAGTACATGACATATACACTGTGCAAAAAGTCATAAACTGCCTGTGAGTTTAGACCACAGTTTAGCATGCATTGTCATTTCCAAGCAGAGAGGCATTTGCACCTGCAGATGGAATTTGTACATGCCTGTTGGGGTGCCAGATGTCTTGACTTGCCAAATTACTTTCACACACACTGTTTACAAAAATAGCCAGGGTTAGAGGAGGTCTTCATCCTTTCCTTTTTAATTATTGACTTTTTCTGGTCACTGGATGGCAGGGATAACTTTTTGTAACCATCTTTATCTTACACATAAATATCAAAAATGTAATTTCTCTTTCACATCACAGTAATAAAGTACCAATATATTTTTTTTCACCTTCTAAATCCTTCACAACAAAATGAATGGGGCTCCACTGGAAGATGACTCATAATATTAAATTACTGTAAAGCACATTTGCAGTAAAAACTTATAGATAGAACATAATGGTTTATTATTGTCTTAGAATTTTCATTTTTTTATATTGTTCCCAGATAGCCTAGGTAGTTTTTAATTAAATCCTCAGCTTGCATCCTCAGTACTTGATGAGATTCCTCTCAGTTTCAAATCTAATTCTATGCAAGTTAATATTTTGTTGACTAGGTTTAACAAGATCAAACTCAAACTTATTGTTTGATGCCAAATGTAGACTATTTTCAATTTTCTCTGTTACTACTGGAGAATATTGTCACTCTATTGGAAATCAATAGGAACATTGTCATTTATTTCAGTGGGATTAGGTATCTCCTAGAACTAGTGAGCAACCAACAATGTTTAATTTATTTCACCATTTGAGAAGAAAATATAAAGCTATGACTTACTTATTTAAAAAAGTTTAGGATACAATTCTGTGTTATTAGTTTTTAAAAAAAGTTTCATAAGAGAGAGAGTTGTCTGCTTTGCTGTCATAGGTGCTTGTTTCTATAGAAAGGCTCTTTTAAGAAAAGAATCCTAACAGAAGAGAAATGGGTGCTTTTAAGCACCAATGAAAGGTTTAATGTCTGTGGCATATATATCATTTAAAAAGATCACCAAGGTTATCTTTGACATTTGGAATTCCAGGAAGACTTATTCACTATTTATGTTTTAAATCTGCATTTTTAGTTAGGTCATCTGAGATTTTGGGAAAAAAAGGAAGTGTCAAGGAAAAGAAAAACAGAGCACTTTTATACTCAACTAAATCTATTAACGCAATGCAAGCTGTTTGAAGCCCTAATAGAGGAACACAACCTCTCTGTAGACCTTCCACACATCGAACTTTGCTTTCAGTCTTTGTATTTTGCTTCCTATCTATATAATACAATGCTAGAATTAAATACTAGCCAACAGATATCAATAGCAAAAGTGGCAATGACTTTAGTAGACCAAGACCAAAACCAAAACCTAATCTTGTAAATATTCACCAATATGGAAAGTTTTCTCTTCCCTAAATTAGCTAGTTAAATTATTTTAGTTTTTTACCACTAATAACACAAGTTACTATGGAAAGTCATACTATTCAGATATATTACAATTCTTTGAAATTATTGATCAAGTAGAAGATAAACAGAAAGTAGTCAATTCTATCTGGTTGATTTTCAATGGCCGTTCTATCTCACAAGTCAATCTATGACATTATAAAAACAAATAACTAGTGGAAATTACGATTTCGATATGAGGCATCCTGGAAAATAAGATAAAGAACTTGTAGATCTTTAGAGGACCGATTGCAATTCCTCCTTTTAAGGCTTTTATCGACTTGAATATCCAAGAATATGTATAATTTCCCTAGCTATGTGATAACCACTGTGTGTTTTGCAGAAGTATATATAATTCATGAAAATTACAAGATCTGAGGCTAGATTTCTTCCATATCTGACGTAAGAGCATTGTTTTTTTAGCCAGATGTTTTTCTATTTCAAAAGAAAAGTATTTTACTATTATGATTATTTTATTTTCTACCCATACTAACAGGGTATCCATACTACCCATTTTCTACCCATACTAATATCATGTTAGGTACTACGAGGATGATCAAGGGCCTGGAACATATGCCCTATGAGGAGAGGCTGAGGGAGCTGGGCCTGTTCAGCCTGGAGAAGAGAAGGCTGAGAGGGGATCTAATCAGTGTCTATAAGTACCTCACGGGAGGCAGTGAGGTGGATGGTGCTGGCCTCTTTTCAGTGGTGGGCACCAACAGAACTAGAAGAAATGGCCACAAACTGAAACACCAAAAGTTCCACAGGAACTTAAGGAAAACATTTCTTAACAGTGAGGGTGACAGAACACTGGAGCAGGCTGCCCAGAGAGCTTGTGGAGTCTCCTTCTCTGGAGATCTTCAAAACCCACTTGGACGCAGTCCTGTGCCACGTGCTCTAGGTGACCCTGTGTGTGCAGGGGGGTTGGACTAGATGACCTCTAGAGGTCCCTTCCAATCTTAAGTATTCTATGATTCTGTGATTACTGAAGCAAGAAAAATATTCATCCGCTATATTCATCCGCACCCCCAAAATTCAGGTTTTTATTACATTTCAAATCAATTAATTTTAATACACATCTAGATTTATTATTTTCTTCTAATATAATTATATCTGTATTTATATTCTCATTAAAAACAGAAGAAAAAATCTAAAAAATGTAGATGATCTCTTTCACTGAATATAGTAGCTTCTTTCTTTCTTTACCATTTATGACTCTCAAATATTACTCAATATAGTCACTATAAGACCTCTGAGGCAAGGCAGTATTTCCAAATACAAGGCAGTATTTCCAATTTCCTGCATTCTAAGATTTCCCAAAGTTATCAGGATTTAGAAACTTACTGCCTGCAAAGGTAAGTTGAAATAACTAGGTGAAGTACAAACATGGATCTAAAGATTTCCAGATCTGCTAAAGCTGCACCATGAATTTCTCTGCCCAGTTTTTTTCCATTACTGGGGGAAAATTTATAAGGGTTCAAACAGAGACTGAGACTTTAACACTACGTGCATTATTAAAGAAGTCTGATTTAGGTTAATTTAAATTATTTTTGAGAACATTCAGCAGAAACAAAACTTAGCAGAAAGTAAAGTCTATCAAAAACTAGAACTATGAAGGTAATAAGATATACTGATGGAAAAAAACTCCTTTGTCATAATGATCTCTTAGAAAATGAAATGTATTATCAGTTCTTTAAACTATCAAATGTTATAAAATATAGTTATGAAGCATAAAATGTACATTTTAGCACTAAAAATAGCATTTTTATGCATCAGGTATTATGGTAATGAGTACTACATAAATAGATTCATAGAATAATCCATATTCCTAGAGACTACTGAAATTCATCTTGTCCAAACCCAGCTCAGAGCTGGAATAACTTAGATCAGGTTGCTCAGGGCCTTGTCAGGTAAAGTTTTGAATATGTCCAATGATGGGTTTGAACACCCTCGTGATTTTTTTTTCCTTAATATCTAATCAGAATTTCCTTGTTGGAATTTGTGTCCTTTGCCCCTCATTGTTTTTCTGTGTATTTCTGTGTCTGGCTCCCATTTATTTTAATCCTTCACTACTAGGAAGGACTTTTGATATAATATTTTAGAAAATATTATAAATGAGGCTTTTGGTCTAATTGTGCAATATTCCCTATTAGACTGTTGCAACACTGATTAGATAAACACTAAATTCTTGGTCTCCATCAAAACAGAGTGCTTGCTTTTGCACTTAAGAATATTTTGAATAGAACAGATAAAAATCTGCCTGCAAGCTGTCTTTTCTTTCTTCTAAGCTGAAGCGAGAGATGAACCAGCAGTATCCTAGATGGAAGTGGACCAGCATTCTACTATCATCAGGTTCATGAACAGCATCAGTGCAGACAACAGTAATTTTAATAGTGAATCACCTCTAAGACAGAAAATGTGGTTTGTCTTCTTGATCTATGCACCTGAAGAAGGCTTATTGATCAAATATAAATGTATCGTGCATTGAATGATAGAAGATGCAGCTTACTTTCTGCTGTCAGACAAATCAGTGGCAGTATCTTGAACACCTCTGAGTTTTGTTCAATGAGCCTATTCATTGAAAAAATTACTTGATTTTTATATTTAAAAACAGAAACAAAACTGGTTATTAGCTGGTGGGTTTTTTTATCCTGAATTTGTCTCGTTTATGTCCTCATCCTTTTTTTTCTTACAGAAAGTGTTGCCTATACTTTTCAATAAATATGTTTACTGCAGACAGCTTTCTTTCAGACACAGCTGATTTCACAGATGATCATAAAATGGCCAGGAGACACTGGAATAATCGCAAATATGACTTCCTGACAGAACACTATTGCTATAGCTGTTCAAAAATGTAGTACGTGATTAAAATGCTTGGGAGGAGATGGCCATCATTACATTAAACCAGCACAGAGTGAGTGTTACCAGAACTTCTCTGTATTTTTAATTTCTCAGATATACTTTTGTTTTTACTCCTGTTAACAATCTTGGATTCTTTCATTTTATCTAAGTTAGAGTATTCATCCTTTATAATTCTTTATCTTTAATCAATACGGTGGTATTTTGGAACCAGTTTCATATGTGGAACATGAAGGAGAAACTTATAATGACCTAAAAGGAGAAACACAATTCCACTAATTCTTTGCCGAATGCTAACTTTCCTATATACATTGCTTAGTGATAAAAGAAATTATAATTAAATTAATTGTTTTGCTTATTATTATTTGTTTGCTAAAATATCAGAGATATTTATCAAAGATAAAATACAGAAACAAGTACCATGTTTATATTTATGTCAAATTTGATCACTGCTTATTTTGAGTAACTAAAAACTTCAATGCCTATGATACTGGATTTGTATAAAAGTAGTGGATTAACTGTAAGGCAAGAAAGTATAAATGTTGGCTTTCTTTTCCAAGTCTGACTTCCTACTGATCCTTAAATTCTTTTGATGGAAATTTTGGAATTTTCTGTGTTCTAATTAATATAAAATGATTTTCAAACTTATTCCTGAATAGGTTTTCATATCACAAATTCACAGTACTAACCATTGTTATTGTTAACTATTGATATTTTTAACCTGAGCTCCAAGAGCATTTCACTTGCTCTGAGACATACTCAGATACTCATTTATTTCGCATATTCAAGGACGTCATCTGCTCTTAGTCCTTCTCCAATCATTCCCCCAATATATCTCCACCTTCAGATGCCAAATGGAAGGATTTCATCTGTGCAAGAGAAACAATGAAATCTTAAATTTCTCGTATCTTGACAGATTCTGGATTAAAGGAACATATCATCTCCTTACATCTTTCCATTGGACAGATCAAAAGCAAAAGATACATCTTCATAATTTTAACCACTGTAATGTTTGATGTATATAGTATTTTGCTTTGAAAGGATTCCAAGTAGTCTCATAAGATTCCACAATCTTGCACATAATCTTAATATATTTTGTTTTGCTTAGATATGTTATCTTGCTATCCAAATGTTAAAATATTTTTAAGACACATAATATAGTAACTCTGTCCCTTCATATCTATCTGTATATCAGTTAGTTAAACACAGTGACATATTTTACATTTGCAGCTTTTTATTAGTACAGTGTTAATTCCTACAAAGGTGTCCTTCATACAAAAGTGAAAGCAAAAACTTCAGTTTACTTAATGATAAAGGAAAGGTAAGTCTATGTAATTACATATTTAGCTTTGTCTATTTAGGAAAATGAGGAAGCTTTCACTAAAATAAGAAGTTCTTGGAAAGGTTTTACTTTTTGGAAATGTTAGCTCAAAGAGAGATTGAATCTGCAGATACAGGATATGTGTGTGTCTGTGTAGGAGGATAGCTGCTTCAATTTAATAATGCATCAGAAGACTATCTATGTGTTTCTCTGCCCAGTAAAACATTCTCATTCACTGTGCATGGCACATTTGAACAGATTTCTACTATCAAACATCATAGTAGCAAACAAATAGAAAAGGTGACAAAAAATATTCCCTTAGGCAAAGCTAAGCTGATCCCAAGACCAACTGATCTATAGAGACACTTTTCATTCCACAGCACAGATGATAAACATGATTATATAACCAGTTTTGAAATAGGCCTCTTTACAGTTTACTGGGTAGCTTATCTCATATTCTTTTCCAGTTTTATTGGATACAATAAAGTGCATGAAATGCAATAATATCTTTTCAAAAATATTATTGAAACATAGGGAAAGCATTTCAGGAACAAAAGCTGCAAAACTGAAGTTCTTACTTTACACAGGGACCTGTACAGACTATTGTATATGAAAGATTAAAATTTAGTCTGCCTGAAAATCTGTGATAAGATTAAATTACTGAACAATGGAATTCTCATTTCTTGTGTTGCGCACAGTTTTTTAAAAGAAGACTTTTAAAGGTCAAAAAGTAGAAATACCTTGTCTAAGAAAACTGGGTTTGTTCAGTATGGAAAACGGTAGACTGCATTGCTGCCTTCATCTAACTGAAAAAGAAAGAAAAGTATTCATGAAAGATGAAGTCTCTCTCTTTTTTTTTGGTAATCTGATCGCCTCTGGGTCCTGAGGTAGACACTTTAATCTTTCTCAAGCAGAATGCATATGAGATTATAACAAATCATAAGCATCCTGAAGACAACACCACTCATGGCTGGTGTTTCTGCTTCTTTAACCACAATCTGCTTCCTCCTCTCTGGTTTCCAGGTAAAGTTCGAAAGTTACACTGTCAACTGCTGTAAATTGCTATTGTTTTTTTTAGAACACTGAACAGAGTATGGGGAATTATAACATTTACACAACCAGTTCAGTCTGATATAGTCATCTGACCCACTAAAATCATATGGTCATTTATCTAAAGCAAAGGCCACTCTCAGTTCCCCTCTGTGTTGTGTGTGTGTTGTAGTAAATCCAGCTTTATTTGCAGCAGTCACACAGTAGCTTTATTGTTCTTCTTACATTTTTTGAATACAAAGAATGTGTTACATGCAATAACTTTTGTGTTTTTTTATCATATCCTCCACTCTAATATTTTCCAGAGTGATCATTCCTCCTTGAAGATACATTAATGGAAATATTCCCTGGACTTTGAGCAAGAAAGTATCAGGAAATTACTTCTGGAAAAGTATAGAAAGGTAAATAAAAAATATTGAATTGTTTGAGAAAAAAAGAAAGATCATTGTGTATTAATTTTAACCAGGACAAAAAAAAATGGAGGGGAGGAGTAGAATGACCCCAAAAATATATCTAAAACCATAAAAAATATCTAAAACTGTGAAAAGACAATGCATATTCTGGAGCAACATTATAACCCATGTCTTGTGAAGATCTTTCCATAACCGAATTATATAAATCAATTATGGAACTGTATTCTTAAGCTAATTCTATCTGAATAAATTACAACAATATGAGTTTCAAATCAATTTATTTGTAAGACAGTAGAAAATGGATTCTTTAAAGTTATACAAAAAGTATGATCTTATTACATATTAAGAGGGGAAGGACCTTCTGAAAAAATGTAAAAAGAACAAGGTAATTTATAAAATACAGAGTTTTCATTTATTTCCCTGATATCAGTATACAAGCTTTTAAAGAATTCTTTGATCTGATTTTAAATTTTAAGCTTTTACTCTACATGCATAAGAGTCTGGCACCAATGTCATTCCATGACATGTTAATGAAGAACTGTTTGTCCACTATTTATTTATTCTCTGGAAAAATCCAATATACACCCAATGACTTTATTTAACAAAAAAATAAACACAAATTTAGAAATCTTTTGAAACTGTATGGTTATTTCCTGAACCCATTAATTTTATTTTTTTGAAATACTCCACCATTGAAGAGATGACAGACTATGCCCTTCTAATCAGGTCCTCTTTTCCAAAGCACATGTGCGAGTAATCTAGAAAGAAGCATAGGAATCACTGTCAAAAAAAAAAAAAAAAAAAAAAGTTTCAATCATACATATTAAGTTGGTAGGAAAAAAAAGCAAAAAAATTATATGACACTTCACAAGAATTGCGATTTGCTGTATTTTTTGCTCTGTTAATGAAGATATGATTTTTTGGCACAGACACAATGTAGGGAGAACAGTAGCTTTCTTCATACAGTAAAGGCCTTCAATCTTTTTAACAAATAAAGTAATTCTAAATGTAAATAAAGTATTCATAAAAAGTTACAGAAAGAATGAAAAAGAAACACTAAAGTAGAAAAATAAAGAAATGGGAAAAATAATACTTTAGGCAAATAAGTGTTTTCAATAAAATAATAAAAACTCATAAGGTGCAATCTCTTGTTGCTTTCATGTTGCCTAAACAAGAGGCAAGCCTTTTCCAAAAAAATCCCCAGTCAATATCATATTGGCATATATCATATTAGGCTAGAATAATGAGTTCAAAGCAAAGAAAGTAAAAGCAGTTAAATGATTTGCATTCTGTCAGTGCTAAGCATATCAGTAGCTACAGAAAACACATTTAGTCTTCATGAATCCATGTCAAAATAGCATTGAACATTCTAGCCAGTATTATCTCAAAAGTGAGAAATTAGGTGTTAAGGCAAACATTATACACAGCCAAGTACAGTTGTAGGGAAGTAGCCTATGTAACCCAGTCATCATTCAAATCCTCTGTCTGCAAAGCCCTTTGAGCATGAACAAATCATTTGCAAATGCATGTGTCCTCTAGACATTTACCTCTATGAAACATTTAACTTCTCTTAGCAGGTATCTTAGCAGACTCTTAGCAGGTACACTAATGTCATGATATACAATCAACTAATTATCTGATGGTGATTTTTCATAGCTTGCTGTGTCCTCTGGGGAAGATGTAAATGCAAAGCTCATTGAAATGTGATAGTATTCTCATCCTTCCTCCTTGCTTTCCTCATGCTGTTTCGTTTAATGTCAGCTGGGTTATCTTTTCAAGACTCTAGCTCTTAAATACTTTCATGACTGAAAACAAAAATTGAACTGCCAGATATAGGATGGTTTAGGTCACAGCTAGGAATTATTTTCCTTTTTATGCCAAGGCAAAGTGATGTTTCTGCATGGAAGTAACAAGGCATGAGCTGAAGGTAAGACGGAGCAGGGTCCAGACACACACACAGCTGAGACGATATGAGCAGTGCACCCAGGTTGTTTTCTTTCACAGCCAGGGATCTTCATCTGCATGATTCTTGTTGTTCCAGTTTCACATTGCTATAAGTTCAAACCATCCAAACAGGACTTAGATAAAAATGTGCATTGTAAAGCAGGATGAGCACTTCTTTTAAGAGATAGACTTTTATGATAATGCATAAAACTTTTATATTTTATCTCAGTAATTCATAAAGGATGTTTTGATTTTCACTAAAGAAATAAAAACATATTGATCCCACTTGCCTTCAGCAGCAGCCTAATCTTCCTTTTGACACAAATGTAATAATTTCTTTTATTTTTTTTTATTGTTTTTATGTTATCCATTTATTCCACTTTTCACTCATTTTTCCCCAATTTATAAGCAAAGAGAATATGCTTGTAATCACTTTAAAGTTTTACAAAGAAAGAAAGTTTTTTTTAAATAAGAATGACGCAACCCGTAAAGAATACTGTTTTTAATTCACTTGTGACAGTTGCTGTACGAAACTTTTACAAAATAAATAATTGAAGAAAATTGAGACAGATTGAAAAGATAGATGTGATCAAACCAGAAAGAATTGCAACATTCTCACATCATGTTGTTCAGATGCTCGGTACCCAAACAATAGACCCACAATATTGAATAGTAGATTGGCACTATATATTACCAAACATATATATCACAGTTAAGAAAGGGGTCACAGAGGGTAAATTGACTGTTTCAGGATATGTCGTTCACTTGCCCAGTTCTAACAGATCTCTTTTCTACATGCTGATTTATGAGATCAGCATTAACTGACACACAATAGTTGAGGAATTTGATTATGCAGTATTAACTTTTTGAGAACAAGAACCTCAAATCTTTTCAAGTACCTTTCATACCAGTGAACAGAGTTGTGTGAGTTAATATGCATTATCTTCTTTGAAATTATCAATCAGAACTGAAATTATAGCGTTATTGATCTTGCTCTTTTGAAGTCTATGACATATCATTTCATGGCCTTGAAACTTTCATTTGAATTCATTTATTCTAGGTCAGTAAACATGCATTTTTACTTTTACTACATACATTTCAAATTATTGAGTAATAGTTTTTATCTGACTTACTGATAGGGTTAGAATGGAGTAGATACAAAAAGAACATGGCATTTTATATTCTGTAACATTTTAAGTCTGATTGTATCATAATACTGAAATATAATTTTCAAGTGATATGGTGGTCTATGTGGTATGCAGAATCAGTTTATATTTCACGTAATAATAGCAAATATTCATTCAAATGTAATACTCATTTGGTCACTTTTCTGGCACTTGATTGGCACAATTTCTTTAAACTTTTATAACTATCTCTCTTCCTTTAATCTATCTGTCTATAACTGCCTGCTCTGAAATAGTCTTAACTACTTATATTGAGCTCTCAAATTTTTCTGAGAAGGATAACATTCTTCTTTGCTCTGATAAAACAAATAAGGCCCGTGATACGGATGCCTGAAATTTCGTTGAATTTTTAAATAATTGTAGAATTGTTAAGTCATTTTTTCTTGCAGAGTCCTTAAAAAAATCCCACGTAAGTGACACCAGTTATTTGTTCTTTGCTAACTTCTTTAGGTGGCTACAAAAATCCACTATAATCTCTTGGGTCTAGGATTGAAAGCCTAAGGCATGGGATTCAAATATCTGCTCTAACATAAACTTCCTGAATATGCGTCGTCAGGCTTTTTTAAATGGTGATATGACAGCTTCATTCTTTTCCACTCACTGCTCCCCAGTTAAATCATTAAATGCCCACACTTATGCATTAGGAGAGATGAACACCTAAAAGTAGACTGCACTGTAGGACACATACTTGAGATGACTGCCAAAAACACTAAAAAGAAGTACCATGTAGAGGTAGAAGAAGTTTAATGTCCTAAGCACAATCTCATGATGCATGATGGATTAAACTCCCTTGGAAAATGAGACAGAAGAGTTACTATGTGGATCTGAGCTGCCTCACTTACCAAGCTCATGCCATAAAACCATGCTAAAAGCAGAGCTCTTGAAAAGGTGAATCTGTCAGAGAAATGCCTATACTGTTCAGTAGAGGAACGGTCTACCCAAGCTATTATGTCCACCAAGTGCAGAAGACTCAGATTTTCCATATTTCTGCCCAAATTATTTGTACAATAGCCTAAGGGCAATGCAACGTTGGTATAGCGTACAACAACATTCCTTCCAGTTTTTATTTAACCTAATATTACAATTAAAAATGAAAAACAAAGTATTAAAAATAAAGAGATAATAGAAGTGATCTAAATGCTTTATGGATCTAAAAATCACAGAAACTCAACAAAACAATCATGTTTTAAAATTAAAATTTGTCTTCTGAAGAGCAAAGTTATGGCATGTTGACATTTTGAGGTAACATATACAGAAACTTTTAAAAGGTCTTGAGTACCTATGCTCAAATATATGCTTTGTTTGATTAATAACAACAGCTATTAACAGGTTTGTATTAAGGAAGCATTTAGGAAAAAAACTCCTATTTAGCTAACTCTTTATAGAAGGTAAAACCAAAAGCTTATCAGAAGTATCCAAATTTAAATCTAAGTTGAAATCTTTACCTTATAGGGCATTTGCACTCTCAGTCTGCTTTTGTGATGAATTTGGACTATTAATTTGTAATGACTCAACCACTACCATAGCAACAATCTGATCTCATTAACACAGGGTCACCACTTCATTGCACCCTTCAACAAAAGCTTGGCATGAGCAGAGTGAAAGCTCTTTTCTCTCCCCAAAGATAACATCAAACCTGGACAATAACAACACTCTTTCCCCCTAAAAAAATAAATCTTACTTAAAAAGAGCTTCTTCGTTCTTAGTTAAATAACTTCCAGTAGTTATTTCATTGTGTTTCTGATACCACCAAGTGTGAAATTATTTAGTATTTTAGATTAGAAAATAATAATAGTTTTGTATTTGAATCATCACGTAAAGGCAAATTCTGCCTTGAGTTATACAATGCTGTTGAAATTTCTCTTGAGGATTGAATGTCTTCAAGAAAAACAGCTACTTCTATGATCTTCAGTGATCACATTACATACTGGAAAGCTGGATGTATCTCTGCAGTAAAAGTGGCTCAGGAAAGATACACGGAGCCCTGAACTTTTGTTATTTTGTGTACCACTCCAAGCACAATGTTGAGGCAATTTTTATCTGTAATTGAAATTGTAATGGCTAATTGAGACAACATATTGAGGATTAGAAATTTGATACAGTAAAACCAAAAGATAAATGTGAAATGATATATATTTTCTTGATTTCTTTTATTTAATTCCTCCCGGGTTTTATTTATACAGTGGCTTTTCGCTTGTATCTTAGGCTGACATTTCCTCTTAAAATGAACCAAAGCTTTGCTATATTCCCTTATGATCTATTACAAGAAGATTGGGAATTTTATATAAGAGTGCAACACAAATAATAATAGCAATTGTGAAAACTGAGTGTGATACTGCACAAAGGACTGGTCAAAGTGAAGACTATAGAGTATCCTCATGGAATATTTTCTATAACACTTAAGGCATTAGATTAACTGATAATAGATCCATGATATATAATTACAGATAATGTGAAGTGTTGCAACTGAGCATAATTTCACAAAAGATATTTTCAGCATTTTTCATTCATTGCCCAGGGAAATCTATAGCTCTAAACTTAGATTTTACACTGCTTTTTACAGCACAGAGAGAAAAAATGGGAACAGATTCTATTACAGCTGTGTAGAGAGAAGGCAGAGCGTCAGGTTTGTGGGACTTCTCAAGATATTTTTGCCTGTCTCATCTACTTGTTTTTAGTCAGAGTAGATGTAGTGTCAGCTGATAGTGGGTAGTTTTGAGAATAACATATTCTTACATGACAAGGGATACATATAGTGCTTGAAGATGTAAACGCTACATGATCACACTACGAACATGTAAGATATAAGTGCTTGAAAACTTACTTGAAACACTAAAGACTAAGTATGATAGTCTGCAAGTTACACACATTATTACCATAAATGATATAAGTCCTGAAATGAGCAAAATCATTAAATCCAGATTTATTAAGACACACTTTAATAAGCACACAAAACATGTACACATATATGTGCATAAAATAAAGTTTGGTCTTAACATCTGATACTCTTGTCTTTTTCTTGAAGCCCCTGGTACAGATAATTTTGGATGACATCAATATATTGAATGGATCACTGTGTCTGTGCTGGTGGAAGTCTATGATGTACGTGACTGAACCAATAGTGTAATTTTACTTCCTTTAAACAGCAAAGGCTTAGGAGAAATGAGCTGCATTGTGCAGACATGTATGTCACAGGCTTCATTACCAACAAGCCTCCACCTTGATAGCAAGTATTAAATGTTCAGAAACAATATTCCTCTTGTTTTCTGAAATCTTATCATAGTGTAAAAATTGTGAAACATTTTTAGACTACTCATGTTAGAGCTTATGTATTATGTGATTTACTTAGCTACAGGTTTTAATAAATCTGACTTCAGTTTAAATTTAGGAATGGGTAAAAATTCCTATTTTTCAGTGCTGGCTTGGTGTGCCCTATCTTTTTTGGCTGCATTAAATGTAAGT
Source organism: Tinamus guttatus (assembly GCF_059628265.1). NCBI lineage: Eukaryota > Metazoa > Chordata > Aves > Tinamiformes > Tinamidae > Tinamus > Tinamus guttatus. The sequence goes on from NW_028288586.1 coordinate 64,417, forward strand.
GTCTGTATAGATAGGATAATAACTAATCCTTTCTCCTTTTTAGCTACAGTTAATCCTTTCTGGTACTTATCCTATTAACTTTTTCTCCCTCTCTCCTGTATTTAAATACTCAAACATTGTATTCAAATTACATTCATTTATTGCTATTCTTGTGAAGGAGTTGATATAAAAAGGATACACCTTCAAACTTCTGACAATCCAAGGAAAAAGATAATACATCTTTGTTTCAGTAATTACTTGTGAGTTTTTGGAGTAATCATATTTAGATGATTGCCTGCTTTGCTTTAGTCTAAATTTCTGATGGAGAATATTGGTTCCAGGGAATTCAATGGTAAGTCCAAAGCACCAAAATGATAATTAAAGTAAGAAATATCTTTCTTTATTCAGGGTATGTTTTTCTAGACTTTCATGAGAGGTTTTGACTATTGAGGGAACAAAATGTAAGCATGTATAATAAAATTTAAGAAGCAAAATCTAAGTATATGAAAAATGACTGCAAATGACTTTTCAATTTTAACATTGCCTATTGAGAAAGAGTAAAAATATCCACTAGAAGGGGGGAGTACTGAAAAATGACTGGCAACATCTTGGCAACTTACTTTTCCTGAAATGAAATTTGAAAATCACCTTTATTGAGCTAGATTGATTTCTTTTTGTATTTAAAGGAAACTATTTTTTAATGTAGCTTTTACTTTATTTAAAAAATAGTGTGGCTACTGATAGCATGGTCCTTGTGTAGTGACATGCACAAGTTAATTGGCAATGATAGAAAGATCCATCTTGCCTGTTCTCTTTGTTAGCTGGGACTAACAGGAGGAGAGATTGCTTCTAGAGTCTTTCATTTTCTTTGGCCCCATGTGAAAAGGAATTAGACAGAACTGTTAGCTGACTGCTGTCTCTAAGCCACAAGTACACAATTTGGGCCTTGTTCTTTCAGATTCTGTTCTTTTTGTGATTCATTGGTGTCCCCAGGTGCCATTGCTGACACTGGCTTGCCTGTGGCTATACATTCTTCATACATATAGCTTGACACACAAAGTCATTGTCAGTCACAAGCTTCCTCTTTGCTAACATTAAATACAAATAGTTTTGTTGGAAAGGCAGAATCAACTTTCCTCTTCCTTTCTTTTTCATTTCCATGAAGCGTTCAGGTACATTTTTGTGTTTTCTTTTTCTTATGTATAGTTCAGATTATATCGTCAGATATAATATATAATCTGAACTATATATGTATCTGAGGACACATATATAGAGAGGATGATATTTGCAAAAAAATAAAAATATGTTTAATATATACATGGAGATCAAGTTTATCCAATTGGAAAAACATATCCAATTTTATCTTTTTTGTTTGTTTTTTGAAAGGGCTTCAGTTTGTGCAGAAAATTAATATGAGACAGGATGAAGTATCAGTTGCATTAGTACTATGTAGTGCAACTTGATTTGGTATGTGTGTACAAACATATATATACATATGTGAGGTAATGTGATGGAACACACATTAAGATGGAACTTACTCTGTTACAAGTCAAAGTTAAGACTGTACTTATGATATCAATTCTAACATAGTATCAGTATCAGTACAGGAATAAAGGGAGGACTTTCACAACATTGAAACACATAAGTGACAGTTAATTTGTTCTGCTGCTTCTCTGACCCTCTTTTAGTGATAGGTTGGTTTAATTTATAATGTAGGTCAGACTAAGCTTTGCGAGTTTCATAATTTACCAGCAGGAATATTGCAGTAGTACAGCTGTATGACAGAAGAGGACTTAATAGGGATTCTTTAAATGAAGAGCCATTAGGAATGTCTCACTATAGGCATATCTCTTTTGAGTTTTGCACAGCTGGGTTGTCAACCACAGGACAGCTGGCTCTGCAAATTTAAACCTTTTGATCTGTCAGGGAATTACATATTACATAAGAAATGAAATAATGAAATAATGCCAACAAGTGTAATTTTATAATAACTTGTCTCTGTCTTTATTACATGTTATGTGTCAGGTGGAAAAAAGCATTGAGCACTTATTGGTCTCAAGTTTTGTCAATTCTGGCAAGAGGTTTGATGAAATTCTGAGTTGCCTACTCAATTATTTTCTATTAGAGTATTAAACTTTCTCAGAGAAAAACAAATAGTATAGTAGAAACAAGAGTGTTCTTTTCACCTATCAGTGTATGAACTTTCGAGAAGAGAGTCCTTAACAATATTTTTTTCATTATCAATTGCTAATTAGTCTACTGAACTTGTCTATGTTCATCGCTGTTGTCACACTTGAGTGCTCTTGAGAAATTTAAGTAGCAAGCATATATGTTTGATATCTGATAATTAGGTAATAATATTCTCACTTGGAATAATTGGTCTGAAAAGACATTGTTATTTATTATTCTGCAAGTGTTAGAGGTACTAAGTCTAAACGCACCTGATTTCTTGGTAAGTTGATTCCAATTAGACTCCAGCTGAAAAGACTTGTTTCAGAAGCTGGTAAAGCCAAGCACAAGGGTAGGGGGAATATAGGCTCTGATAATGTGCTAGAACAAGTGAGCAAAGGCTTCCCAACTCTGGATATATGAACACTTGGGTAATAGATTGTTTGCTTGTCTCATGCAGGTTCCTCTGCCTCTTGCTTTCACCTCCTGCTTCACATGCTCCTTGGGTAAAATTGCAAAGAGAAAGTTATTAAGCATCAAGTAGAGGCAATAAAGCTTGTATCTTCACACATCCTGGGAACTTCCTATGGTTTATTGATTCCCTCTGCTGCCTTGCGCTGATCTTTTTCAGACCTCCCTCACCTTGTCCCCAGCTCTCATAATCTCTTTTCTCTTATGCTATTACTCCCACTGTTTTTGTTTCCACTCTTTTCATTTCTGTTTAGCTGATACTGATTCTTTTTTATTCTCATCCACTCTGTTCATTCTGCACATGCATACACCTAGGATCAACATAATATTTGCTAACATAAAATCTTATTACTTCTGCATATACCTTCAATGAGCTACTCCCTTTCTATACTATTTAGTTGTATTGACTATTTTGTTGCTTGGTCTTGGGCTCAAGCTTATGCATCAGCCTTCTGTTCCATCATCACTTAGCAGGTACTTTTCTTATAAAGGAATTCAAATTGTACTGCAATTTATTTTTCCTCTCATGTTGTGTTTGTTTTAGGTTTGCAAATTATTTGATGAACTGTAGTAATTACACCATATTTTGTATAATTTCAGTTAAACAATTTTAATTTGGGGATACTTAAGTAAATATTGTGAATAATTACATGCCCCCAATTACTTACAACTAATTTTATTTGTTTAATATCATATATTATGTATTGCATAACTATGCTTTATGCATTATATATTGAAATATGTGCCATATTATACCTTACTTAATATTTGTTATATATTTATGTTAACTAAACATATAACTTTAGGTTAACTAAACAAATAACTTTAGGTATCTATTTCATTTCATGTATGCAAGAAGATAAACAGTATTTTTATGCTATACCAAGTTCTTCACAAACACATGCTTATGACCCATGACTTTATGATACTTAAGCTGAAAGACAGAAATGAACTTCGAATGTATTTCGCTTTTACATAGCATTTTAAAAATGTGGGTAGTAAAATTTTGTACACTTTTGTCTAGTTATAGACATGTTCTACATTCATGTTTTACTTGTAACATCAAGTTATTTACCAGCTCTTGTGAGTTTGGATGTTTGGGTAGTTCATGTTTTAGCATTTAAGAGAAGTAAATAAATCCACTTAAATAAAAACTTAAATAAATCCACAAATCTGCAGACTGTAAACACGCTTTTCTTAAAGGAGAGATAACTAACAGCCAACGATCTTCACAAGACTTTCTGGGAGATATGCATGCTGCAGATGCCTGTGAAACAGCAGCAGCAGGGGACTTGAATGTGTATACATGAACATCCATAGCATCTTACCTTTACTAGAAAGATTTTATCACTGAACTGATTTTAAGTCTTAAAGCTGAACTAAGGAACGAAACTCCATCAGCTCTATCTTCCAGCAGGTGGACTGCCTTTGCTATTGGAAAAAGAACTGCTTGCAGATCAGATAAGTTCTAAAACTTCTTCTTATCTTAGGTTACCAGCAAGTCATAAACCTACTATAAGTTGTCTTATGTCTTGTACTAAATAAATTCTACACTCGTATAAAATCCTAAAACACTCTACAGGCAGGATAGACTTCTATAATAAAAATATATATATTGTTTTTGTAAATAAGAAAACAGGATGTTAGATTAAGAGTTTTTAAAATAAATAAAAGGATCACAGATGCAATTTTATAAAGTTACCAAAAGGGGAAACAACTACCAACGTGAATGTCAGTCCTAACTGTAGAATGGATTATATATCCTTAAAAATAGTACCAGAAAAATGTTTAGACTTAATATTAAATAACCAACTGAGCATGGGAATGTAATGCTTTCTAATAGCTCTGAGGGTGATTTTCTTCCAATATGGAAAAATATATAATAAATAATTTCCATATTACTTAACATGAAGTCATGGTTAGCTTTATATTTCATTAATGGCAGCAAAATGAGCAAAATAGAGTACGGGGAATACAATTCCAATGTGCACACTTCAGAAAGGGATGTTGAAAAATTTAATAGACTTCAAAAGAGGCCCTTGGTGTACCGGCCGCATTAAGTTGCCTAAATTGCCTCCTGAAATTGTCCAGACCAGCCTCATCTGAACCTCACTACCAACACCACGGGGTCAGGGGCTCCAGTTAAGATCAGGCCTCGGCACTCAGAGTGCTCAAGCTCCCTCAGGTGTTCCTGTACTCAGCCTCAACCTTACTGCTCCTGACTTGTTGGTGGACTTCCCAGATTGGTCTTTGACCTCACATGTCTCCTTACACTTGATGATCACTGCACTGCCAACAGGAGATGTTGCTATAACCCCATGGCTGTGCTAGCCTGCTGTGGGACTGTGCCTTGGTCAGGGAGGGCACTGCCCCATCCACACTGTGGTAACCTTCAGCTTGTCCTCCCTCCTGGAGCAGTCCCACTGTTGCTGCTTCCTGACAGTGAGGGTCTTAATATTTGAGACAAATAAAGCTATTCTTGTGTATTAAACTAGAAATAAATGACTAGATTAATCTTCAGTAGCTAAATGGTGAGAAATTTCTCTGTTTGTTAATATCTGTCCTGGCCAAGATATGGAACCTACAGAGATTTAGGCTAGATATTATGGGTAATACCCTTTTTGTTGTTGTTGTTATTATAGGGAACATGTTAAAATTCAAAATCATTCATACTCTTTGTCATTTAAATCTGAAACTCCCATGAAAATACTATAGTTCAAAGTAACTGATTTAAATGTGGAACCTCAATAAATTCCAGACTATTTTTTTTTTCTCTGAATCAACTAAATGTTTGTCAAATTGCCCTCTGACCTCATTAAAGCTATTATGTAAGCTATAGCACATAATTAGTGTGCAAATTAAAATGACAAATATAATTTATTCTGTCTTTTCAAGTGTAAGTGTGAAAGTTAGTAATAAAACATAAGAATTCTTCTTCTTCTATCTTACACAATTGTCAAAGGAATGGATGAAGCTATTGTGCCCATGCAGAAGCTGTGGAAGACAAAATAAATAGCCAATATGGAGTGAATTGTGTGAAATCCAGTTCAACTAAGACGGGCAAGAGCTTAAATCTTTATTCTTTCCCATTCACAAAATAACACACGTAATCTTATATAACTTAACATGTCTGACACTAAGCACACAGGCTCTGAAAGGGGGCTCACAGTAGGAGCCATTCTGTATGCCTCAGGTTATATTTATCCTTTTAAACCTTTTACCTATAGAAAGACTTCCAGAGGTAAAACGTACAGACACATCTACAGATGTGTTACTCTTTTAAGTAGAAAAAAAAAAAAAGTAGAGCAAATAATATGATTTTCTAAAAGTGCCTATATATACACTTCCGTTAGTCCTTTTCTGTTTCTCATAATCTTTTCCGTTGTTCTTCCCTGTAAATAAAATACATCAAAAATACAATAGCCATTATTATGCTCTCCTTCTAATTGGAAAAAAAAAAAAAAAAGTTGTTCTGGTAGACATACGAAGTACTAAGCATCTCATGACATCTCAAATTCTTTGCTCCATAAATCTACCTGTTTAGGTGAATCTCTGCTGCTTTCCTCCTTCACTACCCAAGGCTGCCATGACTCACAGCACCAAGTATAGCAAGTGTCACAATCATCTCTACAAATTTCGAAGCAGTCTTTTACTTTCAGTCCACCAAGAAAAAAGGGACATCCTTGGCACTTACCAGCAAAAGATACTCAAATAAGAATATCTTTTTTTTTTTTTTTTGTCTCCTTCACATATGCCCTTCTGTCCCTCTCAGGGCAAAGACTATCTATCCCTTTTGAAGAATTGCCCTCTGAAAAATCTATCCTTTCTCCTTCTTTCTTGTCTTGAATCTTTTCCATAATGTAAACTAGGAACCAAATCTCTGTGCTGACTCCCAGCCTCTGGATTTAGTTTCCTTAAAAAATAGAGCCAGCTAGTCTTCTACATCATAGCATTGTCTTGCCAAAACTGTAATTCCTGAACATCCTTGCAGTTGCCTTTGTCTTGGATGAAAGTATGTGGTTTACTATCTATTACAATTTTTGGAATTAAGGTGGTTTACACATCTTCCATTTAAAATATTAACCATTAAAGGCAGTAATCTTTATAAAGTTGTAAAAAAATATAGTTTTCCATTAAACATTTTTTGTATAACAGCAAAAATGTTAACATGTGGCACTATAAATTTGGTTGTATGTGAAAGCAACTCTCACCAAGGTACTTCAGATTTGTGATAATCAGTTTCAAGGTGCTGTGTTCATGGAGAAAGTCATGGCTTCAGGAAACAGATCCTTAGCCACTACAGACAGTCCTGGTCAAACATCCAAGAATATGTATTGTGTGGATAGCTGGTAAAACTATACAAGGAAAGCTAAGGCACATCTGGAAGGCAAGCTGGCAAGGGATGTTAAAAATAACAAAAAAAAATTCTTCAAATACATTAACAGCAAAAGGAAGATCAGGGAAAACGTGGGTCCACTGGAGGACGGGATGGGCACCTTGGTTACAAATAACACAGAAAAAGCAGAGTTGCTCAATGCCTTCTTTGCTTCGGTGTTTACCAAGGGCAGCCCTTTAGAGCCCCAGGCCCTAGAGACAGGAGAAGAAGCTGGTGGAGAGGAAGACTTGCCCTGGGTAGAGGAAGATTGGGTCAGAGAGCACCTAAGGAACCTCGATACCCACAAATCCATGGGCCCTGATGGGATGCACCCCAGAGTGCTGCGTGAGCTGGCAGATGCCATAGCTAAGCCGCTCTCCATCATCTTTGAAAGCTCCTGGAGAACGGGGGAGGTACCGGAAGACTGGAAGAAGGCCAATGTCACGCCAGTCTTCAAAAAAGGCAAGAAGGAGGACCCAGGCAACTACAGGCCAGTGAGCCTCACCTCCGTCCCCGGAAAAGTGATGGAACGGCTCATGCTGGTCATTGTCTCCAAGCACAAGGAGGACAAGAAGGTGCTCAAGAGTAGTCAGCATGGATTCACCAAGGGGAAATCTTGCCTGACTAACCTGATAGCCTTCTATGATGAAATGACCGGCTGGATAGATGAGGGATTAGGAACTGCCTGGATGGCAGGGCCCAGAGAGTGGTGATCAGCGGTGCAGAGTCTAGTTGGAGGCCTGTAGCTAGCGGGGTCCCCCAGGGGTCAGTCCTTGGTCCAGTCCTGTTCAATTTATTCATCAATGACCCGGATGAAGGCACAGAGTGCTCCCTCAGCAAGTTTGCTGATGATACAAAACTGGGAGGAGTAGCCGATACCCCAGAGGGCTGCGCTGCCATCCAGAAGGTCCTGGACAGACTGGACAACTGGGCGGTGAAAAACCTCATCCAATTCAACAAGGCCAAGTGCAAGGTTCTGCACCTGGGGAGGAATAACCCCAGACACTAGTACAGGCTGGGGACTGACCTTCTGGGGAGCAGCTCTGCAGAGAAAGACCTGGGTGTCATGGTGGATGACAAGTTGACCATGAGGCAGCAGTGTGCCCTCGTGGCCAAGAAGGCCAATGGAATCCTGGGCTGCATTAAGAAGAGCATCTCTAGCAGGTCGAGGGAGGTGATCCTGCCCCTCTACTCAGCCCTGGTGAGGCCGCATCTGGAGTATTGTGTCCAGTTCTGGGCTCCACAGTGTAAGAGGGATGTGGAGCTTCTGGAGAGAGTCCAGCGCAGGGCCACAAGGATGATCAGGGGCCTGGAACATCTGCCCTATGAGGAGAGGCTGAGGGAGCTGGGCCTGTTCAGCCTGGAGAAGAGAAGGCTGAGAGGGGATCTAATCAGTGTATATAAATACCTCAAGGGAGGGAGTGCAGAGGATGGTGAGGGTCTCTTTTCAGTGGTGGCCACTGATAGGACTAGAGGAAATGGCCGGAAACTGAAACACCAAAAATTCCATAGGAACTTAAGGAAAATTTTCTTAACAGTGAGGGTGACAGAGCACTGGAACAGGCTGCCCAGAGAGCTTGTGGAGTCTCCTTCTCTGGAGATCTTCAAAACCCGCTTGGATGCAGTCCTGTTCCACGTGCTCTAGGTGTCCCTGCGTATGCAGGGGGGTTGGACTAGATGATCTCTAGAGGTCCCTTCCAACCCTAAGCATTCTATGATTCTATAATCCTTGTTCGAAATGTCAATGAAAACAACAGGAAATGAATGTAATCTGTGTAGGAGGATATTTCCTGAGATAAAGAACTACACTGGACACTGTGTTGCCACTTTTTGAGGTATTGGAATTAAGTCTTATTCTTCTTTAGAAGTAGCTTTTCCCTCAAAAATATGAAAGGGAAGGGAAGGGAAGGGAAGGGAAGGGAAGGGAAGGGAAGGGAAGGGAAGGGAAGGGAAGGGAAGGGAAGGGAAGGGAAGGGAAGGGAAGGGAAGGGAAGGGAAGGGAAGGGAAGGGAAGGGAAGGGAAGGGAAGGGAAGGGAAGGGAAGGGAAGGGAAGGGAAGGGAAGGGAAGGGAAGGGAAGGGAAGGGAAGGGAAGGGAAGGGAAAGAAAAAAGAAATATATTAACCATATCAGCATTCAATAAAATAAGCAAAATCCAAATAGAATACCAAATATATAATATAACCAAAAATACAATGAATATAACCAAAAATACAACTACTAAACATCTGACTTATGGTCCAGCATTCTAAACTACACAGTAACATTCACTTATGTAAAATGCTGCTCATGGGTGAAATCAGACTTTACAGTAACAGAGCCGGATATCGAGAATAACTTCTGCATGAGTGCTGCTCTGGTTCAGAACCATCAGATGCAATTCTATGGCATCAGTTCTGCTACCCCTAATCTAGTTTCTTCTCAGTTAAAAATGGGATCTGCATTGCAAATCTACAAAATAAAATTTTCTACTGTTTGTCATGGTTTGTGATATCAACTGTACACTATTCTGCTTCTGTTATTACTTGTTAAAGTAAGACCCTCACTGAAACGTGACTGTGTCCTATAGGTTTCTTGGTATTATTGATGTTAATTCAGATTTGCCTAGTTCCACTCTTTTCAGAATATTCTGTTGTAGAAGACAGAGTCCATCCCTGGGATGGAATGCCCCAAAATGTTTAAATAAAAATCTTTGGTCTATAACACATAGGCTTCTGCTAAATATAAATCTATTCCAAAAATCAGGTTCATTGCCCATTGCCACATATTTTAAAGCTGAGATCTTGCACAGTTTCTAGGATTTATACTCACATTCAGTTAGCTATTACTTATACAGCAAAACATAGCTACACTGTCACTTTTTCAACAAAAAAGGCTAAAATCATTAGTCAGCATTTTGAACAGGAAAAATCTCTTCAGTTAAAGGACCCTGAAAGCGTCCTGACCTAGTGGCTCAGCAATATTCTGCTTAAAAGTACCTAGAGAACATTCCAAATTGAAAGTCCATCCATCAAATGCACAAGGTGTACAATCGAATGTGCCTTGTTATTGTAGGAATGATTTATCTTGGCAAAGAGCAATACATCCTGCATTACCTTACTGCAGTCAACACCAAGGTACCATGAAAACAGTTTTGTGGGAATTCCTGGTAGCAGAGGAGCTGTTCTCAGTTTTCTGAAGCAGCGAGAACTAATGACCTTCTTAGTGAGATGAAGAGTGTGAAGCATTATTCTGATGAAATTTCTATCCCCTACGTCCTTGATCAATAACAAACTTAGCAAGGGCATAAGCAATCCAGGAAATTCCAGCTAAAATAACAAAATACAGTAACTGAAACTATGATGAAGGAGCATTATAAATAATGTAAATGAGGCTGCCCAGACGTGGCTTTTCGCCTGTATTGGGGTCAAACAGCTCAGTCACTCTAAGCCTCCTAGCTTGTGGGCTTATGCATATGTTATGTTCAGATCAAAATAAGAATAAAATATACTAAAAAAAAAAGTATGAGTCTGCTATAGAATAGGAGGAATTATTAGTTCTTTTGCTAACATTTAAAATGGAGAAGTAAATCAAAATTCCAAGTTATATCTTTTATATTTGTCCTAAAAAAGAGGAGATAAGCCTATGGAAATTAAACACTTCCACAAATTCTAGCCAAGATTGAAAGAATACTGCTCTGTTATCCTTTCATTATATGCATTTTAAATAAAAGAAAATTCAAAAGTTATAATACAGAAGAATTAAAAAGTATTTCTGAGATGTAGAGCTTAGCTGAATTGAAAGTTATACAAAAAAGAAAATGGTAAGCAAAGGTAAAACATAAAGTAGATGTGAAATATTACTGTGACTTAATATTCACAGTAAGGCAATGAATTAATTTCAAAATATGCTTAGATTTTAGATCTGATGCTAGGTAAGAAGCCAAGAAATACAATTTATAAAGCTCTTGTAAATCTCAGTAGGGCAGAAGTGAAATGGTTTTGATGAAACAGTGCACTAAGGAACTGCATTAGTTTACCATAGATAAAGTGAAAGGGGAATAATCGTAAAATACATTTAAAGAAAAACAAGTAGATATATCCTGCTCTAATCAAATTAAAAAATTTGTTCACTTGCTTACTATCCAAGGTTATAGAGACAAAACACCAGAGCTTTTCATGAAACAGATGGCATCCGGAGGGATTCATGTACTGAAAAAGGAAATGATCCAAAATGGCCTTTACTTGATCCTGTAATTTTCTTCTATTGGTTGCTGAAAAAAATAGAAGAGAGAGAGAAATTATGTCTCAGAAAAAGTGAACTGTATTTGTAACAATTTAATCCCTTTATTTGTGAAACCAAGAATAAACTGTGCTTGCATATTTTTATTAATTGGAGTTATGACAGACTTTCCACTATCCCCCCTATAAACTTAAAAATTGCCTGAATTTTTGCTTGTTTCGTCTTATATGCATATATAGTTATTAAGATAATCTTGTCTTAGGCAAATATTTTAACATATTAGGGGAGAATAAGAGGAGAAAGTTTTTGCTTTAATAAATACAAGCAATATTAACTTTATTTCATTCATAATGAATGATGTACACGTTAAATATGAAAATATTTCATTTCAAAAGGACTCTATCAATGAACAGAAGATATTCAAAATAATTTATTAAGTTGCATTAATGGATCCCAAAATATATAAATGTAATTGTTGCACATGCAGAGGATAATTGTATTTCTAAATTGCCCCTTAAACAAGCAAATGTATGTGAAGAAAGCAATTTGAAGGAAACTACTATATGGTACAAAAAAATCAAGGTTACTTTCTAAATATACTATGCAAAACTTAGTTGTTTGCATATCCTTCAAGACACAGATAAGATTTTTGAAGAGAAAGCCAAAGTCACTCATGAAGATGATGTCGTCTATCTCAACTTCACCAAGGCTTTTGACACCATCCCGCACAATACCCTCCTGGGCAAGCTCCGGAAGTGTAGGATAGATGAGTGGACAGTGAGGTGGATTAGGAACTGCCTGGATGGCAGAGCTCAGAGAGTGGTGATCAGCAGTGCAGAGTCTAGTTGGAAGCCTGTAGCTAGCGGGGTCCCCCAGGGGTCAGTCCTTGGTCCAGTCCTGTTCAATTTATTCATCAATGACCCGGATGAAGGCACAGAGTGCTCCCTCAGCAAGTTTGCTGATGATACAAAACTGGGAGGAGTAGCTGATACCCCAGAGGGCTGCGCCGCCATCCAGAGGGATCTGGACAGACTGGACAACTGGGCGGTGAAAAACCTCATCCAATTCAACAAGGCCAAGCGCAAGGTCCTGCACCTGGGGAGGAATAACCCCAGACACCAGTACAGGCTGGGGACTGACCTTCTGGGGAGCAGCTCTGCGGAGAAAGACCTGGGTGTCATGGTGGATGACAAATTGACCATGAGGCAGCAGTGCGCCCTCATGGCCAAGAAGGCCAATGGGATCCTGGGGTGCATCAAGAACAGCATCTCCAGCAGGTCGAGGGAGGTGATCCTGCCCCTCTACTCAGCCCTGGTGAGGCCACATCTGGAGTACTGTGTCCAGTTCTGGGCTCCACAGGACAAGAGGGATGAGGAGCTGCTGGAGAGAGTCCAGCGCAGGGCTACAAGGATGATCAGGGGCCTGGAACATCTGCCCTATGAGGAGAGGCTGAGGGAGCTGGGCCTGTTCAGCCTGGAGAAGAGAAGGCTGAGAGGGGATCTAATCCATGTCTATAAGTACCTCAAGGGAGGCAGTGAGAAGGATCTTTTCAGTGGTGGGCACCAACAGAACTAGAGGAAATGGCCATAAACTGAAGTATCAAAAGTTCCACAGGGACTTAAGGAAACATTTCTTAACAGTGAGGGTGACAGAGCACTGGAACAGGCTGCCCAGAGAGGTTGTGGAGTCTCCTTCTCTGGAGATCTTCCAAACCCGCTTGGACGCAGTCCTGTGCCACATGCTCTAGGTGTCCCTGTGTGTGCAGGGGGACTGGACTAGATGACCTTTAGAGGTCCCTTCCAACCTTAAGCATTCTATGATTCTATGAAGATCATGCCCCAAGTGATCAGGGGGATGACAGGATAGGGATGGCAATGTATATGCTCATACTACATGATTACCACGACATTGTGGCTGCTGCCTTCTGAAATGTGTAAGATGACTGGAGGATCACAGATATGTTATTCTGTTCCATGAACCTTGAGTATTTTATCTTTTTTTTTTTTATGCTTGAGAGTAACAGAATTTAAGTAAGTTTAGCATGTTAAAATCACATAATGTTAATCATTAGGTACAAGAAATTACTAATATATTACTATACTAATGTCAGCACAAAAGTGTACTTGCATATTCTTATTCATACACTTTTTATCATTGTTTCTGTCTGCGTCCTTCATGCACTTACCTTTTAAGTATGTGTTTTTTTCTTTCTGCCTACATTTCACTGCTTTATAATATTCAATTTTGCGTACCTGGGACCAATTTCAGAAAAAAAATACCATTCTAAAATGAAGTCAATGGGAATTAAATTTGGGATTAAAATTAAGCCCATGGTAGAATGCAGTCTCCTACATAAACTCAGATACTTTCTCAAATGAGGACCATAAATGTTACATCGTTTATTTCTATTCTGCTTTCTTTTCAATTTCTACTTCACTTAGACTAACTTGTTTCAATAAGTAGAAACCTCTCATGCTTCAAACAGTGATTTAACAATTAAGCTGGTTGGCAGATGACACTTCTGTTTTGCAAGAAAGTTTGAGCTTTTAAATTTGTTTTCATTCTGCTCAGAATATTTTCACGGAACAGAAAGATATCAGAATACCAGGTTTACACTGGATTTCCATCTTCACCTTTTTACTTCTCAAATTGACATAATTCTATGACCAAATGGCATTATTTTACAAAAGCAAGCTATTCTGAACATTCTTCAGTTAGATCTATCTTTTTAGAGAAATCCAAGGTCAGGAATTTCTTTTCTTTTGTTTTGTTTTGCTTTGTTTTGTTTTTGGTAGATCAGAGCTTTTTCATGTGAGTAATTCCTGTTGGTCACAGAAGCTTAACCTTAATCAAAATCTCATTTTTAAAACTCTCTAAATCTGCTAATACAAAGGTATTTAATACATTTCTCTTTTTGAATTTTCATATTAAAACAAACCCATAGTTCTTTTATATGAACTTCAGAAAAAAATTATTAATGACTTATGTGTTAAAAATGCCTATCAGAAAATACAAAACAAAAAAGACCTTTTTCAGCATCACTCAATAATGCAGTATACTATAATATACTATAGAATAAGAAATATTAAATACTCTGAATCTTAGATTACAGGATTTGTCCTTAAAAGTTGCAGCCTTCAGGTAGAAAGATAAATTCCCTTTGTTTTAGTTTCCTCAACAGTAGGATTTTCTATGAGAAATATATTCATGCTCAGAAAGAATAATAAATTTTACCCATACTAAAATCTTTGCCACAGGTAGTCATTTCTACTACAGCTTATACAAGCATCTCTCAAAACCTGAAGAAATATTATATAATGGTTTTATTTCTTTTCTCCATGCATTTACACTCTTTGTCCCTGAATTATATGTATGAATTGCTTATGAAATATTTCCATGTGAGTTCTCAATATAAACAAATGACATCTGTAGCATCACAGTCTCACTAATTTGTCAGGTGAAACTGAAATATTTAAGGCCTAATAGTAAGTATTAAATAATCCATACATGTGAGAAAAAGAACATTAATTTATGGTTATATGTGGGAGTCAGGAAGTTACGACTTCAGATCCTGACACTTTTTCAGTCTTAATGTGATTCTGAGTGAACTACTAGATGTTTTGGTGTCCCCAGTGTAAGATGGGAATAATTTTATTCCTCCTTACCAGACTTTCTCTTTAGATTATCAGAACAAGGGTTGCCTATGATTATGTATGATGCCTGAAAAGTAAAGTCCAGATTTCATTTCGGCAGAAAGTCCAGATTCCATTTTTGCTGTTATGCAAATTAAAATTTAAAAACTCACTGAAGTTATTTAAAAAACAAAAAAAGGATTAGTAAATTTCTGATTTTGCTAGCAAAAAATCTCATTTTGTCTATTGTCCATTGTATTTGAATTTCATTTCCCACATCTTCAAGAAATAAAATAAGAACATTTTATAAACTTCTTTTTGAATTTATCAGAAATGCTAAACTGCATATAAACACATATTTTGCTATGTGTATTTATGCTGTTGTATTTCTTATACACAAATGTCTTCCTATTGAATTAACTTAATTAGTATGTAAAAGGAGAGTAATTGCATTCATCAGAACAACTGTAATCCCCAAAATTTCTTGCAGGCAAAATAATGAGAGGAGGGTAATTTGCTGCTGAGTTCAAATCTTACAAATTTTTCCCTTCTACTGCATAAACAAAGAATGTTATTTTTGTTATGTATTTCTCCTTTATGCATAAGGATGGCCACTACAATCACAAAGAAGATCCTCTTGTTATTTTTAAATATGAAATCTTTTCTCAATGGATCCTGGTATTTATGCAATCCTTTCCCTCATTTGCTTTACCATTTGTGAAAGATGACAGGGGATGATCATTTTTCAAAGTTTCTGCAGATGGAAACATGAACCTTACAGACAAAAGGCCAGGTTTTGACAACGTGTGTTAAGGGAGGATCAGTTGTTCCTGAAATTCTAATCATGTAGTGAACAAAATCAAGCTAAATAGACCACAAATTCTTTGAATATCTATTTATTTAATTAAATAAGAATTTATATTCTTGGTAATATGCATGTTGATGATAGTCAGGACCCCACTAACTTATGATTCAGTTCTTTTCAATTTGGATTGCTTTGTTTCAATTTGGATTGATTGTTTTATTATACATGTCTATATTGCACAGTGAAATGAAAAACAGACTCACTTTTTTACATTTTTATGTTAAATCAATCTATTAAATTTTTAATTACTATTTGTGGATAGTTTTTTGAGGGAACAGTCATCTTTTTATTTATATATGCTACATTTTTTCACTAATCTTTCACTTTTAGACTGGGGCATTAATAAGGCAATTATATAACGCGATGACAAAACATACTGCTCCAAGGTTGCTTTCCCCATAAAAAAACAAGAAATAAACCAAGTCCCCTACAGCAGCAAATCATGTGAGCAATACTGAAAGTAATTTAAAAAATATTAGAAAGAAGTGTGAACTCTAACTGACATATGCTGTGAAGTAGAAGAAATGAGACACTTAGAGAAAGTTTTTTGCAGTTTGATTTTTTTTCCTACTCACATAGAACCAAATGAACTTGTCACCTGTTTGTAACATCTTCACATCTGTTTCAGAGGAAGAAAAGAAGTTATTATGAAGCAGTAGTTGAAATGTTTGAGTCACCTTATGCTCTTAGAGTATTAAATGTATCAGGTAAATGTACTTTTAAAGATATGGTGAATGAAAACTATTTTGATCAACAAAACTTACCCAGACCTGAGATTAAAAATCTGGTCTTGTAACTTTGACATATTCTTTGATTCCTTTAGCAAAGCTGCCTTTGTAATGGGCTGAGTTATGGAGAAAAGCACATCTGTACCAACCGACAGTGATCTAAGCTCCCCATACCATGCTTTTAGTAGTTGCAGAGCCAAGACAAGCTAACTGCAAAAATACAGATTGTTTCATTGTGACCAGAAAGTGTATCACCATTTTACATGTGGCATGCACTCAGTCTGTTCAGACAAAAACAGGATCACAATATACAAAATATAATAAGATGATGTTTTAAAAGATGCCAAATGGCTGAGAGATGCAGACACATATTTGTTTACAAGTAGAGAAACATAACTCAGAAATATAGGAGTGGCCTTTGTGAATGCTTTATAACTGCTCATGTCAGGGCCCTGAGGACACTGCCTGGCCACCCTATCTCTGCCCAGTAGGCCCAGGGCATCCTCCCCACCCTGCCCAAGGCCCAGGAGCTCATTTCAGTCCAAGGCCAAGGAGCCCATTTCATTCCAGCTCAGTGCCTTCAGCTGGTCTCCTGCTCAACCACAGACTGGTCATGGGCACCACTGATCCGGATGCCAGCCTGACCTCAGATCTGCCCTGTCACCATGATCCTGCTGGGCAATCGCTAGGTCTGATCTTGACTGTACCCTTCAACTGATTTCCTGGTTTGACCTCACTTTGACGTGAATCAACTCTTCTATCTGGCCAGGATCTCTGTGCAGGCCATTCCCACCTCATTTGGGGATATTGTGAGAGGGGCCCTGGGCAGTGAAGCCCCAGCCCTCCTGGCCACGGGATCCCCCTTGACTCCTTGTTCCTTGTTCGAGCAGCTGGCATGCGACTCCGTGATGGATTTAGTGAAGATCAGCACTGCACTTTTAAAGGGAATCTCCCAGTAGTCCAAATCTACTGTTCTTTGCTTGGCACTGTGCAGCAGTTTCAGCAGTTATGAGCCATTAGAACCAAACTATATCTATACACTTCAGAAGCACCCCTACTGCATTTGGTTCAGGGGGCCAGAATACAGAAAAATTAAGAAAACAAAAAACAGAAATGTTTATAGTGTGGATTTCAGGCCTTTGTTTTAATCTATAGGCCCATTCCGATTGGACTGCGCTACTTGCTAATGCATGCAAAGCCACTGACTCCATCTGTCTCCTAATAGCTAAAATCAGTTGTCTAGAAAACAAATCAAGAGAAAGACAAGCACTTAAGGAGTGGGAACTTCTTGAGACTGAGATAGTGTCTGGATTTAATAGTACTCACTGAATTTCTTTCATGAATTTGATGCTATAACACACTTTTCCTTAAGAAGATCTGCAGTTTATAGTAGCATTACTATGGGGCTCCTCAAAATAAATTATCTGTTCAGCAGTCTTTTCTGAAGGCTGCGTTTAAGCCAATTTTGAAGTTGCAGTGGTCAACTTTAAAACATCAGTTGCTACATAACTGGCACTGTTATTTCTTAGTTAAAATGAAACAGAAGTACTCCAGAAACACTGCGGTAACTGTTGACTCTTTAAACGGTGACCTGATTATTTTACCATTTTTATCATACACCACAATTTACAGTGCTGAGAGTAACAGAAGGGATTTGCTTACACATTGCTGCTAGCATAAAGTCAGTTTAAATTAGATGTACTAGTAGAGAAATGCTCTTAAAACCTCCCAAAGTGAATATTGTTATCTCACTCACTCAGTAATGAGAGCTAAACCAGGATGGAAGATTTATGAAGATATTAAGCATAACAACTGAGGATGAATTTCTCTTATCATACACTCCATACTACTTAACTTCTTTGGTTTAACCAATAAGAAAGAGAAATTAGTCTGTAACCACCTGGGAGAAGAAGAGAGTGCACGCTCCACATATACCTACAAGGTGATACAAGTGCTGAATGCAACTAGAGAATTCAGCAAATAGAAAACATAATAATATGAATTATTATTAGTAGTTATAATTGTATAATTATATACTGTATATAAATTGCATAATTGTATAATTGCATAATTGTACTATTACTAATAGTACAAGTCTGGATTTTCTTTCATTATGTCCTCTTTAGCCAACACAAAAACCAGTGGAAGATGTCCCGCAAAATGTATCAGAGCAGACTGAGAAAGAGAAGACTGATTCTTTCCTTTCTCTCTCCAGCAGCCACTTGATATGTGTTTTTGTTTTGTTTTGTTTACATTAGAACATAATGTACTGCTAGTGCTCCATCACTCAGATCACATCCATAGAGTTACCTCCCTGAATCAAAGTTTTTATAAAAACAGTAAATTTTTATAAACATTTACTAAATTTTATTTACTAATTAGTAGACTGATTATTGCCATGTTTATTACAGTCCTCTTAATGACTTCAAATCATTGCTGGCAACCTCAGAGATTACATTATTTTCTACATTCATTTTTACAGTGACAAGTTTGACCAAAGCTTGGATAAACTTATAGATCAAAATAACGGCAGTCGTCACTCGCCTATATGAATTCATCTTTTAGGCCATGAACATCAGAAAAGCCACCTGAGAAAAACCACTTCTAAAGAATAAGTTTTATCCAGTGGTTTGAAATTGTGCTTCATATAATTTCATCACATTATAAGGATCCTTTCACATATCAATAAAATAAATCATTTGGAATGAATATGAAATTTAAGCATAGTTCTTAAAAAAAAAGTCATATTCTTCATAAGAGTACAAAATTTTTGCTCATCATCACAATGAAGATGAAGCCAAAGCAATCCAAAGGGTGACCCTGCTGCCACTAGTTGTATGTATCTCCATTGCAATGCAAACTTGCTGCAACTACCTAATATGTCACCAGAGACTAAGGAAATTATTACACTGTGCTAGGACATATGGAGACAGAAAATTATATCAGAAAAAAAAAAATCACCAAAATTCTTTCATGCAACTTTTTTATATCCACTTTTACTGAACAACATAATTATTTTATCTGCTATAGCTGTGTTTTGGTTTATCCCTATATTTTTTTCACTAGAGCAAACCACAACAAGATATATATATATATATATATATATATAGCGTTAGTAGGTCACACACCTCTACAAACTAATTTATTATTTGATTTTGTTAAGAGTTGTCATGTTTTGAAACTCTTAATAGCTAAGAGTTAGCTGTTCTTAGTTGGTAGATTATTCTTTACACTTGCAATACTATACGTAATAATGACTGATATATAGTAAGCTCCATTTAGTAGTCCTTAGTATTTCTTCAGAGATGATACAATTTTAGTGTTTAGTCAAAATAAATAGCAACAACTCTTCACCTCCATTCCTCCCTTCCAAAACTAAGAAATAGTACCATCCTTTACTCTGTATCATCCTCTGAGGAAAAAGAGATAAAAATAAAAGAAAGGAATGAAAGAATATAGCTATAGACTTCTTTTGAAATATTTTTTATAGAAAATAATCATACTCACATTCTTTTTTTTTTTTTTTGGTAAATTAGTCCAAAACTAGTAAAAGAGGTCATGTCTAGATATATTAATAAAAAAAATAATCTGAATCATGTCCTCCAAACTACACCTCCAAACATGCTTAATTGACTGTTTTCACACCCTTTTATCCCTATCTATCAGTTTGGGGATGAAGGGGGAGCTCTTCAGATTATCAGTGACTTCCTCTGTTCAGCTAGAATTTACTTTTTTTAAAGAATTCAGCTTTAGTTTATTTTACTTCTGCTGATTACAACTGTATCAGCTAAGAAATCCTTAAATTTACCAACTTCTTAAGTAAAATATTCAGTTGAATTCAAATTTTCAAAATGATCAAATTTTAGTCCTTAATAACCATTTCTAAATTGCATGTGCCTTAATTAAGCAAGCTATTACTAAGAAAAGTAAGAACCTCTAACACAAGATTTATTATTTTATTCAGTCGTTTCTATTACGTATTCAGTAGTTTCTTGACACACTCTTTAATCAATCTTTATATTCAAGACTTCAATGAAGAGAAGGTTTTTGGATGAGGAAATTCCCAAAAATGTTTTGGGGGTTCACACAAGCTATCACACAGTGAAGTGTCATTTCATTAGGGATATTTTATGAACATTACATTTTGCAAAATTTTATTTATGCAATCGTCTCCATGTTGTTACTGTAACTATGTTGATCTAGCTCACTTATGCCATGTCTAAAGTCATATCCTTTGATAAGTATTTTTTTCTGACAAAGACACAGAATTAATTATTCACTCCTCACTCCTTTTTTTTTTTCTTTTTTTTTTTTCTTTTTGCCATTATAGAGTTCTGTAAAAACATTTTTATTCACAGAAAAACATGACTTTATATTCTAGGCCTTTTTCTTCAGGAAGGCTATGAACCCTCTTACAACTGTTCCTTGGCCTCTAAAAAAGATGGCCCATTTAGCCTCTCAGAAGGACTTTCCCTTACTATATACAAGTTATTTTATTTTTTTGGCATTAAAGTTGCTGTGATTGATTACATGTGAAGTCAGAGACACACAATTGTTTGTGCCATTTAAAATGCCATGTACAGTTTTTGAAGCAATTACAACTAAAAACTGAATGTCATGAAATATTACCTAATATTGGATGTCTAAGTTGAAAATAAATTGTTTCTGACTCCATAAATAAATTAAGATAAAATTCTGAAAATAAAAATTTAAATGTGTCAAGAGGAGCCAGTAGTCACCAGTGTAATTCAACCTTGCCAGTAAGGGTCATATTTATCTAGTACTGTCACTTCCTCATTGTTGGTCAAGTATCTTGAGTATTGCAGTCAAGGATTTATTAACCAAGGATTTAGATTTGGATTTCAAAAATTTTTGTGTGACTTTAGGACCTTTTTTATAAGCTTTCAAAGTAAGTATTGGTAGGAAATTATGACTGGAAGGCTAATTGCAGTAGTTCTTGCTAGCTCTTCAGAACAGTTTGTCCTGGTGTGTATAAAACTCAATTTTCAGTTTCGTGTTTCAGTATTTTATCACGTTTCTGTCAAAACCTCTTACTATAATTGATAAGCACAAGCCCACTTAGTTCCACTTTAGAGTCTTTATTTTTAAAATAAAATGTTTACTTCTTTCCTTTTTGTAACAGCTAATACAGTTGTGTAGAACATGAAGGAAGGAGTACTTCCTTCATTGGATGTCTTTTTTGTGTGTGTGTTCCATCTTGCACTACAGCCGGCATACATGTATTTCTAGCCAATGGTTCATTTGAAAAATATCCCCATAAAGTTTCTTTGAATCAAGATTTTCCATAACATCACAGAGAGGTTGTAGAGTCTCCTTCTTCAGAGATATTGAAAGCCCACCTGGATGCGATCCTGTGCCATGTGCTCTGGGTGACCCTGCTTTAGCAGGGCAGTTGGACTAGATGATCTCTAGAGATCCCTTCCAATCTCAAACATTCTGTGATTCTGTGATTGTGTGATTACATTTATCTTGAGCAATACTTTTCTCCATTTAGAAATTTAGCTTCTGAAGAAACAGCATCCAAATATATGCAGTTTTTGAATTTAAAGTTATTCTAGTATCTAAAGAAAGTGCAATATAGACTCCATAAGCAGTCCAAACCCAAATTATGATCCCATCTGATAGCAGTATATACCCATGTCAGACATTAACTGAGAATCCAGGTGACAAAACCATCTGAACATTGGTTCAGTCATATACATCATATTAAATAATGTGCATGTTTGTAGGAAATGCATATTTACATTTCTTTTTGTAAAAAAAAATCACATTAAGTAGTGTAACAGGCTAAAAACTGATGCTGTATTATTAAATTATACTATATTGGTGAGTTGCTAATATTCACTTTTATTTCCTAACAGACATCAGTAATTTAGGAACAGTTTAAAGATCACTGTAAGCATCATTTAGAGACTGATCAGAAGTAAGCTTAAAGAGCTAAAAAGAAAGCAAATAAGCTACCCTGTGTTCTGGTATTTCAGCAGAATAAGAAAAGCACTATTATTTTCTTCCTTGGGGAATTAATGGAATACATACTAAGCATTTGCAGCACTGCACAAATTGATTTAACTTGAGAACAAATACATTTGTAACTCACTTGTGTCTTTGTCTTGAGTTGAATTAGGAGGTGTTTTCATTACTTGTGGAATGTGCTTGCTACTCCACAAGTGCCTAGACGGCCTAATGTGTGTATATTAAGCTTTGAACTTCATAAAAGAAATTCTAATAATTGTGACTACAGGCATAGTAGCCAAGAATGTATATGGAATGGAATGGAATGGAATGGAATGGAATGGAATGGAATAGAATAGAATAGAATAGAATAGAATAGAATAGAATAGAATAGAATAGAATAGAATAACTGAACATTAATGTCTAGTCCAATGCATAACCAACACAAAACCCCATCCCCCTTAAAAGAATAATATGGTATTACCAAAACACATCCATTTGTCATTTCAATATTAATACAAATTAATACAAATTAACAAAAGCAATAGTACTTGGTATTTCCACTTGATAGCACTTGGTAGCTGCAGGGAGGCCATCGTCAGACCAGGTAACCTTTATTTATTTATTTATTTATTTATTTATTTATTTATTTATTTATTTATTTATTTATTTAGGTGTGTGTGTGCGCGCGTGTGTGTGTGTATAGTTCGATATTTTTTTGAACAAAATTTCTGGGAAGAAAAAGATTACATGTCTAGGAAAGCCAAAACATATGGTAGCTTTGGGGATAGAGAAATTCAAGAAAGTTATAGTTACTGCTTGATACAAAAAATCACGCCATTGCTATTGAGTAAAAAAATAAAATATATTTTTATTTTTCCCTAGACAGAAAATTCTTTGTCAGTGGATGAGCAAAAGGGAAAAGGCTGATTTATGGCACAATCCTCACATAAACAGTATTCTTTCTATCTTAGGGTTCATTCTGTAGCACATGTGAGCCTAATAATTGTTAATGTATTTTCTTCCTCTCTGTGAAGCATTTTCATAGTCAGGAGGAAAATGGAGTTCTATTTAAGCAAATTGCTCAAAAGTAAGGCTTTAAAACTTCTGTTCAGCTGGCACCAAACACTAGAGGCCACCAAGGCTCACAAGAACCTACATTTTTTAATGTTATGCTTCGACATGGAAATTGCTCAATAGTTCACCACCTAAACACTCCTGGGACTGAAAACAGGTGTTCTACCATCTTATCTATTTCAGGAGGTTGAGCTATTAAATACAAAATTGACCCTTGAATTGCATTTAAAATAGAGTAAGAGCTAACTATGGTGACATTTCTCCCTCCTTTTGCCATTAACTGATATATCACCTAAATGTGAACAATATGAATAATTGATTCTGCACAGATCTTGTGGGGGGAAGGAAAATACATTAGGGCTTATTCTTCACAAGCAAGTACCTGGTCCCTATTATGGACTTGTGTTTCACTCTATTTTCTTGCTCTTTTGCTATGGCCTAATTTGTATTAAATATTTCATCTCTTCAAAAGGAGGGTGTTCTGAACCCAAACAACTCTATGTTTTTATGAGGAAAATCTTACTTGATGTTAGGAATATTGGATTTTATCCTTGTAGACAAAAGCAAGATTTTACCCCAATCTCAACATTTTTGATGACTGTGCTAACCAATTGATGTAATAAATAAATACAGAGAGACAGCAGAATCAGTTTCAGAAGGGGCTAGATTTGCAAAGCATAAATTGAAACTTTTGTTTAAAAAAGTGTATGGATACTATTAATCTTGGGAAGAAAAAAAAATTTTGTAGTTTAAGGCACAGTCATTTCTCAATGTATCTTAAGTAGATTCATGTTTTCGTGATGTTTTGGGAGTCTTTCATTGTACCGTGAATCTCCTTTGGAGGCATGTAGCCCTTCAAACGTTAAAAAGGCTGACAGTTGTGTTTTCAGTTCCACCTATGCCAGCCAGGATTGCACTCTTCATACATGTCTTCTCTTGGCTTCTCCCAAAATATATTTTTGAAAGCAATTAGCCATTTCTATTTGGTAGAAATTAGAAAAAAGTATTTTAATACAAAGCTTTACCAAAAAAAAAAAAAAAAAGTTAGGCTTTGCATACAATCTAATGATTACAAGTTGCTAACCTTTGAGGTTTAATACTGGCAGAGAATATCTGCTAATATTCATATTTTGAGAATTGCCTTGAGTTGCGCAGCTCTCCCCCTCTGGGTGCGCAGACGCGCACACCAGTCGGGGGTCCCAGCCCGCAATTCGAGGGTCCTGCCTTCCTCCTCTTCTTCCTCATTTCCGGGTGTTTGACCTCCAAAGCTAGTTTGGTTAATTTGGCTATAAGCCCTGCCGAGCGGCCGACTTCAACAGGTTTCTGGGGGGGGGGCTGCCTGTGAACCGGGCTGAGCAGCTGCATCCCTGCTCCTTATCGCTCAGCCTAGGCAGGCAAATATCTTCTTTCTCAAGGTCTGGCCTCTGCTTCTCACAGGAGATTTTTATGACTCTACAGATCACAGAAATTTCCATCTCCAATATAGAAGGGTAGAAATACCTCTGATACTCATAAAACCTTGTCTGGTGAGCTCTTTTTCAATGGTGTTTTCAGGACTCACATAGAGAATTAGGAGGCAGTATTCTCATAATTCCAAATTTAAGTCTTCCAGTTCTGAGCATTCAGGGAGAGGGAACGCTCTTAAGAAAATGGAGAGAACTGGGAGTAAGTATCAAGCAACTTTAGCAGAGCATTAGCTGCTTGCTATATGCATAAAGGAACTCATGGGCTTGAAAAAACGATATTCTGAAAGCAGTTGTTGCAGTTTGAAAATGGTGGTAGAGGAAGGAGATATCAAATACTGTGTTAGCTATATGCCCGAACCTGGAAGCATCGGATTCACAAACAGTGTTGACTGTAGGTCTGATCCTAGCAGTGAATCAAGTTCACAAATAGCGTGATCAACTATAGGTTTGACTCAGGCATTATCAGAGCATTATTTATTCAAATGCGACATTTACAAAGCAGGTTTTGGATGTCAATACAGGAAATTCTCTACTACAGTGTGGCATTTTTAGCTAGCTCTGATGTACAAATGTGTAATCATCCCTCACCCCAGAAGATGGGAGAGGGCTCTCAGTCTCGGGTCTCCCCAGGCGGCATCCCGACCCGAGGGGAAGGGGTTCAGCCCATTGACCCCAGAAGTTACAATGGAATCTCCCCTCTTTTTTCCTCCTTAGTTCGCCTTTTATCCTTTTTCCTTTACATTTAGGTGCAGCTTGAGTGACTATAGTCATTATTGTTATTGATTGGTGACAAAGTTTCTCGCTTTCATTTAAAGGTACAGTCACTCGAAAATCTAGAGCGCATGCTCCAGGAGGAGCGGTCGTACCTCGAAGGCAGGTAACTTTTGGGATGGAGATGTGTTTTGACATTATAATGAGCTTATAATGAACAAAGTTCTAGTAAAGTTCATCTGAACTGAGTGATTTGCCATCTTTGCTGGCTCAGCACCGGACTTGTTATTGTATATCTCCCATTAGACAGCCACTGTGCAGCTTATCAGCAGCCCAGCACAGGGAGTGCAACAGAGTTTGGCCGCGGCTTCACCCCTCTCCATCCTCTGTTACTCCCCTTTGCAGCTGTGAGGAGGGCAGGTTGTGCTGCCCAGGGAACCGTGGAGGAGCTGAGTCTGTGCGCACCAACCATCCTGGAAGTGGCAACTGTGTAGCGCCCCAAGCAGGCCTCTGTAATGCCAAAACTTCGGTTGGGTTTTTTTCCAAGTTTCTCCTTCTCAAGCAATTCTTCCACAGCAGTCACTAATTTTTTTTTTTGCTTTGATTCTAAAATCCAAACATATAGGATATGTGGTTGTGATGTGTACTCTTCTTGGAAGAGTGGTTGTTGATGTCTGAAATTAAAAACCTGAGCTTAAAACTGATAACAAGTTTTCAAACACAGTGCCAAATTTGCAGACATATGGTATTCTTTCAAACCACCAAGATAAAGTTTGAAAAGCAAAACGAATTGCACAAATCATGGCCTGTATCTTGAAAAATGAAAACGAGTAAGATGACTAATTTAGCATCTCAAAGATGTTGAAAGAAAAGCTGCAAGAAATTAGCAAGACCACTCCCAGAACACAGCGGAGAAAAGCTTTCTCCAGCCAAGCAGTTGAAGAATGAGAGACAAGGGAAGATACTTAAGGTGCTTCCAGGGAAAAAATACATCCACAATGCAAATGCACGTGCAAACAAGAAGTGGAAGAAGAAAAGGCTTTATTTACTTACATGCACTTAGACTTTTAAATATAAAAATCAGCATTTAACATCTATGCTGAAGAAGCTTCCTATCACAAGTAAATATCCAGAGTACGTTTGAGAGAAAAAAAAAAGACTTCATGAATAACTCATGAAGGCTGAATTTACATTTTGCATTTTAAAATTGCTATTTTCCTAAGTGACCTGTCTTTCTGTGAGTAAATAATCCAGAAACATCTACTGTATATACTAACTCTTTCAACTTACTTAACCTTTCTAGTTTCAATGTTTCCACATCTTTTCAATTTCAGTGTTTCAGCATTTTGAACCAAAATTACATGTAATAGAAGGATCAATCAATTCACTGTGAAACTAAATGATACCTACAGGACTCCGCTTTGTAAACATAGTGTTAATGTATGTACTTTCTATCCACCAAAGCTCTCACAGATTTACTGAAGTAAAAATTATGTTCAATGCAGGTTTTTAAAATATTTCCCAAATATCCAAATGAATATTTGGGAAAAGAATATTAATAAAGTTAAAAGATGAACAATTTAAAGTTTTTTGATATGAAATTTCACATTTTTTTCTTTGACATTGAATTATGAGCTTATTCTCTGATATAGGACTTTTTATATACTGTAATCATGATTGTAACTTAAAATATCCTAAGTGTATTGTAAGGTAATTATGTATCTACAATATTTAAACAACTGTACTGCCATGTGGTAAGTGAAGCATCACTTATGATCTTTAACTTAAAACTTAAGGTCAGCAAATCAACAAATTCAGGTTATTGCAAACAAGTTATTGCAAATACATGCAAGATTTCCCTTCCCTTCCCTTCTCTTTTTTTTATTTACGGAAAGATTTTCTACCTCTTTGTATCCAGGAAATTGTTTCAACTTGTAATTAGATGCCAAATACTTGAAATGTTTTATCTTGAGAGATATAATTCCAGAGGATAAATTAGAAGTTATTTGTTTATTGTTGGTTGAGAGTCATTAATATTATGGGATAGACATTTATTAAGACTTTAAAAAACTGACAACATGTCTAGGGAAAACACTGATGGGACAGAAGACATGAAAAAGAAATACGTGAAGTAAGACCGTAACATTTTCCTCCTTTATTGACATGGCCAAAAATTACCTGCTACCTAAACCTGCTGTCTGGATTTCTGTCTCAGTTAGGGAACTGCAATATTAATCATAAATATCTAACATACAAATGTATCTTCATTTAGATGTGTTTGTCTGCCTTGATTTTAAAGCTTTCTTAATATTGTGGCTAAGGTTGTTCACAGAAAGCAATACATTTTTTTAAAAAAAAAAAAAGGCAGTCAGAGTAAGTATCTCTAAAAAGACTGGAGGGAAGAAGGCAGAAACAGAAGCACAGACATAGCATAGATGTGAGGTGCCTGAGGAGTTCATGTAAGAAAATACATTACATATTTCAGCTGATCAAAGAGAAAAAAATCATGTAGATTCTGATACCTTTATATTTCAGAAACAAAGAGCTTCTTTTTAGAGCCTTTCTCTGATTTTGACCTTGATAGCAAACTGAGAGAAGTTGTAGCTTGGTTGGCCCAAGACATCATGAATTAGTCAGTCAGGGCCTTTTATACCGGTTTTATGAGACCAGGTGCATCTTGTATGAACACTCAGTGAGGCAGGAATAGGTTGGAAAAGAGCGCAGAAACATATGAGGAAAAATAATAATAAAAAAAAAACCCAAAGCAGAAAGCACAACTACAACCTCAATAGAGCCCAGACACCATAGCCCTCTCGTGTGTGCGTGTTCCTTCACGCCGTGCCAGGCGTAGGTTCTGTTTCTGTCTTCACGACCAAACTCATCTGTGCCTTTGGGAAGGCATATGTGGGATGTATGTGATCAGAGCAAGGCATTTTGTCTTAAGGTCAAATTTTGTCTTAGTGATCCATTTTACTAGTTTTAACATTTTTGTGATTGACTTGTCTTAGTCATTATTTACAATGCTGACAAACTTTATACCACTTGTAGGCTTATGAGTACTGTGTAGTAAGAATCTCTGAAAATACACGGTCATAAAGAGTAGAATTAAGTTTCCCTGAATATATGTGAAATTAATATCAGTGATATTCCACTGACTTTTGAATATTTATGATCAATACCATCCAAGGCAGAATCAAATGTTTTTAGTCCAAAATACTATCAACGAAAATTCTTACCCGGATATGTAGGGAGTTTTAGGACTACTTGCATAGGAGTTAAAGTTCTAATTTTAATTCTATATATAATCTGTTGTGCCCTCTCATTTTCTGGATAATCTATAGCTAAAAAGTAATTCTAAGATACTTGCACTGGAAGAAGACAAAACAGGCCTGTTGATAAGGCAAAAATTTCTGGAGATGATGCTGTTCTCTTCCTGGGTTTACTGCTATGCAGACTAGCGTTCTATGGACGAGCCACCTGTGATTGCTTTCCAAATACTATGCTTAGATTTACCAATTGACAGTGATTGGTAGCATATTGTTCACTCTTCCCCTCATCTTCAAATCTACAAATATGAAAGAAGTGTAGCAAACTCTTTTCACATTGATCTGTTCCAAATATTCATCCCAATGTCTGAATTTTGACAAACAGATTTTTTTTAGTATTGTAAGAAATAAAAATGAACATTAGAAAATTATACTCACCCTCCCAACTAATAATAAAGAACTTCAACAGTGCACCAGATCCTCCTCTGTCTTTAAAGCCCATTGCAGATTATTATTCTTCCACTGATAATGATGTGTTTGTCAGGACACTAGATGAAGCCACTGACACTCCGAAAGATGCTACAAAAAGCAACTTACAGTCAGAGCTCTCCTCCAAAAAACAAGAAAACAGAGGTGAAACAGACCCCTCTTAATCTTTCCATCATAATGGCCTGCACAAAGCAGAACTATTTTCCCACTGATTCTTAAGAAACCCTACTTTATAATTACAGAGAGTTAATTTCATGCATTAAGATGCATGAAGATGCATGCTACATCTAAGTACAGCATTGTTTACAGAAAGTTCTTTTCAAAAAAAATTCTTATTTTTCTAAATGCCCTGTTTTGCAGCTGTAAGATAAGTAAGATTACTAGGTCAGAGATATAAAAGGTAAACAAAATCAAAGTTAACAGACCAAGACTGCAGAATGATCCACGCAATCCAAGCTTAAAATATAACTGAATTCACAGAATTGAAAGATGCTATTTCAAGCAGCTAATACTTTAAAGACAGAAGTCTCAGAACTCTCATTTAAAAGATGTCATATAGAGTAACTACTCTAATATTGCACAAATTGAAAGTTAAAGATTATAGTAAATAGTCTGCATATTTAAACCTAGACAAATAACAGCTCTGTAGTGTGTCTGAGCATATAGCTAAATAAATGAGTTTGACTTAGTTGTGCATATTTAAATGCAATATAGGGCATTTAATGAAGCACATAATGCAAAACATCAGTAGCACTAAATTATTTTCTTATCATTTATATCAAATCATCATTTTTTTTTCTGCTATCATCCCATAAAAAGTCCCTTACATCAAAATGAAAATATCAGTTTTCTGGATTGTTATTATAATGTTACTGATAGCAGTAAGCTAGAAATGCAGTAGATATATGCATTATATAAATGGTGTTCCCTCTATCTCCCTATCTTGAGAAAATACTGCTGAAAATTTTTAATATATGGAAAAAATAACTGATAAAATAATTGACTTTCTTTTCTGGAGATTCTTAAAAATTTAATTTGTATGTTGATTATGTAGCTGGAAAAATATCTCTCAATTTGAGCAAAAAAGCTGAAAGTGCCTTAGAGTAAATAGATATCTGAAACTGGAGAACACACTTCATCTAATTTTATTAATGAACTTCACTGAAGAAGTTTGTTTAGTAAGAAAATACCCTTGTGACCTTTTGATTTAGTATAAAGTAGGACACATTATATGTGAATCTATTTTACAGTATACTCATTATGTTCAAATACCTTGTAGCATTTGATCACTATGAGAAAATCACAGTACAATAAAGGCTTACAAATTAATTGAAGAAGCAGTTACATACGGTGCTTGTGAAACTTGACCTTATGATTGTTTTTCTGGTGTTAGATGAACATTGCAGGAATTGCAATTGTAGTCTGACATTTTCCATGAACAATATTTGCAAATATTCTGTCTCTTAACACTTGGCATTGATTTTGTAATATGCGAGATCTAGTAATGATTTTTTTTTTCTCCACCTGCAAGTTTTTTTAAACCATCAGTGAAATTAGTTTTTCTCAATGACATAGATCATGCTTGTTCTCTTTATATCAACAATTACACACTTGCTGAGTTTGTCCCTGGAGATAATTTTGTGTATTAGAAAATTATATGGATGATGTGAATAGATTGAAGGGAAAAAAAAAACACTAGAACTAAAAATTGAATATTAGAAATTAAAATATCTGAAACATCAATTCTTTATCAATGATTGGCTGAATTGTGCTCATACCTAAATGTGAGAAAAGTGATTGTGCATCATTTCCAAAAATTTTACATTTGCAGTGTTTGAACTATTAGGTAATAGTTCTAAATAAAAGCAATTAACCCAGCTTCTGTGGGAAGATGTTTTGCTTAGAGAAGCAGATTTCTCACCTACATAGTATTCTGTACAGGACGATAGGCACTTAGAAGTTTAAGGATCCAAGAATATTTATAGCTCTAACATCAGCATTTTCACTATCTAACAAGAGAGTGTCACAGCGGATAAGAACACCAAAGTCACACAGTGAATCAAATTTGCAGTGTTACCATTTCTCTTTGTATTTAGACTATTTGAGTCATAAATTTTCTTCAAGATCAGATGAAGTTCGTGACTTTTTTTTTCTTTTTCCTAGCATGCAGAACAGGCCTACTTGTCTCATGGTTGATACAATTTCATCTCATTGCTTCCCTTAATCACTTCTCTTTCTTTATTCTAACGGTAATCCACAGCCAACAAACTACAGAACTCTCTTATGTGTCAAGCAGGTAGTATTACCAACTTTTAAAAAGTGACTGTTCTTTGCTGATACATCAAGCAATGTATTCCTGACCTTGAAAACAGTTTGCTATATTGTACTCATCCTCTATTTTCATGTACTGTGAAATGCTATGCTGAATGGCTCCATTTCCAGCATACCATTCAATCTATCCTTTCTGAAGGACTGTTTTGATGCAATTAGGTCAGTCAGCTCTCATCTCCAGTTCAGCATCTAGTTTTTCTTAATTAAATGAATCAAACCTTAGTTTAAAAAAAAAATACTATCTTTAGAAATTTTAGGAAATCCGTATTCCACTTCTGATAAATTATCCCTTCATATTTTGATATTCTTTCACTATAACTGTACAATTATTTAAATGTCTTAAATGAAGAGCAAGTCCTTCATTCAGTTCATTCCTATATCCTAAATATATAAAGGAAAAGGGAATTTAAGTGACACCACTTATCTAAATCATACCAAAACTACAGAAATGGTTTTACTGCAGATCTAATTGAGAAGACTCACAGACTTAGAGCTACATAAAGCTGACAGTTTACGTCTATTATAAACGATATTTCTTGCTGCATTTTTCCTTTTAATTATTTTCACTGTTTTGGTCTGATGCTTATACTTTAGACTCAGCATGTTGTCTCTTTCTCTAAAACTTCAAACTCGTTTGAAAAAAATCCTCCCATAGTGATGAAAGTTTCACATAGCCTGGGACATCGAGAAGATTTGATTAACCTTTATTTAGATATATAAGAATTAAAGCAGAGGGATACAGGTTACTTCTGTGTGTAAAATATGTCAGAGTTAGATGAGGACTTTATTCTACTACCCATTCAAGAGGTCATCCTTCAGAAATGTATGTGACATTGTATGTTTCTATGTGACATCCTTGCTCATTTCCAATTTGAGCTCCAATTCATGAGATAGGAAATACATTATCAGAAATTATACTATTGTTCATATATAGAAAGTAATTAAGTAGATCATCTTCCTTCTGAAAATCACAAATTATTGCAACCAAAAATGATAAGTAAAATCGACCATGTCTCTTTTAAGGAAATGTATTCATACGCAAAGTTCAGATGGTAGATAAGACTAAAAAGGTAACAAGGTGAAGCTTTTGTAACCACAGGGGATTGGGTAGGTGGAATATACTCAGATAGTCGTAGGAGTTGAATCATGTCAATACTGTAGAGAGGGAGAAAGGAATAGAAGATTTGAAGAATAATGTGAGAATAGAATTGATGCAAATTACTCCAGGATTGGTAGCAACAGAAATTTAATTGTCAGTATGTCCTTAAGTATATGAACTAGAAACACCAGCAAGTTATCAGTAAGAATTCTTTGAAGAGTCTTTTATGATTGTTCTATCTTCTTATTTATCATGTTAAAAGAATTCTTTGAACAGTCTTTTATGATTGTTCTATCTTCTGATTTATCATGTTAGTATCTGTTGCAGAAGACAGATAGGAGAAGAATAGATGATTGTGCTTCACACACACAAAACTGAATAATCCAGAGAAAAACAAGTGATACCCTGGAGTTTTGTTTTGTCTGAGCACTGTATCTATTACAGACATATAGCACATATTGCCATTTTTTTATTTCTGAGTCACATATAAAAGGAATGAAGATGCACATTTCAAAACTCCCTATTGACAATGCCAAGAATGATCATTAGGCCTAAATGTGGCTGAACATTACAGAACTGTATTACAGAACAACTTTCGAAAGGATAGCTAATCCTGTTTAAAAGACCTTGGACACTGGTGGGTTTTATTGCTTCCCCTATTAATTACAGCGCTGAATGACCCTCACAGTTAGGAATTTACCTTTTGCTTCGCAGCTGAATTTGGCTATCTTAAACTTCCAGTTTCTGGATTCTTCCATACCTTAGTATAAACGTGTCTTACTCACTATTTTTATACTACCAGATTGTGTCAAATTTTAAATCGGCTCTAGATTTTGATATTTTAATCAAAAAAATAAAAGGTGGTATCATTCTTTGGAACAATTTTGGAAATTTTGGCCACAAGGATGATCAGGGGCGTGGAACATCTGCCCTATGAGGGGAGGCTGAGGGAACTGGGCCTGTTCAGCCTGGAGAAGAGAAGGCTGAGAGGGGATCTAATCAGTGTCTATAAGTACCTCAAGGGAGGGAGTGAGGAGGATGGTGCTGGCCTCTTTTCACTGGCGGCCACCGACAGAACTAGAGGTAATGGCCATAAACTGAAGCACCAAAAGTTCCACAGGAACTTAAGGAAAAAAATTTTAACAGTGAGGGTGACAGAGCACTGGAACAGGCTGCCCAGAGAGCTTGTGGAGTCTCCTTCTCTGGAGATCTTCAAAACCCGCTTGGACGCAGTCCTGTGCCACGTGCTCTAGGTGACCCTGCGTGTGCAGGGGGGTTGGACTAGATGATCTCTAGAGGTCCCTTCCAACCCTAAGCATTCTATGATTCTATGAATTTTAACTAGTTCTCTCACGAATATGATCTTGTAACAACAGTATTTTAAGATACACTGATGAGCCAGTTTTTACTGTGTATAATGTTTGTCTTTTCTGCTAATTCTGTCTATTGAATGAAATCAAATTGTCACCTGGTCTGAAATCAAGACCCTGGCAAAATTTCTGTATTCTGCAATGATATTTTGAATTCACTACTCTCTAAAGAATTTTTTTAAAAAAGTTAGGAAGTGCAATCAATTATCAAGACAATATGTTAAGCATATGTTAGTAAAAATGATTAGTATTCATACACAAACTGTGAGACTTCAGGTGAAATCAGTGAGGAAGATGGCGACTTGACATATTTTTACACATTTCCCATGCTAGTGTTGCAGAAAAAAAAGTCAGCTTTCTGCAGTTTCAGCCCTACCGCTGCATTGTAAGTGTTTCAGAAGACATGAGAAACAAAGTGCTCTAACTGTGCAGAAAGACAGTCTGACCTGATAGATGCAATCAGATTCCCAATGGAACAAATAACTAGCCCATTTTATGAATATACCTTTCAACATTCCATATAAGCCAGGATTAATATCTGGCAGGTACGGGGTGATTGTGAACTGTTCATTGTTTTATGATGTATTTTCTCTCGAATGCTCTTGTCCTAAATAAAATGTAGTCATTTGTGAAAGCTGGGCACTATTTAAACTCCCTCAGGTACTTGTCTGAGGGATGGGGATATTTTATTCTATTGCTTCAACTTAAATGCTGACTTGAGAATACAGTCTGAGTTAAATTCAGACTTCATAATTTGGTTAAAAAGTTTTGATTTAAATGATCTAACTCACATAGCAAATGAGAATCTCAGGGAAAAAAATAGTATTTCTGATCAACTCAAAGCTGTTGAACATGCTAATGAATTTGGACAAGAATTCATAACATCTTTAAAACCAGGTAAAATTAACTGTCCAATATTTAAAGAAGCATTATTACATGAAGTTTCATAAATATTCTACTTTGCTACAAATGCATATTTCCTTTTTCATTTCATAACCCCGATGCAAACACAGCAACACATTTTCAGAAGTAATAATTTAAAGTATTCCTGACTCAAGTTTTGATTTCCCTGATATATTATTCATCTTTATCAACCAAATAAAGGAATTTACTATTTCATCTTTTGATTTTTTTTATTTAAATATATAATTTTTGTGCTTTCTTGGACTCAAAACACTTTTTTTGAACTACTTGGCACTTTTATCTCTTTTCTTCCTTGCTTCTGGCGATATAACCACTGAATTCTTTTTTACAAACAAATCTCCTCATTCTCTTTCAACACATCTACCTTTTCATCAGAGCTTTCATTAACTATTTCATCTTTACAGGCATCACTTGCTGTAGTTTAGAATTGCCACATATATCATATACAAGAACGAGAGAAAAGAAAACTCCCTGCCTCTTAGAACAGCACATG
This sequence comes from Tinamus guttatus, assembly GCF_059628265.1. Classification (NCBI taxonomy): domain Eukaryota; kingdom Metazoa; phylum Chordata; class Aves; order Tinamiformes; family Tinamidae; genus Tinamus; species Tinamus guttatus. The sequence continues at coordinate 100,055 of NW_028288586.1, forward strand.
AAATAGTTTAAATTAGTTTATTTTTCTTCTTCCTTTGGTCATATTTTCCTGAACATTTCCCTTTTAGAGAATAGGTTGATCGATATACTGAGTCAAAATGCAAGTCTGGTACTTGTGTAAAATTCTGCCTGTGTCAGTGACAGATACTATCTATTTTACTGTTTTGTTAAGAGTTAATGAGCAAGAAGGAAGTTTAGCTTCATGCCTATCTCTGACTGCTACATGGCAAGACAAGGAGAAACCTTAGGAATGAAGCGAATAGTGTTCCTTAGAAAGAACAAATAAGAAGGCTTAACTGAATGTGGCTTGAATGTGGTTTTGAGGCAGGTAGAAAGAGGAGAAATATAGCAAGGAGTCATGCTCTTATACATAACTGATAAGTAACAGAATAAAGAAACATTTTCCAGGAATGCCAAGGAGATGGATTAAGTTTACTACAGTTCAGTATGACACAGAAAGTTATAGAAATGAAGGCAGAGCTAGTGAGCTGGACCCAATGTACAAGAATCTAGAGGGCATATTCATATAGAAATCTCTATAACATTGTTTTTCCCCTCCCACTCACAGGTTGCTGTTGTATGTCGTTAAAGTTTCTTGTTCTATTTTTTGCTCAAATAAAAATAGTCTTAAAGTTTAAAGTAATTTTGAGTGCTCACTCAAAATATGTCAGAAGAACTTCAAAACTCTGCCTAACTGGGGTCTTCACAGAGATCCCACACTCTACACTTACTATCCTCGCTTCTTTGAGAGAGTTTCACTGTACCTGCTTAGCTACCCAGGTTATCCAGTTATCCAGGAGCTATCACCTCCACCTATAAAACTGTGAAATCATTTATAGCTGATAGACTACTGCATAATATTACCTTGCTTAATATATGGGTGGAATGCTATTAATTGTAGCACACATTGTCACCCGAGAACTACAAATGCAACACCGAAGTGTCTGCTCTGTGCTCTAGCAACAACAGTGGGATATGTTTTTATCAAAGGCATATACTGTTTTGCATCTGTAAGAGACTGTTACGGATTGTGCTTGTCTCAACATTGTTGACACACCATTTACCTGAACAACGTTCACCTGAACAATGCCCCAGTATCTTGTCTCCGGGAAGACCAGCTCAAGAGCCAAACAAGGAGATTATCTCTCACCATTTACACTTCCTAATCCCAGCACCTTGTCTCTGGGAAAAATGTAGTATCAGCTATCTACTTGGGTTCAACATGCTGTCTTTGGGAAGATCAGTTTGAGATCTGAACAATTACATTCTCAGCAGTGCCCACCAGAGCGACTTGCATTCAAATAGGGTGAAGAGGAACATCAAACACATCGCACGTACCACACGAACAACACATACCAGAAAACTTCAAGAAAGTGGGCAAACTCTGTGGGAAGGGCGACATAAAAAGACCACGTATTTCTCCCCTGGAGTGCACGGCCTTCTGCCTCTGAACATCACTTATACCGGCATGTGCAGTCTGCTTCCCCCGCCACCGGAACATCACCTGCACCGAGGGACCCGCACGGAGACAGAGCCAGCGAAACCTAGCTGGACTGGTGGTGGTGGTAACTATAATCTTGTTGCATCTCTCCCGCTTGCTTTCCTTTTTCCTCCTCTTGTTTTTCTTCTTCTTCTTCTTCTCTCCGTCCTATCGCAATTATGAGAATAAAGCTAACAAGATTGTAAGGCATTTGACCCTATTGGTGTCTTAATCTTGCTCTTGGGATCATATTGAAACTTCTGCCGACAGTGGATCAGGAAAGCATCCAAAAAAATTAGTCAGTTTTAAAAAGTATCAAGTGTTTCCTTCTATTGAGAACGTTTTCACACTTGCTGAAAATGTAGTCAGAGGCACAAATAGCAACCTGCTGCTTTATGTTAATTTTACATCCAGGACTTCAGAAATAAAGAACATTTCATGTACATCTATTTATTTTGAAAATCAAAATATTGTCATAAAATAAACCATACCTGAAAACATAACGTGCATGATCGGTATCACTATTCTCTTCCAAAATTCTTGATTTTTTTTTTCTGAGTGTTATTATGACATCAGTCTTTGCCACTGGATGCTCACAGACATATATGTAAGTGGTCTCCCATTTAGCTGAAATCCATTCCTAAATCCCAGATTTTCAGATTAGATTTGATTCAGACATTCCTACATATGAAAACACTGGATTTTTTTTTTCCTGTGGCACTTTGCATGCCACAGATCCCAAAACTGAAACCAGTTATTTGTGTACAGTTGTAAGTATTCTTTTTAGAGTTGTTTAATTGAACATATGAACTGTGGGCTGCATTATGTACCATTCCTTGAATCAGCTTTTGATTCAATTGCTCTGATCACAGATGCCATCATTTTTCCATGACTGCTTGGCAACATTTGCTTCCAGTTCATTGTTTCGCTAACCACTAGAACCTTAAAACCTTTGTCGGGGGTGGGCATGTAAAGGAACTATAAATAAAGGGAAGTACTATAAAAATACATCTTTTTAAAATTACATCATATATGTTGATTTGTCTTTTGACAGAAAGACTTTTGACTACAGTATTTGTTTTCTCCTAAAATGTGTGGAATATATGACCGTTATAAATTCTCCTGGGTTCTCCTTGATTCTTACTGTAACGGAGTGAGAAAGAGCTTGCATACCCTGAAGCCTGACCCTATAAAATGTGCAGGTGGGATCTCCCTGTTCACACTCAGCCACTAAGTCTGCCAAGGGAAGCCTGAAACAATTTCCCTGCTTCCTGCTCTTTTGCCTTTGTAGTGGATGATCACGACTCATCCAGACCAACAACTGCCTAGCCCCAGGGCCCATTAAAATACTCTGCAAGAGGCCTGTTTTGAGCTTTAGGAACTGACTGAATGGCACGAGTTTTAAAAAATAGTAAAGAGGAGATGAGGTCTCTCTCCTCCTACTCCTTCTACATCCTTTACCAGTCTACTTCATTGCCCAGTAGCAGAACCTGTTGCCAAGCCATATAGGCTGTCCGCGTTTGCAACACCAAAGGTAAACCAGTTGTGTGTGATCTTGTGGGCCAGCTGACTCTGCTCTTTCAAGGTCTAGTTTCTGCCTAAAGTTTTGTGAATCTCCACTAACTTGGAAAAGTTCTGCTGGATCCAAACCCCACGTCATGTATAAAATTACAGATTTAGATATATTGAGGGCTATTTCTTCTTGCTGAAAAGACAAGACCCTGCCTTTTCCCTGTTCTCTCATCTCCACCTGTAGTGTCACTGGTATCAGTGGGAGTCTTCACAGGATGTCTGAGAGTAATTTATTAATTCCCTTTTCCATAGAGAGGTGTGCTTCTGGAGTGTTTCCTTCAGCACTGCCCTTCCAGTGGAGTTTGCAGTAGGGGCTCCTTTCACAGAAGTCACTACGTGGGAGTGGAACCTATGATTCTCTAGGATGGCAACAATAAAAGGGCTTTTACCTCCAAAATCTTCCTCTCACCTGAGTAACAAAGAACATGCAGCCAGAGACTCTACCTTTGACATCCAGTATCAGAAGTGCTGGCATATTGAGGAGCAGGGTCTCTGTGCTGACGAGCCAAACCCCTCTATTTCGGGTTAAACACAACTCACAGTTTCCGATCCCGGAGCAGCCCCCGCTCTGCCCACAGCGCGGAGCCCAGCAACCAACCAGCCAATCAGGAAGGGGATCACGCGCCGACCGCGCGCGAGGCCGCCCAATGAGCTGTCTGGTCACGCGCTGGCCGCGTGGCTGCAGCTCCCGCCTCTGCTGCTCGGCTCCCCCGTGTGCCCAGGAGACGCTGCCCGGCACCGGGACCAGGGTGGCTGCAACAAGACAGGCTAGAGTTTCTGCTGCTGGTTGCATAGTCTTGTCTGTGCTCCTGAAAAAGAGAGTTCGACACACATTGAGTTTGACGCTTCAGGACAGATCTGAAAGTATTTTTTTGCATTCTCTCTTCTATTCGTAAATGCCTTGAAAATAAGTGAAGTCCCATCAACAGTCAGGACTGGAGGTTATGAGAATGACAGAATGTTTTACACACATACATGTCAATGCAACAACAAAGTCCATTTTTAGAAAGCCGCATGGAAACCTTTCTGCATCAGTGTCAAATTAGAGAGACTCTTCTGAAATACTGATTACAACTGCATATTTAGCCTGTGTCAGCTGAGGGAATCTGTCTGACTTATCTATCCATCTACTGCTGCCTGCTGCTCAAATGAATGTCATCCTGTCAATGAATTCGTCATGGCATTCAGCTGGAAGGTTTGCAGACTCTTTCAGCTCTGCGAGAGAGCTATTATGGTGTTTGTGGATGTCTTCAACACTAACACATCCCTTTTTAGTAGTGTCAAACCACTTGGCAGCCTGTTCTGTCGAACAAAAGCGAATCCTTCCTGGGTTGAAGTTGGGAGTCTTGTACGGTGTGTATCGTTTATTTGGTTTGCTTAATGATTTTTTCTGTCCATATAGATGGTGTGTATGCACTTTTCCATTACTGCAGCTATTCCTGCTTCTGCAGTTTTATCTGCTTCCAGAAGTACAGTTCTGTGAGATGTGTCTGCAAGACTTCATGTATAAAAAAAAGGTTCATGACAAGCGGAGGTACGATACAGAACCTTTTATAGAGAGTTTTCTTATGCTTGTTTTTCTTTTAAACTTTTACCAAGTGGTTTAAGTTAAAGTTTGTGTTTAGAAAAAAAAAAAAAAAAAAAAAAAAACTATTTCCTAGAAAGCCTACAGCTTACAAGATACCTACCAAGGTTGCTAAAGTCACAATTCTTTTGATCCTGGGGTTTTTCAGGTACTTAGGTACTGGATCACTTGTATTATCTGAAAGTTTCAGCAGACAGCTCTTTTTTTAATAAGTGTGTGGACATGAGAAGCCAGAAAGAATTGGGTATTTATATGATTGCTTATATTAAACTTCAACTTGCAGGAAAAAGCTTCTAGCATGATTAATGTATTACATTTTTCCATGTCATAAGTCTTTGCAGTATTTAGTGTTTTGATTTTTGAAATTAGGAGGAATTAGAAATGCTTATAAGGGTGATCTAAGAAAGGTTATTAAATTTGACATGTGAAAATGGTCTATAAGTTAAGGAAAGATTTTAAGAGAGTGACATCCCATAATGTGGAGGATATAATGCGTAGGGGGAAAAAAAAAGAAGTTTCGGGATTTGCTTGCTGGGTTTTCTTTGAGTTTTGGACTCTAATGTTGGTTGCTTCACTGAACTATATTCTTGCAACATCAGATGTCGTAGAGGTGATATGACTGAGCAGATCTAGGTTTATTAAAGGGCAAGATAAAATTGTACAGATGAAAACCAAACTGACAGCAACAGATCTGAATAGAACCCAGTAATGTGAACATGAAAAAAAAAAAAAAAAAAGGAAGCAGAAGAAAGCTTTTTCCTTCTCGCTGCTATCTACTGAAGATAACTAGATCAATGAATGCCATGCAAGGAGTTGAAGACTTATCTGTGAGCAGCCATTTTAGGCCCTACTCAGCATAGGGCCTTAAACACTCTCATTTTAAAGTTTTTTTTTTTTTTTAATATGTACTAAAATTAATTCCTACATCATTGAATCATTATTAATTAAAATACAATAAAGTGACTTTGAAGTTGCTTTTGTCTGAGAATTGTTGTATTTTTTTATTATTTTGTATTCTATGAATTAATTAAAGCTTCTGAGTATAACTAGGTAGCTATGGAGTTAGAATTACAGAATTAGTCTAAAAGCTATGGAGTATCTCTGCAATCTCGCTCTGGAAGAAACTGTATGTTCCATTTGAAATAGGGGCTTTCTGTGTTCTGAAACATTTTTTTGGTTAGTATAAGAAAGCTTTATTGACCCCATTTGTCTTTTCTGTGCTGATGATCTTTAGTTGCAGCTTTGTAAACAAATCAAATTATTGTATTTCCCATTGTGGAAATATTTTGACAAGTCTGCTGCTGAATTAGTCATCTGATACAGAACTAGAGAAGATGCTAGAATGCCTCCATGATTATGGTAAGAAAAAAGGTCTCACAAGGTCAGTAAGCGACTTTACACAGGAATACTACATTTCTATTCCAAATGAATGTTCTCTTCTGTTTCCAAAAAACTAGCCTACATTAAAGTTCAGTTCAAAGCACACTTGGGAAAGAATGTGTTCCTTCAAATTGCCACCTTTTCTTGACTTTTTTATTCATATTTCAATGTGTCATAAAAATGGTATTGTATTTGGGTCATGATGAATAATATCTGAGAAAGAAAAAGACTGACTATCAACATATTTCATACCAGTCCTTCCAAATAAAGGTAAAATATGAAGGTGATGAAGACTAACATCATAATTATTAATATAAAAACATTCCATAATCAGAAAATCCTGTAAAAACTAAAGATTTTAGCCATATGCTAAATTGAATTACTCAATTTTGATTTAATTTTTTGAATCTGACAACTATAAAGCATCATAAAGTGAGAAAATTAATTTTCATTGTCTAATAGGTAGAAAACTTGAAAGCAAAAGTGGTGAATGTGAAAAATATTAATCTCTAGGTCTTACTAACTTTAGTTTTTTCCTCTTAATATTTCGGCATTTTATGAAGTATGTTCATATGCCTAAACTGCACTGCTAGGTGATGTGTACATACTAACTTTAAACACCGGTGTTCCAACTGCCACTTGAAAAATATCTGGCTCCACTAACAATTATCAATTAACATACATTGTATTTTATAGATAAAACTCTTGACCATTGTTCATCAATGTGGACATTTTGATTCAGAAACATAAGAGAAAATGTTGTGTTGCATCTGAACAGCAGAGAAGTGTAGCTGTAGTTCTAGAGAAGACAGTAACTGTGCTGTGAAAGTAAGAAGTGATTGATTTTTATTTTTTAAATATTTTGAATCATGCAGATACTGCATGACTTCATGAAGTAAGAGCACTTGATCAGTTTTCCCTAGATGACACTCTAAGAAGTGGCTTGATAACTATACTTAAAAGCACAGACCATTGCAGTAATGGATGATCTTGAGAACAGAACTTGCTAACTTGAATCACAACAGGCGCACAAAATGCTGCTTTACATGAAGCATTGCTGAATTATTGTAATTTAATTTTATGGGCCTGAGAATAAGAAAAAGTTACCTGTGGGATATATTTTAGATTTTCATTAGGAATTCAGGCATAGTTGTTGGAGTCTAAGGTGCTTCTTAGCTAACTGAAGATAATCAGTTAAAGGATGACCTAAGCTTCCCCATTTATGCTTATGTAAAGGGTAACAGAAGTTTCCCCATTAGTCTTATTCTGTCTACTATAACACTTTTTACAGTTTGTGTTCTGTTTCCGTTTCGATTGCAAATATAATTGTTTTATCTCCTCCTAGCTGCTGACTTTCCCAATTCTATGGTCTTTTATTAGCATATATCTTTTCTGCCTTGTTCTCCTTGTTTTTCAGAAGTAGAGAATCAAATTCAGAAGTTCTTCAAGACTCCTGTTTCCCTTTGGACTGGACGTAATTTAATATCTCTTCTCATCTTTCATTTAGTATTCTGTTCATCTACATCTCATGTTTGATTCAGTCAGTAAAATTAATGAAGCAGTTCTTGCATTTAGACATCAACATCCAGGATATGATAACACATTGGGAAAAAAAAAAAATCTTCTAACATCTTATAAATCATTTCAGATACCAGTATTTGTATTTAAGACGTTCAGTGGAATGGGGATCTTGGGACAGTTTACTGTAGTATGTACACAGATTGTTATCAACAAGTAGCTACACACTGAGATGTGCTCAAATAAAGTCAGCTGGCCTGTTCATAAAAGAGCCAGTTGGAACTTTACCTACTTCTGAAAGCAACAAAAGGAATGTGGATCCCTAGCTTAGCATTTTCTTTCTTTTGTAAGAACAATTCAACCTCTCAATTATTTAAAAAATACTTTGGATTTTGTCAAGCCACTTTCTAGAACAAGCCTTGTTTGGTAACTTGTCTGCTCAGTATTCATGTAGGTATGAAGATAGAATGATGGAAAAAAAATCACATGGTTGACAATATAGATATGTGCTTTGGTCCAAAGAGCATCAGAGTTACAAATTCTCCCCTTAGATGTTTTGAGTATGGATATTATCTATTTTGGATAATGCATATGCATTCTAGAAAACTGAGAGAAAAACAAAAACTTATAAAAGCCATTTCAGTCTCCACTAAAATGAGGCTGCTATTGAGAAAATTTGCAGAAGCAGCTTAATCATGCAAAGCAACATTCTAAAAATACATTAAGAAAGAAAGCAAATATGAATACTAGATTCCAGTGGAACTGTAGAGAGTATTTAAACAGACAGAAGTAATATTGAGACTGTAATTGAGTCAACACGTGGAGGTTGTTTTAGAAGGTAGTCGTGAGATGTTTCGTTAGTTTTAGATTATTCATTTCCTCACCATTCCCAATACTGGGAATTAGCCAGTCCTATTGTAATTAATTAAAATACAATTCTTATCCAATAATTCAGGTGGCTAGACATAATTACATGTTTTTCATTATTATGTTTGATAGATGAAATAAAGGGAATTCCATGAGGGAAATATTGTTTAATATGCAAGGTGCGAAAAAGGGGGAGAAGAGTTATTCAGTAAATTGTAAATACTCGGAGGTATAAGCTCATTACTTCTGTTGCAATACAGAGGAGCCTCACTAATTCACATTAATGACTTGAAGACCCACAATAAATGCTAAATGAAATAAATTGTAAAAGTCTCAAGGACTTCCAATTGTAGTTTGATTGAAATCAAAGCAAATAAATGAGAAGAATAGCAAGAATAGTGTTCACAAAATATGTACAAATCATTTATTAGATGTGTAGCTTCATTGAAATTATTTGAGGGATACTGACATTTTAGATGATACTCCCTCTTTTTTTTTTTCTTTCTCCCTATAGATTTTAAATGAGAAAAAAATCCTCTTTTTAGTGTATACACATTATAGGATATGCAGATTAATGAAGTCTGAGTGAGACTTTATTAAATCTCTAAAGCCAGTAGACTGTTAGACTGTGCTTGTGAGCATAAATGAGACAGAAGTAGTCTAATTATTCTCTTGTTAAATAGAAACAGTGATACAGGACATTATTTAGCTCCAGAACAAATAGGCACATTTATTTCTGAGGCATTTCTTTAGCTCATTGCAGTTGTTCTTCTATCACTCATTCAATAATTAAATCAAAATCAGAAACTCCCCACAACTTTCTCTGACAGAAAGCATGCTCTTTTAAAGGACAGACATTAAGAAATAGCTACACAGTCAAAATATTATGACAATTTTAAAACAATAGTTGCTACAGGATGCTTTTATGATTTTTGCGTGATGTCTTTAAAAAGAAATTTTGTTCCTTGTTTTTGTGCCTTTTGCCATTTTGTAATCAGAGACAGCAGATTAGCAAGCATAAACATCACACTATACATCTCTTTTTTGTTCTTTATGTTTCTCCTGATACAAAAAAGAACTAAAGTATTGCTGTATATCTTAGGAACTGAAAAAATAATAACCACAAGGTGTTTTCAAATGTCCTTTGATGGTAAATGTATGTCTTTGTCTGTTTATCTGGAAGGGTCTGGTGAAGACATCTGTCAATAACTTCCTGTAAGAAAATCATTTCATTTTGTCTGTATTTTTTTTTTCTGATACTGTACTTGCCACATCTGAATATGGACTTAAAGTTTAGAAATACTTTAGAGCCTGAAGATGTATAAAGGGAAGGTAATAGTTAAAATAAGAAGACGCAAACATGCATATAAGTAGCAATGTCACAAAAAGAAGTAATAGAATGAACAGAGAAAGACATATGGCCGCTTGACTAGTGGAAGACATCTAGGATTTGTGCCCATTATCTTTGAAAGATGGAAAATTAGTTCATTTCCAGAATCTTGCAAATGCAAAGTTGTTTTTATGTATTCTGATAAGTAGCTTTTCCACATCAGTGAAATCCATTTTTAGGATTCTGGCAACTATCTTACATAAAATAAGGGATTTCTAAACACTACTTCTGTCAGAAGCTTCTGACTGCAAGCAACTAAGACTATTTTTGCATAAGTTAAATTCAATGAGAAACAAGCAAATAGCTATAACACTGAATATATTTCAATGCCAATCACTAGCATACATGGAAGTCCTGAAAGTGTTTAGATCCTATTTTACTTGGAAGGCATGTTTTCTATATTATCAAAGGGAGTTAAGCATTTAATTGCCACTTTAGCTTCCTACATCAAAAAATCTAACAGGTAGGCACCACTAAGATCTTCGGATTTATTGATTTATAATACAGAAGTATTGAATGCACCCATAAAGTGAGAGATCTTGATCCATGACTCTTTTTCAGCGGAAGGTAGTGACTCAAAGACATGAACGACCTCAATAAACAAAATGTATTTTCTACTAAGTGCTTTTCATCTTATTTTTCATCAGAAAAGTCTAATTTCCCATGAAGACACTTTCATTTTGGAGTCTCATAAATGTGCTCCAAAATCAGGAGTCTTATGAAAGACAGAATAAACAAACTGTCTAAGGTGTCTCAGTTAACAGCTTCCAGGGTGGTGCTGTATTTAACAGTGATGTTATAAGCTAAAGTGAAGTGATGCTTACAAATCATAGCTACAGAGGAATATGTTCTTTTAAACTCAAGCATTTCAATCACTGTGAAAGATCTTGGAGTTCCTAAACACGTTCTCTTCTTCCAATATCTCCAAATTTACCTCAAGAACTTAGATTATTTTGACATCAGACCAATGGTATGTAGTTATTTTAAGCTATTACTTTCAGTTAAATGCAAAGCTGTCTAATGCGCCAGTTTCAAACTACAATCCTCTTTGAAGATGTTGATTTTTTGTTGGACGTCTCTTCAATTAAAATATATATTTATACATATATGTGTGTGTTTTTGCTGTAGTTTGTATCCAAAAATAAAATAAAATAAAAAAAGAATAAATTGAAGGAGTTATTCAATGTACCATCTCAGTTACACTGTTTTAAGTTTGCTTACCTTGTCTTCTGTAATCTAATTATATGATATATAGCTCATTTATGTTTTCTCCTTGAGAGTGTTGTATTTTAAGAATTACCTTGTAAATACAATTTCCTCTTCTGGCATATGTCCTGGCAAGTAGATTTAGGTCTCTGAGAAAAACGAATGTGGACTCAAAGACCAAGGTAACAAATAACTAAGATGTATTATTTAATCTGGCAGTAACCCCTGTTAATAGCAGAGATCTCCATATTTCACAAAAAAAAAAGTAATTTACTTTTATATAGTGTTTTCCATAAAAGACTGTCTTGCAACTGAGAGATGGTATAGCATAGTACAGTGCAGAATAAACAAGGAACAAAGAGAGATAGATCCACAAAAGAAAATAAAAATGTCATATTAAATGTTTTGAATAGATAAAAGTTAATATTAAGGTGCAAGTGTTTTGTAAAGGTTTATGTATTTTATTACCAGTGATGTTTATTTCCTTCCAGTGGTGTTATTTTCTTTACTTTCTGAATAATTTAAAGAACAGCTTTCTGATGCTTAGGTTCCTAATTTCAGAAGTTTTACTTTCTAGTTATCCATGTACTTTGATCATGTATCATGTAGAGTCAAGCTACACAGAAATGACAAAAAAAACAAAAAGCCATTTAAAATGCCAAACAGTTACTTTCTTTTTATTACTTTGTAGTTATGGATTAAAGCTAAATCTCTGTATTTATTAAACCCTAATTAAATCTGTGTATGTAAGTTCTGTAACACTAATTTTGAGGAGGTTTTGTATAACATAATGAGATAAATACATTATGCCTGACTACTTGTCTTTCCCCCTCACCGTTTGCCCTTGAAGAAGGTGATCTAGAAAAAATAAAACTTTTTAGCCTTTAAAAAGAGTTTTATCCGTTTTATATATCAGGAAATTGAAATGGAGGGTCCAAGCCACACTTCCTTTTTAACTTTTTTTTTTCTTAAGATAATCACATTTACAGCTGGGAAACAATTAATTGGTTGAATCTGGTGGGCAAGAATTAGTTGACTGGATCTGGTGGGCTGAAGTGTACTTTTCTCCGTGATTTCTGAGTGTGAAGGAGCCTAAGTAGAGAAATGACTCCTATGAGTTTCCAGACATCCTGAAATAAGGAAAGGGGCATTGTCTTAAGTATGGTAGTGGAGGAAGCCAAAGCTTAGGTAGTGTTTTTGAGTGATATACATGCTGATATCTCGGCCTCATCTTTTTACTTAAATTTATAAATTACTCTATTCTTTAGTTAGTTCCATAAAAGCTGTCTGTGACACAAAGGCCACTACTTGACAGTGAGACTTTCAAAAGCATAGCTACTAAGCACTGCATTATTATACCAAAAAGAAAAATATGGCTATATTCAGGATCAGTTTAAGAAAAAAATCAAATAAGATATGTTTTCTAGTATCACAAATACAATGTGCATTCCTTTGCATTACATTTAATTAACCAAAGATACAATTTGATAACAAATATCCATCAATTCTATTAGCCCAAACTGCATTCAGAAGGAGAAGAGGCTGAGCTAAGAGATGAAGAAATAAAAAGTAGACCCCTCATTCTATGTTTTTTAAAAAATAAAATAAAATAGTCCTCTACGAGATAAATCTTTCTTAAAGGCACCCTCTGACAGCCACTCTAACAGAGAAAATGGCCATTAGCAACAACTAACAGCCAAAGAATATTGAACTGCTTTGAGCTATTCTCAAGAGATACGAATTCTAGTGAACAAATCCTTTTATATTGGCTATAAAAAAATCCAGGTTTTTACCTCTGATCATCAGGTATTCAGCAAATAAAGCTCTTGTTCTGTATCCCTTTGCTGCAGAGCTTGGTAACATTTCTTTGGAAACATTACATTTCTACGGCCTTTTTGGACTTCAAAATTTTAGTGAAGGACCGAAGATACGTTTTTGGAGTTATTTCTTTTTGTTGCATAATAGACTAAAGATTAATACTTCATATCCTGTTCCCCAAGACGTGAGAAATATAAAGCTCCTATTTTTAAGATTTTGCCAGCCTTGCTGAAATTGCATAAATCCTTCCCAGTCAGAATATTTTACACAGAAGCATATATATCGATATATATAGGTATGTATATATCCAGATAAAGGAAATTTTATTTATCTAACAATTTGTGAAAATAATGCACTGGAATGAAAACATAATATTTTATGGTAGTTCCTGACAAATGACTTGTCCAGCTTGTGCTATACTGGGGTAAACATAAAGGTGTATAGGCTTTATAGAAGTGGATAACTGTAATCACTAAGCTGTGACCAGATAGCCTTATAATACTATATTGCAATTGCTATTAACAGACATAAGTTTGTACTCAATTTGCAATGCCTCAGGAATAAGACACGTCAGACCTGATCTCCAAATCTCTCCAAATTCTTCTTTACCTGCCTTTATCTTTGTTTAACTTGGTTTAGCTGTGACAGTGTCTTTTCTAATTGACTAGGCACATATGGCTAATTTGTTTTACTTATGCTTATCTTTTTGAGATAAACCCATATCTTTATATACAGATAGCAGTAATAAATGATTATTCTATATAGAAAGAGATATTTATATCTAACACAAGACATGGCCTGGTAGGACAGCAGAGGGCTTGAGAAGTGGAGATAATCCTGTGTAATGGAGAGCAAGTTTTTTAAAGGCACTTCCAAAACAGACAGATGGACATTCTCTCTAATAACCACCATGATTACTCTGTTCCACAGTGATCCATGGTAATGCAGCATTTGCATTATACATGGCTTATGAAGCTACATAAAGCCTGGATTTAAAGTATTTCAAGTATATAAAAATAATAGGCTTTTTGGAAAGCTTAAAACCTACACCTACAATAAACAGCATCAGATAGTAACTCTGATACTGGCAAGGTGAAAACTTACGTTACATTCTTTATAGAAATAGCGATGTAATATTCATTGGTTCTGCCATAAATGCTGTTCTAGAGAATACTGACCTATTTTGCATAAGATCACAGGGTAATATGCGTCTTTAAATGCATATGACTTCATTACCTTCTCTACGATCTTTGACATTTAAATATACCTGGGTATTAAAGCCAATGCCATTCATATCTTCTTAGCAGCATATATCTTAGAAGTTATATATACATATATTGTCTTTTCTGATCTGCTCACTATACTTTCTCTCAACTACCTTGCACAATCATAAATCTGTGTGAATGCTTAATTTTGGTGAGAGGTACCATGCTTCATGTTTGGCTCGTCTAAATCACACTCAAGTCAAATAAAGATTACTACAGAACTTTATTTATATTCAACAGCTAAAATGTAAAGTCTATACTTAAATTAATGGTTTAGTTATTTATGTATAATATAGTAATACTAGGAGGCTAATGCAAGAATTTGGAATGTATTGTAATCCATGACTTGCTCACAAAAAATATTTCACAATCCCTACCCCATATTTTTTTTAGTTTCAGGGAGATATTTTCAAAGGTAGTTTTAAAAGCTCTAAAAAATCTTTCAGTAAATACATAATTTTTTCTATGTAGGGAATACCAATAACAGGATATGTATGCAAGGTATTCTGATGCATGTCAATCATTTGCTAGTTAAGCAAAAAGAAGTAGGGAAAAACTTATCATAGAATGCTTAAGGTTGGAAGGGACCTCTAGAGATCATCTAGTCCAACCCCCCTGCACACACAGGGTCACCTAGAGCACGTGGCACAGGACTGCGTCCAAGCGGGTTTGGAAGATCTCCAGAGAAGGAGACTCCACAACCTCTCTGGGCAGCCTGTTCCAGTGCTCTGTCACCCTCACTGTTAAAAAAATTTTCCTTAAGTTCCTGTGGAACTTTTGATGCTTCAGTTTCTGGCTGTTTCCTCTAGTTTTATCAATGGCCACCAGTGAAAAGAGGCCAGCACCATCCTCCTCACTGCCTCCCTTGAGGTACTTATAGACACTGATTAGATCCCCTCTCAGCCTTCTCTTCTCCAGGCTGAACAGGCCCAGCTCCCTCAGCCTCTCCTCATAGGGCAGATGTTCCAGGCCCCTGATCATCCTTGTAGCCCTGCGCTGGACTCTCTCCAGCAGCTCCACATCCCTCTTGTACTGTGGAGCCCAGAACTGGACACAATACTCCAGATGCGGCCTCACCAGGGCTGAGTAGAGGGGCAAAACTTCAGCTTTTCTTTATTTTATTTTTATTCGGCTCTTCAGAAAGTACTTCAGTTTTTTTTGAGAAATGTGGTGACATTCTGCTTAAACCAAAAACACTGGGCTGAAATGACTTGAAAACGTAAATGTCTTTAAAGGAGACAGACTAAATGGAAGCTGAATAATTCCTAAACTATTTTTGAAAACTTTATCTGTTGTTCCTGTATCTGTATCTGTTCTACACTATAGGTCTAGAATTACGAAAACACATAAATTCTTTCTTAGATTTCATTACATTATTGCTCATTTTTGTATCCTAAGGTATAATAAAGGGCAGCCTAATTCATAAATAACTCATTTGGTGTTCTTCCTCATTGAATCTCAATTATGTTTTTTTTTGTACAGTACAAAGACATGACGCAGTAATATAATGAGAAAACCATTAATAAATACACATCTGACAAGAAAAGGAAAAGAAAATGCCTGATGTGACATAAAATGAATTGAAAAACCCATTACATAATGGAATGCATCCAACTGTATAAGAATATGCAGACAAAGTATGTTTTAAACACAAAGGGAGATTCAAAAACAATGGCAAGTAATTCAATAGAAGTTACATTTTAAACTGAATAAAAGAAAAGAGAGAAAGTAATTAAACAGTTTGAGTTTATATAGTTTTATTTAAAATTTACATAAATGCTTTTAATTATTTCATTCCCAGTTTCTTTACACAACTCATACATAAAAAAGTATGACTGCTTGGATGTATTTTTGATACAGTAAAATAGTTTTCATTAAGAATTTGTTTTTAGGTTCCTATAGTTTCTTTAAATGGTTTTTTTGAACAGATCTGACTTGTGAGTTCTTTTATATTTTACTATTAAATATTTATATAGAGTAAAAAAGGCCAAGATATAGCAATGAATAAACCATTTAAGGAAAATAAAAATGTAATTGAGCCTGATCCTCAGCAATTCAAAATTGGCTGACAGCTCTGTACTGGTCACTGTCCAAATAATTATGTGGAATATGCTATGAGGGTCTATTGCTGCTACTTAAAATGCTAAAAACCATTTTTGAGGTTCACATCTACAAGCAAGATAACTCAAAACCCAAGTTTTATGCTACTCTTTAAGGGGTCTACAATTCACCAGGCTCTTAGTTTTAGTCTCCAGTTTTGTAACCAAGTGCATTTTAGAAATAATTCCTCCGTTTTTAGCAGTTTTATGTATAAACTCTAAAAATAATGCATAAAAAAGTCTTTTCTGCTTACTTAACTATCTATATGCTGAACCAAGTGCTGAATTCCTCTACTAAAAAGAGAGTATCAGAAAGTATGATTTTTCGTTTAAATCTTTTTTTGAGTCAAGTAATGAAAAGTTAGTGAATCACACAGACATAGATCAATGTGTTTTAATTTAATACTGTTAGGATAGTTCTGTTTAGTAGTTGAGTACCAGATCAGTGAAGGTATGACTCTGGAGATTACTTATAGTACAATACTAATGCTGATACATATATTTGGTGGAGTTTTAAGGGATTTTGTAATAAGAATGCTTCAATAAATGACCTGCCAGAGCAGAGAAACAATAAGGAATTGCTCAGATTGCATGTCAGAAAATGATTTTAAAAGAAGTTTATGAACACCTACATAGTATCAGGGGCCTTTTTAAATCTCTTTGTAGTGACTAATTGTATTCATTATATTTTCAGAAAAGTGGTAAATCTCAGAGAAAGTCCTCAAACTGGTTAATATAAAAACATAAGATATTCTTTCCTTGGTGAGCATCAGATTTTTCTGAATACAAAAAAAAATGTAAATATAGTGTGCTTGAAAAGTAATACAAGAGAAAATATGACTTTTTGGTTACTAGCAGCTACAAAGCAAATAAAAAATCACTTAAAATCTGCAACATTCTGGTTAATCAAAAAGTAAATTGAATAAAATTAGAACAGATCAAGTAGAAAGTCTTCAGTCTCAACAAAATATTTTGTTTGTTTAAAAAAATTATTTTTTTCTTTATGTTTTTATAAGAATTGGAAAGCACTCATTGTTGCTGTCCTTTGTAAATATTTGATTGGAAATGGCTGCAGGAATAAATGAATGAATGTATAATCCTGGGTCAGGAAGCCACTTACTAAGAATGATTTTCTTTAAAAATGAGTGTGTGAAACCTAAGTGCTACATCAGATTAGAATCTAATGTATCCTAAGTATGTGTGGGATTTTGAGTCAGAGTTAAGCTCTTAATTCAGTTAAGTGCTTTTGCAAATTGAGTGCCTATTTGCATATATAAGTATCTAAGAAAATCAGAAAAATAGTCTTTATACCCTGCTATTTAGTTGATAATAAAAATTGGTTTCAGATTTTATTTAAAATGACAAAATTATTTGCTTGCCGAATAAAGAATAAAACATATCTACAAATATGTCTCCCATACAGAGCACTCACCCTTTACATATATCAGACACATCAGTTCTTTTAAGTACATCAGAGTGTAAACAAGCGGCAGAATTCTATAGCTCTGAAGTAAAAGTTATTTAGGTCAAAAAGTTGTCTCTTGCAAGAAGGGTAAAGTATGAGAATAAAAGAGGTTAAGGTATCTAAAACTAAAAGTGTTTAAATATAGCTATATTGTTGCACTGTTTTTGCCAGGTTGCTTGCCTAGTTGTATAGAGTAACATCCGTCTTTGTGAAGGGCAAGAGAAGAGTGAAATCCCCAAAGACACCTTTGATTTCTTCCTTTGGAAAAGAAAAAGGACAAAGGAGAATATGTCTCTAGGGCTTTGATTTTGCTTTTCTGACCAGATTCATTTACTTTTGACAGATGGTATATGTCATGAATATAACTTTCTAAATAAGCTTTGTTTTGCCTTTTTATTTTTTCCCCTCCTTCACACTCCTTTTAAATTAAGAGGGTTTTGGAACTCCTTAGAATTAATGTAGAATAATTGCTACTGTAACAGTGGGAGCAGAAGAGCAGGCTGAGATGTATGCTTACAAAGAAGAACAGAAGTACCCACACAAGCAAGTCTCTTCAAAAAGATTTAGGACTCTACAAAATATTCAGCAAATGAATGGGGGATAGTTAGTCTTTTTGGTATTAACCTTTCTTCCAGCTATTCCTTCTAAATAGCATGTCTTTTAAAAAATTAAATATATATGGACACATGTAGCAAAATGTTACTTCTTAAAGGTTTGCATATTTTTGGTTTAATACAACACAGAAAAATAATGATAATCCACATGCAAGTTTCATACACCTACAGTGCATCTTCAGTGTGTCACACTGCCCTAGTCTGAGTCCCTTCTGGACAGAACTGTCAATCATGCTAAACCCAGTGAACAGTTTAGTGACACAAACAGATGTTCACACAGAATTAGACAGAGACCACCAACTTATTCATTTGTGAACTTAACAGGATTTGAATAAGGGTTCCAGTGGTGAAAATCTACTTCATTAGATTAATGTTTTCTTTTAAAAGACCTTTTAATAAACAAATTGTGAGAAAATTGCTTGAGAAAGGAGAAATTAGAGAAAAACTAGGGCCTAACAGAAGTTACGACATTACAGAGGCTTGCTTGAGGTGAGAGACATTTACCACTTCCAGAATGGTTGGTATGTGTGGAATCTACTTCTCCACGATTCCCTCACAACACAATCTACCCCCCAGCACATCTTAATAAGTGCAAACGAAGGGTGGAGCAGGATGGAGACACCACGCCAAACTTTGTTGGATTCCCAGTGGAGGTGATAACCTGATGGTGCCATGCAGCTGATAAGCCACATAGTACAATAAGATGTTTGGTGCTGAGCCAACAATGGTGGCAGATCAGTCCTTTCCAAGGGACTTTGCTCAGACTTTTCCTCATTCTAAACTCATTATAATACCAATACACAAGCCCATCCTAGAAGTTACCCGCTTCCAAGGAACTACCACTCCTCACTGATCATGCTCTCTAGATTTTTAATTGACTCGAGACTTTTCAAACCAAACAATAACAAAAGTAAGTATGACTAGAGTCACTCAAGCTCACTCAGATAGGAGGAAGAAGCAAAAAGGAAGAAAGAAAAGGGAAGATTCCATTATAACTTCTGGTCAGTCAACAGGCTGAACCCCTTTCTTCTCCTCGGGTCAGGACGCCTCGGATGAGGAGCCTGAGGAGACTCCTCAAGGTTGAGAGCCCTCTTCCATCTCCCGGGGTGAGAAATGATTGTGTGTTTGTACACTAGGCACTAGCTAAGAACCCTACCCTGTAGTAGTTTCCTGTACTGACACCCAAAACCTGCTTTGTAAAAGTTGCATTTGAATAAATCTTGCTATCTGTGAACTCGACTACTTGTTGCAAAGGAGGTCAGACCTACAGTCTTTTTGGTATTCGTATTAAGAGATAAGTCCAGCCATCCCCAGATCCTCTAAACTTTGAGGATCAGCTGGACCGCGAGGGGACTCATCTCTTACCAAATTTGCCTTCCCATTCAAACCACAACACAAATAAACAGACTCCTTTCATCATTACTTCCAAAAAAAACCCAAATCAGACATTATTAATATTCCAGTTGTCAGACTCTGTATTCTTTTACATGATACTGTTTAAATTCAGCAAATGGCCTTTCATACTGAACTTCGAGCTGTGTTCCTCTAAATATCTTCTTTCAGTGGTGCAGACACATGACACTGAAGTTATCAAGATTTATATCTAATAGTTTTAACAGGAAGCAAGTCTCAGAAAAGGAAAATACCTTAAAGCAACCATTGAAATAAAAAACACAAGAACAGAACAACCTGCAGAAAATATTCATAGTATTCATAGGGATAAAAATATTCAGATGACACATACTTGCATATGGCAGATTTTCACTCAATGAAATCTAACCAAGTTCTTGATAATTACAATAACAAGAAAAGTACTAAAAATGTATTTCTGTGGATATTGCTATGCCATACATGTTAGAAAGTGGAACTAAACAGTGGCAGGATGTATATAACTGATCTAAAATATGCAAGTGCGGTAATTTTTTTTTTTAAGTGAACCCTAATTCTTTTTCATGTAATAGTGTATTTTCTTTGGTCATGGTACCATTGTCCAAGAAGAGAAAACTATCCTGTTTTAGCCAAAAGTTAGTCCAAGCACCTTTACTGAGCTTTGTTTGTTTGTTTGTTTGTTTGTTTGTTTGTCTTTTCAAGACAGACTGTAAACATATTGCAGAAAAATGTGCAGATCTACATATATTAATTTACTTCTGTTATTTGGGGGAAAAAAATGAATCTACTACTGAACTCTTTAACTAGTGACTGTGAAGTTATGCTATCTTTTTACTTTACTTCAATTCTTAAAAATGCAATGGAAAACAAAATAGCTTAACTGGGAAAGACTGATAATCACCTACAGTGTACAGGAAGTTAATATGTTTGGTAATGTGTGGGAAAATGTGAAATCCCACCTCTTCATGTTGAACCTGTCCATTCTCAGAAGAGTGTTTCAGCCTGCAGAGTTAGTGAACACAGATGGTGAATGATTATATTTAATTCATATTTGTTTTTTAAAGCCATTATACATGTTCTGAGACTGACAATATGTTCCCAATCCTGAAGATTGATAGAATAAATCCCTAATTTTGGTCCAATTTAATGACCTCTTGTTCAGCACCAAAAGACCTAAGAAAACTGAAAGCAGTAGTTTTAGTCACATGCAAAAAGTTTAAGTGTTCATAAAAAATATTAAGGGAAATCAAAGATGTGTTCATTAGATGACTGGCTTATCTAAATGTGGGTGACAGCTAGGCAAGTGTCAATGATGGCCAGTTGGCTATATTTACTTTCTAGTTTATGTTTCAAAACTATATTCAATCTCAAATACTAAGCTAAAAGATTGAAAGTGAATCCTTGGGCTCCATTTGATTTTTGAAACATTTTTTTATGCATAATAAAATGGAGAATGTCCTTTTTCCTCTCTTTCCATGTCACAAATGAAATATCATAGCATGAAAAAACTTTCTCATTCATTTCTAATTAAAAAAAAATACATTCTTTGAATGTTAATCCCATTTTCCATATTTGCTAATGAAATACTTCTTTCTTATATAAGGATTCAATATCCTAGAACACAGTGTCAGTGATAACTACAGAGAAAGTAGTCAACAACTTATTTTCGGACGTAAATGAAACTATTGCTGAAGCAAAATATTATATACTGTATCTGGAAGGAATGCATTTACATACTTTCATTTCTAGAATGAGCTTCTTGCTTTGAAATGGAAACAGTTTTCTAACTTAAAGTAGGTAATTACACACTCCATTAAACAAGTAATTAACAGATTACAATTTAAAAAAAAAAAACTTTGAAAATGAGCAATTCAGATGCTGAATGCAAAGCACACTGTTATAATTAGCATAATACTTTTGAAATGGTTTAACAAATACCCAATGAAAATGAAAAAACAATCTGCTTTCTCCATACAGATCATATGCAACAAATAACATTTTATGATCTACACAGTACCAGAGTTTAAGAAGAACCTAATGCTTATACCGTGTGCTATTTTTTTTAAAACAAATGAAGAAACAAAAACCTTTTAAATCCCCTAAGAAATGGGTATAAAGAACTAGGTAAAAAAAAAAAAAAAAAGGAATATCACCACTACTTCTGCAACATGGTGGGAGCATTGTTTATATGAAGAAAAGGAAAGGTTTGATACTGGCTCTATGAGCAAATACACTTCTGCCATTAACTCAAAGATAAATTTTGTCCTGAAAAGTACTATAGATATGAAATTTTACTTACTACTATTTGAAGTATGAGAGAATGTTATAATAGCACTTAAGCATTTTCCCATACTTAGGCCTTTATGTATTTTTTTTTGCACATCGAAAATGCAATATGCCCAGGCAGAACGGTGAAAGCTGTGAATGCGTTTATTATCTCATTGCTTCAGCTCTTTTGCTCAAACTAGCACATACTGGCCATATATCCATCACACCACCATAGTATGTACAGTTAGCAGACTCTCCTCAGCTGCTACCTTGAAGCTATCTTAGCTCAGTTCAGAATTTCGGAAATTAACTTTAGGAGGAACAAAATTCTTCGCATGAAGTCCTGTGTTTTTCTTCATCTTTCTTCTAGCTTTTAATTGTTTAAAAGGTGCTAAAATTGACTGTAGTCAAAAAACGCCCTACCCAAAACCAAGTCTTTGAAATAGTTTGAGAAGAGCTTATATAAAAAAAATCTCCTTAAAGGGTAATTCTCATAAAATATAATAAAAATCAGATTGACACCATCCTTTAGCAACCTCAAATTCTGCTACACTCATAATTCTTATAAGATACAGGATGTTCTAGATTACTCAGGCATTATTTTTGCATCTCAGATGTTGCTCAGACATTATTTTTGCATCTTATTGCTTCCACATCAGGACAGAATTAGAAGAAGTAATATTTTTAATATTAATTATACTGAAATAATTAAAATAAATTTTCTAATTAGGAAGACAGTAAAATGCAATAAGCAGTTAAGAAGAGACTGCAAAACCAAGACTTCAGGAACATGTTGTGATTATGTTCTATGACACCAAAAATGTTCACAATCTATCATTTCCTTTTTCTGTTTATATTTTATGAATTCTCCAGTCCAGCTACTGGCAACCCAATCTTGCTTAGTTTATAGGATTTGACAATAAGAGCCCATGGCAATATGGCTGTACAGGAGCAATGTTTTGTTGCATGCATTAATGTCATGGTAAACTGAATCACTCTCTTGCTAATGAGGTTGACCTCTTCGGGTGTTATTGCTAGCCAGGGCAGTGGAGATATTCAGATGTCTTCAGATCACTGAAGGCTTAATCTGCACTGAAACACAGTGACTATAACAAAACTGAAAATATTGTATGAATACTGAAAATACTGTAAAATATTGGATGCAATGCAGTGTTTATAAGTTAAGAACAATGAAAGGCAGCTAAGTCTTACAAAAGGGAATTATTATTATAGGGCTCAGGGATATGCCAGTGTGATGGGTTATTCCCACATATGGCTAGCTGATTTCTTCCACTTTCATTTACTCCATCCATGTTTTGACAAAACTGATTTGTATCTGTGTCTTTGTATCTGTGCATCCTGGATTTGTACCTGTGATATACTCAATGAACTTGAATGTAATTTTTTTTTTCTTCTAAAACTCCAGACACAATTTGGAAATGATTGAACTTAGCTTTCTTATTTACTAATATTCTTTTTCTGAATAAGTAAAGAAAACTTCTATGGTGAAAAGTGAAGGTTTATAAGACTAAATGTTTTTATTAAATTTCTCTTAAAAGAAACTATTTTTTATGAAGTTAATTTCTGAAAAAGAATCAGAAAATTGTTAAAGAAAAGCTTGCTCATAAATAATTTGTCTCCAAATATACATATTTGAATGATTCATGAAGGCCAATTCTTTTCCTCCTTACTTCAAATATAGCATTACTGGACTGAGTACTTTTGCTCCTGCAAAATAAGCTGTTTGGAACATTTTTATAAAGGTTCCAAGAAGTATGTGTCATGTATTCTAAAAGAAAAACAAACAAATAAACAAACAAAAACTATCCAAGGTCTAGTGTTTCTATAGAACAAGAAATCCATTTTTTACAAATTTAAGTTACTCATCTTAACATCCTTCACATAAACAAAAAGTCTTGAGAACATAACAGATTAAGAAAGAAGTAAATAAAGTATAGGTGACTAATGAGACTTACATTAGTAGAGCTATTGTTAAGCAGAATTTTAATCAATAAAAGTTCTGTAAATGGCCAGCAACTCTGATCCCCTTTCTGCACCTGTCAAAAATCCTCTCACTTTCTAGGTGTGAATTGTTTTATGATCAGTCCTTTTTTCAAAGTCATATATTACAATATGATAATCAAGAAATATATTCAAAAACACAGCAAGAAACACTAACAGTAACCGATAACAAACTAAAATAATCTTAGAGGATAATATAATGGAAATTCATATGGCAAAGAGTGTGGTTGCCTTTCAATATTCATTCCCTATGTGAAGTCAAAATAGCATTAATAATCCAGTCTTATTATAGAGTTCAGCATAACTCACAGGTCTGGACACTGCCTTATGAAGTAGTTTTGGAATCACGTAATGTAAAGATAACTTTTGGAATAACTTCAAAAATGTTCTTGTTCAAGGAAAAGCAATTTTTTTCTAGTTAAAATGAATTAACCCCTCAATTAAAAAAAAAATAATGGAATTACTGAGGTTGGAAAGTACCTCCAGAGACACTGTCACCTAACCTTCCAGCTTAAAGCAGCATCACCCAGAGCAGGTTACTCGGGGCTGTGTCAGGATTCTGAATACACCCAAGGTTGAAGACAAGGTTGGGTACCACTAAGAAGTGTCTGACTCCATCTTCCTTATTTCCTCCTATCAAATACTTACACACATTGTTATGTCCTCTTGGTCTTCTCCTCTCTGGGCTAAAAATACCATCTCTCAGCCCCTACTCATATGACAGATGCTCCAGTCCCTTAATCACTATGAATCTTTACTAGCCTCGCTTCAATAAGTCCATGTCTATTCTGAACTGAGGAGCACATAATTAGACCCAGCACTCCAGATTTGGCTTCAACAGCTCTAAACAGAGGGAAAGGATCACCTCCATTAACCTGCTATCAATGAGTTTTCTAATGAAGCCCAGGATACAGTTAGTCTTCTTTTTCACACAGGTGTACTACTTTGGTTAGCCTCCAGAATCTGCTGCAGAGGGGTTTTCCTCCTCCAGATGTAGGAATTGCACTTCTCTTTGTTGAACTTCATGGGATTCCTGTCTCTCTACTTGTGCAGCCTGTCAAGGTCTATCTGAATGACAGAAAAAGCATTTGGCA
Organism: Tinamus guttatus; assembly: GCF_059628265.1. NCBI lineage: Eukaryota > Metazoa > Chordata > Aves > Tinamiformes > Tinamidae > Tinamus > Tinamus guttatus. The sequence goes on from NW_028288586.1 coordinate 125,086, forward strand.
TATCAGTAACTCGTCTCATTTTTATATCTGGTAACTCACTGCAAACTCTGTCCCAACATCTAGGTCATTAATGAAGTTGTAAACAACATTTGATCCGGTATCACCTTCTCGGATATACCACTAATGACTGGCTTCCAGTTAGACTTTGTGCTATGGATCCCAATCCTTTGCACCTGATAATTCAGCTGGCTTTCAGTCCAATTTATTGTCCACTTATCTAGTCCATACTTCATCAGCTGGTCTATGAAGATTTAAATGTACTTAGCTTTGCACTATCAAAAAACTTGCTAAAGTCAAGTTAAATAACATCTACTACTTTTCTCACATACACCCCTGTCGTCTCATCATAGAAGGCTCATAGCGGTTTCTAGATTTTTAGAGCACCAGTCACCGACAAATTTTACATGTCTTTTAGACAGCACTATACTGTTGACATCAGCCTTTAAACTGCATATCTTATAAAAGCAAGAGGGTTCTGTGGCCTGTTGTGAAAGATATTCCCATAAGTCTTTTTGTGACATATAATTTTGCATAGAGGAAAAGAACATATTTTTTCTACAATGGTTATCTTAAGAAGGAAAATATAAATAAAAACACCCTACATTAAGCACTTGCATCTAGGCTTAACAAGATGTAAAGGCAATAAAAAATGAGCATTAACTCTTAACTATGTTAACATGTACGTTGGAATAGGAAAAGCTGGCATTTTTTTGGTTGTCTTTGTTAACAAATCCCCCTCCCCGCAAAAGGAAACGGGAATATTACAAGCTTGAACCTCAAGTATCTGCCCCTCTGGACTGTTTACGTCTGTAAGCAAGTATATGCAGAGTGCAATTCAAAGAGGTTCTCCTATTTCCAAATGAAAATCCTGAAGTCCTGCCAAGTACAAAGTACTTTCAGTCTTATGTTTAAATATCATCTTAGAAAGGATTTGACTGAATAAGGTAGTCTTGTTCATATGGAAACCATTTTGGAAGAAGAGAAGAATCACCTCAATATATATATATATTTTTTTTTTCAAGAAAGGTAGTAGGAATATTTGTCATGTTTTCCATCTCATTCTTTCCCAGTCTGAGAAAAAGTCTAAGTGTTTAAGAGAGAATTCCAACCAGACACAGAAATACAAATAAAAATGTTAATTAAAAATAACTTGCTGAAATTCCCAGTAATAATAACTAGAGAGACAAAGAGCCTACCAGCATCCCACAAGGAACTTTCTGTTTAGTACTCTTGAAGCTGTAGAGAGTTTTGCGTTACAGTTGTGTGGGAAATATTTTATATTTCATCTATAATAGTGCATTTATTTATCTCTAATACATTCAGTGACAAGAAGGCAATTCTTCTTAATTTCGTGCTTGTCAGCAGGCAGAAAATTTCTTTGTTGTTCATACGTAAGTATAATGTATTTTTCCTAACTTTTCACTGTTTCAGCAAAAGTGTCACACAGTACACTGAAAAATCCAATGTTACGATGATATTCATTAGTACTACTGGTATATAATTGCTTTGTACACATCTCATCAACCCAGCTGTTAATGGATCAGTGTTAGAAATAGATTTGGAATGCGTCAGCATTTTGATACAAGGGGTTGAAACAAACACCTTTGTTACGATTTTCAGTGCTGCCTAGGAGATTTGGATGTCCAAGTCCCATCCAGATTAATTGGTATTCAAATCCTCTAGGTGTCCAACTATATCAGTCTTCAGATCCTGTGAATCTTTTGGGAAATAGTATGAGTTTTATCACTGAAAAGCTCAGTATGTTTAAATGTTCATCTACTGAATGTAAATGTCTTTCTTACAAAATGTGCAAAAAAAAGTGTTAAGAGTACATGGTAGTATGGAAAAAGAGAAAAGCTAATATATTTCAGATATATTAGATATGCTTGTAAGCAATATTTAGAATAACTTGACAGCTTTCATTACAGTTTCCTCTCCTATTAATTTCTTTAAATATTTCCCCTCTAAAGAAATGCATTCAACTATGTTATAATTAACTTGGCTGCCAAAACATATTATATATCAGAAGATGTTCACCGGCCTAAGGTAGTCAAAGAGTGGCAGTTGTATTGTTCAGTGTTTAATCAGGTCAAAGCTGTGGCAACTTTCATTATAGTTATTGTCAATACACTGCTTAATGCTTGCAACAAACTTTGTCATATGTCAGCTCTTGAAGCTTTTCTTTTAGCCAAGTATAAGGGAAAAGACTCTACCCATTAAATTTGACAAGCATGTTTCCATAACAAGTATAGGTATATTGCTACTTAAATTTTAGGTGGTTTGGACATGTAGTGTGTGGACAGGAAGCGGGAAAACATTTCTGGGTAAGATGGAAGAAAATTAAAACTGCTGTAGCTAAGACAGATAGTAAGAAACCAAGCAGAGAAACAAAGATAGGCAAACTGCACAGTCTTTTCTTAAAACCCTCACATATCTAAAACACTATCTTAAAAGAAAAAAAAAAAAGAATAAAAAAAACCTGTTACACAACTTTACAACATATCTGAGTCATCATCCTAGACTAAGCTTGTAGACCTACCATCCACACTTCTACCATTTGTCTTAGCAAAATAATTACAGTAGTACTTTGTCCCTCCTGTGTCCATTTTGTCATTCCTTTTATTCTTATTGGTATTACAATTTAAAACAATGTTACAATATTTGTTTCTACACTGCCCATTTGGCTCATTTTCTCACTGTTTCCCCCCATGTCCAGCTACCCTGCCTACATTCTGCTTAGCTCCCAAGACTTCCTATTTGAAGAAAACAAAACTGTTTCTCTCAAGGAGAAAGCAATCAAGATGACAGCTTGCTCCAGGATCTTCTCCCTATAAATCTGTTTCACCATAAAGACAAATCAAATTTCTCTCTCTTTGCTTGATACAAGCAACACTATTCTAGCTTGCAAGGCATGTACTCCTTACCTCAAGTGCCATATTATGAAAAACTAGACAGCAGTCTCATTTTGTGTCTGGCCAGCTTTCTTTTTTGGCAAGGAATTTTTTGTTATAAACAGAAACACCTAAAATGTCTCAGAGTTAAAAATATCATTTTAGGGATGAGGAGCCAAAAAAAAAAAAAAAACTCATTTTTTTTGCCCATTCTTTTGCTGCTATATTAATAATAGCCCAGTAGCTTTGCATTGCAAGGTATGGTTGTATTGTTGAGCAAATGTTTAGCTGTTGAGGCATTGAGCAAAGCAACTTTAAATTTAGGAAACTTAAGACTGCCTACACGACAAACTATTTCATGAATGCATTTATGATCATGAGGCTACAATGAAGCCTTTTTAACTTCTTGACTTGGCTGTCTTTCAAATTCCCTTTGGCTATGTTAAAAAGAAAAGGAGGAGAGGAGAGGAGAGGAGACGAGAGGGGAGGAGAGGAGAGGAGAGGAGAGGAGAGGAGAGGAGAGGAGAGGAGAGGAGAGGAGAGGAGAGGAGAGGGAATAAAAGATAAAGGAAGGAAGGAAGGAAGGAAGGAAGGAAGGAAGGAAGGAAGGAAGGAAGGAAGGAAGGAAGGAAGGAAGGAAGGAAGGAAGGAAGGAAGGAAGGAAGGAAGGAAGGAAGGAAGGAAGGAAGGAAGGAAGGAAGGAAGGAAGGGAGGGAGGGAGGGAGGGAGGGAGGGAGGGAGGGAGGGAGGGAGGGAGGAAGGAAGGAAGGAAGGAAGGAAGGAAGGAAGGAAGGAAGGAAGGAAGGAAGGAAGGAAGGAAGGAAGGAAGGAAGGAAGGAAGGAAGGAAGGAAGGAAGGAAGGAAGGAAGGAAGGAAGGAAGGAAGGAAGGAAGGAAGGAGGGAAGGAAGGAAGGAAGGAAGGAAGGAAGGAAGGAAGGAAGGAAGGAGGGAAGGAAGGAGGGAAGGAAGGAGGGAAGGAAGGAAAAAAAAATGAGGCCAGTGTGCAGGAGGAAAGCTTCTGTCTTCAAGCCCAATTTCTGGAGAGTGGGGTAAGGTCTAGATTATAGCTTTGCTTTGACATATTCACATATGTTTATGCATGGAGATGAGGGATACCAGCTACACTTAAGGAAAATATGCTATGTGAGTGTCTTGTAGGAAGTACCCAAAGTGCTCATCACACTTTGACAGTTCCTCATGTTAGGGATAATCATTTTGGAATCAGTAAAATTCCTGAGCAGTTAGTTGTATATGCAAGTCCCTCTGGACAGCAAGATAAGGCTATCAGAGCTGGCCCATGTGTTCTGTGCTTGGTCAGCACATCAGTGCTTCCCCAGCCTCTATCTCTGGAAAACTGGTGTGCTTATTTTAGATTAAATATGGTTTCCTCCACTCCAGTGAATGGTATACATCATGCCTTATGGGAATAATGCTCCAGCAAAGACAGAAGTCACAAGAAGTAATAATGCCAGTGATGGTGAAAGTACAGGGATAAAGTCAATGTCCCTGCTACCTCTCTGCCTTATGAAAATTTAGTGTCCTGTCTAATAATTATTTTACAAAGAAATAACATTCTCAGTGATTCATGATCAATCATAGTTATGATGGGTATGGTCCATCATAATAGACATCATGTATGGCTGCAAAATCTAAAAGTATATCACATTTTAATGATTGAAAAAGTGCTTTTTGTGCTTCAGTGTAACTGAATAGCAGTATAAAGGGCAGCGAGCAACACCAATAAGGTAAAACAAGCAACTCAGAATTCTATTGCTCTTTGTTACCTTGCCTTTTGTTCTTGTTAAAACCTGGGTTCTACAAGCATATATTCTTTTGCAGAATGTTAAAAGCATCACTAGAGACAGGTGGGGCACTCAGAAATTCTAACAAAATTAAGACTTCTGAATTATTTGTATTGATTTCGAAAGTAGGAAGAGTGACAGCTGGCTTTGGACACATTATGAAAGTGTTATTGTATGCTTTTTTTGTTGTCTTGTTCTTTAAATCTTTACATATTTATTGTAAGGGTATGCATTTTTCAATTAATGCATTTGAACTAATATATTGCTTCTACTTTTCAGGTTGGCAATAGAAAGTTCTTCTATTCAGTATAATGAATGGGATCTGTAATTGCTAGTGGTAGTCATCTGCAGAATAGAAAGTGAAAAGTTTTTAAAGGAGATTACCTTTATCTGTTAGCCTATAATCATGATTATTTCTCTAAAATCAAACATGTTATATTACCTAGGTTTTGGAATATAGCCAAAAGATAGATGTTTATCAATTAAAATTATATTAATTTGTGCTGTAACTATATAAAACACACTGTCTTAGTGTATGTCAGGTTTTATTCTCTTTATAAGTCTCTTGAAGATGTATTCTGCTGTGTAGCTTCTAATTTTTCAGATAATTTGTAATAGAGGATTATGATACACAAATCACAGGACAAAATAATTCAAATAAATGATTGTAGTAAGTAACTTACATTTATATAGCATCTTTCCTCTTGACTGAATACCAGGTATCTGAGTAATGCCTTATTTTGTGCTGTTTCAACCAACCCATCCCTCATGCATACCTTGTCCAAGTACTAATTGCTATTTGTTGTGAAAGGAAGCAAGTAGACAGGCAGTTCTTGTCATGTTAAGAAAAAAAATATTAATGGACCTTCTGAAGGAAGACTGTTGTAAGAAATTTCAGTGGACAGCTGGGAATAACGGAGTCATTTATAGAAAATATCGGTTGCTTTTGACATGCCAGACACATGTGTCAAGAAGAAACATTTTGAGTATATTTTCGAGCATATACTCGTAACAAACTGCATCACAGATTACTCTTTGAAAATAACTTTTATTCTTTTTTTTTTTTGTATATTTTTATGTAGAAATCCATATCAAAGCAGATTATTATCAAGGAAATAATTAATATAACTTCTTTATGTTGATGAGTAATGCTTACAGTATAAAGAAATGGGAAGCATAAGAAAATCAAAAAAAAAAAAGACAGTATCTGTTCAAGACATTAATCAAGACAGGCAATAAAATTTACTTTCTCCCCCTCCTTATTCTCCATATTCTTATTGCTTAAAATTGCATTCACATTCCCTCTTACTGTCATTGGAAAAACATTAGTACTTAGTTTTTTGGGTGTCTACCTTCTGCCAAACAGATAAGCCTTCTTCCCTAGATTCATACACAAACGTTTGACAGGAGTAACAGTATTTTTAGACAGCTTTCGGAAGCAGAATCATTCTGAACAGATCCCCAGCTTTTTTTTTTTTTTTTTTTTTTTTCTTGCATAGACAATACCACTTACTGTTAATTTTTAATACTGCCATAATTTCCAGTATCTTTAATTAAATTGCATGCTGGTAGACTTAATAATGTCATTATTTTCTCACTAACTAGAGAATTAGTGCAAAGTTATAGAAATAGATTGATCTTCCCAAAGAAATCTTGAAGAGTGGTTGCACATCCTGTTATTTTGAAAATGCATGCTAACTAAGGTCCTCTAGAAGAACAACAAACAGACATCCAAAACAGACTTCCATTTTCAGATTAATCATAAAATAGGAATCCTGGCAATAGATATTGAGTTACACATCATATGCTTGACAGCTCTATCCTTTGGACAGTTTTTCTCAAGATATCTTGATGTTTGAATTGATCATTCATTTAAAATTATGTGCTATACATACTGAACAGTTAACATAAAAATCAACCTAGATTCTAGAATGCTATATTTTAATGCAAATCAAATAATAATCCAACATTTTCTCCCCTGAACAGCAATTATACCTACTCTGTCAATAATAATCTGTAAAATAAATGTTAACAAATATTAAGAGGTGAATTTGTCAAAAATAGTAACAACTGACCTAATTCTACTTTCATGAAAGACATTGGTAAAATTTTAATTGCATATAGTAGAAATAAAATTTGGGCACATTTTTAAGAATTCCACACTTAGGCTGAGCATTATTCAAGTATTTCATTAAAACTCTGCTTGTTTTCTACTTTATTATTTTGCCTATGGTGAGATTAATTGCTATTGTATGAACAGTGCATTTGGCTATACCTATTTATTAGTTTCCAGTTGATAAGCATTCAAATTTTGTGGTTAGTTATGTTAAACAGTACCCTGCTTCTGTAAGTGCAGTTCTTAAGATGAACTCTACATGTGAAACCACACACAGCAATTAGTTTCTATTGTCATTTGCAACTGAAAGCAATGTTGTTATTGGTACAGATGCTACAAGATCCTAGTCCCTCTACTTGCATGACTAAGTATTATTAAGGCACTGCATTATGCTCTGCATGTGGCTAGGAGTTTTCAGAGGTTGTGCAAGTTTACATTCCATACATGTACAACATTCCATTCCAACTTCATACTGGAAGCATTTGTTTTGGATAGCCTTTTTTTTCCTCCAGGATAAAAATGAGAAAAGAAAGACCATTATAATCATATAGACAGAAAAATATAGCAGAAATTATAATAATTGTCATAAAAAAATTCTTCTAGCTTTTTTTGGTAGTGAATCTATTTATTATATATTTAAACTTACATTTGTTTTCTTTTTTTCTATAGCTTTTTTTTTTCCTTTTAAGTGATGCAGTTCCAGCATAGTACCTCTTTGAATTTGCTGTTTACCTGTGGACCCATGCAGGGAACATTAGAAGAAAGCACACATCCCAAAGGCATTTGGAAGAGGAAGAGAAAAGAAGTTGTTGTCACACTCATGTATTTACCAAAAAATTTCCAAGTTGTTCAGATTATCTGAACTGTTTGTGTTTAGCTATCCCCAGTCTGATAAAATGCAGTCATTTTACAGGGTTATATGATACACAGATTTATATCAGACGGTCTTTAGCAAATCAGATTCAAATACTCTCTTCTTTTCAGAATTATTGTAATCAGTAAATGCATCTTCTGGAAGTCGCACATATATTTAACCCAATTCAGTTTCAGTATCACTTCAGTGCATCAGGATTTGATTATTCTCTGTCTGTTTCTTCATTCTTTAAAAGTTTTTGACTGCCAGTGGTTGTGTAGATGTATATCTCTTCTTCCTTCTCACAAAATCATTCAACATACTTCAATATACTAACACTGGAAAGACATCTGTGTTTGTATGCCATATGAATACTAAACATGCTTGTTCTTATAGAAAGCTTACTGATTGTGCTTAAAAGATCAAAGTTTGATATGCCTTTGTTTTCTCTTGTCTAATGCCTATATCTAGATGTATTTTGACTGTGTATTTTCTTATATACTTTCTGTCTTCACTCTCTCACATGGCACTGCAACATCAAGCACTCCATTTTCATATTACAGCTCATGAAATGGACAGCTTATTATAGGCAGGGCCAAAGGAAAGGGAAGATAACTGAGAGACCATTATGTGGATTATCTCAAAAAGCCACTTTAGCCCTTGGAGGATATCCCAGTGTCCTAGAATGAGGCAATGACAAAGTTGAGCTTTATGTCTCTTGTGCGCAGTCACTTACTTTCCCACCTTTCAGCTGACACTGTATGCCCTTTGGCCATTTCTGAGAATGTAGCTGAGTTTTAACTCATTAATGAGATAACAACCCAGCAGCTGACACCAGAGGCCTTGTGCTTCGTGGGCATGTTCACTGAATTATAGTGGGATTCCTTTGTTGTGAGCAAAAATGGATCAAAGAGAACAACCTGATTGCTCAGCAGCAGCAGACACACTGGCTCAGTATGAGATCAGTTGACTGAATGACTCACAACAGTCTAAAGAAGAGTGGTAACTGTGACTAACTGCTGTAATACCTCTTTTAACAGTAAAATGGTCATATTACTATGGAGGATGTAGGAAACACAAGAAAAATGATAATGAACTGGGAATATGAATACAAAGTTGTCTTACATTCTTGCTCTTTCTGGAGGATATTTTAAATTAATTTTATATTATTGACTCAGTTATAACCATTTTCATTCAAAATAACAAGAATTATGTCAATCAATACAAAGTTATATGCTGGAAAAAGCCTCTGTCAACTGTCAAGAAAAAAAAAGAGTTGTGGAATTAAAGTCTGTTTTGGCTATTCAGTACATCAGTTATTTTTATATCATCTTTAAAAAAAAAGTTTTCTTTACAGTAGTATTTTATGTCTCCACTTCTTACTCAGTGAAGCATACAGCATGCCATTTGCCCTATTTATTCTCTTCAGTTATACAGCCAAGGATATTATTTGCTATTACTACAGAGATTTGGAAGGAACCTCTATCATGTGTTAGTAAGACACTTTTGTGGCAGCATCTTGTCAAAAGTTTCAGTTATATGGCACCATAAAGAGAGATTTTTTTTTTCTTTACATCTTTGACACTACATCCAGGATATTCCAGAATTCTTCAGTGGTTTAATATCTTTCCTATGTGTGAACAGAAAAGCAATATTCCCAATGAGTATATAACAGGAGTAAGGTGTGTGCATCCTTATGTATGGAAGATCACCTCATTCGATTGGAGGACTGTAGTACTAAGTCAGCATGGGTGTAAAAAGAGGGGAGAAATCTGTGTAATGTCCATGCCAACTGCATAAGCTTGTAGCTAGGGACAGGATTCTCTCCACAACTCAGAAGTTTAGTAGCAGATGGCTTTTCACAGCTTGACATTTTGAGCAACAGTGGCTTTTTGAATTTCCCCAAAGCTTCAATATGAAGTCTCCCAAAATGTCACAGTTTAGCATCATTTTGTATAGAACAGTTTGGGAATGTTTCGCAAAATGATTATTTTTGCCTAGTTCTAGTAACAATGAAGCAAATAAATAGAAATGAAGAGAGAAAAGATATCTCTATAGTAAGGTTTTATAATATGCTTTAACATTCAGAAGGACTTCTGCTTTGGCTTCTGCTGGATCTAAAGTGTTCCCAGTGGCATAAAGGAATGAATCACAGTATGACTGAGCATGTGGTAAGGTGTCAACACAAATACCATTCTTAATCAAGTGAGGTAACAACTTCCAGCCTTACTGCCAAACTGGTTCTCACATCTCAAGGCATTGTCTGGTGAGCTTAAGTACCTTAGAGAACTGGGCTTTTCCACAGAAACTTTTTCTATACTTTGACATCTGTTGTAGGCCATTTTTGCCACCAAATATTTATATGAATTTTAAACTGTATATAATTCTGCCTAAGAGAAATGGTCACATGCATGATTCACTTAGTGAACTGTAGAAATACCATATGTTCTATTCTATTTTATTTCATTATAGCAATTAATACTAGATTAAATTTTAAGAGGTTAATTTGGAGAATAATCCAAGTTTAAATTATTTTCTTATGTTTAATAAATTTGTGAAATCTGACTGTATCATAACAATTGCAATTATTCCCCAGCATGAAATCGTGTGACAACACTTATGGGGGGTGGGTCCTGTAAGTTTCATTCAAGTAATTAGTCCCACAGAAACCCACAGTGGAGATGATAAACATGAGATAGAAAAAATGCAATGTCAATCACTTCAGGAATGTTATTTTTTATAAATAATTCTGCTAAAGTGAAAACCTGGACTTACAGTGATGTGAAAAATAAAATCATCTGAAAATTTTCAGTCTTGTGAAAAAAAAAAAAAAAGTTTGGTGTATTTGTTTTATATAACAGCAGATTATTTCTGAAATGCCAGTTTTAACTCTGCATTTTCTTTGCTGGCAGCTCCTAAACTGTTTTGACTTCCATCCACATCCTCTTTTTTGCAGCTGCTTCTAGATGGCTTATATAGAATATGGTTGTGGCAATGAGCCAAAGTTAGCTTTTATAAGGGGGCACATTTTACTTCTTCATGAGATTTGCGGGAAGTCTCATGAATAGACTTTTTGAAAGAGCAGTTACATTTTCTCCTGAGGAAACCATGTTGCTATGCGAGGGAAGAGATTAAGAGGCTCTTCTTCTTAGTGCTCCATTGTTATGCAGACCATTACTGGGATTCTCTGAGAGGAAATGGGACAACATTTGCTATTGGACCAGTATTGATTATTCATCTCGGAAGACAGAAGAATTGGGACAAAAAACTCTAAACTCCTCAAATCTTACATGCTTTGCCAGAGACTGGTCTCCCAAATGTTGACTTAAGCTATGACAAAACTATGCAACCTTAAGTCACAAATATAAAGATTTTGTGATAAAAAAATATGACAAATTATTATATATATATATAAACACATTCTTTTATAATAATAATAAATATTATTATTATTATTATTATTATTATTATTACTATTATTATTATTATTATTATTATTTTCTCTATGAATTTAACCTGGAACTATTATGCCATTGGGGATACCAAAATAGTCTAGTCAAAAAGTTGGTGTTTTGGGAGGAGAGGGGGAAATGTCACACTACTGATTGTTTGGAACATATGTTCGGTTTTTATCTGCATGGCTTTTTATATATAGGGATCTATTTCTCCTAATATTTTAATTCTTTGGCGTACAACTTGATGTATGTATTGCTCCTTCCTACCTTTGAAGAATTACACCTGTTAGAATGATAAACAGACAAATTCTGCTCTCAGAAGACAAATTCAAAATATTTTTAATGGAACCATCAGTAGAACAAAGATACATCACAATAAACTCAAGAATCAGACTGAAGAATACACAACAAATTTAAACAATTGTATAGCAACATGCTTGAAATTGTGGGAGTAATTTTGATGTTTGTAGTCATTCCACACTATTGAGTTCAGTAAATTCAGTTTAGATTGATACCTGTCAAACAAGTGAAAAAAAATAACTTGTTGTTTTTGGGAAGGGTGTTTTGTGCTTGTGTTTATTTTTGTTTGCAAATGCTAAGCAATAACTGAAGCTTAAGATTTCAGTAAAGAAAAATAATGAAATAAATAAGCAGTGAGGGGTGGGAACAGGGAAAAATGCCCTGCCATAAGGACTGGGATCATACAGAACCTGTGAAAGTCTATGAACTGTCTTAGGGTATCTTATGCTGCCCCTGGGACTTGGAAACAGTGTATATAAGGTTAGCACTGAAGTTACAAATGAAAGTGCTGTGAGAAAAGCTACAGAAATAAACTGCAAACAACTTTTTGGTTCATGGATTTTGCAATTCAATGCATCCTAAGGGAATTTTTTTAGAAGTGAACATTTGAAGTTAACGCCAAACATTGCTGAAATAAACAAGCATTTCACAGTTTGTGACACTTGATCTAAATTGCCTTGTGTTAAAGATTTTTTTTCCTTTTGAAATTGTGTGATGGCTGGCACTAACAAAAGAAGAAAAAAAGTGTGAAATTTAAAATAGCTTCTCTTGCTACAGAAAAATTATATATGGTCATTCTTGTTGCTTCTTTGGGGCCCTTTTCCTAAATAATAGGATTTTAACTGTGTTTATCAATAGAACATAAGATGGAAGAAATTTCTTAAATTGAAGAACAGTACAGCACTAACTTATGAATATGGAGCGCAAATTTGTATCAGATGAAGGAGGCCAACAAACTGAAACTTGGTAGACCTCAAGTAAAATAATTGTGAAGTCTGATGCAGTTTTGTTCTGGGAGCTTTATTTGAATAAAAACTTGCTCAAACTCCAGAGCACTCAGTGAAGTTGGAAGCTCTTGAAGAAAATGTTCCAGGCATTTTTAGGTATTCTGCAGCTCATGTTGGCCTAAGAATATGGCATAGCTCAGAAATTCCCATAGGTTTTACATTTACCTTTGGAAATATTCTACATTTTTTTTCAGCAAATGTAATGAGTTTAACAAGATCCTTGAAGAATTGTAAGAATATACTTTCAAATTCACATTTTAAAGCCACGTGAACAATGTGTACAATGCTTTTGTTTGGCCGTGTAGGTGAGTCAGCAAAGCCTTTCAACTAACAAAATAGTAATATGCAGCCCAGACCACAGAGTTTCTGTAACTAGTAGGAAAAAATGTGTTCTAGTTTCTTGGTGAAAAACAGATGTTGCAATTCTGACCATTGATCTGAGTCACTTTTGTTATACACTGTTGGATAGAGCAGAGAATTTCTCTGGAAGGAATCCCTGAAACATGAAGTAATTAAAGTAATCAAAGAATCAGAATTGTTTTTTAAAATATCATCATCTACACTTGTGAGAATATTCTTGAAGCACTTCCACTTTATAGTCAAATGTATATGGAGCTGCTTGTAGTTGCTTTTGAGTTAAAGCATGTATTGCCTTCAGTTATATTTTTTGTTGTTTACTTTATTTGTAATTGCTTAAATTTTGCCATCACTCTTAAACTTCATTTCATTGTGTGTATGATTTTGTGCTTTATTTGTTTGAACTCAGTAATGTTTCTTTAATGCATGCATAGTTAAAAAAATAAAATTATTGTAGCACCTCGTCTTGAGAGCTGTCAGTGAGATTGTGTTTTCATAGGCCTTTTATTAAATTTGCTGCTACTAAATTTGTTGGCTGCAGTTACAGTATTTTCCTACTGAGATATTCTTTCTCTGTGGATTAACTGTTTTCAGTAGCCAGAGTTGTACATTAAAGGTCATTTTTGTTGAATGCCAGAAAACAATACAGGCATGTGTACACATGCAGCTGCAAAGAAAATGCCACTAAAAATAAAGATGTTGCTATCTTGGGTAATGATATGTCAAGAAATGAATTTTAAAATCCAAAGCAGTTCTGTTCTCTTCCCCTTCTTCCTATCATTATATTTTACTAGTCATAACAGTCTAGTTAGGAGAAAGTGAGGAGATTTTTAAAATAATCTTCTCAATATATCCTCAACAAGAGCAAGTTTTCTTTTGTGTTTGTTTCGGTGTTCATGCTTGACTGAAGGATCAGTTTTTACATGATTAGAATGGATACCATGGTTCTGATGTCAAGAAAGATAACAAGTCAGAGAAATTTGTATGCTACCTTTTCTGCAACAAAATATTTCAGATTGCTTCATAAATGAACAGAGAATGTGGATGCCCATGCTGTATCAAATATCAGTTGTTTTGGCTCTATTTGTTTTCTTGTATTTTCAGCACAGTTTACAGTAAAGTCTATATTTACAAGACATGGGGCCACCTTCTGTCTTTATTTACCTTTTTTCATGCTAGTGCATCTTTGTTGACTCTGGTGATGATAGTGCAAACCCAGTGTAGCAGAATGGCAAGTCAGATCCCATGGATGCTACAGTTATTGGATTTTATCAGTATATTTGGATTAGTCTACTTTTACTGTATTAAATAACTTAATTCCCCAAAGGAACACAGCAACTATTTAATATCTCTCGATAATATCAGATGACAGGTTAGCTGTGACATGAACATGCCATATAAATGTGAAGATCCCCTCTTCCTTTAGTGACAAGGTAGTTGACAAATAGTAATGGACTTAGTATCTGTCCATGAAGCTAAAGATAATTCAAAATGTCTCTGAATGAAACTACTACATTAGATATTCAAAAGCTCCTTTTAATGTCTGTGATCTTGGTAGACTACAATGACTCGGTTAATAGACTGGATTATCTTGCTACACTTTCTCCTGTGTAAATTCTGTAGGAAGAGAAGAATTGAGCTTATTATGTTTAATAGTGGCCAGGTTGTACCGTCCTCAGACGTTTATGAACATAATGGTAAATTTCCAAGTGTATTTTGGTGAGAAAAAAAGATGAAATGAGACCAACAGTTCTCTTATTCTCTAAGATAATTCATTTGCCTTGTCATAAAAATAGGGAAATTTAAAAAATTGCTTAGAATCATAGAATCATTATGATTGGAAAAGATCTTCAAGATCAAGTCCAACTGTAAAACAATAAAGCTTAAAACAACAGTTTAGCTAAAACTTATAGAGATGTACTGGCTATTAATGAAACTGGAAAATGGTTCATTTCATCCTTTTTGTGTATTTGTTGGGATATCCTGCTTGTTTGCAGCCCTTTGTGCTTATCTTGTTTTTCTTTAGATTTCCTTGCTACTTGGATGCTTCCTACCCACAGCAAGACCTGTCTTTGCCCCTTTGGGCTATGTAAAATGTTTTTACATTGTGTTTGACTGTGTCATGAGAGTGTTACAAAATGCTTTTATGCTATTATTGGTCACAGTATTTTAGTATGCATATTGAGCTAATCTGTCATAAAGAAACTAGTTTTCTACTGGGTGCGCACAGATGGTCCAAGGGGCATTGGAGCTGCAAAACAAGAGGACAATATTTCAGAGCTGAGAACAAGAAAGAGAATCAGGAAGTGCAGGGAATCAGAGTCACCTCCTTTCAGCATAGATTAGCTTGCCTGATCTCAGGAACCGGGTAACAGTACCACTGCTGTTCCCTAACTACAAAATGCTGAAGGATTTGTGGGAGTCCTGTTTACATCTCTGACATTCTTGAACTCACTGAAACCTTAGCACTGAAACCAGTGCTAAGTAGGTGTAAAGTGGACTCCTCCAGTTGAGAATTAGATCCTTGTACACAGCAGAACAGATGTAGATTCTAGTGCAACCAGCCAGAACAGCCTGTCCGAGGCCTATATTTAGTCTAAGATAAAACAAGTGAATCTCAAATTACTCCTTCACTGGCTTTCTAAATATTTTGGCAAAGCATAACAAGAGCTAGAATATAGTTAATTGAAAATTGCCCATTCTCTCCAGTGGTACAAAGAGTCACAGATAATGAAATCATTCATGAGCTGAAATGGGTAGGATTTTATGACTACATGTACATACCTGGAAAACAGCTCAGCAGTCAGTGTGTTACATGAAACGATTCACATCTAGTCATTCTCAAGGGACAAAACTCATTGTGCTTACAGATTCATAAGCTGTTGTTGTATGTTTTCAGTATGTTTAAGGAAAGATCACTTATTTGGAAGAGGAGTGGGGTAGGGTGGATATGTTGTGTCAAGATTCTTGGCTAATCTCCACTCTGAAAAGAAACTTCTTTCTCAGACTCTTACTATTGCTTGACTGCTTGATCAAAGTAGCAACAATAATTTTTACTAGACTAGTGATTCTACTTTAACTGTAATGAAACAATGTTGACAGTAGAAACAGGGTGAAAGTCAACTGAAGTCAGTTTTCCCTGGATGTTTGATTAAGAATCTTATCAATATTCAGTAACATTTTCTATATTTCCTTGGACTAGAAGTTCATAAAAGAAGCTTACTTTTTCTTGCTTGCTTACATATGTTTACTTTTGCTGTTAGATCAAACAGAGGCTTTAATGTATAAATCTGTTGTCCAATACAATAAAAAAATCTAATGTTACTCAAATATTTATAATACTTTCACCAATGTTGCAATGGGTGCAAAAATCACAATGGCCTATGTCATTAACCTTCTAAAATAAGGGACATATGGATTATGACTTTTCAGCAACTACATAACATAGCTTCACTGCAAAGGAGCAAGGACTTGCAAATGGATTAAAGGGACATATATATCAGCAAGACAAAAAACAATATTTCACATTTTAAAGGTGACAGGTAGAGCTAATGGGGAAAGATGACAGCAAATAGATATTTCTGACCAAAAATATATACACCAATATTTTGTTTCTCAAGTCTGTGCAATGACAAGGTTGAGATCTGAATATAAGTGGGCTTGGATAGAACTCCAGCTGCAGATCATTGAAAGAGCAAACATTGCATACCACATAAAATTTAAATGTTTCTTTATATTTTGTCATAATACTGTATATAAAGCACTGAAATAACTTCTAGTTATGGATTTTCAGATAAGACCTATATCTGTGGACACACAAAAGGGAACTGTTAGTCATCACAAAGCGGAGATCACAGCCGTAATTTCATTTTTGCTCCTATCTGAAAGAAAACATGAATGTTATGTTCAACATCTTACCTTGTCATATGTTTAGTAACTTTTTTTTTCTTTGTGGGAGGCAAGGAAGAGGAGGAGGGCTAGATTCAAGGAACTGAAGTCCTAGAACAATTTTATTAAGGGAAAATAACTCTTTTTTACAGGCTAAAAGAAGTTAAATGACATATTGAATTAAACTTCAACCTTATCTTTACTGAGTTCCATTTATGCAACTATTTTAGAGATTTTGCATATAATTTTACAGAAAACAATAAAACATTACTCTTTTCTCTGTTTAATAGCCAGAATCCATTTTTGGCATGCAGATATTTCTTTACATGTTTCATGCCATTACCAGAAATTATTGGATTCAGTCTTTGATAAAAGTAACCTGAGTAGATTAATACATTTAAGGTAATAGTAGGATAATTTGATCCTAACAACAAAAATGAATAACATTTTATTTGGCAGGCATTTTCTAAAGGTTATATATTGTTTCTACTTCTGTTCAAGGTTAAGTTGCACAGGAGAAATATTCTATCTCAGTTAGGGAAAAAAAAAAAAAAAAAAGGTAAAATAAAATTTGGCATTACTTTCCATAGGCATCAATATCTGCAAAGACTTTTCAATGGTTTTCAGAAGTCATTGCTTTTGTTGTGAAGTAACAAAGCTGTCTACTTCAGCTGTCTCATGTTGGGAGTTATTCAAACTGGTGTTTCAGGTTCACCCTGGCATGCCCTCCAGCACGCTGCCTAATCTTCCTGTGTTGATTTAATTTACTCATCCAGCTGGTTGGCCAAAGAGAGAGAGTTTTGTTACTAATCATTTGCCTCCACAGTTTACAGGAAGACTAAGAAGTGTTCTGTGAAGAGTACAGATTTTTCTTTTATTTTTCTTAACATTCTTGTTCATCTGGCTAACATTACTTGCATGTAGTGAAGATTTCCCATCAGACTTACAGTCTGGTATTGATAAGCCTACAGGAAAAGAACTAATTAGCAGTAGGAGGAGGATATATTTCCTGTGGTACTGACTTCCCAATTAAAATTTGCTCTGCATAAATGAATTGCCTTTAGTTTTATGCTGTATGTAAGTTATGGGAAGAAAATATTAAGATGATGTCAGTGTCAAAAAATATTGATATAACATCTGGCTATTATATTTCACTATATAGCAGCAACTGTGATTTCTTTGCTCTTTTGAATAAGTACACAGCAAGGCTATTGACAAGGAAGGTAAACACAAAGTATTGAAATGAGAAAAAAGACACCAACACCTAATTGCTCCATTTGGCATCTAAGTTCAGAAGTTATATTCTTAAAAAATGATCAGACAAAATTTTCCTCATCATACCTAAATTTTTAAGGCATCTAAAAATGACACCATGAGTAGATCTGACTGCCATTGTAAAGTAGAGAATTTCTGAAGTCTCAAAAATACTGAACAACTCAATGCCAAGTTTAGGTCTTACATCCCAATCCTGTTCACATGCAGATATTTAATTTTCCTAACCCACTTGCAGAGTTTGGCCCCGCAACATGAGCCAGAATAACTTAACAGCATCTTATGTGAGAATCCAAAATCTTCTCCCCAAAATGATGGCTCTGAGCTCCAAATCATAGAATCATTTAATCCTGTGCAAGAAGGTAAGCATTGTATATTGATTATCTTTATGGAAGAGGGTGAAGAGTGCTTGTGTTTTCCATTTCTAAATTTGAATATAAAGATATTAGATACCAAATCTATACTTGGCCAGCATTCATTTTACCCAATGAGATTACTCTGTTTTAAACTATTTTTGCTTAAAAAGCTTGGTAAATGTTATATTCCATCCTAAACTAAGTTTTCACCGAAAAGTTAAATTGATTTTCAAATCTGGACGTTTTTATTAAAGCTAATATGCTGATAAGAGTCTGTTATGTATTATGGTCACATGACAGGTTTTTTTGTTTTGTTTTGTTTTGGGTTTTTTTGTGCAGAATTAATAGAACAAATAAACCATTCTGTCTCTTTCGTAGTGTCTTGTGGGAAACTTCCTGGCTCTGAGAAGCATGTGGTTGAATGCTGCAATAAGTGTGGGGAGATTGTGAGGTTAAAGCAATGTAACTTTAGCATTGCAATCTTTGCTTTGTCAAGTACCTACTTGAATGAGAGCATTGCAATACATTCTGACTTGTGTTCAGGAGAGAAAAGAAGCATGCAACTAAACAAACAGAAGAGCTTTTTAAAAGAAAAATATTATTTAAGTTAGATATAAGAGCTCTATCTGTGAAGAAAAACATTCCTAATGTTATGTGCCAGGGTTAACTCTTCAATGAAAATATATCAAAAATAAAAATGATACTGCCAAGAAAGAGAGGCAAATGAAGCTTCATCCTCCCAGTAGGATTCAAAGCATAGGAAAGGAACGGAATCGTTCTTAGTGAAGGGTATGATAAAGCCATTTAAATGTGGAGTACCATGTAGCAAACTGCATTCCATCCCATTAACTCAGAAGGCAAATTTACTGAGCAAAATGAAACTCACAATTGTTCAAAATAATTTGGAAACCTTTGTATATATATTTATTTCCTCATTCTAGTCATTTTAGAAATCAAATTTTGTTTTAGTTTAGGAAGACGGCAAGAGTACTGGAGCACTGAGAATGTAGTTCATTGTAATGAATCCTTTGAGGATATAACACACATGTGTGATTCATTTTTATGGAACGAGGGCTGCTCATTAAGGACACTAGAAGTTTTGCCCTTTTCTGCTCTGCTAAATGCAGTGATACTATTTCCTTCACAGTCTTGCTCCAAAAGAAACATAGTTCTTTTTATTATTGTCTATTCTTTCTAGCCGTATATGAGGGTACCTCTCTAATTTGAACAATAATGGCTTCAGCAGGTGTTCATTGCTTGTTTATAGGGTTTTATTATTATTATTTGTATTTATTTCTCTTCAGGGACTGTGGCCTCTAGTGCTTACTGCACCACAGGTTACATCATAAACAAGAGTTACCCACAGTGACAATTAAATCACTGAAATAAGAGCTAAAGAGAACTGTTTCAAGAAAGAATTATGGTTTGCCTCATACTTTATGAAAAGCAATATTCTGGTGGAATATTCTGGTCAGAGAATATGAGGAATGAAGCTTGTAACATGGTCTAAATTCATAACCTATAAATTCAGGTCTGTGGGTATATGAATTTATAACTGAAATGATATTTGGTAGTGTCAGTTATTAATTAATAAAATATATTAATTCTTTCAAGGACTTTTTACATACTCTTTTCTTGAAAATGCCTCGTTTGTGCTTCTTCAACATCTATAATATTCAGCTGCTTTTCTAGGAGAAACACCTCAGTGGATGTCCAGCTTTCATTATGTTATTGTGTTACTAAGAAATGTTAACAGTGTTAACAACCTGTTGCTACTCTGTGAAGAGTGTGAACTCACACATAAGTCCCATCAAAGACACAGTATTTGAAGATGTTTTACCATCTCTAGTAGATACAATTTCAGATTTTGTTCTTTTTTCTATACCTTGCTCTGGGTGATTTTCCTCTCCTCTCCTCTCCTCTCCTCTCCTTTCCTCTCCTCTCCTCTCCTCTCCTCTCCTCTCCTCTCCTCTCCTCTCCTCTCCTCTCCTCTCCTCTCCTCTCCTCTCCTCTCCTCTCCTCTCCTCTCCCCTCCTCTCTGAAAGAAGCATCCATTCCATTATCATTATCATTAAATTATTTTCAAGTAGGAAGGCCTTATAGAGAATAAGGTAAATGACACAACTGTTAAGGATTTGCCAAAAGTGCTACAAGTCCTGTGAGAAAACCAAGAAAAGAATCTAGTTCGCTAGACAAAGTTCCAGGACACATTTCTTTAAAAATATTTTTTACTTATACTTTTCTTAAGTAGCTCATTGTCATAAGTCTCTGTTGGAGATAAAGTTGGGTAAAATAGGGCCTTGCTGTAAACTAAATCAAGCTATGGTACCATGTGTAAACAAATTAAGGAGAGTGGAGGCTAAGCTAATATTAATAGTCTTCCTGACAATATATAAATGAATAATCACAGATAGAAAAAAAAAAAAAAAAAAACAGAACCATTCTATGAGCCAGCCAATAGAGCTATAATAGATGAATGAAAGTTTCTCAGAGAATTCACCATGAACCGCAAATGTGAATCAATGGCTATTCTACTTAACTTTTTCAGTAATGAGTGCTAAAAAACCATAGACTTATTTGACATAATCAATGCTTATTTATTCTAAACTTATGAGGTTTTCTTTAAAGTGTTTTTTTTTTTTTTTTTTTTTTTTAATTCTCTGAGTGAAAATACCATGTATTCAATTTGCTAGGTCAGCACTGAGGGTTCTTCAGACTTGGCTTGATTTAGTTATATTTTTGGAGAAAAATGTTGTTTCTACATGGACTTGCTCTTTCCATTCATAAACTTGTTATATTCTACAACATTGTATGATAGTATGAACATATTGCTAAAATCAAGGGATCTCAGTCCATAATGACAAATATCTTTGCTATTTTTTATGTGCTGGCAGAGTGACCATATTGTAATGAAATACCAATGACACCACTGAGAAAGATGATGCAAGCTAAACTTCAAAATTTGTGAACTTCATGACACGTAGGACACAGGACAAGAAGCTTGACTTTGGTGAGTTCTGCACACTGAAGCATGCTAATTCTAAGACAGCAATTTAAGAACTAAACAATATGGTAGGGGCAATCTTTATACATCCCACTGGAGCTGTGAATTCACAGAAAATAATACAAAATTCTTTGTGTCAGCGACCATAAGAAGGGACGATATGTAGTAGTAGTCAGGCATGTTTTTAGCTGTCCTTTCAACTATATGTATATATAAAGAATTATTTAATTTTCTATGAAAATATAAAGACAATCTTAAGACTAGGACATCCAGACCAGCAATTCTGATTCCCAGTGAGTATACTAACTGCTAGATTATGGAATCACACTGCTTTTAATGCTCTCCCATTTCCCTGTTTATCTCCTGTGCAGAAGCACTTCTATCAAATGAGTGAAAAGGACGTCCCTTTTCCATTCAGGCTAGTTGATTACCTGACAGAAAACTCTTTTAATAGAGTAGAGGAGAAGAATTGAGCTCCCTCAGGCCCTGAATCCAAATGTCTTTTTCCTCAGCAGGTGTTCTAACCATTAGGCTCTGTGCAAAAGACTGATGATGAAGGCTCTACTTCTTCCATGGATGCATTTAAAACAAACAAACAATGGGCCATGATCCATGTTTTTTTCCTCAAAATACAGAATGATTTTAAACCATGTTTTTTAATCAACAAATTATGGAGTTCCTAAAATTCTAATGCAATAATTTTTGCTCCAGGAAGGGTGTGGATTTCAGAAAATTTCTTCCCAAGTCATCAAAAATACAGACGTGTTTTGCTCTGTCTCTGCTAAGAGGACACATGCTGTAGCCTCGTCTCCAGTCCTTTCTCTGGCCCCCAATTCCTGCTGCTCCTGATGCAACACTGGGTCTGGTTCATTGCTTTCCTTGCCCAGAGCTGGTGATGAAAACTTGATCCCATCACTCAGCTCTACACTCGCTATGTGTGCCCCATATGACTGCATCCTGCCTGTGTGGTGGTCACCTTCCACTCATGGCCTGCCCCTCGATCTTGAGCAGCCCTGCCCCAAGCTGATCCTGGTTTTATTTTGGGCATGTGTGTGAGCAGTTCAACTATTCTTTGCCTCCATTTTTCAAATATTAAGATGGATCCCTCCCTCATTGCAAGTACAGATAACTGCATTAATGCAAAATGTTCAGATGTGGTTGTAAGAAATAACATATGATTATATCTTTTTATGGCCATTGTAGCATTTTTATTTTGGTGCAAGACACTTCTGTTATGAACAGTGCTAGGGAACAGAAAACGGGCAAAGGTTTTAAAGTTGCTCTGAATACATACATGATAAGTATGAAATTCTTGCTGGATGTTAGGAAACAACCGAGGTACATGTTAATAACAGAAGAGCTGAAATCCTAACCACTTTCCTTCAAAATGAACAACTGAATTAAGGCTCAGTTTACTAAGCAGAATCTATCTAGTGCTAGAAGTAAGTTTAGTGTAACAACCTATCCTTGCAAATTTGGGCCTATGGAAAAGGGTTTTTGTCCTCCCTGCAGCTCAATGTTGGATGAGCTAAATGTTTTCATTTTACGCGAAAGAACCGGTAGCTAAATTTAGGAGACAAAGCTTTCTTTTTTCTTCACTGCTCATGAATAAAAGTAGAAAGCATTTAATACGTCAAAAATAATGGAAACCTTCCCTAGGGCTATCACCCATCTTGGCCTTTGCCATCTTGCATTCTCAACTGCCATTACTTATCAGGCTGTAGGTTGCTGTTGTTAAGGTGAGTACATAAGCAATTTCAAAAATAATATCCATACCATATCTTTGGGGGGCATTAGTATTCTTTGTTATCACATTTTTTTCTTTCTCTTTTTATACTAAATGAAGCCAATGTCCTTTCTTTTTCAATTCATATTAAAATGTATAATACTAATGGATTAGGCTGATTTCTTTCTTTGTTATGTCAAACACTGTAAGTGCTTATTTATACAATGTGTTAACTTAAAAAAAAAAAGAAAAATGCAGACAAAAAAAAATAACAAAATACCAAATCTATTATCTACATCATTAACAGGTAAATATCTTAGCACAAAAAGGATGATACTGGTGACAGTGATTTTGGCAAAGCCAGTTCTGTTTAGCCTGGTGCTTAAGATGCTGAGTGACAGGCAATGAAAAGATGCTATTTGATTTGCAGCTATGATTTACAAAATAATGGATAAGCACTTTAAAAAGGACAAATCATTATTTTGGAAGAGTAACTGGAAGGAATATAAAGGATACAAGCACAGAAGCAAGCATTTTAAATGACAGAGATATATGTTCTCTTTTTTTAATATACATTTTTCCATATTTAGGATTTCTTATTCCAAAATGAAAGGTTTTAAATTGGTTCGAGGTGACACTTTCTTTAGCCATGTTCCTACTAAGCACAAGTTTTTGTGTTGCCCTCCTTTTCATTTTTCATGATAAAGTCAGGTCAAATAAATGCCTGGTTCTTGAAGAAAGAGAAAAATACAGCACTTACTCATCTTTCTATACTAATCATTGGTACAAACTGCAGCATCATATTTGCAAATGGTTCCAAATGGTGGATAGCTGCATATAATTTAGGTGTATAAAGAATGTTTCTGTTTTTAAATGTTTTTATTTTCTCAGGTTCAGGAGATTTTAAAGACCAGACTCCCTGAACCTCAAAGGAGAGATTAGCTGAAAACCTGATGAGTCATCTAAAATGTAACTGAACAAGAATTGCATTACTGGCTCTGTTCCAACAATTCAATATCTTAAACAGCATTTATTCACTCCCTCTAGGGATATTTTATATATTACGAAGCTTCCTCTGAGTGTTCACTGACTAGTTTTGACCAGTCTAGCTGAAAGAACAAAGCTATATATAAATCGTGCATGCACAAAGAGACTCTGTCCTTCTTTGAAAATGGGCACTTGACAAAACATAAGATAAAAAGGTGTTTAAAGACATTTCCCTGGCAGTTCAAATATGCTCTTAAAATACAAGTTCTATTCATATTTGCACATATGCATTTCTCTCTGAAATTATTTGGGCTGTGATGGTTGAGAGTAGAGAAAAAGGTTTAGCTCATTGACCTGGAGAGACAAGCAGAAAGGAGGAGTAGCTGTAGTCTGAGGATTTGTGGCAATCACAACATCTCTGCTATAAAGCAGATCTCAGCTATCTTTTTTCATGCTATAATAGAAAAAGGATTTTCCCTGTTGAGAAAATTTAAGGTTTTTGCTCATGTCTACCACATTATGAAGCTTTATTCATTTTCCTAACTTCATGAATACAGAAAAACAAATCAAGCATGAATCAGGAATTCATCATATCCTTTTACATCATTTAACTTACTTACAACAGGATTATTAATTTATGATTCTGGTTGGAGAGATATTGTGTCTTTAATGCTTTTTCCCTACTGTTGGGAGAAAAAATTGTGCACGTAATGCAGAATCAGTGAGGTTTACGTTTTCTCTTCTTTTACAGCCAGGTTAGAAAAAGACAGACTAGATCCAAAAAAAATGTTCTGTCCAGTGTTGCTTGGTATATTAAAAATAATTTTCTCTGGTAGACCTAATATCAGCCTTTACTATCTGAGAGCCAAATTCCGATCTCTTTACTTAAGCAGAATAGCCCAGTGATTAATCCTTGCCTTCAGAAGGGTAGTTCAAAGGTGGTACACACACAGCTGATATTATTTTGGAACTCAGGAAACCCCTCCAATCATTCAAAAGTTATGAAAAAATCATAGGTTATATAAGGAATAAAATTTCTGCCTCACTTTTTTAAAAACGAAGGTACCAAAAATAATGCATGTATTAAACTATACAGTGAGAACTGAAATAACTGAAGACAGATCTGGAACGATCAGAGTAGGAAGATTCCTTATTTCTTTAACTATCAGAAATTAATATTTCTGAGAATGAGGAATATACCTGAATTTTTAATTTTCTGTAATACCAGGTACATGTCCTTGGAGACAGTCAAAAATACCTTTTACAATAAAACTGAAAAACAGCAATCAATTTAACGTTCATATCAAATCTTCAGTTTCCATTACCTTTGTAATGGAGTTTATTGCACAGAAGCAGAACCAATGATCAGTGATTAATATTTACATTTATACAGTCCACAAGAACTGTTAGAAGACTCAGAATTCAATCTAAGATAATCATCTCGCAAAGAAGATGCTTAGACCTTGTAGTCCGAAGAAGGATTCAGTTCAGTTACCTTTAGATGTGCAACAAGTATTAAGCTTTCTTTCTGAAGCGTTAGAGTAGATAACTAAACATCTCCAAAATTTGTTTACCCCACCCGTTTTAGGGGCTTTTCATAGAGTGGGGAGAACCACCTTCTGGATGCATACATATTGCACGTCATTTCTTCAGTAGTGACCACAAGAGAATTTTCAGAGTATAAAAAGCATAAAAGTTCTCCCCCTTCTTAAGCTTTTGCTGGAATTATGAAATCCATGAGCCTCGAATTCTTCAAGCCCTTGACAGCGACAGGAAACATTAGACAAATTAATCTTACCCTTTCTTATGTGCTTCCTTAGGCATCAAATGACAAAGTGGTGCTTACTGTCGGAGTCAGACTACAAAGTTAGGTGCACTTTTGATCTTTCGCAATGTAGTTCATATATTCTTGTTCTTGTTTTGTTCTTGTTAAGGTAGATAGCCTTTTTATTTGAGTAATAAGAAATTAATTTGCTTCTTGTATAAACCAAATGGTTTAATTTGTTCATTTTCACATGCCATTGGGCCACTGATTCCCCCTCTTACCCGGTGTATTTTTCTATCTCTTCTGCAGAATAACACATTTTAACATGAGAGGTGTGGATGGGGCAAAACTTATTCAGTCTCTGTATTTTCTTTGGTAAGAAAGATTGTGTCCCACAAAGAACTTGGGAGAAATGTCTGGATTTTGACATGGAGTAAAACCTTTGTTATCATTAGTTTTACAGAAAAAGGTGTCCTGTAAACCAAAACGTAGTTCATAATTGACTCAACTTCTATATTAGCAGAATTGGAGCTTTTATGTTCTTAAATTTTAAATTTTCTGTCTAAACGGTATTTTCTTAAAGACTTGAACCTGAGTTCTGGAACTCAGCACAATGAAAGCTGTATTATTTAAGCACATGAATATTGAAGATACTGAGAGAACACTAATACAAGAAAACAAAGATGAATATATCTAATAAAGGTGGAGTTTAAAAATAGCTTAACTAGCTGTATACAATTCACATTAGAAATTTATTCTCTGAAACTTGTTTCTTCTGATGAAACATATTAGATAATACAGGAGTAACCTATAAACAAGTTTAACATGTCAGGAAGTTTTTTAAAGGCACAGACAGGTAATGCAGGTGAGTATAACAGGTAGAGAGTCTAAAGGGTCTGTGAAGAAAATGATCTCTGGGAGAAAAATAATAGGCTGGAAACTAAGAAATAAGCATACCAATAAAAATCTTGTGTCTTTCCCTTAGCCTTACTGAAGGAGGAAAGAGATCAAAAATCAGGATAAAAACAGATCTACATCAAATTTGATCAAAAAAGTAGCAAATAGAGTTAGTACAGAAATGGATTTAGTAACCCAAGAGACCCTATATGCTTATTTTTCATATAAAATATCTGTATAAGGCTGCTGTAGTTAAAAAATGTGATGATCAGTGGGTACAGCTAAGGGTAATGCATGTTCCAGGAAGGTGAGACCCAGGGGAGGTCATGTTACCATAAACCACGGCTACACAGCCCCAGTGGGGCTTACATAGACCTTTCAAGAGCTGAGCCTCACCTTCAGAAAGGTCGGAAAATCTTTAGTCTGATACAGGCACAGAAGAATTTTAGACTACTTCCTTAATGCTCATCTCAAAATAATTTCTTGTGCCCAGAGTTTTACTTTTTGGATGAAAGAGAAGTTTTGTTTTTTAATCCGAACAGTGCTTTTCTCATCTATCATATTACTCTTTAGACTACTCAGTGACCTCAGAGAAAAGATACAAATATCTTTTCATGCTAGTTGTGCTTTTGTGTATCAGACTAAAAGCTTAAATGGAAACTTTTTAGAATAAATTCTTCAGAATACTACAGTTTAATGTGATTTCTCTCACACAATATTTAATAGAATAAAGCAAAAATCTAGCAACAGCTGCTACATGGATGTCAAAAGACATGTACATGTAACTGTTTGAGAGAAGAGCTAGGCCATTCACTGCTAAAGTGTAGGAAAATTTCTTCAAGTCTTTGAAGTTATCCCTTCTTTTTGCTGCAATTTTCCTAGCACTTTTACATTCCAACCTGTTCTAATCTTCTGAAAGTCTTAGTGTCTTACTGTCTTTTCTTTATTGCTCCCTAACCTTACCAGTTCACAACATCTTGCTACTCTTGTCTCTAGAATCTTATAGCCTCATTTAAACTTTGCTTAAGGGTTTTCAGTGTTGCACTGCACTGAGCCTTCATACTTGTATATGTTATGTTTTCCCATTTAACCTTGACCCGTATCTTATTACATATGATTTGAGTGGTTCTTATAATACACACATTAATTTTCTAATAATGCAATCTGCAATTGTATGTAAGTTCTTAACACAGTGAGTTATGATGCAAGTTATGATGCAAAGTTATTGGATGTGACAGGAGACCTACAAGTATCTAGGGAATCCTGAATGAGTTGCTACAACACTGAAAATATAAGAGGGGTTTTTCTTTAACATCCACAATGTAGAAAGATAGGAGAGAGCTCCTTGAAGTCAAATTATTTTCTCAAATTTTCAAAATTGCACAAAACCTTTTTCTGCATACTTCTCTGCTCTCTGTCCCTTTCTCTCTCTCCACTATTATCAGTGTATTATCATTGCAATCAGTCAGATTGCAATGTTTTTTTTTTCAGCAGTTCTACATAATTTCCACATCTGAAGATGAATATCTTGCACCTGAAAAGTAGTCTCAGACTTTTTTTGACCATAAGCCCATTTCTGGTTTATATATATATATGTGTGTGTGTGTGTGTGTGTGTGTGTGTACATTCCCATCTCTTTTTATCTTATAAACAAGTGTCATTGACATGCAAATTATGATGAACATGAGTTAAAAATATTATATTATACTCCACTGTATTATGCTGCACTGTGAGTGCCAAGCAGTATCTAACTGATCTTTATCAATCAAGAGTAAATAGTAGGAATTCTTAGACTAGCTTGCTTTTGTGACCTTATTAATTGTAATCCTTTAATATAAAATGTTTGCCAGAAGCAAATCAGTCTTATATGACCCTCAAGGCTACTATCCTGAACTTGCAGCTGTTGAAGCATTTGACTCTTTTTCACATTTTATGTCATTTATTTATACAAAGTGTTATTCTCTTGCCATTATGAAGTGGTATAAAGTGGTATGAAGATTCTGACCTTGCAACACTATAAAATGAAATTGCTCGAGTGACCTGAGGTGCGTTTTCAAGTGAGTAAACCTGCTTGTAAAGGACTTGAGAGACACTACCGTTAAACTAGATTTGATAAATAAAATTGTTTGTCATTAAAAGAACCCTTTAGAAAGCCACATTCCTAGGCCTTCCTGAAGCTGCCTTGGGATGGCACTGATTTAGAGACCCTGATATGTTTCTGTATCTTTCTACCAAAAATGTAATGTAATATTTGAATAGCTACGTGATGGATTTGGGAAGTCTATATAAAGATGCGAGGCTACCTAGCTTGTTCTAGCTTTATAAAGTCTTCATTAAAAATGAAAAAAAAATATCCTAGAAGAGTTATGTGTTGCCTTTAGTTCATCAGTTATAAGATTTTGCATTCACTCTTTCTTGATATTCACAAGAACTTTTTTGCCACTTTCAAAGAACAGATATTTCTGACAAAAGATTCAAACTCTATTTGGACTTTTAATAGTGCCAAGATTGTCAGAAAGAGATTGCTAAAAGTAACAGAACCTATTTTTCATTTAGATTTCTCTTTTCTCTGGTATGGAAAGATATGAAGGATAAAAGTACTGGCTTCCACTAAATATTGATAAACAATTAAAATTCACATTAATTCAAAACAATTTGCTTTTAAAGCAGCTTCATGATATTATTTGGTCATGATTTGTATAAATTTGAATGCTTTGGGAGGAAATACAATGTAATCTGCAAATAATAATAAATTGCTAATACAGTGTGAAAAAACACAGTGATAATGATTCAAAATTAAAATTAACGATCCCTTTGAATTAGGAAAGAAAAAAAAAGATAAAGCCATATCAAATTACAATGGTGGTAGCAAAAGTGTTCTCACAGGCCTTTATCCTAACATTTTTGTAGGATGCTAAGATAGGAGAAGAAAGATGCTTATTCTTTTTGGAGTTTGTAAATCCATCACAAATTATAGTGTAGTCAATATTTCATCACCAAGTAGCACTACCAAAACACTTAGAAAATAGATGAGTATAACACTAACTTTCTGGATATTTGAATATCCCAAATAAATGAGCTAGATTATATCAGATATTAAGGTTCACCTCTGGTCAATCTTGATATAAAATCAAGTAATTTTTTTGGAGTGATGGAGAATACATTTTTAAATTAAAAAAAAATACATTATCAGTAAAGCCCATGAAAAAAACTGAGTCTGAAATAATCTTTATAAAATTTCATAAGATCTCAGTGAGATCAAATTAGTGGGCGAATAATAGCCAACACATTTATGATTCTTTTTTGCTATTCCTTAACAGAATGTAGAATTCAGTTCAGCTGAACTCCAGTTTCAAATCCGCAGGAATTACTTCGGCAGAATTTCAGGTCACATCTAACCAAGATTTTTTTTATCTTTTATGTCAAATTCTGTAGTACTGGAGCAAAGTATAGAATATAAAATGAATTATGGTATCTGTTATGTGTATTAATGAATGAAACTTTTGTAGTTGAATCTGAAATCAACCAGAAGTCCATATGCATTTTTCCTGAAAAATAAATTCTCCAAAATCCAAATCAATCTCTTGTCCAAGACTGCAAACTTAATCCAGTCCTCCATGTTATGCATTTTTTTCGTGCATGGAAAACCATGGAAAAGAATGGAAAACCATTCTTTTAAATATATGTATACTTCACTATTTCTTATTTTACTACACCTCTATGTGGCTGCGTATTTTTTGAGCGCTCATAATTTTTTGAGTAAATACATAATTCTTCACTAAAATGTCAGTACTTATATCTATTTCTGGTTCCTTAGCACAACACTCTCTATTTTTTCTTATAGTCTTCTTGAATTACTTCCATATGCTGAAAGTCTACTACTTCTGTTTTGATCAACAGTCAGTTGATAGGGAATGGTTCCGATTTTACTAAAGACTAGGTGAAGAGTTCTAGAAGGAAATAACTTAACAGCGTCCCAGTGGTGGCAAATTATCTGGACTCATACCACATAATTATAAAGGTTAGATTTTCTAGTCAGTGTCTTATATGCCTATTGAAAATTCATGTTAAGCTAATGTGATGCAAAGTAGTCTCAATAGGAAATGGAGTTTTCATTGTCTATAACTGCAATCTCATTTACTTGTGTAGGCTCACTAATCTGATTGTAATCGTGTTACTTATCTTTTAATTTTGTGTGTGGCAGATGTACATCAGAAATGACATGCAGGTGGGAGTATCATAGATTAAATCAATTTAATCACATTTAAATATTTCCAGGTTTGGTCTTCTGTACAAAGCTCAAACAGACCAACTGAAAAAAATATATGAAAGCCATAGGTACATACAGACCACTAAGCAAAGCTAAAATGCTGTAACATGTTAATTGGCCTAGCATATATTCTCATGCAAGGGGAAATTAGAGACTTGTAATACTTATATTTGTAATTTTCTCTTGAAGATAAATTATTGAATTATTGTACTCTCAAAATGCATATGTACAATGTTTAATCAGATTTATTCTTTTCTGGTTACAGATCAAGGGTAAGTGGACTTGGATACAGAGAAAATGTTTAAGTGCCGTTAGCACAATGTGGAAGTCCACCTGCCCCTTGGCCTACCCACTCAGTCTGTCCAGCAGACTGGCCCCTGGATTCCCGTTTTCCTTAGTTGCAGGTGCATGGATGTGTCAGCCCCCAAGGTGTGCAACCCAACCTTTGCTGCTTGTAGTCAGATCTACACACACACAAACAGTTACTAGTCTCGTACACATTCCATGGTGCTGGTGCTGGATCTTCACTCTTCCCCATGGCCTCCTGCACAAAAACATCTGACAGAGGGTCTCTCATTTGCTCCCCCAGGCCCCATATTTTCTCTGGTTCTTGGCCTGGTCCCTCTGGTAGCCAGAGCCTCCAGGCATGCAGCTCTCTCAGGGACACACACATACATCTGGCTCCCAAATCTCTAAATGTATTTACCAACTAGTCCAGCTTGGCTTTTGCTAGTGATCGCACACTGACATACCCTCACTTGCACCAGTTCTGGGCACCACAGACACTCCTGTGATCCATGGTCTGACTCCAGTTGCTGACACTCAGACCTCCCTGCACATACGCACACCACAGAAAACCCCTCATCCAGGAAAACAATTCAATGAAGGAAAGTGAAGTTCAATGAGAAAACAGGATAGACTGCAGTGATCTGGACATGGCCAGATGGGTGCACCGATCACCAACCTGTTTGCATTTGGCTAATCCCTCTCATTCATGTTTTCCCATGCTTGTTCCTCCACAAAACAACTGAATAAAAATGAACAGCAATATGGAAGACATACATCTGTAGACTGTCCCTTAATCTTGAGAAATATATCTCAAAGAAACAACTGGTTTCTCTGCTGAGCATTGCCAGTGATCATTAGGTGTGCTTTTCATATCAAGCTTTGTTTTAAGCTAGTTTATATAAAAACAAAGATATGTTAATCTTTTTTTTTTCTTTTTGTTAGTAAAACTGCAAAGATCTTGAAATCACTACTTCACACACCACTTCGTCCTTTTCCCTCCTCTGCCCTTTCCTTATCTTAACACTATTGATAGGATTAAAGTCCCACAGTAATGGAGAAACATCAATCTTAGCAGAAATGTCATAACAATATATGATTTTATCTAAATTCCTTATGTTGTATTATTTACATTAGTGAATAACTAATATTGTATATTATATATACTTACATATAAATACTTATATTACTTAAAATTATTAAATTATATTGTATTGTTATTTACTGAAATCTAAACCGATATTAAGGAATATTTACCTGGAAAAATATAGATAAGTAAAAACATAGATTAATTCACAGAAATTTTAGTGTTTATATACAGAGAAGCTTAGGAAGCAACCTTAATTAGCCCAAGTCTATATTGCAAACTAAAGCTAACATAGTTATATCAGTCAGATTGTAGACAGACACTACACTACAACTGGCATACAGGTGGAAGGTTTCTGTTACAGTGATGCCCTCCAGCTGTTTGTTATTATTACCTTTTTGCCAGCAGAACAAGGAGAGCAGTAACCTCAGGTAGAGTGACTGGTTCTTCATTCACTTCAGACAAAATCACTGAAGTAAGAACAAGCAATTAAAATATTTGGCTTAGGGCTGGGGGTAGATATCCTCTTTTGGAACTAGGTATGTTAGTGGTTATCGCTCCTAGGGTCTACCCTGTGTCATTCTCATTCTGGCAAAGCTCTAGATGTCACAGGGTGTCAGAGGGCTACTTCCAAGCCAACCTAATTAAGGCCTACACGTGCACCTTTGTTCTCCATTCTTAGTCTAGTGGTGACAGACTCTGTGGTAATCTTTGTTATAAG
Source organism: Tinamus guttatus (assembly GCF_059628265.1). Classification (NCBI taxonomy): domain Eukaryota; kingdom Metazoa; phylum Chordata; class Aves; order Tinamiformes; family Tinamidae; genus Tinamus; species Tinamus guttatus. Next base: position 158,125 of record NW_028288586.1, read on the forward strand.
CAGCCGTCTACATCTTAAGAGACTTCTGCTTCATTTTTTTCTGAAGCTGGACCCACCAGAAACACTTAGACATCTGATGGGAAAGGGATAAGCATCTGGGGCTCAGACATCAGCACAGCTGAACAAGGAGATGCTTCAGGCAGTCAGGAGTGGCAGGAGAAGTGATCTCTACCAATATAGATTTGTTCACAAGTGACTTTACAGGTGCCATTATAGAACCGTATTTGTTCTTTTGCAGCCACATGTACAAAGTATTCTTGGACAAAGCATGTTTTTTCATCTGTGTTAGTGCCATGCTGCTAATAAAACATTTCATATTGCTTCTGATAAGAGATTGCAAATGTGCTACACAAACAAATGTCCTAACTTAAAGAAAACAGCAGTACAAGCAGTATACAAGAGCACACTTTTACTTTTGTTTTATTAGCTGGTGTCAAACTTGCTCCTCATATAATTTAGTACAATTAAATGTGAGGATTTTAGTACAATTAAATGTGAAGATTTTAGGAAGAACACTGCAGGTTTTGCTGGTCCCGTCCCTTCACCACACAAATCCTATTTCCTATCATTTTACATTTAACTATGTGTTAATTAAGTTTCTATTAGAATCATAGAATCATAGAATGCTTAATGTTGGAAAGGACCTCTAGAGGTCATGTAGTCCAACCCCTCTGCACACGCAGGGTCACCTAGAGCATGTGACAGAGGACTGCATCCAAGCGGGTTTTGAAGATCTCCAGAGAAGGAGACTCCACAACCTCTCTGGGCAGCCTATTCCAGTGCTCTGTCACCCTCACTGTTAAAAAATTTTTCCTTAAGTTCCTGTGGAACTTTTGATGTTTCAGTTTGTGGCCATTTCCTCTAGTTCTGTCAGTGCCACCAGTGAAAAGAGACCAGCACCATCCTCTTCACTGCCTCCCTTGAGGTACTTATAGACACTGATTAGATCCCCTCTCAGCCTTCTCTTCTCCAGGCTGAACAGATCCAGCTCCCTCAGCCTCTGCTCATAGGGCAGATGTTCCAGGCCCCTGATCATCCTTGTGGCCCTGCGCTGGACTCTCTCCAGCAGCTCCACACCCCTCTTGTACTGTGGAGCCCAGAACTGGACACAATACTCCAGATGTGGCCTCACCAGGGCTGAGTAGAGGGGCAGGATCACCTCCCTCGACCTGCTGGAGATGCTGTTCTTGATGCACCCCAGGATCCCATTGTCCTGCTTGGCCATGAGGGCACACTGCTGCCTCATGGTCAGCTTGTTGTCCACCATGACACCCAGGTCCCTCTCTGCAGAGCTGCTCTCCAGAAGGTCAGTCCCCAGCCCGTACTGGTGTCTGGGGTTATTCCTCCCCAGGTGCAGGACCTTGCACTTGGCCTTGTTGAATTGCATGAGGTTTTTCACCGCCCAGTTGTCCAGTCTGTCCAGGTCCCTCTGGATGGCAGTGCAGCCCTCTAGGGTATCAGCTACTCCTCCCAGTTTGGTATCATCAGCAGTCTAGCCTTTTAAAGTCTAGCCTTTTCAGAATGTAAGAAGTAAAGATTTATCATACTGTGCTTTTGAACATTGGAAAATTATTTTATGGGTAAATCTAACCTGTATTCCATTAAATACAACAGGATATCTTTGAAAGGGAAAGCAAGATTGTTGCATTTGTGTTTGTGACATACTTACTATAAAGAAAGATTTTATTAGCACTTGGTGTATTATAAATGTATTATAATTAAATGTATTGTAATTAAATCAGTAGCCATAAATATTTTGTTCATTTGGTAGCTATGTTAAAACTGCTGCCAGGTAGCATTTTTAATTTGGTTTCAAATGGATTTTAGCAAAACAAATTATTTTTATGATCTCTTTATCTCTTGATCTCTTTTCTCTCTCAGTAAAGAGGGGCTGGACAGAGGCACAAAGCTCAGATTATTCCCTTTTACCAAAGTTCTTTGGCCTTTATAAGTCAGTGTATAATAACAGTGTGCTTTCTGCATATATCAGTGGTACAAAGAAACTGTGACTCCAGTCAGTGGTTCTTTAACTGAAGTCAACATCATTCAATAAAGCGTACTGAAGAAAGCACTTACTCAGGATGATTCAAAAAAAAAAAATGTAGCAAAGCTACATTAGCTCAGGTTAGTAAAAAGGCAACACGAATAGAGCAGTGGTCCAGCAACTACAGAAAGTACAGCACGTTCGTTCCCAAAATCTTCTCAGCAGGAGTGTTTGCAAAAATATAAGCTGATGACTTTATTGATACAGGTATTTATACCTCCTAAGTTAATCATATACATGTAGGCTTATATTCACTATGATGATTTTGACGTGGTCACACTATATTTTTGAAAAATGTTGTGTGGTAGTATTAATTCTAGCAAATTCTACTTGTACTGGTGCTCACGTCCTCTTTGCAATATTTACCTTTTTAAGCCCTTTATCTTCTACATGAATTAACTTTGTGTTAATAGTTCATGAATGCTTCTCCAATATCCCTGTAAACTAAACATGATTGACAAACTTTCCTACACTTCTCTGGTAAGCATCATAAAGCTGGTTTAAAACTTCACATACACAAGCAAAGGGAAAGAAGAGCACCAAAAAAACTGCTACGGTTATAACCTTACCTTGTGGCTGCTTAGGCTGAGACTATCCCAACCCAGATACTTAAATTCTAGTAAGAACCACACAAAGCAAGCTGAAAGAGAACATAAGTCCTTAAAGATCTGCTTATTTGATCAACCAAGGGCAGTTAACCTTCAACAGCAATTGTTGTCGACTAACCTTGGCCTTAAAGACAATAGTTCAGGCAGTTACTGTAAAAGCTCCAATCTTAAATGCTGAAAAATTTACTAGGATATTTGGTTCCATATGTCACTGCTATTTGCATGAGTGACATACTAACTTTTACCTTGATTACTGCAACTTCTTTAGTTGCTAATCTTAGCTCTTTAATCTATTCAAATCACAGCTGCTAAAGTTATTTTCCTCACCTCTCATTTCTCTAGTTATATGTCAGTGAAAATGCTAGGTATTTATAACCACTTTTACGGGACATTAGATCTTCATCCTCTTGAAGACCTTACACATTTTAAACTTTATTTCATATGATGATGCCTCTGCATTACCACTGATGAAGGTCTTAATCTTCCATCTTTATGAAAATTCTATTTCAGATTTTAATGCTGTTTCATTTGCCTACAATATACTTTCGGTCCCAACATTTTCTCATTCAATACTTCCTAACAAATCAAATTCTTCACACAAAGTTATTAACAATTATAAAAATAAGCAATTAGCAGAGAATAAAAAGAAATGTGATAAATCTCCTAGTTACTAATTTCTTATTTCTCCCACTGAGAATATTAACATATTTTTTACAATAAAAATGCATTATCACTGATAATTATTAATAAATATTGATCATGAATAATAATTGATAATACTGTAATAGTTTTAATTAAAAATATTAAATAATAAATGGGAATATAGTACAGAAATTATTTGTAGTATTAATATTGATTTCCTATCATTTTACACTGCATGAGAAGAATGAAAATATTTAATTGCTGGACTATCCTTTTCCTGTGAGTTTTCTCATGATCTGGAATCTATTAAGGATAGGAAATGGAGGCAAAAGGGGAGGTGTTGTACAGACATAAAACAAATCTCTCATGTATGATAAGGAAATTTGATGGGGGCAGTGTGATGGTCATCACAGGAGGTCAAGGAAAAGACTGACTGAAGTCAGGACTCAGGCCTAATGCTCTTATTCAAAGAATGCTCTCGGTAAAGCCCTCATATAGCAAAATTCTTTTAAAATTTAATAGCAAATAGAAAGTTATAAACCCCATATAGGTACTTAGGTTCCAAAAAGCTAAGCAAGCCTAGTGGCCTGCTTTTTATAAATCCTAGGTATTCAAAGGCTTTCACTGGAGTTGCTATATGCTGAAAATAAACTTTCCAAACACAAAATCTGCAACATTCTGTCGCCTTTCTCAAATTATTTTTGTGTATTGCACACTTGCAGTAGCATTAATTGGCTTGCTTATCTGTTAAACCTCTCTGAAACCCTCAGTACAAAATGACTGTTGGAAGGTATTTCAACATTCATTAGTTCTGACAGTTTATCGTCACTACCTCACAGCTAGTGTGTCGATGACAACAAGTCTTGTGGAGAACTTCTAAATGATGTCCCCTGGGATGACACTCTGTGGCATACCCAACCTTATTGGTAAGGTCAGTGACACAGATTTACTTTCATCTGCATAATCCTGGCCAAGAGTAACAGTTAGAGTATTCAGAATGACAGAGGGCGTTTTGGGTTTTGCATGGCCTTTTTTTTTTTCTTTCCAAGTGACAAAAACAAGCAATACTGAGGTTTCCAGAATTTGCCCAGCCAGGAGCAGCTTTGAACAGAGTAGATCACCACTTCTGGAACTGGTGTAAGACATAAAGGTGAAACATTGGTATTTTGTCTCTATCACTTTTGATATAAATGAGTAGAAATGTATTCTGCAGAAATTGTAGTGTTTTCCCAATGATCCTGGTCCAAAACATTGTATTTTTTAAACCTACCATTAAAAAAAAAAAAAATCACTTGCCATTAACAGTATTTCTGGTTTATTTCATAATTTCATATGCTCCTCTCTTAGCAAGCACAGATGCTAAAGCATTTGATATTATAATTGCAATGTCTTCTTTCGGTTGTGAACTTTCTGGAACAGCATGCCTATGTGTTTAGGTATCAAGTACTCATAGCTCATGTGAAGAAAATAGTGAGCAAATTTGTGCTTCACACTGAAGTTTTTCCTATGTTAAAATAAGTAAATTTATATGAACTCATTTACATATGCATGCATACCCTTGAAATATTCTTGTGAGCATTTAAGAATCAAAAATAAATTACCCTGAGATAAATTAAACAATCATAGAAAATAGAGGATCAACTTGTGGATAAAAATTGTAAATTGTTTCTCAATACAGATATCTGCAATAAAGGTGAAGGACGATAGGGGTCAAACTTAGTTTTAATTTTTATTTTTAATTTTCATACAGATCAGGTGGCTATTACCAACTGGATTTGGAGACCTGGGTGTCTCAGGATAGTTAGTGGGGATCCATCATGTGTGTGTGTGTAAGTCTGTGTACCAACAACCGTTGCGGCTTTGCGAGACTCAGAGGCTTGTATGTCCACATGACAGCAGCAGGAGAGACCCTGGGCCAGCTGCTGAATAAACTGAGTACCATATTGTATATAAGTACAGACATATATGGAGATTTTCTTTTTCCCTCCATTAATGGGCTTTAATCTTCATCATCCAGAGAGGGGATCAGGATGTCCCCTTTAGTGCTGTGTTTGTATGAGTCCTGTGTTTTCTGGCTTTGTTGATCTGTGTGGCTGGTTGTGTGTGTACATGTACTATTTTCATATGGACCTGTTGGAAATACTGTCCAGCCTCATCTGGACCTGAGGGCATGGAACTACTGCAGTGTCACATCTACTGGTCTACTAGATTTGGCAGCTCTTAACGGCTTTCAGTTTAGTTCTTCTTGTCTTTGTACCTTGCTCTTCTACTTCCCATGGTCTGGAAGGTTCTCTTGTTTAGCAACAGCAGAGGAAATAATTGCTTTACCTAATGGAATTCAGCATCTCGACTAAGAGATTTATCTTAGTCTCATCCTTGCAACAGTTGTATAGATGATGCCCGGGCAGCTTCAGGGTAAACTTCAAAATTGCTTAATTTTTTTAAAGTATATTATGTAAAGTCATTGTTTTCAAAACAATAGCCTTAAAATTAATATCATGTATCCAATCTATTTAAACGAATCTGTGTATATATATATATATATATATATATATATATATATGCCTTTATATATGTTTTTATACAGGAATAATTTAGTTTGAAAAGGAAGGTAATGCATGGGCATACAGAGGAATTGTGTACAAAGCATTGCAAATATTCTCTGATGTTATGTAGGCTCTCTTCAAACAATCATTGAGTTAAGAGATCTCAGTAATAACACATTCCTTCTCAGAACAATGGTCTTAGTTATAGGAACTTTCAAGCAAAACTGTAACGACTGCTGCATGATTAAAATGAATGTAAAGAAGTTGTTCTTTACACACTGAAAAAAAATGACTTCCTTGTTGTCCTGAATGTAGCAATTTAGCTTCAGTCAATGAAGAAAGAGAAACACTAACAAAGGATTTACTCTACTGTGTTAAAGAAGCTGTATCTTTTACTTTTCAGGATCAGGAAATATGATTGCGACCAAATATCAATACCTCATTGTATAATCTTTATGTTTTCAAATATCAATGCTCTCTAGTCACTTCCATAAGAATAATAGAAAGGGCTAGATTCCGTAGTATATGTAGGCATTTACAGATTAGTTACCATAATACTTCTTTGTGGTATTTCTAGTCCAAGTCCTGTGCTGGGTGATCAGGCTTCTTATATAATATGTGAGGTTGCTGAGGTACCTCAAAATGGTAATCACAGAATCACATATTGGTTGAGGTTGGAAAGGACCTCTAGAGATCATCTAGTCAAACTCTCTTGTTCAAATAGGCTCACCCAGAACATATTGCCCAGGGTTATGTCCAGACAGCTTTTGGATATCTTTAAGGAACTAGATCCCAGAACATGTTAAGGAACCCCCATGTTTGGGTAATCTGCTTCAGTGCTCTGGTACCCTAAAAGTAATGAAATTTTTCCTCATATTTAGATGGAACTTTCTGTGTTTTGGTTTGTGCCCATTGCCTCTTGTCTTGCCACTCAGCACCACTGAAAAGAGTCTGACGCCATTCTCTTTACAGGCTTTCTTCAGGTGCTTATATGCATTGATAAGACCCTCCACTTGAGTCTTTTCCAGGCTAAACAAGCCCCGCTCTCACAGCCTTTTCTCACATGATAGATGCTGCAATCACTTAATCATTTTAGTGGCCCTTTGCTGGACTCACTCCATGTCTCTCTTGCATTGGGGAGCCCAGAATTGAATCCAGCATTCCACATGTGGCCTCAGCAGGGTTGAGTAGAGGGGTAGGATCACCTCCTTCAACCTGCTGGCAATGCTTTTCCTAGTGCACTCTCAGCATACCATTGGCCTTCCTGGACACAAAGTATATTGCTGGCTCATGACCAACTTGTTGTCCACCAGGACTCCCAGGTCCTTTTCCATAGAAATGCTTTTTTAGTATCCTATGCTGGTGCATGGGGATTACTTCTCCGCAGGAGAAGGACTTTATGTGTATATACATATTTATATATCCTCCAAGATATTATATAAAACACAGGTGGCAGTAGACTTTCATTTTCCTTCCTTGTGTTTAAAAGTAAGGACACTATTGAAATCTTTGAGAGACTGTATGTGACCACCAAACATCTACCTTTTTGGTAAAATCCAGTTTATAAGTGTGCAGAACCTCTCCATTGTCTGGATTCAGAGACTTACAGGATTTTTTTTGTATTAATGTCCCCGTGGTGCACTGGCTTGAGTGTCAAATTTGAATCTACAGCTGATGCACTAGCATGCACAAGGGCCAAATCTGCTTAACTGCAGTCTAGCAACATATCTGGGCTTGAAGCTGGCAATTACAGTATAAAAATTGTTGAAAAAAAACAACAGCTTCTTAAAATATCTCTGATCTGTACCTGACAATGCAAGTGCCTCTAGTCTCTATTCGGGCAAAGTCAAATAGATTAGTTTACAATGCCTTTGATAGTTTCAGCTTATTTTCCTGGTTTGCACATAAATAGAACTCACTAAACTTAAACCACTTCAACGGGACTTACTCAACCACAGTCAATTACCAAATCTCAAATAAGAACTGTAACTAGAGCTGCCAGTAAGTAAGGACATGATTCCTAAACTGTCTCTGCTCTGTAAGTAGCAGGTCCTTCTCATGCTTTGCATCCATATGGCGAATGCTTGCACTTTTCTTATGGTAGTGCTTTGATATATCATAATATTAAGACTATACTGTATGACCAAGGCACACCACAAGAGTAGAAGAGAGATGTGATTTTAGAGTGTTCTGCAACACTCTTTGTGGGGTACTTCTAAGGAAACTCCCAGACAACCAAATGCTTGTTATTTCTGAGGGATTTTGGACAGTGAAGATCAGAGCCCTGTGAGGGGGAAGCAGGCCAATAAGTAGAATCTCAACCCTGGACTTCAAGAGAGCAAATTTGATCTCCTCTTAGACCTTCTTGGAAGAATCCTATGGGATCAGACCCTAGAGGGAACGGGGATCCAAGAGAACTGGTTAATAATCAAGCATCACTTCCTCCTAGCTTAAAATCCGTACATCCCTATGAGTAAGAAGTCAGGCAAAGAGGGGCAGGAGACCTGTATGGATAAGCAAGGACCTCCTGACAAAACTCTAAACAGAAGAAGGAAATGCACAAAAAATGAAATCAGGCCACTTGGAGATATTCAAAATCCAACTGGCGATGATCCTGTGCAGTGTGCTCTAGGTGACCCTGTTTGCGCAGGAAGTTTGGACTAGATTATCTAACGGTCACTTCCAACCTCAACCCTTCTGTGATTCCCTGAGGATAAAACATTCATTCAGCAATGGGAGAGTGGGGTTCAGCCCTGCTCTCGTCTTCAGTGCGTTGAAATCACTTTCTTTCTTGGGAGAGTAGGAGGTCTATGCAAGATTATGATTATTAGATTATAAAATAACTATGAGAGCTCTTTTAGTGTCTCTTTTCAAAGTTGTGCCACAAACCCAGTCATGCTAGATTAATTCCTGCCATTTGTAGTGATGCTAGATCTTTTCTTTGGATAATGAATATTTTCATAAATAGCATGTCTCTGCCACGAAAACTTACACATCACTTTCATGTCATTTGCTATCTTTCTTGCAATCTGCTCTTTTACTCTGCTATTACAGCTCTGTAAATGGAGAATGATCATGCTGTTCAAACATAATACTAAATAATATTAGAATTTGAAGACAATTGCCTGTAATGTGAATCTTCAACAATTTTAGTTAATTAAAGCCAAAAAATAAACTTTATTTAAACCTAAAAGGTCTGCATAATTATTTTTTCTCTACTCTATTTGTTTCTATTAAACCAGGCAAGACTTCCCTATTTCTGCTAAGAGAGTTTTCAGTTACCACACCAAAGCGTAAATTTTAATGCTGGAGCCAAATGATAAAAAGGTTTAATCTTGATCCTATGCGATCCATAGAATCATAATTTCAAAAACACAAAGCTGTGCCATTTAGGCACATGAATGAGAGTTCCTAATTAAAAATACCTAAATAGCTAAAGAGGCTAACTCTCACTGAAAATAAAACAATGATTTTTTTTTTCTCATAGAATCACAGAATGGTTAAGGTTGGAAGGGACCTCTAGAGATCATTTAGTCCAAACCCCCCTGATCCAGCAGGGACATCTAGAGCACGTGGCACAGGGTGGCATCCAGGCAGATTTTGAAGATCTCCAGAGGAGACTCCACAGCCTCTCTGGGCAGCCTGTTCCAGGGCTCTGTCACCCTCGCAGGAAAGAAGTTCTTCCTCACATGGAGGTGGAACTTCCTGTGTTTTAATTTACACCCATTGCCCCTCGTCCTGTCACCGGCTACCAGAGGGAAGAGTCTGGCTCCATCCTCCCTACAGTCACCCCTCAGGTACTTGAACATGTTGATCAAATCTTCTCTCAGCTTTCTCTTCTCCAGACTAAACAGGCCCAGCTCTCTTAGCCTTTCCTCATACGATAGATGCTGTAGTCCATTAATCATCTTTGTGGCTCTATGCTGCACCTGCTCTAGAAGCTTCACATCCCTCGTGTACCGGGGAGCCCAGAACTGCCCACAATACTCCAGGTGTGGCCTCACCAAAGCTGAGTAGAGGGGGAGGATCCCCTCCCTCGACTTGCTGGCAACACTCCTCCTGATGCAGGCCAGGATCCCATTGGCCTTCTTGACCACAAGGGCACATTGCTATTGTCAACCAGGACTCCCAGATCCCTCTCTATAGATCTGCTTTGCAGCAGGTCAGCCCCTAGTCTGTACTGGAGTTGCCTGGGGTTATTCCTCCCCAGGTGCAGGACCTGGCACTTGTCCCTGTTGAACCTCATGAGGTTCCTCTCTGGCCAACCCTCCATCCTGTCCAGGCCCTCTGATGGCAGCATAGCCCTCGGGAGTGTTGGCCACTCCTCCCAGTTTGGTATCATCTGCAAACTTGCTGGCAGTGTGCTCTGTGCCCTCCTCCAAGTCACTGATTAACAAGTTGAACAGCACCGAGCCCAGTACTGACCCTTGTGGGACACCACTGGCCACAGGCCTTCAACCGGACTCGGCCCCACTTATCACCACCCTCTGGACTCTGCCATTCAGCCAGTCCTCAATCCACCTCACTGTCCACTCGTCCAGTCCATGCTTCCTGAGCTTCCCTATGAGGATATTATGGGAGACTGTGTCGAAAGCCTTGCTGAAATCAAGGTAGGCAACATCCATGGTTCTCCCATCGTCCATCCAGCTGGGCACCTCATTGTAGAAGGCTATCAGGTTTGTCAAATATGACTTCCCTTTAGTGAATCCATGCTAAGTACTCCGGATCACCTTCTTTTCCTTGACATACCTAGAGATGGTCTCTAGGATGCGCTGCTCTGTCACCTTTCTGGGGACAGAGGTAAGGCTGACTGGCCTGTAGTTTCCCAGGTCCTCTCTCTTGCCTTTTTTGAAGACTGGAGTGGTGTTTGCTTTCTTTCAGTCTTTCTGGCACCTCCCCTGCCCTCCATGACCTCTTGAAGATGATGGGGAGTGGCTGAGCAATAACCCCCGCCAGTTCCCTCAGTACTCTTGGGTTCATCCCATCTGGGCCCATAGATTTTACTGGGCGTCCAGTTTGCCTAAATAATCCTTAACCCAATCCTCCTTGACCAGCAGAAAGTCCTCCTCTTTCCTGGTTCTCTCTCTCGTCTCCGGACTCCCCCCTGATGGGGACTATCCTTGGCAGTAAAGACAGAAGCAAAGAAAGCATTTAGTAAATCTGCCTTCTCTACATCCTCTGCCACCAAGGCTCGTATTTTTCTTTAAGCCAGGTTTTGTTTTCAAATTCATATGCAGAAACATACCAAGCTGTCAGAGCCTTTTTAGCCCTCAGATGGAGGTCTCTCACCTGGCAGACATCAGTATTTTGCAGAGGGTGTTTCCCTGTAAATTAAGGTGTTTGTTTGCAAGTTGCCTGTTTCTAAGAAGTTAGGTGTGCTAGGGGTTAAAGAGTAGCTTCCTTTTAGAAACGGAAAAGTGAGATTACTGGTGAGTTTGGTTCTTTGGCTGAAAGATATTTCTGCATAGACTTATAAAGGCATCTGGTACAAAAGCAACTGTGCTACTTGAAGAAGGTTTAGCTAATCTAAAGGAAAGAGGCACACAGAACAAGATAAGTCTAAAGTAATGAAACTATTCTTATTGTGGTCTATAAAAAGCTTCTTTTATAGCACTTTGTTTACTAGGTTGGCATAACAGCTGAAAAGTTAGTTATGTGTTTTTTGGCAGTCTATTACTTCTGCTTTCCCTCCTGCATATTTCTTTTTTATTAGCATGAGGAGATGGTCTCTCAATGGAAATGTAGTGCTTTTCTATATCTAATTGAATCTCTTACAAAATAATTGCATTTTGGGATTTTTGTTTGTTTGCTTTGGTTTGTATGACTAATTAGAGAGCAAAGGGCAGGAAAAGTAACTGTTTTCCCGTGCTTTCTACTATGTATGTATATACAAACTTGCTGGCTGCCTACAAATCATGAAAATATACTGATCAGCAAATGGCTATCTGTAATGATTGCTATAGTTGGTTTATAGCTACGTTAGAAATGATGAGGAGAAGAGAAACTCTTAGGTTTAACATTTATTCTCAAAGTTTCAACATAACTGTCATCTGCCTAAAGAATTAAGCAGTGGGTTGTCAGAAGAAAGGCTGTTTCAGTGAGCAAAGAAGAGAACTAAGCAAGAATACTAAATTCCATTCTCACATCTTCTCAAATGATCTGTTTCCCTTTTGTAAATAGTTAAGTAATTGACCTTTTCTGTAGAGAAGTGGTCAGCTTTAATTCCTGTATAGTACTGGTATAAAATTTAAAGTTGAAATACATTTCCAGCAGGTAGAGACTTGTTACTAACCACTTAGATGGTGATGAATGTCGGGGAGTTAATATTATATTTAGACTTAAAGGGATCATGGAAACAATCTAGAAAAGCATGCCTATCACTTGCCAAAAGCAGGTATAACATGTATGTAATCATGTGTTGCCTCTGCTTGAGGATCACCCGCATAATTGGGAAAAACAGAAATTGTGAGGTAATTTGCAGTTTCCTCAAAATTCAGGAGTTGGTTAGTGGATATAGCCCTATGTGTTCAAGGAATTTTTAACTCTCACAGGTATGACTTGTAAAAGCAGAAGCCTTTCTTAGTTGCTATCTTTAATACTGCAGTTTAGATGCAAGTCTGCTGGCAGAAAACTGCAATAACTCAAACTGTTAATAATCAAGGTCATTAACAAGTTCAGGAATGTTTTCTAAACAGTTGTTCTTTGAGTCACTCCAACCCAGGGTCCTTGGGGAAATTCTGACTATTGTACCAATAAAAGATCAGATCTGGAAAACCTGTTCGCAAATTGCTGTTTTCCTCTGAAAGGATATGATTTTGTACTTGTTCTTATCACATATTGAGGTAAAGCTTGTGACTAACAAAGTTTTCTAGGAAGTTTTCTACCTAAGAAAACAGAATGTTGATAAAGGCACTTGAAGTAGTCAATATCAAAATAGCTGTGAACATTTATAGAAAGCTTCTATTGCACAAAATCTGATAACATCTGTTTACAGCAATTTTCACTGATTTCCTTGGAGTAGGTTGTCTTGGATGAGAAAGTTGCATGAGAAATGCAATACTTGGTTGTATTTTTTTTTTTTTCATTACTGAAATTCTTTAAAGGGACCGGGGATATGGTCTTGCCTTGAGTATAGAAGGTTTTGAGATATTGATCCCAACTGACCAAAATCATATTATCAGATTAACCAAATATTACGTTGTGAGTAAACTGCATTAGGTTGGATTCCAAAGATTTCAGAGTTATAAAAAGTGTCACTGATAGCAGCAAGAGCATGACTCTTTTACAACAGTGCTTTCACAAAAAGACAACATAACTTAGTATTACTCAGCTAATAAATTGAGATTAATTTCCTGAAAGATAATCATCTCTCCTCATAGTTTAGGAAGTTGCTGCTCAAATGCAGGCAGTTAGGTACCTCTAGAGATGACTTAGCAATGGTGTCTTACAGCTTTATACAAATATCTCTATTCACTCAAGCCTAGATCAGGCAATTGCTTCTTATTCTTAGTAATTAATACTGAAGATGTATTAGCTTTGAAGATGTTGCATAAATTGCACCTAGTTTGCTGATAGTAAGCATGCTCTTGGCATCTAATTTTAGATAGCTTTTGTTTCTCATCCAGGGAAATAATTTTAAATCTGCAAGGTCAGATTTTTTTTTCTCCCCTCCTATCCCCTACTCACTGGTGTAATCTGACTGACATTAGTTCAGATGAACAGGAGGAATTGGGTATAATGTTTTTTTGTTTGTTTTCTTCTTGTCAGTGTTCTTAAAAGCGAATTTCGTGTCTTGTCTCAGTTTAGTCATGTTTTAGTCAGTTTTGTTAATAAAGAACATTAAAATGTAGACATTTAGGGTACTAAATGAATCTAGACAAATGAAAACAGTGCTGTTAGATTAAAAACAAACAAAAAAATGCTTAGCATTTTTTTGCTGCTTGTATTTTTTTGCCAGGAATATGAACTGAGCTAAATACAGTACTAACAAACACAAGTCCATTCTCTAGGAAACTGTAAGGCTTTAATGTTCAATACAAGATAATACTTTTAAGTTAAAGAAAATAGCTTGTTAAGAATTTTTTAGGACAACTTGGACTTAGACATGAATTTCTCTGTATAATTTTACAATTATAAATTATAAAATTTTAAAATACAAATTTGTATAATTTTACCATATATAGAAATCATCATGGCTTCATCCTTATTGTGATCTTCCCAAGGGGTGCTTTTCCTTCCAAATATTTCACTTGGCATGGAATTTGCATGTTTGTTTTAATCCTGGCTCTTGTAAATATTATGCTGAGTCCTATTGCCTTACCCCAATACGCAGGTCCCTCTGTGCTGTGGCCTGCACTGTTGTTTCACAAACTAGATATGTCCTTTTTCTCCATGATATGATGATTCCTGCACCAAGATAGTAGCAGTGCTTATAGGTTAGAAGTAGTCACAACACTGTCTGTTTAAAAAAAGGAGCTTGAACTTGGGTTGCCTGCAGATTCCATCTATTTTAGTGGGATATTGAGGCCTTAATACAAAAAAAAAAAAATACCAGATTTCTGAATTAGATTAAGTGATGGAATGATAGAGCCTGGATATAGGTTTGGTAGTAAGTGCTGAAGGTATGTGCATGCTTGGGGTCATTTAGAGTGGTTACCCTGCTTTAAGTTTTCTTCTTCCAGCCCTCTACATGATAAAGTTTTCTTATGGCTTCCTCCAATACAAGGTGAGATGAGATTCAGTTCCTAAGTTTTTTGGTTTTTGTTCTGCCTTCCATCCCCCACACATGTTGATATTGAAAATGCATAACTAATTTTTAAGGTTATCTTCCAGATGTTTTAGAAGCAGGGGAGTGCTAGGGGAAGGAGAGGAGAGGGGAGGGCTTTAAAAAAAAAAAATTGCTTTTTCATAGGTTTACATTGATTACTATTAGTACACATGCTCTCTTTCTTTTTTGAGCCTTATGACTGCTTGTAGACTCAACTGCCTGTGTAGACTCAACTGCGTGAGGCTCTTAACTGTGTTTTATTTCTATTCAGGTTACCTGAACTCATCTTATCTGAATACATTTTAACAAAGCAATGTGAAGTAATTCTAATGATGATGCTTAGAATATTCTCAAAGAATGCTCTATGGAAAATCTGCCAACATAGCATGTCTGTCACTATCCTTGTGTATCTTCTTAACAAATACCATTTTAAAAACTAAAACTACAATATAGATAGTGATACGTGAGTCTTTGCCATTTTGAAACAATACAGTCTTTTGCACTATGGCCATTATTTTGAAAAAGTATGTAGAAGTGTGCTACTTTAACCTTCTGAGTTTTAATTCACCTGGCTAGCAGAACTGCAATCATGATGCATACTCATTGCACAACATTTGTGATTTGTACCAATATTACCTATTTGAGCTACATTAACTAGTTTTATTTAAAAAAAAAAATGATATGGCTTGAGCTGAACATGTGGCTTAAAGCTGTTGAAAGGAGAAAGGCTTACCCAAGTTCTTTGAACTGCCTGTGTTTTACTTGGCAATGAGTCAAATACAGTTTTGCTAATCTTGTAGAGAACTCTTCCTGTTGTCATCGCTGGCAACTAGGTTTACAGCTGTAGGATCTCAATTTGTCCCTAGGTTCCCTGAGATCTGCTTCAGAACCTGAAGCAATGGAGTCCTAATCCTCAGCTGAGGACTCTGACTTCTGCTGTAATAAGAGTCTGCGAGCTATGAACATTTTATGTTACTGAGCAGTAGAAAAACAAGCTGTAAGTAAAGGAAAAACAGCAGTTCATGCAGTGTGCCCCTCAATATTTCAATGTTCCTTCATGCTCTTGGCCTCATCCTACAGAACCGTGATTTTGTACAGTAGTTACTATAATATGTCTCAGGGTATTGCTGTAATAAATAATTATAACAGTAACAACACAACAAGGCACAGCAACTTTCACTTTTTACTTCAGAAATGAATCTGCCTGTGAAGCAATTTTCTTCATTATGCATCACTTGAAAGCATTTTGCCTGCTCTTACAGTATCCTTGCAGATGCTTTTTTCAAGTTCACGTCCCACTTTTTTCTCTATCTGGGTACATGTTTCATTCTTCTGACTTTATTTTAGTGGACAAAGTGTCAGGGACATTTTTGTGTGTGAGAGAATAGGAGATTTCAAAGACAGCCACTTGACATACAAATAAGCTGCAAAATCAAGTGGGGTGAGTTCTCTCTTTTTAGTATGATCTTCCAGCTTGAGGAGTATCAAGCCTCTGTGCTTAATAGCCTTAACGTATTACCCAGACAGTTTGTTGTGGCACAGGTGAAAGATTAAGAAACAATTGAAATTCTAACGCTGTTATGTGCTCATTCGGGAAGCAAGGGTGACACGAGCTTTTGACTAAGTTCAGTCGCAGAAAGGAAGCATGCAGAGGGTGGAAACAGGGATGGGCTACTGAGGATGAGAGCAGAGATATGGCCTGAGCTTGCAAGAATTAAGGTAGGAAAATCAAAGCTCAGCTGGCATCAAATCTAGGGAGGCATGTGAAAGATGGTTAAAGGAGGCCTCCTTGTTATATCAGCAGCAAAAGAAAATTCTAACTAAAATGGAGGCCTTGCTATTCAATGGGGGCCAGGGAGTCCAGTGATTAAGGAGAGAATGAAGTACTAAAAGTGTATCAGTCCTCCCCTTTCCTGGATCTCTCTCACCATTCACCTGCTGCTGGCAAGGTTTGTCCCAAGAACTTCGTGCCCTCAGACTGCTGATAGAAGATGAGCAGAGCCTCATCAGACTTCTCTACTGTGGAGGAACTTCCCCACTGTAGGGAGAACTTAGTCAACTACATGTGCAGAAGTCCATGTATCTCAATGGCATGGCTCTAGAGGTTTTGAGGGAGCATGGCTACAACCTTGCAAGGCAACTCTTTGATTTTCATATTGACAGTTTTGAGGAGACTCCTGAGAAGTGGAAAGATAAAATATCCTACCCATTTTCAAGAAGGGCAAGGAGGACCCAGGGAGCTACTGGTTGGCCTAACTTCAGTCCCTGGGGAGGTCGTGCTGTACATTCTCCTGAAAGCCATTTGCAGACACCTGAAAGACAAGATAATTATTGGGATGGTCAGCATGGTTGTACCAAGGCCAAATTATGCTGGACAGCCTCATAGGCCTTCTGTGATGAGATGACTGTCTTGAATATATCTTGAATTGAGCAAGGCCTTATTTATGGTCTCTCATGGCATTCTGCTTGTTAATTTGACAACGTGTGCTAGATAAATGTGTAATAAAATGCATCACTGGACAATTCAGGACAATTCAGTTATGGTCCATTGTTAGTAGTGTCCGTCTGGAACTGATGTCATAGCCATTACTGCTGCTTGCTCCCTAGATGATGGGATGGAGTGCACTCAGCAAATTTATGGACAATACCAAATTGTGGGCAGCAACTGTTTTGCTGGAGGTTAGGGTTGCTATTCAGGACCTTAACAGGCTAGACAAATGAATGAACAGGACTCTTACAAAGTTCTGTAATGACAAACACAAAGTTCTCTATCTGGAATGTAATTATCCCATGCAGCAATTATCCCATACAGAGGAGTAGATGAGACCTGATGATCCTGGTGGCCAATAATATGGGAGTCAACTAGCAACATATCTTTCTGGGAAAGGCAGCTGGGGCATACTGGGCAATATAAGAAAGAAGGTAGCCAGCAGACTGAGGAGAGTGTCTCTTCCATTCTGTTTAGACCATGCAAGAGCAGATCTGAAGTACTGCGTCAAATTGTGGACTCCCCAGTACCTGAAAGACTTTGACATATTTGTACATCCCATGGAGGACCATCCTGATACTTAGAGAGTTCAAGTATGTAACACAGGATTAGCTGAGAAAACTGGGTTCATTCAGCCTTAAGAAGAGAAAACTAAAGAAGCGTGGTCTATAAATACCTAGTAGGAAAGTATGAATAAGACAAAGCCAGACTCATATTGGAGATACATTTATTGCCATTTACCATATTATTGGGTAAGTTGGGATACAGATGTTTCTGATTAGTTATAAAAAGATTTACACAATGAGGGTATTGAAATATTATCTTGGTTTGCTTTAAGAAGCTGTTCTCCAGCTGTCTAGAAACTGTCTCTGTCCTTCAGGAGAGGTTCAGAACTTGACTGGACAAGTACCTAGGCACCCTAATGTAATTAGTCCTATTCTGAGCAGAGTTGTTCAGATGACTTCCAGAAATCCCTTCCAGACATAACTATATAGAAACATAATTCTATGCAAGTCAGCTTTGAAGCTTTTCTTTGAGAAATTTGGAGAAAATGACTTAGTCGCATAATCAGCAGTTTTATTGTCATAAACTATTTTGGAGACAAATGTACCTGAATAGGTTTACCCTGACTTATGTCCATATATCTTCTACTTGCTAATTTGCTCTCAAACAGGATAGGTCTGCTTTATGATTCAGTGCTAAGTATGTTATTGAAGAGGGGAAGGCTAAATTCTCAAAATCACACCAAACTGGAGACTTCCTAATTGCTCTTCTTGCGGGCCTTTTAAGTGAACTTTAACGTGTGTGTTACACTAACGCAAAAATTCAATGCTTCAATACTATTTCTGGTTTTGGTCCTTTTGTCTTGAGTAACATTTTCAGATCTCTTTATGAATCTGATCAACAACTTAGATAAGAGGTGCTTCTTTCATCAGCCAGTAAAGTCCCCTTTCAGCTCAAAAGATGCATTGGTCCCATATCAAATCTGCTCAAGTTTAATGTTCTCATGTACTTGGTAACATTACTGGTATTGCACCATCTCCTTATAATACATAGAAAAAAAAAAAAAAAGAAAAAAAGATGTCTAATCTTGGTTCTTGAGATAATATCGTGGTACCTTCCCATTCTCATCAAATAACTGTAGATATAGGGTTTATGAGGGAGTGGGGAGGAAAAAATCTCTGAACAGGAATGAAATGTAGAACCTGGCCAGCTTTGTTTTCCTTAATCCTCCAGAAAATTCTAGTATTTAAGGCATTTCATTCTTGCCTTTCCATAGAAATTTGAGTAAATAAGAGGCTATAAGATGTAGTCCAAGGAAACTTCAAAAAAGCTGAGAGGAAGAATTTTTGAGGCATATTGATGCAAAATGGTCTTGCTTTGCCACTGGGATACGCTATTCCCCCTTCTTGCTGCTTACAGCAGAATGGTACTATGATAGTTTTGCTACTCATAAAACATTACAGAGTTGGTATTAACAATCTCTTCCAACTGCAGCTCAAAGGTTATTCTGCAACTGTGGTATCTTTGCAACAGATTCAAAGGTGCAGAGCAAGTGGCAATGAATATACACAGTCTAAGCTTTGTGCTCTGGGTAATTACTCTTTGTAGTCTTTTGCTGCTAACTTCGTGGTTCTACTCATCTCCTATTCTGACCTGGAGAAGTAATGGGAAGGTACATCTATTTTAAGCAAGTTGATGCAGAAATTGTCATTTTTGCTCACTTCGGTCTATGCAACAAGTTTATTCTCTTCTGGTTACAAGAATTTTGCATCTCTAGGCAGCTCTGCATTCTTTTAAGCTTCATTTCTCACATAGCTCACTGAGTTAAGATACATTTTAATTTTATGTTATATGCCCTAATTTTTAATTATGAAGTCCTTGGGCATATCTTACATAATTGGACACATTTCTGAAACTCTTGGAACATCTTGCACATTGCTGTGCTGTTAAAAATTAGGACAAGTGTACCCATGAATATGGAGATCTAGTGTCTGCTTTACTGAGTAGAGCAAGTGGCTTGTTAGTGTTGCCTCAAAACAGCAGGTCTGCTATTTTTGATGAGGAATGATTTATTTTATCAAACCTCTCTTATTGAACAAGATTTAATTGGATCAATATAGAACCAAAATACGAGTCCTTCTGAAGAACATAAGGTTTTATGACCCAGCACAAGCCATAAATGATTCTTCTTTAGAACTAGAACAAGTTCATAAAGATCCAATGACACTAATTCAGGTAAAATTAGAATACGGTAATTATATATTACACTAAAAAGGATGAGACTTACTAGTTTTCAAGATAGCAGTTAGTTGTATCCATCCTGATGTTTCATCTCTTGTGCTTCTGTTAGGGAGTTTCAGGGAAGCATATATCGGGGCTTGTGTCCAAGACTTGGACAGGAACAATTCTAATGCAGATGGAACTGTATTTATAATTATTCTCTCCTGCCAAATGACTTATAAAAGTTCAGCTCTAGTCATAGGTTTCATGACAAGTGGGAAAATAACTTGTTCAAGATAGAATGCAAATTAAGGACAAAGTTCGGCTGACTTCTAGAATGTATAATTATTCTTTGATAAGTCACAATGTTAGACAGCTTTATTTAAATTTTGTAGACTGAAAAAAAAATTGTTGGCTGAAGAAATGGCAGGAGAGAGGAACTTAAGAGGTGTTAATTCTTGAAAAATGTCAAATTGACCTTGAAAAATAAATCCAGAGGGCATTAGGAAAAACCTTTCCTAAAAGCAAAATTAAATTACAATAGTGTGCTGATGAATCTGCTATAGAAAACAGTATAGATGGGCTGTATTGTCCAGTAATTCACCTTTGAGGGTCTGATGTACAAAGATCCTATTGTAACTACTGTAAACTACAAAGTATACTGCACGGTATGATGATATGGAGCAAAAAAAAGCATCAATAATGATGACAAAAAAATACAAAACACAGAAACAACCCAAAAGCAGCAAGACTGCCTGAAAAGCAGTGCCAGAACAACAAGATTTGAAAGCTTGAATATAGTGTGTAAGCAAAAAACATGATTAAGGATATGAGGCTGCCACTTTGCAATGCTTCAAGAGCTGTACAAAACAATTGGTACTGAAAGTCAACATTCCTAGTGTACATCATCATTATAATTGTTAGGAACCTGATTTTGAGCTGGTGTGCGTTTGAGCTGTGTGTTTTTATGTGTACCTACTTACTGTGTGTTTATACAGATAATTACTTACATGTATGTAACATAGATTTCAGTGTCGAAATACTAGCCAAGAAATTGACAGTTGGAGGAAAAATTCCTGTGCTGCCTGGTATGGTTTATTCCAGGTAAAACTTGTCCTAAAGCACTTGATTATTTTTCCCCTTTACTTTTAGGCTAGATTGTATTATACCTTCTTGTTCCCATGCCACAGGGCAGTGTTTTGACCTCAAACAATACAGATGCACAAGATCTGGCCTTGAGCAAGCTGGATGGCTTACACAAAGCAGTGTGCTGCTGTGCAGAGGTGATAGCTTGAGTCCTGGAAGCACTGTAGCTTTCATCAGTCATAGCATTGCCTGTAGTCCTGTCTGCATAGCTCTGCTTTTATCTCATCTCAGAACTGCATTGCACAGTTCGAATGCAAAAGATTGGTCTTCCTTTTACCTAATGGGAATCTTAAGCCAAAAGAGAACGATATTCTTTAAAGTTTGCAAGAAATGGAGTAGAAGAGAGAAGAGAGAGAGAGAGAGAGAGAGAGAGAGAGAAAAAAAAAAAAAAAGTGTATGAGTCTCAAAGACTGGTTTGAGGGCAAAAATGACCAAAACCCAGGTGGCTTGAAAATGGCATATAAGTTCATTTGTATATTAGGTAATTTTATATATGCAATGTAAATACATAGTAATTATGTAACTTTGGTGATTTTTTTTTTCTTGCTATCCTGGAGTTTCTTTCAGACAAAGTCAGTATCAGCAGTAGGTCCATGCTGTAACACATAGGACACAGTGTACAAATGTGCTTGATATCTGATTTGTATCCATTCAGCAACAGCAGTCTCTCCCGAGTATGCTAAGCTTACTGTGTATCCACACATCACTATATTTCTACCCATGGATCCTGTAGATATTAAGTTACCTGTAACTGGAATACAGGCTGTCTGTGCAGACTTTCAGGATGATGCTTTTACTTCAGTATATCCCATTTGATTCTTATACTTCAGGATGTCTAGAAAAGTAATAGATCTTGCCTAAAGTAGTATGACATGAATTAGTTTGAAATGTTTAATGATATATTTGGTGTTGCAAAACCCTACTGTTCTAATTTTGAAAAACAGATGTATACCAGTGGAACTGCATCCCTGACAGTCTCTGAGGGTTTGGTTCTATTATTGTAAATACATATATATTATTATATTATATCACCTAAAAGTGCACATGTATTCTTTAAGGGACTTTGGATAGAGATGTAAACTATTCCCTGGGGCAGCGGTACATTTTTGATCCCAGGTTACGTTTGTTGTGTAATTGCAGCCTTGTTAGTATTGTATGCTAGAATAATAGGAAAACATGAGGATTGTAGCATAATTTAGGTTGGAAACAACTTCAAAAAAAAGGTAGTCCAACTTCCAACTCAAAGCTAGGTCACGTCCAGTCAGATCTTGACAAACTCTAAGAATGGAGACAGCCCAATCTCCCTTGGTAACCTGCTCCAATGCCTGACTATCCTCTTGAGGAAGAAGTTTCTCCTCATAACTAAGAAAATCTTTCTTGTTTCAATTTATGCTCTTTGTCACTTTCTTCCCTCCTCCTCCTCCATACACCTCTGAACTGGATGCTAGTTGTTCTTCTCTTTGAGCCTGCAGTAGAAAGGCCCAGGAGATGTCAGTGAAGACTGATGCAAAGCACATATTGAGTACCTCGGCCTTATGTGTCTGTTGTTACTAAATTACCCACCCTATTCAGCACTGGGACTGCATTCTCCTTGTCAAACCTTTTACTATTAACTTAGTGATAGAAGCTCTTGTTGCCATTGGCATCCCTTAAAGATCTCAAATCCCGATGAGCTTTATTTTACTACCACCAAAGCTGCGTGCCTTTTCAACCTCTCTAAGTTTCTCCCTTGTCCCCATGAGTTCCCTGTTTAGCAACACTAGTCTCCTGATATTCAAGAAAACAAGCAGATATGTCAGGATATATACTTGGAGGATACTGTCCTTGCCAGCCTTTCTTAGTAACTTTGACTTTAGAGTTTCCCTCTCCTATGTGATTCTACCTACCTTGAATAAGCTGAAATAGGCTCTTCTGAAGTTCAATATCTTTATCCATTCATTGCAACACTCTAGTCATATAGGTTGTCCCACCACATCTCAGTAATTCCAACAGTGTTGCAGTTCTGTGACAACTTTTTTGTCTTGCTTTTCCCAGGCTGTGTGCATTTGTGCTAATACTTTATTATTCCAGAGACCTTTCTGGTACTCATCACCTTGCACATTTTGCTGCCTACCTCTGTCTATTCTTTTCTTATCTAACAGTGGATTGACTCCTTGGCTGTTCCTAGTTAAGAGGTCTCCTTAATTGACCAACCTCCTGGCAAATATGTTTTTGCCATTTTTATTGGGAGAATCATGTCTCTCCCCAGGAGTCTGACTCTCAAAGAGGATCCCTTGTTCTGCAAGCTAAATCACTTGATTGTACAGCTGATAACTTCACTAGTGTTGCCTGCAATCCATTTCCTGAAAAAAAATGGATCTGTGTGCTTTATTTTACAAAAACTGCTGATGAACCAGCTGTTGACTAAAAGCTGTGGTAGTGTCATCGTGCAAAACAAAAATCAAACACTGGGGATAATGGCTACATTCTGGTTTATTGCAGTGGAGGATCAGGTGTACAAAAGTTTGACATGCCTGTTGAATTACAAATACATGCTTTAAAAAACCCTGATTTGCATGTCTTTATGTGTTCTTGAATGCAATTGGTAGCTATTATTATTTCTCAGAGCAAGTTTAAAATCTCTGTGCTTTTTTTGAACTAAATTGCTGCTTTTGGGTCACTGTATATCTCATGGCTGGGGGAGGAGGAATAAGGGGAAGAGTTGAGTTACTGCTGTCATGTATATCCAACCCTTGCTGTGTTAATCCAATGCTGACTGCTGTTTCTTCTCCCCAGGAAGCACTTTTTAAAGTCTTTAAGTGCTTTTGAGAGCAAGAGGGTAAATGTTCTGTAATGACTTTAAGTTCAGCAAGCAAATGCAGAAGTTTCTGGAAAAGTTAGAGAAGAAGCTGACAAAATCTGTCAACGGTAGATTGGGAGAAGCATATGTTGTTAACACAGTGGGGTTCCACTGGTGCATAGCAGTAAATAGTTAAGTAATACATAAATAGAGTTTTGCATTTGAGCAGATCCTTAGAGACTCAAAAATCATCACAGCATAGTTTTAACAGACTCTTTTTTTTATAAAGAGGGCAGGTTTGAGAGAGATTCTGTTTCTAGCATTCCAACCAAAATCACGTTAGCAAGTGAATTAGTAGGTTAAAAAAGGAAGAAAGTTTACTGGGGAAAATTTATAGGTACAAGGAAAGCTGATTCCACCCCCTTACCCCTACCCCACCAGGTTTGACATACAGGGACAAATTCTGCTCCAACGTATCTCTTTGCATCTTTGCTCCTGTTGCATAGAAAAAAAATGAAAGTAGAATTTGGTTAGTTACTCTTTTGGTGTGTAGGTTATATTTTAGTGATCCAGAAACAGGACTTTTTCCATTACTGAAAGGAAGTCCTGCTTTTTCTGGAGTGGAAAATGAAGACTTATTATAAGTTCTCATTTATTTTAGTAGCAGTCTATTCCTTTTAAAAGATTATGGTAATAATCTGAGCAATTCACAAATCAGTAGAAGGTAGATTCAAGTGTTACAAATAAAATAAGGCCTTCAAAGTAACATGATTCCTTTTCCTCTATAGAAACTCATAGTGTGAGAGGAGATGACAGAAGCCACAGAAGTCTGCCAAGTCTGTTCCTATTGCCCAGAGGCAGGGGTCTCTCACTGAGGAGAGATTGTTTTTTTTGTTTTTGTTTGTTTGTTTGTTTGTTTGTGTTTTTTTGATCCTTGCTTTTTCAACAGGAAATTGCTATTCTCGCAAAGATGTTCGTGCAAGAAATTCCCCTCACCTCAGATTGTGTATCCACGTTGCTCAAATTTTAGGAGTAGAATAAGACCTGTAACTGTGACTGAAGCCTATGTGAAGGCACATAAAGATGCATGAGGTAGTTGTAAATGATTTGAGAAGAATGGTGGGCAGTTTTTAGACAGGAGCCATGCAGTGCTGCATCGCATAGAGTCTCCTCGAGGGGCAGGGAAGCCTTTCCACTTTCCATGTGAAATAAACACCAGAAATTGTATCCTATCAGATATGGTGGAGTTTGGTACTTAATGAAATTATTGTTGCTATCACAAGAAACTTAGAGCACTAAAGAATTTGACTTGATGTTCTGAGAGTAGAAAAAGCCATTTTCTTTCATTTTTGGAATAAAATTCAGTAGCAGCTTTCTCATAGTGCTAGTGATAGTTATTTTGTAAAACCAGCAAAAAATAGGAATGATGGTGCATTTCTCTCCTTTTGTGAGCTAAGTATTAATTCATTCTGATGACTTAACTGCATTTTTTCCTTTACGGCCTTCCAGCTATGTAGTCATGTAGGCCTAGCTAAGTTGTCCAGATTCTCAACTCTGACCAGAGTGCACTTTGCTTAAGGCTTATGTGTGCTTGTGTAAACTGTTTATTTTTTTTTCTTTGGCAATTGAACTGTATGTGGTTCTCAGATCTTTAACTTGTGCTGCAGTATGTATTACAGACAGAAGTTTGTTTTGTGAGGCAAATTTGGATAGGCTGTAACACCACTACTACTGAAGGATGAGGAACTCATCCAGTATTCTTAATGTTCTACAAAAGCATATATCAGTATGAAAGAAGTTAAGGCATCTTTACTTTTTGATCATGTATTTTTCTTTAATATTACAAAATGATTTTAAAACCTGCTGCAGGAATCCAAATCTTTTAAACTAAAATAATACTTCTTCAGGGATTCAGGGAAATATTTGTGATACTAATTTCATGGCTTTTTCAAAAAAAAAAAAAAAAAAAAAAGGTAAGCATGACATGATTAGTATATGTCAGGTTAACCTGCAATGATCCAAATGCCTCCAAATTTGTTTGCTCAAATATGTTTTGTCACACTTTTTTTTGGGGGGGTGTGTGGGGAGGCGTGTGAGTGTGCATACACATCTCCAAAAGCAGTAGCAGTGGGTAGCTCTTGTGCCTCCTGCTGTTTTCACGAGGAGTTAAACGCATTATCTTTAAACACATATAATGAACTGTTGGCTTGTCCTAATACACTTGATAACAGTCTCTTCTAGCTATAGTGCTTCTAGTCACTGTCATTGCATGAGTCCAGTCATGTCCATTCCTGCTTCTGATAGTTGGTAGTGTAGATGTCTAGTAAAGGCAAGAGAGCATGAACAGGACAAACCAATAATGTGTTTTACTTGCATCATTCATAGCCTTGGGTGTGACTATGGAGTATCAATCCAGAAATCTGCTAAATCTTCCTCCCCAACTAATTTTTTTCTCCCCTGTAAGCCAGATATAACTCTTGAGTTCATGAAGCACATGCCAAAAACTGATCTCTTGTTACAAGCTGAACAGTTTTATGTAGTATGAGGAAAATGCATCATCTTATATATACTTATCACTTGATAATATCCTTTGAGTCCTCTTTTTAAGGAAAACTATTATTTTCCTTGTTTTGCCTAATGCTATTGCTGCCTTTGTATAGACCTGTCAAATCTCTTGGTTCTCTTTTCAAGACTGAAGAGTCCTTCTATATTTCATTATTCTGTAACATTGATCATCCTTCTCTGCACCTCTTCTACTATTTATATCCTTTTTGATATAGAGAGATAGAGGTCAATACTGTACAAAATATTTATGACGCAACTACATTTGATTGAAGCAGCAGAATTTATTCTGCTTGCTACTCCTTCCTCAATTTTAAACATTCATTTTGTCTTTTCTGACTGCCAGGGAACAATAAACTTTTGGACTTCTCAGATTGTAGCACTGTGTGAAGGAAGAACAGTTGTGTTATTTTTGAGTGTTGCTAAATCTATTATTTCATTCGTGGTCACTCAACACAGTGAAATTATTCTGCATCTCTACATGACCTTCTTAGTCCCTGACTAAGCAAACTGTCACCTTTCTCTGTCTTTTTTTTTTCCTGATTGCTTATGAATTTTTGACTAGCTGAGCTTTCCTAGAAATTGAAAAGCCGTTTTCAGCTTCAAAATTAAGATGTAATATTTAGTTGATACACTATAGTATCTCATGGGAGTTTTGAATGTGATATTCTCCAGGTACTTCCTCTGTGTTGTGTTGTATGATAACTGAGTATATTATACTGGTTAGTCTTTATTAATGCACACAATTGGAGCGATCAGTAAGGGCATCCAAAGTGATTGGAAGCAAGCTTAATTTACTAGGGCTTGGAACAAGATAATTACTTCTTTCTCCTATTTATGAAATGGTTAACTACTTCAGAGGGACCTGGGGCACTCGTAGAGATAAAAGGAAAATGTACATAAGGCAGAGACTATAGTAAGAAGAAAATCAGTGTTTTTTTATTTTATGGTTGCACTCATCACGTGGTTTGCTCTTTATCTCATGAAGCGGCTTTGCAATTCTATCGAGTTCAGGATTTATTCTGTTTCTATCTTGATTAAAAAAATAGAAAAAAAAATCTGGTGCTATGTGAACTTCTTGTTCTGCCACCTGTAAGTACCCTTTTAACATTCAGACACCGATTTAGGGATTCGGGTGTGAGCGATTCTACCATGATTTCATGCCATTAAAGATGAGGAGAGCAACATGATGCCTGCCAGATACTTAGAAGCCAGACTGAAAATGAGAACACCTATTATTTTAGTGCTTTCCTATCACAAGAAGAGAGAGAAAAGCTAAGTAGGTGCCAGGCACTGTCAGCAGAAGTTCAACTAAGATTTAAAAACACACACACACAAGAAAAAAGACTTTTTTTTTTTTTTTTTTTTCCCCTAGCAACTTATGTTATACTGGTCAGAAGATGACATAAGTTTGATAGTTACTCTATATTCTAGATGTATAATCATCACATGCAGCTTTTGATAAGTTTGTCTCTTACTTCTGTATTGTTTTTCTTACTAAGCTTCAGAATAGCTATACAACCTCATGTTGGAGATTCCTTTTGCGCACTATCCTGTTTCTGGCAGATGGAAAAAATAATGTACTGATCATTTACTGGAATTCTAAAGAGTATCTTGGGATCTCTCTCAAGAGCTAGAAATTGGGGAGAGAGAGGGAGAAAAAAAAAAACAACAAAAAACAAAACATTATAACCCTTAACTAAAATCAGGTGTCCATTTTTTTTTAAGCTTTTGTTTGTTTGTTTTGCTTATGATGTTTTGATCTTCGCTTCTGTTTTTGTTTAGATTTGAATAATAAATCATTAAAGCACATAGAGCAGTTTGTTCTTTCAGACTAACAGTATTCCTCTGATCATAAATTCTAATTCTTTCCTATTTACTACTATATACTTATATACTACTTATTATATACTATAAATATATATCTAACTAACTTAAAGAGTAGGCTACCAGCACCATAATATTGATTCAGAATCATCTTTGTTTTCTGGAAACCATTACTATATAAGGGAAAGAAAAAAAAAAAAAAAAAGAAGATGGTTTACCTCATGTAATACCAGTACAAGTTACAAAACAAGTTAATTTGGAAGTGGTGGAGACTTGTGCTTGTTTGGGAAAAAGACATTTGTATTACAGTGTCTATGAGATTGACTGTACATGGTAGAAATCCATGAGAGCTGGGTTATAAAAAGAAGTAGCAATTGATGCAGATTCTCATGGGGAAAGAAACTTAAATGAGAATTTTCACAAATTTCCTCCTGTCCCAAGGGGGAGCTAGAGAAGGACAAGAACTTTAGAGGAAAAAGGGAAAATGCTGAATGTATAGTTTCTCAAAGGGGAAGGAAAGACACAAAGCTATATAGTGGAGCTATTCTCACATTGCTTTGATACTTCTGTGCTGTTCTGGAAGGCAGTGATAGTTGCAAGCTGTAGAATAATAATTTTTTAAAAAATCATGAGGTATAGGATATATAATTTAAAAACTGGGATGATCGATGGTTGGAGACAAGAACAGAATGAGGCTGCCTGTATTTGTAGAAATGTATGATCCTGTTCTTGTTACTTGTCTCATTGAAGTTCTTCAGGATAACCGTGCTCTCTCAGCTGATATTTTGTTATTAGACCACCAACTGCATAGTGCAGACATGTGAAGAAGTTAGTTGTAGTGCTGAAACCAGAAGGTATGCTAGAATAACTGCACTTGTAAAAATGCATTTTGGCATTTCCAAATTTAGCTTTTTTTTACAGTAGTTGTCTTAGCTGGCTACTGAATTTTTACTTTGATAAGCTTACAAAATAGGACTCTATCTTAGATATTTACCATTCATTCCAGCTTAAGAACGCTACTTTAAACAGAATCGTGTCTTAAATTCAGTAAGAATAGCTTCTTGTAAATTATAGTACAATACTGTAGGTATTATGCATACTTACTCTAGGTATTATGCATTACAATCTCCCTATTTTAGGATCTTTAGGATTATTAAATCAGCTGGAGAGTCTAAAGGTATAGAGCCCTAAAAATTCTGTGTCAATTCCATTAACTTATTTGCTGTAATTTATCTCCTTTTCACCCAAAGGTTTTTCTATGGCACTACATTTTTTGTTGTTGTTTGCTTTTCTTCTAAGTATATTAGTCTTTGAAAGCAGCTATACTTTAGAATAAATTGCTGTATGAAGTAACTGATTGGAATCCTATCATCCTACTAAATAATACACTGACTACTCTTGTCTGTGATCTATTGTTTGCTCCTTTGGCATAGGCTAGATGATTTGCACATTTATGAGTTATTAAGCATCTTCTATACACATCCTCTTCTGCCTGATTCTGAAACACAGAATGATTAAGGTGGGAATGGACTTTTAGAGATCAAAACCTCTAGACCAAAACCCCTGTTCAAGCAGAGTTACCTAGAGTGCATTGCACTGCGTTGTATCCAGGGGAGTTTGAACATCTCCAGAGAAGGAGACTCCACATTCTCTATGGACAACCTAGTTCCAGTGCTCTGTTGCCCTCATAATTAAGAAGTTTTTCCTCAAAATCAGGCAGAACTTCCTGTGCTTCCGTTCGTGGCCATTGCCTCTTGTCTTATCACTGACTGTCACTGAAAACAGCAGGCTCCACATTTATTAATTTTAGTCTGCATAAGATTTATATTTTTACTGCAGTGCAGGAGGGAGAAATGAAGCCAGGGTCAAAGGGGAGCATAAATTGTTAGCTTTCACCAGTTAATACTATCCTCTCTTATCACTCTCTGTGGTTCAGGAAATTTATTTTATCTTCTTTTAATCACCTACCTCGATTATGCTAGTAAACAAGAGGAATGAAGATAAAGGACAAAATAAACAAGCATAAGGTCATGCCTTGTATACTACATCTAGGATAACATAAACATGAAAGCTTGATTGAAGTTACTCATTAAAATACTGCTGCTGCTGGAAGAGGTTGAGGGGTAGCTCATTTGAGTGTGATGTGGGAGATTTGGGGTCACCTGGTGGACTGAATTCTCTCCAAGGGCATGCAGATTTAGACCTCTGTTTATTGGAGGAAGAATCTTCCTTGACATCTTCATTACAGAAGACCAGGCAATGTTAACTGAATGCACAGTCAGATATAAAGATATAAATTTGCAACACCAAGTTTATTTAAATATGAAATAAAAAGTTCTGGACAGTCTGTATGCAAAAAATCCCAATATGTAACTAAGGTTAAAAAAAATAGAAGCAGTATTTTCTATGGTGATAAATGCTACACAATGATTTTGCAATAACTATAGCAATATTGTATTTAGTGGTCATCACTAACAGTGAAAGGGTGTTAGCAAATAAGCAAGAAGCAAATAATCTTCCTTCTTCCTCTCACCATTTTTTACTTTTCACATAGTACGACTGATCTATGTCCCAACTAAAGGCTGCTTTGGAACCTGTTTTATTACTATCTTTCTAACCATTGTGGGATCCAGGCAGCTAAGGGATAAGCTTTCTCTGCTTTTCAGACCTACCTTCTTGAAGCTGAGTTATTCTCTGTAGTTATGTTGGAAAATAATTGACTTTATTCGCATATTGAAAGACAGGCAAGTTTTTATTTCACGTTTTGCAGAGCAAAACTGTATCAGATATGTTGCTCTCTTCTAGCATAAACTGTAAAGAAGGGTTGATGGTTCTAAACTTCAGGGGAAATTGAGAATCCTGAGGATAATTAAAACGTTACCATACTATGTCTAATAATGCTGTACATATTACGACGGCTATTACCATAATGGAAATACCTGAGCTTTTACTAATATCTTGTTTTTCTCCTTAATATGAAGGTTTCTATATGCTTAAAAGAGGGAAGAAAAAAAAAAAAAAAAAGGCCATTTTAAACAGTAATGGGAAGCAAGTGCTGTCATTACACTTTTTCTACTGTGAAAATAGCTGTGTGCTTTTCTGACTGAATAATTCCTATTAAATTTCATTGTGTAGACAGGTAAAACCTCAGTTACTACATCAGCTGAAGAAGTGTCTGATTATGGGAGCATCTTCTTCTTGCTATATAAGAAATAGGTTAAATAAACAAAGCAACATACAATTTAAGTCAGTGTAAGTAGATAGACTGTCAGTAAAAGTATGCTAGTAAATGGGCAACCAGTTGAACATGTTATATTTTAATTTGCAGAGACAAAAATGACAAGCAATTTATTTACATAAAACTGTACAAAAGCAAATTAAATTATGTAAATATTTCATAAATAGAGGTGGACTAGCGTTTAATACATTTTGCCATGTTTAGCATAGTTGCGTGCATAGTGACTCATAATAAACAATGATAAATTGTTTTCTGCTTCACTATCAACATCCAAGTTGCAGAACAATAGTCAATGATTAATATTACAAACAGATCGTACCACACTGAATGCAAGTGCTTTAAAATTTAGGAAGATGTCTGAAAGTATACCCCAGGTAGCTGGAAAATGACGTCTTCTTCCACATATTTACGCTCTTCCATCAAGGAGACACTGTATATTTATTTATCACCAAAGAAACATACAGAAAATTATCTTGTTGTTCAAGTTCCTTACAAGTCTTTAGTGATGACTGTACTTGTGGCAGGTTCGCTTAGCTTTACTCTTTATTTTCTTGCTTGACAGCTTCCTAGGGTAGTCTTTCAGCCCATCGTTTCAATCCCATTTAAGTTCTTCCCCCACATAAAAAATAATGTTTGACTTTTTTTTTCTTTTCTTTTTTTTCCTGAAACTCAGGCAGCAGGCCAGTCAGAAACCATATTGAATAAGCATAGTGGATCTGAGATCCTGAATGAGCATTAGATTTTAGACCAAAGCTATTGAATTTTCTAATACATAAAAAGTTATATATTAACGCTTCAATCTATAAAAGTGCCCTAATGTAAAATACATGCAAAGCTCATTTGAGTTTCCCATGGAAGGAAATAAAAGGCTGACTCCTATACTGTACAACCAAAATGTAATGGCAGCTAAAAGCAATTAATAATAATAATAAAAAAGAATTGTTCATTTTCCTGGCAACATGACCTGATGACACCTTGATAAACGACTATAATATAGACTGATCATGGTTTTCCAGGCAGCGGATTTAAAAACAAATGAAAACAACCCCCAACCCCACACAAATATTAATTAAAAAAAACTCTCAAGATGTACTTAAACCACAGCCTCGTGTTAATAATGCTTAAGACTGGTCCATTAACTGAGTTTGGCAAAAGGCTTGTTTTTAAATATATTATTTATAATTTCTCAGAAAATAAACACAGGTAAATATACAGGTTCAAAAAAGTTGGGAATAGCCCCTTGTCCCTCAGTGTCCAAACCCAACTACCACATTACCATAATAACAGGTATAAAAGGCACAGTTGCATATTTTGCATTCACCCTAATTATTTTTATAGTTTTATTTGTTTATTTTTATATAAAAGCACTCTATTTATGGAGTGGCACCAGATTTTAACCTATTTCAAATAAAAAGAAAAATACCAACACAAAATATATTTGTGTCATGCCAGGTCAGAAGAGTAATCAGCATGTTAATAGTGGCTAGTTCTACTAGAATTACTGAGAATACTTACAGTACATAGATTTTCTTCAAAAATTTTTTTCACACCCATTTTAATTCTAAGGAGATGCACACAAGTAAAGTACTTAATGGCATGACTGTCTTATGTGGTGCAAAAATTGGTGAGTGACTGCTGATCCATTTAATCTGAAGGTCTTCTATGACCTGTATTATTAGCTTTATAGAAAAAGGGTTTAACAATATATTGAAACAAGCTATCTAATGTTCTTTTTTGTGTTTATTTTTTAAATAAAACAAATTCTTACTAAAGAAAAAAACCTGTTGAACATTTGTGTTATGCAATTGTGTATTCTGTTGAAACGTGCAAGAAAAATGTGTATACATTACATAAGCATTTTAGAAGCATTTTTTAACAGGTACTTACAGATTATACAAAGCAGTAACTGCTCTATGCAGTCTCATTACAAAGTACTAGTTTGCATCTCTCCATTTTATTTGAATAATTAAACATAAAAATGTTCAATCATTATTTATCTTTCATTTAATATTTTCTTTCTAAAATGTGCCCATTCCTCAAATGCTATACACAAACTAGTGCTACATGAAGAAAGTAAACTTTAGCAAGGAGAATGGAATGGCCCACAAGGCCACATCCTACTATTCTGAGGAGAAGTGAAGTCAAAGGACAAATGTGATGAGTTGTACTGATTTTAGCAACCTCTACTTAGGCCATTTAAGACATATACTCTATGTAATTCTTCAAAGCAAGAAACTACCCAAAGCTACATCATGACTAAAATATACTAGAGAGCCGTCTAGCCATGCCTTACTTAACGTCAGGTTAAACATCCAGGGTTTTGAATGCTTTCCCCCTTCTCAAGCTGCCCTTGCTGTGTTGTCCGATTGTCAGATTCATCTGAATGTCTGAGCGGTTTTAATTATTACTACATTGTCAGCTTACTAGCTGAAGTTCTGCACGCTTTGTTGCTTTTATTGCACAAAAACCTGTTTCATTTCCTGTTCTTTTCAAGAAGTGCTCATCATGAGAATTGTTACAGCCCAGAGCTCTTGCATATCGTGGTCACTTGGTTTCTTTTTGACTTGTCTTGACCTACTGCTGTGCAAGTATCATATCACTGTTTATTACAGCATTTTCTACCTGCCCTATGCATTGAGTCTTGACATTGGTTAGTATTGCACTTCACTTGGCTTTAATGCACTTGTGTTTCAAGAAAACCTGCATCATATCTTTGATACAACTGAAGCAACTGGTAAGCTGCAACACTGATGACAAAAGACTTAGCAAGCATTCCTTGCATTCTGAAAAAAAAAGGCGTCATATTTGACTTGTAATATGCTCTTGTCACTGCTTCATACCATCCTCCACACTCTCCTTCCCAGTCTCATTAACACAGCCTTCTATTACTATTTTTAAATTTTGATCTTAAAAAAATCCCTGGAACTGCAAGTATTGTATCATATGCAGCATCTGCTGCACCACACCATGCCCTTCTGAAAAAAAAATTGAATCTGTTCCTTTGGGCATTCAAGTCTAAACGCATTGGGAAAAATAGCATGTCATCTGGGCTTGTGAACTGTGCAAAATGTAACTGAAGGTGTGTTATGTGTACATATGTATATTTGTGAATACATTAGTCTTCTAAGCCAAGCCCCCATACTGAGCAGTTCCCCTGATCCATAGTATGATCTTTGGCCTTTTTATTATTACGGTCTCCCCCGCCAGGTGTTGGTCTTGTCCAAAATAGTGAGTTCAACAGTTTGTCGTTACTATGCAACGATCTATGTGTTACTAATTGTGTTTACATTGAAGTAATCATTACAGAGAACGAGAGAGAAGGAGAGAAAAACACAGCAAGAACACGGTTGTTCTATGGATAAAACAGAACTAGAGTTCAAGATTCAGTGGAAAGTATGCCATGGTCCGGACTGCAGTCTCAGGATGAATGGTATTTCTGTTGCTTCCAGCCTCAGATGAGAGGTGAGAATATTAAAGCTGTGGTATTCACAAAGTGCCTATTAATAGTTTTTCCTTTGTATTTACCTCTATCTGTATGGTTTCTGAAGGATTGTCCCTGGTGGGGATCAGCAATATTCAGATGATATGTTTTGAATATATTTTCCCTGACCTGTTATCCTCAACAAGCCAGATGACAATCAAAGAAAATGAGTGGCTTGACTCATGCTTCTGCAGAGGGTAACAACTGTGTGTTGTATTCTCTTTAATTAAGCTTGTTACTATGGGAGGAATTTGCAACCATAAATTTAGGAAAATAAAAATCAGTGAGGGGGAATTAGACATGCAACAACAATGGTTTCTACATTGTACAGTATAGTCAGGCAGACAGTATAGTTAAACGCCTGCGTAGGGAGGCAGAAATGGCAGGCAGAGCTTTTGTCTCTTTGGTGGCCCCCTCTTCTTTATTTCTCATTTTTAGGTAAAATTGTTTTCATTTTAAGACTTTTGCCCCTTTTCCTTCTGATACATGAAAGAACTTGGTTGCTGCTTTTTAGCCTACAGGTAAACTTCTCTTCTAGTTAAAGTATTGACAGGAGATGGCTTGTATTCCCCTGTCTGTGTGAGGGGGATATCCTCTGGATGGCCTTCTTCATTTTTGCTGAAACTAGCCGCACTGAAGGTCTCATAGGATGAGGTTAACTTTTTGTTTAGGAGGTTTCTGTTGCGATCGCCCATGAGGGAGGCTTCTCCATTGGCCAGCTTTTCTTGACTGCCTCGTTCATCAACAGGCATGAAAGTGGAGAGTTTTGGCTGGCTCTTCTGCTTCCTTTCCGGAGAAGTGCGAACTGGCATCCAGCAGGAGTCCGAGTGGCCATACTCATCACACTCTCGGGTACACTTCCCTGTCAGGGCTACATCTGGTAGAGGTCGTGAATCTGAAAATAAAATAGAATTGTCTTTACAAATGAATAATACTGCAATCACTCCCAATGAAGCTGACAATACTTAAATTCATAAAAGGTATTTTAAGCACTTTGGTAGGAAACTTGTAATGTGTTTCTGAGTAATCATTTATTTGATATTGCATGTCCCCATAGGCAACAAGCATATTTGTGCAATTATCTTCAATTTC
Source organism: Tinamus guttatus (assembly GCF_059628265.1). Lineage (NCBI taxonomy): Eukaryota > Metazoa > Chordata > Aves > Tinamiformes > Tinamidae > Tinamus > Tinamus guttatus. The sequence goes on from NW_028288586.1 coordinate 194,069, forward strand.
AAGAACTGAGAAATAAGAATATTAAGTGACTTGATAAGCTTTAAGTCAATCTCAAAAAAGCAAAATTGAATTTTGCATCAGCTACTAAATGAATTTTGATGTCTAAAACAGTCAAACAAATGCTTAATGCTACCAATTTTCTTGAAATTATTAACAATACCTTCCTTTTCAAAGAATTCAAAGGATGTTCTGATGTTATATGAAGAGAATCTAAGGCTCTGATTTCTGCAGTTGCTTATGAACATGATTAATGCCATGCACGTGAGCAGCCGTGTTATTGACAATATGCTCCATTTGTACATAACGTAAACCTGAGCCTTTTGTGTTTTGTCCATACTTTACACGTTATGTCAATGCCACATTCAACAATTCATTGAAGCAAACAATGATAACACTTTGTTATAAATATAAGCATGTATTTAGAGATAAAGCTGGTGTGTGTGTGTGTGTGTGTGTGTGTATGGAGGAGAGAGAATCTGATGGCTATCTAAATACTGTTTTATACAGAATGTGTTATGTTGAAAGGAGTTCTGCTCTAAAACATTGTATTTGAGTTTTCTAACTACTGGACATGTAACTGTCTTCACGCAAAACTAGCAAGGTTTAGAGGACTGTGGGATTGACTCCTATATTCTAAAACAGATGACTTTATTTATGTTTTGATACTCACAATATAGAATTAGCTGCCTTGTGTATTTTAAGGACTAGGACAGATTATTAAATCCTTGCTTTTATTAAGTTATGCTGCATTTTATAGTTTGCAACAAATAACTGGAGTTGTCTACAAAATAACGCTGATATTCCAACAAAGGTGACTGAGATCAAAATGGCCAGCTACATTTAATTTTCCAGTTTATTTGATATGACTTCCACATACTATGACTTATTTGATCTAATTCAGGTTTCTACTTATTGAAAAACAAATATCCTCGAAATTAGCAAGGAGGCTCTACCTGGAAAGTTAGATTCTTTATGACCTTTCCCAAATCAGATTTTTTGGAAAGACTCTGCCCACTTTCCTTCTCCCTGCCCAACTCACGTACACTGACCTTTTACCTGTAATGAATGAATGAAAAATATTTTTTAAAGTTTATTAATTTGCACTGTCTTACTAATACTTCATCTATTTTTACTTTTGGTTACCTCATGACAGCCTTAAAGTGACAATATCAACTGTGAAATTTTTATAAATTTATAGCTTATAGAAGTAGCAGGAATAACTATTCTCAAGGCTTTAAAAAAAAAAAAAAAAAGAGAAAAAAAAAAATAGAACCCAAATACTCTTTTGTTCCTTTCAGAAACACTGGTTTAGTTAAAGTATTTACCAGGATATTTGCACAGAAAACAAGTGTATTTTTTCAGTGCCTGCAGATCTAATCATGATAGAACTGCAAGAGCAGTCACGCTTATCTCATTCTAACTTTTCATTCACTAAAATATTCATTTAATTAGCAATTTGTGAAAATGTTGCAAAAATATGTTATTTATTGCTGGCAACTGTCAACATTTTTATAAAATCCAGTATATGGATCTTAATACTGTATACTAATTTCATACTTCACTATGTCACTAGCTTCAATGAGGAAAAGAACACTGACATTTAGGTAATTCCCTGTAGCTGAGATTATAAGGCTGAGGGGAGAGAACCCTGAGGTGTGGTGTGTGGTTTTTTTTTTTTTTTTCTTTTTTTTTCTTTTTCTCCTTTTAGAGTTGTAAATCTTAGGAGTTTAGCACTTGGACACAGCTATGACTACCCCAGTTTTTCAGTGAAGAACACAAAGAATGAGGACAGCTGTCAGCCTAACAATTTTCTAGCCACTGTTTTCTGGAGATATATGCAAAAGGCAAGAATTATAAAAGGAATATTCTGTCAGCTAAAGCTAGTATTATTCTTGCACTCCCTAAAGGTAAGAAGCCTGGATAATTAACTGCTGAGACGACCTCATGTGCTTTGATTTTTAAAAAGGAAAATCCTCTTACTATTTTTTAAACAGGGAAAACTCCCTTCCCATCTAAATCTTAATAAGCTCTTCAATCAATTCCTTAATTAATTTCCAAATAATGATCATTAAACATAATGTTTACTATTAATATTTGAATTATTACTCTGGCAGCATATTGTAAACACTTACTAAGGTAATACATTTGATATTTACTTAGAAGATAACGGTGATGAGTATGTGTTTACTGAAAAGGCTTTTGGGGGTTGTTTGTTTGGTTTCTTTTTCTTTTTTTTTTTTTTTTTGATTGAAACGCTTAATGTCTTCTCTTATGTTTGATGGTTTCTTTTTAGTGAAAATAGGGCTTGAGCAAGTATCATATCACTTCGGTTGATAAAAATCTTTCCCATGATTCACTGAATCATGTCCTTGAAAATTACCATTTTGTATTGTACAATATCTAACTTGTGTTTTAGACAAACACAGACATTATAAATCATGAGTTTTGCTAGGCAATTCAATTCTATAGGGACATATAATGAAGGGACAACCTCCAAGCTGCTGCTTGGCTGATTCTCTCTTCCATTAGTATGAGACACACAGAGATAATGTAGCCTTCTTCTATGTTGCTCTCTTGTATCTGTCCTAATAGCTGAATCAGGGCAGCAATAAAGCCCACCTTTAAATGGATGTGCTTTTGAAGTCCTGTTGCTTTTCACTGCTCTGTTGCTTAGAAGGTGAAGATAACTTCAGTAATTGTGGCAAGGAGAAGGAGGGAGGCTTGAGCCTGCTGTGGTGTCAGTGTAGCATAGTCTTGGCTCTGCTAGGGCACCTAACCTAGGCACTCAGGGAGAGCACAGGTACCTTCAGTAACACAGATTTTCCCTTAATCCTGAATAAGTACCCACACAACTTCAGCTACAAAGTAATGAAATCCTCCTTTCCCTACCTGCCTATGCAGACTAACCCTCTAGTGTAGGGGGTGGTCCTCCTACTCTCCTGCTCTCACATGATCCAGCTGTTACAGGTGGGAACAGTATTTGGAAAAGAAGCTACTTCTCTCCTCCAGTGTAATTCACATCCAAACATAGCTAAGTGCCATCCTTTTAAAGTACTCATCATTTTTAAAGAAGTTAAACACTTCAGTACAGACCACTCTGCTAGCTGACAGGCCCAATGGAACAAGACACAGCAGACAGCACCACCACCATCAGTAAACCATCGAGAAAGACTACAGCAGATTTCTACCACACTTACATATCTGTAAATTGACTCAAGTAAGTGCTTTAACTGTCAGTAAATAACAACAATTTTATCACAGTGCTAACTGGTAAGAAAGTAAACTTAGAGGGATGATAGTTCTTGTCATATAGAAATGTGTATATTTTTGGTTTAATTTTTACTGTTTATATATACATAGAACAATATAGACCACTCCAATATAAGCCTTTTCTTGCCATAAAATTATCTCCAGTGTTACGGTAGAAGCTGTTTTTCTGGAACATTTGCTCTTACGGCATCTCCCTTTCAGTACTGCTTGCCTTCCTACAAAATCATTGCAAACTCAGTCTGTATGAAGTTGATATTTAAGCATGTTTTAGGGCTTTAAGCATGTTTAGGGCATGTAAAATGACAACTTTAAAAGTGAACATTTTAGAGATGAGATTTCACCTGCAACTGCTGAGGCCTCAGCTTCAAAAATCCGGGGAACACTGATTTTCAGAGTCTCAAAGAGGTGGACTGCAAACTCCTTTCTCACAACACACACATATATATATATAAAAACTTCTATCACTAATTCTAATTAAGCACTAATTAGTGCTTAAACAAATCTTTAAGCACTTATTCACTAACTTGTGTGGTAACCTATGTTTTTCACAAATATCTCTAAGGAAACATGAAAATGAAAATGGTTTATTTATATATTTATGTTTCTCTTGATTGTGTCTGGCTGGTGCTTTAGGGGTGGAAGGGATTGCTCATTATCAAGTAAGCAAGGCACTTAACAGAGGAGAGTGGGGAAGGGAAATGAGGTTCATATCCAGTTTAAAGACCAAAATTTAACCACCAAAACATTTCTCAAACAATTTTCCACATTCCTCTCTCCTCTCACTCCTTATTAAGACAGTCAATATATTACAGTAAGTGCAGAGACTATACTATGAACACAATAGTCAGTGAGTCCATGATTTAAATTATATGGTCTCAATTTATAATTATTGCAAAAATGTCATCTATGATGCACACTCAGTCCATCCCCATACGCTGAACAGACTTTTCTTGCCTAATAGATCCTACATAAATGCAGTCTTAGCAATTAGTCCATGCTGGGGAAAGGTGCAAGGGCCTCTTCATTTTCTCATCTCACAAAGCCTAAGGCAGTGGCAGACTAGACTTAAGAACTCACGTGCTCTATTCTATGTGCTAGTCCCTGGAGATGTAAATCACTTCAGAGCACTCCTGAATCCTTCTCCAGATGTAGGAATTTGAACATTCTTAGGGGCAGAACTGTGCCCCAAGAATGACTGCCTTCTACCTGTACAGCTCTCCCCTGACTATAGTAGTCATGCTGTCCTGTACCAGTACTTCCCTAAACAACACAGTTTGGCCCATATGATCTGAGAATCTTTGGCAGATGCAGCTCTGAATAGTATCTATAAAAAATACAGTGACTGCACGCAGGCTTTGCTGCCTGTACCTGCTACAGGGCAGTAACATCCCTGCATGATTTCAGTTACTGAGGCCCTGTAAGGAAGGTCTCTGCAGTAGTTCCAGAATACCATGAGAAAAAAGCAACACAAGTAATCAGACAAACCCAGATAGCTACTGTCTTATGATAATGATAAAAAAAAAAAAAAAACTATGTGTTTGGATAAAACTACGCTAAGCCACTTTTCGCCCCTCCCTTTCCTGTAACCTGTATTCAAATATACTACATTCAGAGACCCATACACAAATAAACAAGTGAAACACCACTATGTCTGTAAAATTAAACACCAGTCCATTTACATAGCTTTTATATTAAATGGTTGGCTGTTTTATGAGCTGTTTGACTGGAGACACAATAGAGCTCTTGAAGCATAAGAAGTATTGACTACACAGTCAGAGAACAGTAATGCAGAAAATAGCTGAGAGGGTGCACATTGTACAAATTCATTAAGAGGGGAGAGAAGGAAAAAAAAAAAAAAAGGAAAAAAAAAGGCTGAGTTGCAGTGATACAGAGCTACAACAGTCTTGAAATTCCTTGCTCCTAATTGCAGTAATTCAGGAACTGCACCCCATTAGAGTTGTGGTGTATTCTGACGTGCCAAGACACTATTAAAATACTTAAACATCTTTGAAGGCATCAGCGACTTCTTTTTCTGCACCTTAGGCTAAATAGAGTTAAACAGCAATTGAACATATCTCAAGAAGCATTTACTGCCCCAAGGCTTGGACCGCTGTCATTCTGAATGTGGCATTATCATGTACTGCAGAGATAATGTATGCCATCTCTAAAACAGTCCTTCTGAATAAAGTCAAACACAAATCCGTTACTTGAGACATGCCAAACGCACTGAAGTAATGCATATATTAATTGCTTTTGGACTGAAAAAAAAATAATCTATATCACGCCCAATTCAGAAATTATTTTCAGTGCTTAAGAAATAAAATACTTCAGAGTACAGGAAGTCTTATATATGCAATGACTGAATGACCAACACTATAAGGGAAGTTATGGCAGGGAGATATTAAATAAAGAATTCTGAACCTATTTATTCTTTTGCTTTTCTCTTAAGAACATACAACGAAAACTCTAAATACTTCATTTCAAAAAATGATAACAGTTCTTAAGACAAGCAAGATCATTGCCATAAGGTGTCCAAAGTGCAAATACTTAGCTTATTTCAAGAGACACAAGAGTGGAATTTTGAAAGCAGACACAAGGAGCTACATAGACCTTTAGCACTAAAACTAGTAAAAGTAAAAACAAGACCAAAAAAGAAGAAAAAAAAAAACACAAAGCAGGAAGAAAAGGAAAATAGAAATAGTAAGTTATTCTTTGGCAAAAAAAAAATAAAAGCTCATGTGAAGTGAATGAAAACATATCAACCAAAATAAATGCATCTGAGGGAGAAAACAGCAGTCTGCATGTAGTAAAGCTGTAGTAGATGCTGTAGTAAAGCAAGCATGGCCATAACGGATAGGACCAAAAGTAACGGCTTAAACTGCAACAATGACAAATCAGGTTAGGTAAATTTAAGGGTAAATGGTTGGAAAGCTGGATAAAGGGATAGAAGATTGTGAAGTCTGCACCATCAGAGGGTTTTAAGAACGGTTGGACAAACTCCTCTCAAGAGTAATCAAGGCATAGCTAATCCTACCTTGGGAAAGGAAGTATGCACTAGATGACCTCTAAAAGTTCCTTTCAGCTCTCCAGCTCTGTTAATATGATTACTAACATTTATGTATTTTGGCCTCAACCCAATCTCTAACTGCTTTTAGGTTAAGATTCTTGACTTTGCAGTAAATCAGCCTTAAAAGTTGAGCTTATATTCAACTAAAAGTGCATTTTAGAATGACATATTTCTTCAAAATTTGGGTTAATAGAAAGTCTTAAGACTATTTACTTTTATGTGAATTTTTTTCTGTTTTACATTCCATCATACCTGCCTTTCTTTTAGGGAGGAGAAAAAGTTAAATAGATGAAAGAAGACACTAGGTTTATATGTATTTCCTTCATTCAATTGACCATACTAGACCAGACTAACTAGTTGTTATAACATGACTTAGGCAGGTAACAATAGAAATATTACCTAAGTAATAAAATCTTGCCTAATGTTTCATGTTTTCTGTTATTGCTATCATAATTGCCTCCAGCTGTCAAAAAAATGTACTCTGTAAATGTTCCTCTAATTATAGAATGACCATGGAAAAAAAGGTTCCTATCTTTTTTTTTTTTTTTTTTTTTTTTTAAACCAGCTCTGTAGACCTGCACTGTGATCTTCAATGAACCAACAATGTTTCAAACTTGACTTAAAGGCAGTTCATACTAATCACTACAGTTTGGCATTTTATTTTGCACTAAAAACTGCAGTTATTCTTTTCTAGGCACAAGTAACGCTAAACAGTTGATGGCCTGCAGAGAACCGCAGTATAGTTCACATGCAGTATTATGTGCAAATGAAACCCAATTCAACAGACAATTCTAGATAAATACTAATTTAAAATCGTGATTACATAGCATAAAAGGAATTAAATTTGAAACACAGAGTTTTCTCTCATTTGTATTTCATATAGTTCAGACTTTGTTTTATTTCGATTTATAAGGCCAATTGCATACATATTATGAGGAGTAAGAACTATCAGCTTATGTGATGCTAGTGGAGAGTAATGTACTAAATGTACCATCCCGAATTTAAAGTAATTCCCTAGATTTTAATTTTACAGAATTAAATGTAATTGTTATGAGTCTCCTTGTAATCCTGTTAAATCCTTTGATAGCCTGATTTACTTCTATCAGTGAAATGGCAACAGATTTTTTTTAAGAAAAGTAAGACTTACTGTGGCTTCCTGAAGTAGCAGAGACATTAAGATGTAGGACACTTTTAAGCTGTCTAATTGTTCTGCCAGTCTGATGCTAAAGTATTAATCTGTCACTGTGTCAAATTACATACCTTTAGATTTTACAGGAAAACGTGTCTGTGCTTAACAAACTCTGAGCTGAAACAACTCATGGAGCAATTAGGGTGTCAGCTCTTCTAAAGATGACTTAAAAAAAAGTCTGAATCAGGGCTCGAAAGTCAACATAATTTCCTTGATACTTATGCCAAAATGAAAGGACTGCAGGACCTCCAAGGGAACAGAGTAGGTGGCAGAAATGATTAGCTCATCTCAGCTATGTAGTCTGCCCCTCCTTGTTTTATTTTTTGGTATTAAGGCTCTAATACTGCATTTTCTTCACTAGCAATGAACACTGAGTAGAGAAACTAACATTCTTGCCACAGGAAAGAAAAAAGCTCTCCTCCCACCTTGCATGTGATGCCCATCTCATTCAAAAGGCAATTTCATTTTGAAGTTATTCCAGGTGACGTTTTCTGGGGGTGATATTAATGAATGCATTGCTTCTATTTAGACACGAAAATTGCAATCCTAAATGATGTTAAGTGCCACTGAATCTTAGAGAAAAATGAAACCCTATAGCAAGGTTTGAATATGTAGAAGAGGCAGTAACATGACAGAGTTGAAAGATGTCTTCTAAGCTTGATCTCTGTTGGACTACATAAAAAGTCACTGGGTAGCACTAAAGTTTACATTCAAAACTATGGATATGGTATGGCTGAATCTAAAATATCAAGTTCTGACTGAATGCTTCTGTGTTTAATTTGAAGACTGGCTTTAAGGAAGAATGGTGAATCCTTTCTTTCATGTCTTTCATTCCTCCAATAAGTTACTTTTTCCTACCAAACTTTTCTGCCACATGAAATGCTAACTTGAACTGATTCTGATAGAACTACTCCCTTCCTAAAAATGAAATTCTTCATACAGTTCTACTTTATAATAGAAAACATTGCTGGATTCTGCAGTCTGCATGTATAGAGTAAAATATTATAAAATAACATATGTTAAAGAATACTAGTTCTTTCGTAAAAAGGAAATACTCCTGTTCCTGAGACATTTTCTGTGTGGCCTGTATAATAGTTATTTCACACATGTCCTAGATGCTCAGGACTAAGCTTAGTAAGTGTAAAATGTGCTCTTAAAAAAGTTCCATTAATTTATCCTACAGTACTTTAAAATTGGGGTGTGGGGGGAGTTAAAGTTCTTCATGTTCAGCAGGCAAATAACCTCTAAATAATGCAGGGCTCAGCAGGAACAAGCAAACAAATATCTTGTGACTACTTGTCTTTTTAGTATCTGTCAAGACAAAGTTGTGTTGTAGGATGAAGAATAGCAGTCACCTAAAGGATTTGTTTAGCCTTTATACCATAATAAATAAAGCTAGAAAGAAAGAAAAAGAAAGCTAGAAAGAAAGCCAGCAAGCTAGAAAGAAAAAAAAACCCTCACTCTTCTGTTCATTACACACATATTTGTCCACAAATACAAATAGAAGTTTGTAATTTTACATACCTAATCATACTAACAAGAGTTGGAAACAAAACGAAATCTAATTCAATTCAGTGACTTGAAAAGTACAAAGAATGCATTTTCATTAGTTCAGTTCAGCAGATCTCTGTGCTGCACAGAATATGTTAAAAATTGAAATAAAGAAAATTTAAGATTATTAATACACACTTTTCTGTTTTTTTACAGCATCCCCTAAATTGATTGAGTTAAATGATGAAAAAAATACTGCTCATCTTTACTAATTATGAGGCAAAACATATTAAGCCATACAGATTAACTGTAAATTGTGCTATTTCTAACTGCAAAATGAAAATTAGTTTTTGCTAAATAAGTAGTTACCGACTTATCTTTTATTTCATAGCAGTGGCTTGAACAAAATGAGGTGTACTTAGAGCTATATAGATAGCATCATACTGGGAGAAGAAAAAAATAAATGAAATGCTGTTTAAATGACGAATTTTGTGATAAAACTGCAAATACTGATCAAACTTGAAAAAAAAAACCCCAACACATTCTTATGTCATCCTCTATTCTTATGTCGCCACAGAGGAATGCACCATGCTGTCACTTTGGTTTTTAGATTCATCACCTTTCTGATGCCACCAGGTAGCTTGATAGAGGTTTAAAGAATGGAGTAAAAGTGAACTTGTGCTTGCGACAGAAACTTTGATAGATAAAGCACAAGGACCCAGATGGAAAAACTAACTACATTATCTAGTTCAATGGTTTATTTTTGGTTTATTTTATATATATATAAAATTATATATATATTATATTATAATTCTATAATATAATTATAAATAATATATATATATATAATGTACATATATACATATATATATATATGCATACATATATATAAGAAATACCAGCACATAATAAAGACGATTTGGTGAAATCTCTCAGAATTTCTGGATTTTGTGCAAAGTTCAGTTACTTTTCTTTAACCCTCAACTTTTCCCATGGACAGGTAAAATTCTATTCCTGAATACTGTGCATCTAAGTAAAGTATTACAAAGCATTACAAAGAAAGTTCAAGCAGCTTGAACTTTTGTTATTTGAAGTACTCATGTTCTGTCATTGAGATAATGCACAGAATCAGATTTTTTTTTGTTTTTATAAATATATGAAAAAAATGTCTTAACACCTTAAAAAAATGGAGTCATATACATAAACCTAATGAAACTCCCAGTGTGATTTATTTCCTGTTAATGGGATTTTCTTTCTTTTTTAAAAATTGATTTTTCAACTGTGTTTTCAGATTACTGCTGGTGAATTAATTACAAACATCAGCTCAGAATGGTTACAGATTTATGACAGGTTAATCTGGGTTACAGACCATTAGTAATTAAGTGTTTGGCAAAGCACTAATTCCACTTGTGCATATACAGTAGATAAACTGTAGTCATACTTGTGAATCATAGGAATGGTACACAAAAGAGAGATTGAAGAAACCGACCACAGAAAGAAAAAGCATAATAGAAATTTTATATTGGATGGACAGGCTAGTAGAAAGACTAAAAAAAATAAAGTTCGAATGAAACAAAACAGAGAAGACAGAAAATAAGTTTTATTTGTAAAGGCATAGCTAATTTTGGGTTGATTTAAAAGCTATTAGGTAAGACTTTTTTTTCTTCCTAAAACTCTTACTTGAGTGGATAGATAGGTTTTTTCTTCTACAAAAATTTCATTATTTGTGTCAGCCCATTCTCTTAGGCATATTTACAATTTGTCTCCTTTCTGTTAATCTACCCAAAATAAGGTGCAGTGCAATAAGGTAACTCCGTTATTCTCAGGATGTGATTATTATAGGAGAACTATTCAAAGAGGAAGGAGTGCTCTTGAAGTCCTACCAGAAATCAGTGACCACGCTTAGATATTTCATTTTACCTGTACAAAGCGGGCAGCAGAGAAAGCTGACGACAACATTCGTGGACCTTTGTAGTACATAAAGGTAGTGACCCACTACATACAGTCTAGATAAGGCATAGTGAATAAACTCACAGCCTACAGTGCTGGATACCAATCATTAGGTGATGAAATTTATGCTTTAAGAAGTTTAATTGAATGAGCCTGGTAAAGCATCTGTATGAAGTGTTGTGTTACAGATTGTTTTTAATCAGAAGTGAGTGGCTGACAAGATCAAATTGTGAAACTTTGAAAGTTTTATGTTTACTTTTGGATAATAGTGAAGAATCAGGATAGGAAGGAAAAAAATAATTTTGGGGCTTTTTTTTTTTTTTTTTTAACAACAACAACAAAAATCCTTATTTCAAAAGCAAGACCAACATTTTACTCAGCTCTTCAGTGTGATGCTTCAGATGCTATTTTAATTTTTTTAGGCTATCTACGTATGCCCTCATATACTTTTCCCATCAGGTACATGAAAACTCACTGAATATGTGGCACTGCAATAAGCAGCTAGCCAGTTTCTCAAGGCATGCTGCCTCTTACCAGATTTTGGCCATGAATTGCAATTGCATACGTCTTTAGCGTTGTTAAACTTATTCTGTGCTGCAGAAAGAGTATTTTATGATGCTTTGTTTCTATTTACTGACTTTTTTAGTCACTGAAAGTAGGGGAGATACAGAAAGAGGTCAAAATTGACAGCAAAACTGAATCAGTGCTTCTCATGCCAATGAAATAATGAAAACCATCACTGTTCATACAGCAACAATAATGAATATAAATAGAAAAAAAAAGGCTCTGAATAACTACTAGGAGAAAGAGAATAAAGCATCCATTTCAAGAAAAAAATCTTTTCCTGCCCTCACAGATAGCTTTGTGAACTGGCTAAATTAGGATGCCCTTTAAACAATTTTCATGCTTCAAGCAAAGTCTGTGAAAGACAGGTCTCCTTTATTTTCCTGTAAGAGATCAGACTTAATAGGTTGAATTTAACTCATATTTTATTTCTCCTGCCAGTCATTCTTAGATAAAGTCTGTTATCTCATCTTTGACATAGTTCAATACTTAATAAGAATGTTTTATTCCTTGGATTTATTGTCTCAAGCATACATCTCTCTATCTGTCCACAGGTAACATTAGCAGAATGTGAGTACTGGCCAAATAATTGTCAAAGGATAATAAAGATTTGCACAGCTCTTCTACCTATTTCAAAATTAAATTCCTAAGTAAAGGTAGACCTCCGTAGCAACTGTAATTGCTCTGCTTATTTGATTTTCTTCTGTTAAAGAATAGTGGACATTGCAACCCAAGAACAATTAAAGAAACAAGTTTCTTCACTTTTATGACCGACATCATGTTCTAAAAACACTTAACATAAAAGTAATTGGAGAGATGCTGTATCAAATTCCAACAGATTAGAAGACTTTTGTCTGTCACTAAGTGATTCCATCGATTTAATGTGTTTTACATAGCCATCTGTTCAAAACTCAGTAGAGAAATATCTGTCCCTAGTTGAAACTGTTTGAAAATAATTATATCTTCTTCTAAAATAACAAAATAGCAATCTGTTAGAAACTATGTCATGCAGCAGGAGAATAATACTTGTTAACTTATAACTTTTTTATTCATTCAAGGGTTTTGAACTGAGGTAATATTTATAGAAATGTAAATGTCTATCTTAAATTTAGAATTTAGGCAGGTAGAATTGAAAGGGAAGGAAGAAAGAACATAAAAGGAATAAAATTTCCGTGCTGATATCACAAAAAGCAAGCATCATTTAAGTTCTCTGTTATTAGTTTCTCTAATTTAGTATACCTCAGTCTATGAAAATTTCTCTAGCTGCAGGCATTTCTGATACTACTGAACAAAGCTTTTACAGTTTTCTATAACAATCAATATTTTGTCAACTCCCTCATGAATTCCAAAAATAATTTTAAGAGTTCAGCTACACAGGCAGGCCAGTCAGGCTGAGCAATGGCTCTAATTATAAACATCTGAGAGAATTTCTCACCGATTCAGCTTTAACTAATCTGTCTTTCTGGGAAAGGTAATACAAACATCTAAGGCATGGCTTTCATAAAAGGCAATCTATCTTTAGCATATAGCATTTAGAAATCCAGTCTATTCAAATTTCACTTACATGCCTAAAATCACAAATATTTTGCTTACTGAGAGTGATCTTGCACTGCCTACTGCATCCTTTGAATCTGATATTTGTCTCATCAATGAAAAGTGAATATTCAAGGTAACTATACAAAGCTAGCAGTAGTATGCTACAAAACTGGGGGGGGGGAAAAAAAAAAAAAAAAAAAAAAAAGTATAATCTGCAAGACAGATCTGTTGCCAGGATAGCAACTGATGATCTTGGCTGAACAGGACAGGACAGGAATCCTGAAGACAGGATTAAGTCTCAATATCTGTGTTTTGCTTCTTGACTATTACAAATAAGGGAGATGAAGCTTTATACAATGTTACACTCATTTGCCAAGAAATTAACACCAAAAGCATACTTATCTAAATCACAGATAATTTCGATGCCCAGAAAGATCTAAAGCAGAATTATTCAGCCCAGAGGAAGACCATGTGTGTTTGTATTCCTGGACTCTAGCAGGCAAGGAAGATAAGTAGCTAAACTTGCTTAGCTGAAAGCAGTTTCTGTTGCTCAGAGCGGGACAGGCAGGAAGTGCAGACAACACACGAGGAGGCAAATTTGGAGATTTCCTCAAGAGGTAAGGGCTGCGTGCAACAGGGAGCAGAATCGTCCATTCTGTTGACGATGGAATGAAAAAGACTTTTCTGGAGACTTAAATGAGGCTGAAGAATTTGTTTTACATAGGAAGACACTGAAAGCTGATTGAATAGACAGACTGCAAGGAGATGATGCTGAAGATGAGGGGGAAGATGCCTTTTCAGAGCTTTATATTGTGTCTCACTCAGCAGTTCTATATTTTCACTATCTGGAAATGTTTGTTCATTACTTTTTGTTCTACTAAAATGTAGCTTTGCAGAAGGGGATGATTTTGGTATCTGTTGGTGTGTTATCTGCACTTCAAGACTGAATAAGATTACATTAAACAAAAGTATAAGCAAAGGACATTAAAAATTAACAACTACTGGTTTATAAAGAGAGAGCACAAAAAATGAAGCAGAAGCTACATATCAGCTTTATTTTACCTACAAATTAAACCCTAAAAGTTCCCTAACCCAGAACCACAGCCTGAGGAAACATAATAGAGCTTTGTTCATAGAACTTCTGATTTTTTTGAGAGTTGTAGTGATTTTATTTTAATTTAAGGTTCAAATAGAGGACTATAATGATACTCTCCTTACTCCCTTAAGCAGTGAATGATATTGCAAATGACAGTATATAATTTGTAAGCAAAATTAATTTGCATGGAAATAAGTGCCTGCTATGGTATATCCTCTGCATCTTAAAAATATTATCCTGGTTTCTATGGAAATAGAAATTGCAAACCATATATACCTATCTGCTTTTGGAAAAGGATTGACAGACTATAGAAGGGCATCGCATCTTATATATGAGATTACAGGTGGAAAAGAGAACGAAATTAAAGTTACTGGATAGGAAAACTTCTTTAAGTAATTATGACTAGTTTTCAGCAATTCCTGCTAGCAAATGGAAGTAAAACCAACATTCACAGCTGTGTACTACAGATATTGTTCCAGCTTAAACTTTCTCCTGTTTTACTACAATAGTCAGCTACATTTTTTTAACGACAACATAAGAAGGTTAAAAAGAACATAAAAGAGGTATTCATAAAATTTGTCTGTATATTAAAAAAAAGGAACAATTAAAACAAAGTTTAAAGGCAACCATCTTTTATCTAAACAGGAAATAGGCAATTAAAATGAAATTTATGTAGTTCATTGAATAGGTATCCCAGACAGTAAACCTGGTTATTATCCCAAATAGTATAATTACCTCCTTCATACTAAATATTCTGTTGTTTGCCAAATGAAATGCAAAACAAGCTAACTCCACATAGTCCTGTAAATCCTGCTTAGAAAGAAGAGTATCATCAATAACTATAGGTCAGTTTATCTCAAGAAAATTACCAGGTATCCAGCACATCAAAGCACTTGCACTGCAATTCTATCCTTCCCTGTGTTTTTAATTATCAGGTTCTTCTCCACAGGAAGCAATTCAAAAGAGAATTGAAACTATTTTGAAAGCTATAAACATCAGAAAGATTCTGCCTCATACATTCTAAAATACAGAATATCTTAAAACCTCACAGCATGTAACAGCCATATATACAAGCCTTTTCCAGGTAAAAAGAAAGTTTAGTTCGAAAAACAGCCATCACACATATACACACACACATACACAAATAAATTAGTATCTGCAAAGACCAGCTTTCTATTAGTATCTGCACAACCTTAAGTTAAAAAGGAAAACAATCTTTTATTGATCGAATTTGGCAATTTGACTGTGAAGAGGTAATATTTTCTAATACCTAGAAGGTGTATTTTGAATTTCTCATATCCCAAATAATGAGAAATAAATAAGTAGAAGTAAAGAGAACCATACATTTCATGCCCATATGTAAGAAGAACTTGTGGGGAAATAAAAGCAGATTTTCAGACTTGCTTGTTTGTCTGTGAAAAGTCAAAGTGAATTACTGTTAGAAATATTTAACTTGTGCTGAAAGTACATGTCTTTCAAGCTCTGCTATGCATAACAATTTAAACAGAATCTTTTATTTCCATATTGTTTAAGCTGCATCAGCAAATTTCAGGGAACAGGAAAGTTTATGACAGCTTGCATTATTAGATTTCTTTATTATAGTACTTGCCATGACCTTCAGTACTGATCCTCTGCAAGATTTTGATTTTAACATTCCAGACTGAAAACAACCCGAAAAGGTATCATGAAAATGTCCTGCTTTGCAAGCAGTCAGCAGGAGTTACTAAGATGGAAGTTGCACTGACAAAAGATGTGGTGGTTTAGGATTATTCTAGGTACAGAAATTGCATCCTCAGAAAGATAACTAATAGTAATTTCTTCTGTTTTGGATGCAACTAATAGCTGAATGCAGACATACTGACAAGTATTACATACATAATCACACTCTCTCTCAAATACCATGCTGCAAGTGCTCTCCTTTTTTATTGATTATAGGAAAGACCTAAAACATGCTCTAACTCTATAGCTGAACGGGAGTTTTCAGATGGAAGAGGAAGAAGGGATTTGGGATTGACTGGAGAAAGCAAAGCCCCCTAACAAGCTACAAAGTCAAGTTTGCTCGCTTTCTCTCTCTTCCTATAATTTCTGACTGGTTGCAGAGCAACCAACTATCAGGATGATGAGGGCTCTCACCAGGAAGAGTTGGAAGTTGTTGATTGGAATCCCTTAGGATCCCTTATAGTATCTACAACATCCATTACTCACACTTGAATGAAAAACTTCTGCAATTCCTACTCCGATTTTAAGCTACATGCATAGGTCAGTGTTCATATGTTTCAGGAATATTCAGAACTTAACTGCCTTATTTCTGGATGATACTGGAACGTGGACTTTCAGATTAAATGGTTTTATAACTCTGAATTTTAACTTAGATGCAGAAATAACTTTGTCTTTGAAAATAAAGAGCCACAGTCAGAATAAGGTGCCTACTAGAAGATTAGATTTCTGAAATTATTTGTGGAGCGTATACCCACTTTCAGGGCCAAAACAGGTGCTCTGGGTCTGTCCCTATTTTCCTGAGCAATAATGCACTCACCAGTTATAAAAACCTTTTCTGGAATCAAAATATTGTTATAGTGGTAGTAAGGTCTACTTTTAGCATGAAAATGGCAAGTCTAGAGCTTCTCTGTGACACAGATAATAATGCTGTGTAATTAAGCTCTACAGCAAACACTCAATTTTGCACTGCAATAATTATCAACATCTTCTCTTGAGCCCAATATCAAGTACTTATTTAAATTAATTAGCTGGTATGACATCCTCAATAATATTGCAAAAATTGTTAAAATTCTACTGAATTTATTAGTAAAGCCTTTGCCTCTCAAAAGACTAAAACTTAGCTTATTACCACCTTGTTCTCAACAGATGAATAGCATGGAGGCCATAGCCATCAACTTTCCTTGCAAAATATTCAATATCCTGCAATAAAGTCTTTTAGAGTAAATATAAGATGACAACTGATTATAGATCTGTCAGCTTGAGTGGGAAGACTTGACACCTTGTTTCTAGCTGCATTTCAAGTCTGTTAGTTTCCATAATTGCACAAATGAAGCCCTGGCATATTTTCCTAAGATGCGATAGCCATAAGCAAATAAAAGCTGTCATTCATTTGTAAACATTATATAAAAGTAACACAAAGAAAGCTAGCCATGGGATTGGTCAACTTTTGTTTACGCAAACTAATGCCATGTTCCGTTTGCTAGACATTTTGAAGACGTCTGGAGGGGCGGTTTGCATTGGTCATGATGATGGCTCATGCAAAGTGGTTGCTCCCCTATTCCAGTCACTCTCTGTTTTCATCTGTTCACCGCTAGTCTCCCAACACTAATCAATGTCTCACTAACCAGCGTGATTGAACAAGAGTTACAAGACTACTAGAAGCAGTCTGACTAAGCTGATCTTCATTTCATACTTCCATCAGTGTGCTAGAGAAATTACATTGAAGAGCCACATGACTTTAACCCTTCAAACTTTGTCAGGGGAAATTTAAGACCATCAGTCAGGATGTACATTTAAGCCTCCATAACTATCACTAATTCAGTTACTTGCAGGCATAATAATGTCAGTATTTATTTAATAAAAAAAGAAATGTGTGTAGCAGAAATACTCAGATTCTGTGGCTGGAAGGAACCATTCTGATCATCCAGACAGTTCCCTTGAATGCATAGATTGAAGATTTTTTCCCTCTAGAAGCAAAATTGAAGTCTGTCTTCTAGAAAATAATGTTTTGGACTCCAAGCAATATCGAGTTTATTATATACCCTGATAAACTGATGCAATACTTCAATTACACTTACTACAAGGAAACACATATCCTCATGTTCATTGACATTCATCTTAATTTCCAGTCTCTGTACCTGGCTTCAATGAAAGATTTAGGAAAATCTCCTCTCCTTATAAAATCTTTTTCCTGTGGTAAAAATTCTCTTCTCTGAATGTGTCTCAGTGAAATGAAGGGACTGAATCCTCTAAGCTTTACTTCACTGTATTAGTTTTTCACTTCTTTAATAATTTTGTAGCCACTTTTAACTCTCTCCAGTTTTACCACCTTGTTTTTGAGAATAAATTGTTAAATATTGAACAGAATAATTCATCTGTTGTCTTAATAATATTGAGTACAGAAATAAGATCACTTCCCTATCTCTACTTTTTGCGTACAATGAAGATCTGCATAAAGAGACAGTTCTTCTCCAAAAGGTATGATAAGTAGAATCACATCATTCAGAATCAGAATGCAGAAATCTCCTGAAGAGTCCTAGCAGCTTAATTTAGTCATCTTTTGTCATCTCCTTTTGCCTTCAAGGTACTTGTACTTCCTGTTGGTGCTACCTGTAAAGTCAAATACATTCTTCTGTCTCAAAGCTTTTTGAAATTCCAGAAAAAAAAGTTGAAACACCATTTATGTTTTCCAAGTATACACCTGGGAAGCATGTTCAAAGTCCATCTAGCATTCACAATCAGCATCAGCTCCCCTAATATATTTAATTCCTCTCAAAAATATGATTTCCTAGAAGAAAATATTACCTTCTAACCCATTACAGGAGTGGAATACTTTATATAAATGAGACCACCCCTAAACCATATTCTTATATTCTCCATCTGCAAAATTCAAAACTTCTTTCCAAAGAAGTTCCATCCTAAAGAAATGTGCATCCATCTGTATTGATATAATCGTTCTTTGTCTATTCGATTTATAATGCAGTGCACCATGCATTGGAAGAATTCTGAATACTAAAATTAAAAAACAAGCAAACAAAACACACACACAAAAAAGACTTTTGCCTTCCCTCTTTGGAGCAGCTACCTTCATTTTTCTCTTTGTGCCAGAAACAGTATAATACCAGTCATATCACACTCATGGTGCAGGTGTGTGCAGAAATGTAACTCTTGCCATTATAAACTGATTCTTAGCCCACTTGCAATACTCATTTACCTTCTAACTGTAGTTTGTGAAAGTAAATGGTCACATTGCTTCTACCATAAAGTCTTCTACTTTCACTCTCTCCTATTTCTTTATTCAATGAATTATTAATAAAGTTTTTTTTTTTTTTTGTTCTCACCCAGAGAGCTGGGAAGATACCTTTTCAGTGAAGCTAAAAGTTTCCACCTAAAAATAAAGGCCTTCAACCAGATTTATGAGTTGGTTAAATGTATTCCCTGTTACTTTTCTTGTCCCTTTTGTCTCCAAAACTATATCACAGTTCCTCTGCTTAATGTCTTTAGATATGAAATAATAATAGAGGCTTAGAAAATCCTGTCCATTAGGATTACACCAAAACTGCATCACTAGCCTTATTACACTAACACTGAATTCTCCGTCTGTTTTTTAATTAAAAAAGAACAAAAACAAACAAACCAAACCCAAACTTATTTAGTGTTGTCTTTTTGTTTTTATTTTTAAAGATCTTATAAGGCTCTCCTCACTACTTACTTGACCTTCTTCAGTCATACACTGACATCTAAGCCTCTCTTCTCCAGTAATACACTGCCACATTTGTTTCTCATGGCCTCGGTCCTCAAGCTGAGCTTTGTGTTTTCTCCATAAAGCACTATGTTATTCTCATAAATATCTTCTGAAAACTCATGTCTCCACAACATCCACAGCAAACGTTTGTAAAACTACTTCAGAAATTGTTTAATTTATAAGAGCATATAGTGATTTTGCTTTTATTTCAGAACAAAAATGACCTTTTTTATGTTCCCAACACATTCTGCTCTTTATGACTGAAAACATTTTTTACTGTGCATTGCAAATTATTTTGAAGAGGATTTACATCTTCATAAGGTTTCTATGAATTATTTAGCACACTTTTGTATGCTGTAAATTATAGTTGGTCTCCTGGCTATATTTCAGCTTTTCAGGGAGAAGAGACAGACAAGATCATTGTTAATTTAAGTATAAAATTAATCCAAGCATTAGTGAATTTAGATTATCTTTGGTATTCAAATGGGACACTGCTTTCCAAAGCACTCATGGTTTTCTTATGCTGATTTCCAGGATACGTAATGCTGATGTGCAACTTCCTTGATAATCATATGGGAACATATGACTGTAAGGAAACAGGTGGATCAGAGCCCAGTCTTGCTACACTGCACAATAAGTACCTCATTTAGTAGAATCCCGAAACGTCACAGTACTTTTTCAAAAGATAAAGCTGGGTTAGGAGATGTGGACAATCATCAGTGCATCAGAAGGACAAAGCAAACCAAAAAGTGTGGAGTGCTGAATTATGGATCAAGTAGGAAACAAAGCAAAAAACCCTCTCTCTTCCCATACTTGCCAGGCGACCTGAAGTAGCAGTCCTGAGGCATAGATGGACATGGTTTAAATAGAATGTAACAAACAGAATCCATATAGGCAGCCTGGAGAATTACGTCAAGGCTTTAAAATGATCTCTCATTTACTATTACTGAGGTAAAGAACTGGAAAGCTCATATGATGAAGGCACTCACACTTCAATTAACGTAACAGACAAAGTCATCCAAGTGCTTTGGAAAATGTTATCAATTACAGTTTAAAAAAAAAATCCACATTGTGGTTTACATGACAGAAAAGCAGTCATGGTTTGGTTTGGTTCATTTGTTTTTCTGCAGAAGAAATAAAAATAGTTATTTCGGATAACAATTGTTGCATTTTAGGCCACATGATTGTTATAAATTACTTACAAAAGAAAAATGACTTATAAGTGTGTGTATACATAAAGTATCCTGTACCTTTGCCATTCCCTATGTACTTTTATGTCTTATTTTATGCAGAAATTTCTGTCTTCCTAAAGAATAATCAAAGTTGAAAAAGAATCATCGGCAATGTTTTTCCTTAAATTAATGGAAAGGTCTAAGCAGACAAGTCCTTTTAGGAACTTAAAACTTCTTCCCCAAGCTTTAAATAGTCCTTGTATATAGGGAAAGATTAAATTGACAGTTGCAGGTTTTTTTTCCATAAGAGCTTGTTCCCAAAATGTTCTGAATCTCTCATCATGAAAATCAGTGTCTTCTTCCTACTTAAAGGAAGGTTAGTATATCTCAGCAATCCGTTTTATCTAAGACAATCAAAAGGTAGTTTCTTGCCATATTTTTAAAAATTCTAATTATGAAATTATTCTTCCAGTTTGCCTTATGCCTTTATTGTCTCTGAGCTACAACAGTTCATGTGATAGACAATAGAACTCAGCTGTGCATATATACATATGCACACACACACTTCTATCTCTAAACACACACACACACACATATATACACAAAGACATGTAGCGCTTTTCTCTACTACTTAGTTCCACCACTGCTTATCCTGAAAATCTTACTCTGTACTTACACATTGCAGTGTTATTGGCTTACTACAAATGTTTACTCATGGCAAGCATGCTATTCAGATAACTTTAGTAAGCCTACACATTAATTTGGAGATATTGCAACAAAAATAAGAAAAGTTAGATTCTGATGATTATTTCCAATTTCCTTAAGACTCTACTATTCTAAATAAGGCACTAATCTTTGTCAATGGATATCAACGTATGTTCGATCACTTTCGATTTCCATGAATAAAACATAATCTGCTGCTTAGAGCACATAAAGACAACCACGCAATTTCCCAGCAAAATAACAAATGGGGCAATGAGGTGAATGCTATTAGAAGTTTTCATTCTATAGCTAGCAATTAAGAACTTCTAATTTAGATAGCTATTCTCCAGACTGTATGCTAGATATTGATGTCCCACATTCATCTTTACCACAACTCTGTTGAAATTAGAGTTAGCAGGAGAAAAGGGGATTTATCTTTGCATTTACGATGCACAGTTTCTAGACAAAATAAACCCTCAATCCGTACATTCCTACTGTATTTTTCCATAATAGTTTGCACTTCAATCGTAAGGTTTTATCACTGTGTAATATTGAATAAATGCAAGCTTTCAAATGACATAGTAGTCACATTAGCGTATGAGATTCTGCAAAACAATAGAGTACTATCATCTGAAAGTTATACCTAAATCTAACAACCTATTTCTGTATTTCTGCACTAAATTAGATCATAAGCAAACATTTGCTTCATGATTACATATTAAATGTTTCTGACTTTCCCCTAACTTTTTCTAGGGTGGCATATTTTTTGCTTGTGCTGGCAGTAGTCGATCAATAGACTTCTACTTCAGCTGTGCAAGCATTAACTATTAGGGAGGACACAACACACAATTCTGGCAGCTCATAATGTGTGTCCCTGCCTGTTATTTGAATGCCATTTACACAAAGTTTACATGTAGACCATGTAGCTTTTATAAAGCTCAGAGCTTAGATTTTAAAAAGAAAGCTTATTAAGCACAGGGTGTCTCAAATGAAATCATAAAAAGTAGCCACTTAAAATGCTTTGCAAGACAGAATGCCCAGTAATATATTTTTATACATGGATAATGTTCGCATAAGGAGGAGACAAAAATGTAATAATAAACGTGATCAGTGAGATCTATGGGACATAGAAGTGTTAATGTTACACTATTTGCCTACAGAAGAAAACAAAACAAAACAAAAAGGCCTCATGGCTTTTTTGCCTTAATTTGATTGTTTATGAAAACAGTAAGCAGACAAACACTCTTCCCCTTATATACATATATATTTATATATGATTTCTTTATTTCTTTAGCTAAATCTCTTAAGACACATACAAATTAGGAACACATAGTTTCAAATCTGTATTTGGTATCAGATATGGGAGATCACTCTAAGATATACTCTGAATTGGGTTTTTATACACTTATAAAATGCTTTAAAGTAACTTGAAATTGCCTTGCACTTCCTCACAATTTAAAGGTACCCAGTAAATGCTTTACTGTTTTTCTATTTCTTCTACAATCTATTCATCTCCAAATATCTGTATCAATTAAATCTGTATCAATTAAATAGTCAATCAATCAATCAAATCAATCTGTATCAATTAAATAATCTCTAGGAACACCTACAGTTATTCTTATTTATGTATTTGCATTCTCTAACCACTATCTTTATTCCAATACAGCACAGAGAATGTTCACTTAAAATAGACATACATACAGACCCTGCAAACGCATACAGACGAATGGCCCTTCTATGAAAATGGTAAAACCTTTTGCATCAATGCCATTTTAATCAGAGCAGAACTCTACAGATAGAATTGCCTTTTACTATGCTGTTAGGAGAGAAGGTTCACAGATAAGCACCTATGAAGAAGTGAAGACCCAACAGGTTGATTTTTGAGAAATTTGACTTAGCCTGCAAATTACTTCACCGAGAAATGATCTACGAATTTGCAAGAAGATATAAGGTTTAAGAAGGAAGTTAAATTTTGAGCCCTAGAGATAAATGGAACAATTTTTACACATTTTAAAAGTTTTTTTTATATATACATATGTATGTATATACACACACGCGCGTGCACACATGCACACACACATATTTTTTAAATCCATTTTCCTTTGAGATGTTTTGCATTAATAATGGATAATATTTTCCTAGAATTAGTATTCAGGACAGTAATGTCTCAAAAATATTATCTTAATATTGGTGTTATAAATGGAAAATTAAAAACAGTTTCATGGCAGAGAGGGATTTCATGACTTTTTCTAACCAATTATATCTCTCTGTATCTCTTAATCAGTAGAAATAATATCAAATATGCTGGATGTGCATTTGCAATCTGTTACCTTAAATGGCTTGAAACACTTGACTGGTTGAGTGTTCCAGGGAATAGGGTGAAGTCTATTTTACTGTAATATGCATCACCAGGAGAGGAATAAAAGTATATTCACATTAGGTTCTTTTCTGGCAAGACCTCAACTTTAAAACTCAGTCTTTCACATGTATAATTCACAGAAATGCCTACGAACAGTAGTTTAAGAAAACTCTTTTTTACGCTGCTCTGGAGATGGTGGTTCAAAACCCAGTACATAATTAAATACATGGGATGGATTTTACTGAATGGTTAATGCATGTAAAATTTCCTTTGACAATTCAAATTTAAACTCACTTTAGTTCTTATAAATCTTGCAGGAGTATAATTGACTTAACATTTTCTTCAATACAGCTAATACATTACTTCCATTTCTATCTGGATTTTCGTATGAGTTAGAATTAGCCTGGCTGAAAGAAATTAAGGATACCTGATAGCCAACACTGAAATATCTGGGGAATACCATAATATGTTTTTTGTTTATTTGTTTTTATCTTTCAGCTGTAGCTATACATGCAAGTGTGTACATGCAATTCTGCCACTACTAGTTGGAAAAAATGCAGATATGTTAACTATATTATGAATATATTTTTGGTCTGTTGTATACAAGTTTCCTAAATGTCATCTAATTGACAAAAAAGTGCATGTTTCTGTTAGCTGAACAAACAAGAAAGGACAAATGCTTGCTACTGTGTTCACTTGAAGCCATATTTAATTCCATTGAAATTAAGTGACTTAGATTACATTATGTCTTTCTACTTTTCATGGCAACTTCCATGTTAAAGTCAAAATTAACCTCTTATTTTTTAAAAAAACCCGCATATGGCAAATAGCATAGACATTGTGACAAAGTACTTACACTTCTTTTGCAAAATTAAGCACAATCCAAAAAACAAATCATGCCAAATGAAACAAATACACGAGAAAAAAAATCCCACACCTTCAAAGGAGCAACAGATAGCACAAAAAAGTTTTTTTTTTTTTTTTTTGCCAAGATCCTAAAAACAAACTCATATATGTAATCCTGACATTTCTTTGTTTTGTCATCTTTCCTACATAGTAGAAGCATTCTTTGTATGCTGCCATCTTTTTCTGGCTTTCAGCATATTAACTATAATAGGAGAGTAATTTTTGGTACTTTTTTAATGAAAAACTTTTTTTTTATTGTTTTATTTTGGTTTTTGAAAGGTAAAACATTTAGTGTGACTGGACTGGCTCTGTCACATACAGTGGAATTGTTTGTGAGGTATCAGCATCTTCTCTACAGCTATAAAACATTGTCTTCCTTAGGGGATTTCTGCTGAGTATCCCCAGAACAATGAATGGTGCTAGAAAACTGTGCAACACAAGAAATAAAACGTTCATTTATAAGCTTTCTGAAAGAACCTCATTCTCCCTCACCTTGCACATAAAATATGAGCTCAGTGTGGGATGTGCGAGAAATATCCTATAGTATCTTTACGGCTTTAAGATCATGTACATGCCACTCTGGCTTGTAAAGAGTTTTCACTGGAGTTTACAGAAGAGCTTTAACTTCCCAACATTTATTCAAAAGAAAACGAACAAAAAAACAAATCCAAGCTCTCATTCCATATAATCTTAGTCACAGACATAATTCCTTCCTGAGTTCCACATTTAATTTTTATAGCATTCTATTTTGGGAGAGTTACTGGAAAAGGACAATCCACCTGTGCCTTATCAGTTCCTGTGCCAAGAACTGAACTGCTATATATACACTTGGGAGAGTGGTCAGCAGTGGCCTGAAACTGGTTCCGTATGTTGCACAGCACATTCCTGTGCCACATGCTCTAGGTGTCCCTGCTTGAGCAGGGGGTTGGACCAGACGATCTCTAGAGGCCCCTTCCAACCTCAACCCTTCTGTGATTCTGTGATTACTCTTATCATAGGTCTTCTGAAAGTTATCCATTTGAATATGTACTTCTTTTGAATATGTTGCTTTTTGTTGAAAAGTAAAAACAATACCCTAAAACAAAGGCAACAGAAGCAACAAGAGAATGTTTGGATTTAATTCAGCCTTTCTGCAATTATTCTCTACAGTTTCACCTTTGTCTTCTCAAATAACAATATAATTATAAGACAGATTGCCACTTGACAACTTTTGATATCCTCTTGGCAGTGCACTGCGCAGTTACTAGAGGTACTGGTCATTTCTTTGCTATTTCATCCTTACACTCAATTTATTTCAACATTTAAGTTTGCATCTCTAACTACTTATATACATTGTCTTGCACAGGAGGGGTGTAGCTGCTAAATGTTTTGTATTCTTCCCTTTCTCTTTCCCTCTTCCAACTAACATATCAAAATCTATCACAGGATTCATACTCTTTTTTTTTTTTTTTTGTATAGTTCTTCAGGTTTCTTAAAAAGAAAGAAAGAAATTACAATACTGCATATTTATTTAATGATTTACCTCAGCTTGTTTTCCTCTAGTTCATTTTACACTGTATTTATATTCCAGAATGAACTGAATTGCCCCCAAACTCATTTTACAGTAAAGTAATTCATTCCTGCATCCTCATGTCTACACATGCTTTTCAGATCTGCTAGTTTTTACCTGACATTAGTTCCTCAATTATCTGCAGATTAGTCTATCTTGTAATTCTTTTTCTTTACTCCTTTGAGAAAGCATTTTAACCTTTGGTTACTTTTTTCTCCAGACTGATACTTCTTTTTCTTGTGAAACATTAGATTGCACATGTAGGCATTCACAGGGTATAAAATTTGTCCAAGCCAATCAGATTAACCTTGACTGTGTCACCCTCTCTTGCCATCTCTGATTACGGTTAAACTGCATAACATAAGATGCAAAATTCATACAATTAAAAAACACTCTGAGCACTTCACTCACTAACTGCAGACCTACAGTGACTTTAATCATTTATCTCATCTACTCTTCTTCTCTCCTGGATAATTCAACTTTCTCTGCTACATTTGAAGTTCTTTTTAACAATTATTTAATGATCTTGACTACACAATTCCCATCATATGAATAGCATATACAAGCAAATGCTTTTCAAAAAATACCATACTCCTACTAACTAAGCAATGATCTGTGTATTTATTACCAAAAAGTTAATATATTAGTGCTTTCTTGGGAGAACATATTTGTTACTATTTCTGTTTTGGTAATGTCTCATCTTCTGCTATTGAGAGACTAAGTTAGTAAAGAAAGCTTCCTTTTCCGGGAATCTATCCTATGGTTTTTACTTCTTTTCCACACCTTTTCACATCTTAAGAAAAATAGATAAACAAATCAAAGAGAAAGAGAGAGAGATTGAATACTGTTATGGCAAAACATTTAAGTGAGAGTTCTCTAAGCTGGAGAATAATCTGGATGTCCCTTCTAATATATTGATTAAGCAAGTTCAAGTCTTATCATAGAATCATAGAATGCTTAAGGCTGGAAGGGACCTCTAGAGATCATCTAGTCCAACCCCCCTGCGCACACAGGGTCACCTAGAGCACGTGGTACAGGACTGCATCCAAGCGGTTTTGAAGATCTTCAGAGAAGGAGACTCCACAACCTCTCTGGGCAGCCTGTTCCAGTGCTCTGTCACCCTCACTGGTAAGAAATTTTTCCTTAAGTTCCTGTGGAACTTTTGGTGCTTCAGTTTGTGGCCATTACCTCTAGTTCTGTCGGTGGCCACCACTGAAAAGAGACCAGCACCATCCTCTTCACTCCCTCCCTTGAGGTACTTATAGACACTGATTAGATCCCCTCTCAGCCTTCTCTTCTCCAGGATGAACAGGCCCAGCTCCCTCAGCCTCTCCTCACAGCGCAGATGTTCCAGGCCCCTGATCATCCTTGTAGCCCTGCGCTGGACTCTCTCCAGCAGCTCCACACTCCTCTTATACTGTGGAGTCCAGAACTGGACACAATACTCCAGATGTGGCCTCACCAGGGCTGAGTAGAGGGACAGGATCACCTCCCTCGACCTGCTGGAGATGCTCTTCTTAATGCAGCCCAGGATCCCATTGGCCTTCTTGGCCACGAGGGCACACTGCTGCCTCATGGTCAACTTATCATCCACGATGACACCCAGGTCCTTCTCCGCAGAGCTGCTCTCCAGAAGGTCAGTCCCCAGCCTGTACTGGTGTCTGGGGTTATTCCTCCCCAGGTGCAGGACCTCGCACTTGGTCTTGTTCAATTTCATAGGGTTTTTCACTGCCCAGTTGTCCAGTCTGTCCAGGTCCCTCAGGATGGCAGCGCAGCCCTCTGGGGTATCGACTACTCCTCCCAGTTTTGTATTATCAGCAAACTTGCTGAGGGAGCACTCTGTGCCTTCATCCAGGTCATTGATGAATAAATTGAACAGGACTGGACCAAGGACTGACCCCTGGGGAGCACCACTAGCCACAGGCCTCCAACTAGACTCTGCACCGCTGATCACCACCCTCTGAGCTCTGCCATCCAGGCAGTTCCTAATCCACCTCACTGTCAACTCATCTATCCCACACTTCTGGAGCTTGCCCAGGAGGATGTTGTGAGGGATGGTGTCAAAAGCCTTGGTGAAGTCGAGATAGACGACATCCACCGCTCTCCCCTCATCTATCCAGCTGGTCATTCCATCATAGAAGGCTATCAGATTAGTCAAGCAATATTTCTCCTTGGTGAATCCATGCTGACTACTCTTGAGCACCTTCTTGTCCTCCATGTGCTTGGAGACGATGGCCAGTATGAGCTGTTCCATCACTTTTCCGGGGATGGAGATGAGGCTTACTGGCCTGTAGTTGCCTGGGTCCTCCCTCTTGCCTTTTTTGAAGACTGGCGTGACATTGGCCTTCTTCCAGTCTTCCAGCACCTCCCCGATTCTCCAGGATCTTTCAAAGATGATGGAGAGCGGCTTAGCTATGACCTCTGCCAGCTCACGCAGCACTCTGGGGTGCATCCCATCAGGGCCCATGGATTTGTGAGTATCGAGGTTCCTTAGGTGCTCTCTGACCCAATCTTCCTCTACCCAGGGCAAGCCTTCCTCTTTCCAGGCTTCTTCTCTTGTCCCTAGAGCCTGGGGCTCTAAAGGGCTGCCCTTGGTAAACACCGAAGCAAAGAAGGCATTGAGCAACTCTGCTTTTTCTGTGTTATTTGTAACCACGGTGCCCATCCCGTCCGCCAGCGGCTGTTAATATATTTGAAGAAGTTTTTCTTCTTATTTTTAATGTCCCTTGCCAGACTGTGTTCCAAACGTGCCTTAGCTTTCCTTGTCGCATCTCTGCATTCCCTGACTACGTTCCTGCATCTCTCCCAAGGGACCTGTCCTTTCTTCCACATTCTGTATACCATCGCCTTCTGCTTGAGCATTGCCACAAGCAAGTTATTGCTAGTAACTATGAACAAACAGCTTTTTGCCTTTCTTCTGTTTCTCCCACTTTTGATTTTAATTTGGTCTTCATGATTACCTTTTGTAGAAATGTTTTTTTATATCTCTCTTTAAATGGGGACCCAGGGACAGCTGCCCCTTACAGCTGCACAAACCTTGAAAGACACAGTGTGAATGAACAGTTTGGTCTCTTATGTGCACTTCACTGAGTGCACTGAGCATGCATGGTCAACACCAGGAATATTAGTAACACGGTAAAAAACAGATATATGCCATTGCCTATACTATGTATGGTTACATGCAGGCGTCACTGTCTAACTTTCCTGTGCAACAGTTGAACTTTTCTGATTAGCAGTATCTGCTAAAAATCAGGAGAAAAACCTGCACAGTCTCATAACATTTATGCACCTTCGCTTCTGAAGCTTATGTCTAGTTACCATTGTTTTTTTCTAGAACAAAGGCTTTAAATGGAAGAAGAAAAAAAGGTGAAGAAGAATGGAAAAAACAACCATCTTGAAGGAGCATTTGTCTTCCTCTTAAGATGCCATCAGCATTTCGTAGAGTAACGGACATTCAGATATACTCAGAAACCATAAATACAAACAATCAAGCAGTTATGAGACTTTTCAGCTGTGCATGTCCAAACTGAAACCTAATGATAGACTTCTGTGCAGAAGGGGTAACTTTTTCATTTTAAATGTCTCAGAGAACATCCCTGCTCCTTCACTGAATTTGTATCATTACCATCTCAAGTTTGTAAATTGTGCTTTTAAAGATGCAAAGCCCTACTAAGAGTTGGAGATCAGTACATTACAACTGTAATGCAGTTACAGTTAACTTTATGCAGTTGTAACATTTTTCTCCTGTATTGGCTTTGCAATATAACAAAAAGATATATTGTAGAAAGGATCATCTAATATCTTATTATATAACTTGTATACTTCTGTCACCCATCTTTCACTATGTGACAAGACTAAAATGACATCTCATATTAAACTCCTATGTTCGGAGCATCTTTTTCATTGTACTCTGGGTAATCTATAGATGGTTAACTTCAGTCCTTTCGTTTTAAAAGCATCTCAATTACTATTGCACCTTCAGTAACTGAGCATTGTATATCAAAATGAAAAAAAGGAACAGGCTACTAGTTTACACTGTTTATGAAATCAGTTTATAAAATATACTATTAGTGTGCAAAATACCTGTATAACATGTTATATCTAATAATCAGAATTATTTGTTTTGAGATTTCATGTAAGAGAATTATGGGACCCAAGTTTTATGTATATTTCCAAAACTTTGACAGCAACAACCTGCCACAGCCATGAGTACTAGAGTCATTTTAAAGCCTGAGATAAGCATTAGATGCATATTTACACCCCTTCTAAAGTTTTTTTCCTGACAACATTAAAAAAGGAAAGAAAATAGAATCATAGAACGATTAAGGTTGGTAGGGACCTCTAGAGGACATATAGTCCAACCCCCCTGCACATGCAGGGTCACCTAGAGCATGTGGCACTAAAATAGGAAGAAGCTGTAAGCTTACTGTATGCAAAACATACAGAAAATATTAAGGCAGTTTTTTTAAAAAACAAAACAAAACAAATCTTTTCAACAGTCAAAATCTTTGTGATAACTGCCAAATCAAATTACATTTGATAAGGATCTGTCAAGAGTATAAAGCCTTTCCTGTTTATCAAATAGAATATGTTCACTTTACTCCACATAGCAATATAGAAGTTAACACATTACAGTGTGAAATGCGGAATCAGCATACCAAGTATGGTTAACAAAAATACTTAGAAATCATTAAGAAATATTTTTCAGTGGGAGGGTTAATTTATATTGGTGGAAATTCCAGTTCTATTAAGTTACATAGCCTCGTTCTAACTGACATTCTAGGAACCATCTTAGCATAATGAATCTATACGTCCATAGGTGCAAACCAACATATTTACAATAAATGGCATTTTTCCTTCTGTTATACTTTTTCTTTACACATAATGGTGACCTTGGCCCAGGGCAAACGGCAGATTTAAATCCAAATTCTAATGTTTACAGGCAATACCAAGAGTAAGCAACACAGCAAGCAAGTACATACCAACAGCAAGCAAAATAGTAAACAAAAACATACCATGAGGTTGGCGACCCTAATATTCCTCCCCACCAGCCAATCATCTGGCTTTCATTGCTACTGTTAAGATACGTCCCAATGAAGTTTTTGCTCCAGCATTTCACTTCACTCTTCGTGCTCTTTTAATGATGAGAGCTCGGTGTATTCACACATTTCCCACAACAAACTTGAATCATAAAGACATAAATATTCCTTCCACTACAGTTTTGCCTAAAAATCATTGCCGTTTCTGCTCTGCAGCATCTTGCCTACTCTTATGGTTGTCAAAACTGGCACTATTAGATGCATCCCCTCTTGTTGCCAAACAGTTGGATCCGAAACACAGAATGATTTAATAAAACAACAGCAGATTCTGTGAAAAAGAATCCATACAGAACCAGTAAGATATCTTTAATAGTAACTGACTGTTTTTTTTGAGTAGGAAAGAATAGATGATGAGAAGGTGGCACAAAGCAAATAAGAAACAGAAAAATGTTTTGATTTCCCTGATCTGTGATATTCAGGATTATTAACACCGGAATTTTGAGGAAAGGTTTTATCTGCCTTTCTTTGTTCTAGGAGGAACTTCGAGTATTTCAGAAGAGGAATAGAAACCAAAATATTACAGAAAAGAGAAAAAGAGAGAGAAAAACAATTTATAATAATATACCCCAGAAGATTGTAATATGATCTAATATTTCCTCCCCGCTTAGTATTAGTAAGGCTCAAGTAATGTGTTCGAGTTTGGCTGCTGCTTTGTAAGGTAGAGGTTAGGTAAACTAGAGAGAATCTGGAGGACAGCAGCAAAATCAGAATGCTAAAAATATGATGCTAGATGGAAAAAAAATGAAAAAAAAAGTCTAGAGAAAAGGGAGTTCACTAAGCGACAATATAATAGCCTTCAGCCATGCAAAGGCATGACAGAACAAAATGTCTTAATTTGCAGCAAGAGACATTTTATAGTAAGAAAGAACACTTTGATGCTGCCTATAGTTATGCTAGGATTTAGGGTGATTTAGAAGGCCATGTAACCTGCACATTAAAGACACTAGAAATGAAATCAGATAATTTCTGAGAGAGATCTCACTAGATATTTCCTCTGTTAGGACAAGAGCAAGAATGGATGTCCTTTATCCCTTTATATGTATATATATGTATGTATATGTATATATGTATATGTACATATAGAGATGTAGTCAAAAGTAGCTGATGTGAAACTGGCAAAATCAAAGTAAGTCTGTGTTGAAGAAAGAAAAAAAATATTGCGGAAGAAAAAAATAATCACATCTATCACACTGCTCTCAGCCACACAATTTAGACTTCTTTAGTTAGTTCTTGAAATGATCCTTCAACCCTCCTAGGGGCTGGTCAGATAACTAAGATGTGTAAATAAAATGAAATAGGAAGGCAGAAGGAACTGAAAGAATCAAAAAATATCTCCTCAGTCCTTCTAGATGTCTACATACTACTGATACAACTCAGCTGCTGATTGCACAGCTACTTTTTAATCTTGGAAGGTAAAGATCTAGTCTTGTACGGTTTGTACAGGACACTCCAGTTTATAATTAAAGAAGGTAAAAAGAATAATTGCATAGACAAATGGTTATCGTTAACCTCATCAAGTTCTGTTTCCTGCTACAATTCTTTAAAGGTCTAAACAGAACATCACACTGTTTGTCAATGACCAACTAGTTCCAGAAATAGGAGCTTGAAAGTAATAAAAATGAATCTTCGGCTTTATTGAGGATAAAAGGTCACACAGCAGTGCTCAAAGACCACTTGGGACTGGATCCTCCAAAAGTTAGCAAAGATAACAATAAGGTGCTTGTATAATAACTGTCAAAAATCTGACATGTTAATTTAGAGGTTGATTGTAAAGTCCTTCACAGATCCAGGATAATTTAAATACAGTTCAATTGCACCAATAAAGTCATTTGCTCTCTAAAATTCAGTGAACAGCTTTTTGCTTCTATCTTAATGCTTCCTACACTGTTGTGATACTGTTTCCAAAAAAGACTGCTGTCCCTGCTGTTTGGGGAAATGTATCTGTAATGTCTTGATCCAAGCATTTCATATTCAACAGATGGTGAACTTGGCTGAATACTCGTTCTGGTTTCTCTGAGTCTATCCGAGTGCTTAATGCCCCTTTCTCTGCCAATCATTTCCTAACTAGCAAATGAATTCTGATCAGATGCACACTCTGCCTTGTGTTATCTCTCACCTTTAGTGAACACTGACACCTTCAGACCTTATTGTGAGCTGTGCAACTTCCATCTGACAAGGAAAGAGAGGAGCCTGTTCTTCTATTATTTCATCCCGCAGATGAGCATGGAAGAATGGAAGTCTAACATGATACAGATATAATTTTTCCTATTTCTCCATTATAAAATATTCAAAATACCTGCATTTCATAGAGGTAGACTGAGAACTTGACACTTGAATCAGCTGAATACTTAACCAAAATACTATTATATATTTGTGCAGAGTATTTTTTCTTCCATTTTCCAAATCTGAGCAGCAGAGAGGAACGAACTATGGGCTTCCTGGAGCAGTGTTTTCAAATGTTTTGTTTGTTTGCTTGTTTGGTTGATTCTCCCTCAATAAACTATTCTATGAATAGGAAAAAAAAAAAAAAAAAAGTATCTGTGTATTTTTAAGCACAAAATCTGAACTGCCTTAACTGGAGAGATTTCTTGGACTGCAAACCTTGCTCATGCCTGATAAAGTTTGTCATTTGTTGCTTATATTGACTGCCTTGATGCTTGCCTTTATTTCTAGATCCTTGACAGAAGTTATTTCAAAATAAAGCAGGGATGACAGTCAAAGTCCCCTTCCTCTTTTTGTGTATACTGAAAGTGATGAGGCAAAAGTATAATCTGTTCACATTGATGAATGTATTGCAATGTATTTTTTGCATGTTTTTATCCATGCAAGAAGTAGAATCACTCTAGAATGCTGAAAAATTGCCAAGATAAAAGCATTTGTCTAGTCTGAGTGTAAGAATCAAAGCATTTTTTTTTCCTGGAAAAAGTAAATGCTTATATAAGAAAAACTTGATTTTGGCAGAAAATGTATAAACTGTGTCAAAAAAAAAAAAAAAATAGAAACGCTCTGATTCATCTTTTCATTTCCTGTGCATAATTCCTTTTTTGTTAAGAGATCCCAGAACACTCACATGATTAATAGCAATATACACGTACAGTTGTAGCTCCCCAGTAAGACAAGAGCACCCAGAATATCTCAAAGGAACCTGTTTACAGATATAGATCATTCCTTAACCAACTGAATATAAGCAATATATGTAAATGAGAGAATTTTGAGAAAATAATTCATCCAGATGTGGTTTCTTGACATCATAAACCATTTTTCAAGATTTGTGTTTGTGTGAAGTATGAAACATTACTAATGGCTTTGGTGATTTGATATATTTTTAATAATCTCAATCACATAATTACTGCCATATTAATTACAAAACAGTAGTTGAATTAATAATGATGCTTTCATACATATGTGGATTCTTTTCCTCTTCTGTCTTTCTGACTAACTCTTGTGAATTGCCTTCTACTTCACAAAAAAAAAATCTGACTAGACAATATTGAATTATGGAAAGAGTATATAAAAAGTCACATATTTGCTTTTTGGAATAGGAATTCCTTTCTATTCTGTCTCTATGTAAAGTTTGGTGCAATATTCTCTCTTACTAAGATGGCACCCTATAGTACTTAGCATTTAAGTACTATAACATAGCACTCGGTGATTAGCATTATTCAATGCCTAACAACTCCCACTCAACTACAGGACCCAGAATTCTAGTTAAGAATTTGCTTTCTTAGAACTGTGCAGAAGTAGCCTGCTCCAAATAGCTAGTATATCTGATTATAGGTCTGAGCAGGGCAAATTCAAAGTTTCTGAACCTACTGATTTTATAAGCTATAGCAATGTATACTGCAGACTTTAAGAATCTGGAATATGAAGTATTATCAATCTAGCCACCACATAATCTACCATTAATTTATGGAAAAGAAAATAAAAGACATCTTTTTTTTTTTTTTTTTTTTTTGTATATTAACCACTTCATTCTTTTTAGTTCTCCCACTGGAAGTTTAAAATGTTGAATTCTGACCTTTCTCAAGGTTTCATTCCAATTTTTGTTCTCCAAAAAATAAAATTAACACGGGTATTTTAAACTTTTAGACTCTGTTTTATCACCGTCTTGCGTATCATGTAATTCAGAATAGATGCAAAGTATCATCATCATCCCTAAGGCATTTTACACCATTTTATTCAGCTGTGAAAAGCTGCACAACTTTTCAAGCTGTGGAGCTTGCAGACTTCAATTAGGAACCATAGCATTTGATTTTCATTTTTCTTTTTAGTGAACATTGCAGAACACAGCTTGCAGATTTAGTATTTTTAAACTTTTCAGCTAGAATCCTGGAGTCCTCTCATCTGAATTTGAGTAGGTTCTCATTTGAAGCAACTTTGAATCCCAATATTAGCTAAGTATTTTGGCTTCTCCCCACTGGATAAACAGCAAAAGTAGAGGAAGGAAAATAACCAGAATAGGATTCCTGTGATACAATCTGCAGTTTTATCTATGAGGTCTAGAACTTTTACTTCAAATTACTCTTGTTATTCTGCCATTGAAAAATGAGTATACTGGAGACAGGGTGGATAAGTATATAGATACTGCAGATTTTTCTTAATCCTTCTGGAACATTTACAGCATTTCAAGATGCCTTCTTAGAAGGTCAGGATTAACAACATAATCCTTAGATGCTTGGCTTCTATACAAATAAGTTACACCTTTATTTCTGGGGGAGATTGGGACTAGCAAAATTAGTAGGCCTTTTCACTTTCAGTACCAGGAAAAAAAAAAAAAAAAAAAAAAAAAAAGGCAAGCGGAGGGAAGACAGATAGAACACCAACCAGAATTAAATGATTTTGTGAAGGTCATGATATTTTAAGATTAATGTAATATTTTAAGGAGGAGGTTCACTTTGTGTATTGTGCAAAGAAGCAAATATTGGAATTAATAAACTAAGAAAAAAAGAAACTGTATTTGCAGCATCCTGTATTGATTCATTGCCATATTTTGTATATGTTGTAAACAAAACTCACATACTCAGCAAATATCTACATACATTGTGAAATATTCCAATTCTTTTATATTTATATCTCAAATATATTTGAGCAATGGAGGAGGACAGCATAAAACTTAAGTTAAATTTACAGTTTGCATTCCAGGATACTACTGAAATATTCTTCAGTAAAGTAGAGGAGAACTAAAAGACCGCTCTAAAATACTTCCTCTGCTATTTCTTCCAGGCCCATTGCACAGAATGAGCTGGTACTGCAATTTTTAATCACAGAAATTTGTTATTACATTGCACAGTTAACATATAGCACCACTACTGCTTTTATAATTGTACTTCAAGAAAAGGAAAAATAAACTTAATCATAACAATAATTTTTATTCAGACATGAGGGGGGAATTTGGAAATACTTCCCAGGCATGTAGGGGTAGTGTCAAGAAAGTCAAAGTTGAGTTGGAGTTCAAAACTTGAAGAGAGCATCAGGTGCTGCCAGAAGAGTCTCTACAGGTAAGAGTAGACTAAAACAAAACAAAACAAAACAAAAACAACAACAAAAAAAAGGTGGGCCTGGTACTAAATGGGGTAGGCAACTTGGTGCCAGGGGACACAAATAAGGCAAAGTTCTCAAGGCTTTCTTTGTCTCAATCTTCACCAACAAAGCAACTGTGTTTAGAGATAGGGTTTGACAAGGAGCAAAACTACCAGCAGTGGTGAGGATCAAGCCTGAGATCATTTTAAAGGACTCAATCCACAGAAGTGTAGAAAGGGGAGAGACAAATTCTACAGTCATCTTCAAAAAAAGCCAAGAGGTTAACCTGGGAAATTTCAGGCCAGTTATTCTCAATTTGGTCACTGGAAAAAATCATGGAACAAATCCTTCTGAAACACATTTCTCAACACATGAAGAAGTTCCTTAGGAAAAGTTATTAAGGATTTATCTCCCTGGTAAATCATGCCTGACCAACTGACTTCCATCTTTGATAAAATGTCTATTGGTTAATAAGGAAAAAGCAGTGCAGATAAATAACTTTAGTGAGGCTTTACACCACTTACTAAATGCTTTTTGTATTTAAGTTCAGATGTTATGATTTGGAAGCGAGGAAAACCATACAGGTAAAAAAATATTTTGGGTGATTGGGCAAAGAAGGTAGTAGATAAAGGATTGCACTCTCCCTGGATGGCATGGGGAATACCACAGGGATCTAAATCAAGACTTGTCGTGCTTAATACCTTTAGATGTAGAAGGAAAGCACACTCACATCAAGTTTGTAAATAACACCAAATTGGAGAAAAAGATGCTGTCTTCAAAGGCAGGGAAGTCATCCAAAGGGATCTGAAAGGCTTGAGGAATGGGTCAACAGGAACCCCATGAAAACAAGACTGAATGCAAGGTTCTATTGCAGGGAAGAATAAGTCCCAAGAACAACACAGGCAGGGGTCTGCCCTCACCGCTGGCCCCAGGGGTGTTGTTGGACAGAAGATGGACAGGAGCCAGCAGTGTGATCTGGCAGCAAGGAGGGCCAAGGGTATCCTGTGATCCTAAAAGGAGCACAGACAGTAATCTTCATGAGACTGCAGCCGGAGACCTGCAACCGGTTTGGGGTCTTCTGCTCAATACAAGAGAGATGTTGACAAACCAAAGCAAGTTCAACCAAAGGCCACCTGGATGGTCCAGGGTATACTTCCCTGAGAAGAGAGTCTGATTAAGCTAGGCTTTTTGAACTCAGAGAAGGGACAGATTCAGCTTCAGTCCTAAAAGCTTTCCCTTAGTGCAGGTAAATTATCAATACCATGGTGCCAAGCTTCTCACTGAGGTGCACAGATGAGGAATGAAAAACAACCAGCATAGACTGAAACAAGAGAGGATCCAGTTGGATGTAACAGGAAACTTCTTCAATTTCAAGGTCAGTCAGGCACTAGAATAGGATGTCCAGAGAAGTTCTGTCTCCATCCCTGGAGGTTTTCAAGAATAGACTGGATAAAACCTTAAGCAACTGGATTTGACCTCACACCTGACTCTGATTTGAACAGAAGTTTGACTAAATCTCTGATTTGAAGCTGAACTAGAGACTTCCTTAGATCCATTGTAACCTGAGTTATTCTATGATCCTATGCAAAAAGGATAAAGAACTCATGTATTCCAGATGCTGAACAACCATCCCACTTGACCACAGTAGAGGTAAATGTTTGAGCAGGGACAACATCCTGTGTGATTCTTTATAACTTTTTATGAGTTAGTTTTCAGTTCTTTGAAACTGCATACATACTGATGGCTTTTTTTTTTTTTAGTGAGTATAAAGTATACAGCATAAAGTCTGTATATGACAAAATAATCCAATTTCTCTTTCCATTTTTTTTTCTCATTTCTCTCTCAGAATTACTGAAATAACTTGGGTTGCTCTACAGAAGTTAAGATTAGACTCACTCCAGGAACTCATTCCAGGTCAGTGAAACTTGTAGAGATAATGCAGTGAATTGGTTAATATTTGATTGTTTAGAGAAGGGGGGAGAAAAAAAAAAATCAAGCTTTTACAGTGACAGCAAACACGAAGCCCAGAGACCACAGTTCAGTTGCTAGTTCTGCCACTAAGAAAACTTCAATTTGTCATGTTTTTATGCTCTATTACAGATGCCTTAGTGTTGAAAGCAACTATTTCAATTTAACATATAAGAAGCTATTGGAGTAGGAAGCAGTTTATGGGAATGTTATGTTAAGAGTAATTTTAAACAGCTTTATTCATTTAACATAGCTAAGACGGCTTAATCACCAACAGTAGAACGGAGAATGTTTAGACTAGTTTAAAGTATAAATTTATCTTTCATCAAGTTTTTGTCATGAAGAACAGCGGTATTATCAGGTATTATGAGTTTATATTTTCATTTCCTTTTACTCACAAAGTAAATGTTCCTGTTTATGAAAGTATGACACATTCCCCCATTCCTCTGTTTCCTTTCCTTAAACTGACAAAGTTAAATGACATATCAAAATAATACCTCTTAGGGAATAATATCCAGTATTCTGGACACAAGGTTAGTTATTGCAATTTAACATATTGAGAGAATCTACAATAGCAAGATATTAATAAGATATCATAGGCTGTCAAAAAACTAGTATACCTCATAACTGCTTTCCAACTAGGTGCCATTAGTAGCACAGTAGACATTAGGTTTACATTGGCTCATTTGACTAGACATTGGATAAGCTCGGTTCACCAAGCAAATATCACAAGGTTCAAAATATTGGTATATACACCTAAAAAGCAGACAAGACAGGCTCAAAGTTGGTATTGAATAACTTTTCTAAAGCATCTATGCTGAGAAATTAGGAAAAATTAAAGTGAAAACCTATCTGCTTTATTAGCATTTGCATATGCACACACTAAATATTCACATAATTATTAGAATATTTTGTATTCTTTCTAGATTAGAGCTTTTCATGGACAACCTGAAAGCTATTGAGGTGTACTGAATCATTTCTCTAAGAAAATGCTCGTTTTGGACAGACAAGAAATGGTGAATATAGGACAGGAGAGAATAGGGAGACCAAATAAAGCATTCAAAGAAATTAAGATTGTCAATACATACTATTTTAAAAGCCTAACTTTAAAATATGAACTCCAAAGTACTCTTGCTATGCTGCTTACTAGCTCAAGAAGTCAATAGGTACTTGAGCAGTCAAGAACATAATTTCTGTAATTGTCTACAGATCTGCTTCTCTTCACCAACAGATGGGCCTCAGGCTAAGCAGCTTTCAGTCTAGCTGAGACTTGCTCCTTAGATTTCACATATTACCTATAGCATCTACAGCGCATGATCAGGGTGTTTTCAAAGCACATTTGCAGTCTGAGAAAGTGACGAGGTACACACATTTTACTTCACAATTCAGTGTTTTCAATGCTTATCAATAACACCGGAAAATCACATTCAGTTCCAACCTCACTCTATCTACTCAAGACATAACTCTATTTAGCAAGCTTTAGCTATTCTAAATTTAGTGTATGTGCACATACTCCCACCTGACAAATCTGTTGGATACTGCATAAAATAATATTCGTTGCGTTCCAACTGCCCGCCCTGAAATAACTTTATGGCTATATAATTTACTGGTGAAGTTATTCATTCAGGCTGTTTACCTTTTGAAAAATAGTAAAATATATACTGAAATTGGTATTCAAGGACACATCATTCTTCTTTCTGTGAGCATCCTAGGCTACAGCATCATCCACATCCTCAATCACATGAATTAATCCCAGCCATGGCATTAAGGATTCAGAAAAAACAGCTACACCACTTGCCAAAAACGTGCTCCACAACCTCCTTGCTAGGGTTGCTCCAAAAGATAAAGGGCTATTTCAAATCTACAAAGACGGAAGAAGAAACCTTTAATTCTCCTACTCCTTTTGAATGTATTTTGGCCTACAGTTTTGCTGGATGATGTAGACATTATCAACAATGTATTATTAATGATGAAAGAATTTCCACATTAATTTCCAGTCACTTTGCAATGTTTGGGGAAGTACAGTTTTAAAGGAGGGAACAGTTTTATTTCAAAATTACTTCTACTGAATTATACAGTTAAAAGGAGTTTTATTAATGTCTAATTCTTTATTAAACAGCACAACTCTGACAGGTCTGGTTTCCAGCTGTTGGATTGTGTTACGCCTTATCCTTGTTGTGTTTATAAACAAGATATAGGTCATTTATCAAAACAGTTTATGAATCAGAGATACAAAAAGCACATGTGCATGACATTTTATATCAGGAGTTATAATTTTATATATGTAAGTAATAATATTTTAAAAGATGTTTTAAAGACATTTAGTTGCATCCTTAAGTAAAATAAAGGCATGCGCATGTAAGAAAAAGGATCAAGGTGCCCACACGTTCACAGTTTTGGAACTTTTTTTTTTTTCCATTTCATAAAAAAAAAAAAAAAAAGACTGGATGATCCTCAAATTACACATGTGACATTATAGTAGATCCTTATAAACTGAATAATCAAGACATTACAAATGAATGCAGAAAAACAAATTCTTCATGTAAACCCTCTTGGATGCAGGGTCAGGGGGGTTGGACTGAATGACCTCTAGAGGTCCCTTCCAGCCTTGGGCATTCTATGATTCTATGTAAATACATATGTTCTTTTCTATGTGCAGTTGGAATAGAGATCACCATCTCTTTTGCCTTCTATAATTTCTGAAAAATTAAATTTATCAACACACTGAAATCCAAAAAAAAAAAAAAAAAAAGACTTTTCAGTAACACTGTTAAAAACATGGTTTAATAGTGCTGCAGTTACGGGAATTATTTTATTGCCACAAATACTGCAACTGACTCTTCATAAGAAAGAAAATAGGTAGGTGCACATTTGTTATTACGTTCATATTCCTACCAAAACTCTCCACGATTACTGCTAATACTTCTAGACTGAAATATAAACCAAAACTCCACTTCACAGTTAATTTGTATGTAATGCCACTACATGAGAATGCTCACGTTTCACTCTTCTGGATCGCAGGCAGTGTATAAGAGGGCTTTAATAAAAAGACACTGATAGAAAGTCCTGAAATACAGGATGTAGAGAAAACATTGTCTAAATACCAACATTTAACTGAATTTATATCCAATGGCAAGTTGGCTATAAATATTCACAAGCATCATGGTTCCACTAGCCTTTACAGAACCTTCAATGGAAGTGATTAGCTAATTTCACTTGCATATAACAATGATTTGGGAGGCTCACAATAAAAATTCATTAGAAATACATATCCTTTTCTACAATATCTGGATAATCGTTTTGGTATATTTAATGGATAAGCTTGTCCATTTTGTTTATAAATGTTTTGTTAATAAGAGAAAATAGTATACACCAAAATTAGATGCAGAATAAACTCAGCAGATCTCAGGGACTGTTTGATCTCTCATTAATGCTTTCAACAACAGACTGAATGTGTGTTTTTTTTTTTTTTTTTTTTAAACAAAGTGCCTTCAAAAACCAGAAGTCTATGAAGTATTAAGACTGTTAGTGGAGTCTTTTACTATTTGTATAGTGTTAGTGAATTGCCTGATTGCATGATAATAAGTAGTAATAGTTTACTTTGTAATAGGAAATCACTGTACATTGTCTAACATTTCGCAAATGTAAAGAATATAGTGAAATTCTTCATAAATTCAATAGGCTTAGCTTATTTCAGCATTGAAAAGTTGTGTGCTTCATTATTTATTTAATAACATATATTTTTTAATTGAAAGATAAAAAGAAACTGAAGGCTGCATGATCAGCAACATAAACATTAGCACACTGAAGTTTTTCTGCTGCAAAAGGGAAAAAATAGTTCCAACTAAAACCCACTAAATACATGACAGGCTCTGTTCATCAACAAATCACTTATTATCATGGAGCCCAAAATATAATTTCCCCACAATATTTTACTAGGTCTATGCCTTTAAATCTTGTTAAAGATAACAGAATATTGAAATATTTCCAAATACCAGTAAACTCGGTCTGTTTAATAACAGAAGTTTTCTTGTCTCAATGTTTGAGGTACAGAACTCCAAATATAAATGGAAAAATAAGACATACATCTCAATTACTACCTAGGAGACAGCTACTGTGCTACTTCTTCCCAGGAAGAAGAGCACAGAATCTGCAGTATCGTTCAGATTCCAGGGCTCATCATGCCCGACACTGTGTACACGGGAGCCCAGTACTGTCAGTCAGGGATTTTGAAGCGACGGCAGTATCTGAAATACCTTTTCCATAAACTAGTGACCGAAGAGGAGCTATTCTCAAAGTCTCCATCTCAGAGACTTGGACAAACCAACTGAGACTGCACCCAGTATGACATTTCTTCCATGCTATAAAGCCAACCAAAAAAATATCAGTGTTTCTTGGCAGATGGCTTAGGCTCTATCTTTCCCCGGGAACAGAAATGGTGCTTATCCTGATCCCACAGAAACAATTTCTGCCCATGTTCATGACTTAC
This sequence comes from Tinamus guttatus, assembly GCF_059628265.1. Lineage (NCBI taxonomy): Eukaryota > Metazoa > Chordata > Aves > Tinamiformes > Tinamidae > Tinamus > Tinamus guttatus. Next base: position 237,460 of record NW_028288586.1, read on the forward strand.
ATATTAGCTTATTCTTTCTCCATTCTACTAAAAACAGCATAACACCAAGAAGAAATGTATGAGAGCACGAGTTGACAGGAATGATGAAAATTTGTAAAAGACATGAAAATACATACATGATGAAGTTCAATAATAGGACAGAGAATAAAAAGTCTGGGAGACAAACAGCTATTCCCCGCATGGTGCTAAGCCCTGGCAGAGGAGGGGGAACAAGAAAGAAAAAAATATTTTTTAAAAATAAAGGCCACTAACTATTCAGTAAGGATGATCAAGATATCAGTAGGATGACTCAGCATAGAAACAAACATAATTGTAAGCATAATTCTGTAGATACCAAGACTAAAAGTTAAACCATTTTTTTGAAATTCAAAAACAAAGTCCATCTGGTACATATACAACCAAACAGGAAAAAAAAAAAAAAAAAGAAATCTGTGGAAAGAGAATGTTGTAACTCTTAATAAATAAATAAATAAATAAATAAATAAAATCCAGATATTAGGTTTATGAGCAAAGCTTAATGGAAAAAGATACACTGAAAAGTGCAGTAGTCTTGACCTCTGAATGAACTTGGTAGTGCAACAGCTACAATACTGAATTACCCTATAAGGTCTGTAATATTCTTTAATTCTTAATAACCTGATTGCAAGCTATAGAGTACCAGGATTTGCTTGCAGACTCCTGGAATGTCTGGGCTGTTTTCTGCCTATACTGTGGATAACACTAATTATAGCAGTACTTTCAGAGATGTGGATGTAACCTGTCTTATAATTAACTGATCAATAGCCTACAAATACCGTGCATTGTTTTCTTTGTAAAGCTCATCCCTTGCCACACCAAAAAATAATGATTTTCCGTCTCCTCTATGCATATTTTATTTCAGATAATCAATATATCATTTTGCTTGAAATTAAGGAAAAATGACTGCTACCTTACTTAATGCCATTAAATATATTTTCAAGGAGAACTGTCAGGTTTCTGAAGCTGAATGGATAACTTGCTTCAAAAGAATTAATGTTAAAACATTTTAATGCTTTTCTATCATGAAAATGGAGGCATTTTTTCTCTATATAGCAATTTAAAAGTATCCTACCTGTGAACAGGCTTTGAAATCCTTCTCTTCTGTCAAATCCTTTTACCATCCCATCAGAGCAAGTTACAATAAAAGCAAATAAGGAGAAGAAAGGCTTCTGCACTTGCATCAGTAGAAAGAGATTTCTCTCTCAAACCCAGAAGGTGAGATTGAAGACATCTATAACACTTAATAAAGCTCAGTAAAACACTGCATAATCCTTTTGTTTATATTTCTTTGTATTTCATTCTGAGCTTACAATAATGTGAATTCAGTGTAGGATTGTTGATTTGATTTTTTTTGGTCTACTGACTAGCACCTAAAGCAACTCTGAATTCCAGACGTACGGATCTGAAATATGCCTGCATATTTTTTCAGTTAGATGTCATTTCAGAGGCACTATTTAAAAAATATTAAAATGTGAATATATTATGGCTAATAACAATATAGAGAATCTAACTATGGTATGTTTAACTTCTGTATCTAACGTGCTTATTTGCATGCTTGCTTACTGTGGAAAAATCTATCCTCATCCAATATCCACTGCAATCACATGTATTTCTATTATTATTTGTGAGTGCACAATCTCCTTAAAAATATCAGTGTAAAACTCAAAAAAAAAAAAAAACCCCAAACAAACAAACAAAAATATTTTCACTAGTAGAACAGAACATTCTGCACTGACTCCTGATTTAAACAGAAAGGCTCTCTAGGATCAGACCTTACAAGATGAAGGAGCAATATGAACATTCCCCAACTCATTTGAAAAGCATTAATCGTCACATGTGTGAACACTTAAGATTCATTCATTTAATGAAACAGCTCTCATTGCCAACTGATTTTGTTAGTGTACTGGATCCACAGCTCACACTGTCAGACAAAGACATGCTGAAGCATATCTGAAATCAGAGAATCATACTTGAACTTAGACAGAAGTGTAACTCATTTGTTCTGTACTTATACGAACCATGATATAACCAAAGTTTTTGGATACTATGGAACAGGAACAACACTCCATGTACACACATAAACTCATAAATATGTTCATAAGCAAAATAAATATGCTCATCAGCAAAACTGCAGCCTTGAACTGGCTGCTACTTCTGTCTTACTCAGTCTGACTTGCAAGATTGCCAAAGGACATATGTTTGCTTGGTGGAGGGTCATAGCTGCCCCACAGTCTAGTAAATTTACATGCTGCCATCAGCAGCACGTACTAACAGCATCAGTAACAGCAAAAACAACTCTCCCTTTGGAAGAAATGCACAACACCGACACTGGCTCTATTAGAGCACTCTGCACTCTAGACGTGAGATACTACCTATGTTGAATACATCCATCTCCTTTGTGCAGAAACATTGCTCCTTATGCTGCGTGGTAGTCAACATTTATTTATTTTTAGGCAGCTGTTCAAGATCAGTGCAAGAGGAAAGAACATTGCAGATACAAAATAAAGAATATCATCCAACTGAGTAGAAGTGTCATTTGATGCATGCAATAGACCATGTAGAGATTAAGGCACAGCAGAAACACCTTCGGTTAAACTAAGGTGTTCCTCTTCTGTTGCAAATACTGATTCATCAGTATATTACTTAGTTTTTATGCTCTTCTAGCTCATTTAATCTGAAAGAGTTTTGACCTGAAAATTAGCAGAATGATTTCAGGAGAAAAACAAAGCCCTCAAGCTGGAGGACCTCAGTGACTGACCACATTCAAAGCCTCACTCAAAAAAAACAAAAAACCTTCTATGCTGCTACACAATCAGTTGAATTGCGTATTATAGGGCAAGGGACTCTATTTCATGAATGACCATCACTATCACTACTTATTTATTTTGCATGCTTTTTTTCATATGATCTGATTTTTATATTTGACAAATATATAATATGACAAGACAAAGCTATGATAATTAATGAACTCTTTGTCTAGCCAGGCAGCATAGACATAAGACACAAAAGACAATGTTCTGGGTACTTTCAGAAACCTAGCCACTCATTCAGGTATTGAAAATCAGTAACTAAAATTTTCCAAAATGCTAACCATGAAAGTGACCTGTCCAAAACCGCATCCTTAATATTTTGCCCTGCCCACCTCTTAGAATTCATTTTTCATTTGTTTCTAATACAGTAATCATGCTTAAGAAATTTCATGGGAACTATGCAGCTGCATTTCTTGATTTGTTTCAGTAGAGGAAGTTATACATAAGAGGACAAAACATGGTGCCTACACACAAAGGCATAACTTAATGAAAGGAAGGATTCTACATAGTAAACATCTCATTAATGGGCACAGCATCTACGGCTTTGCATGTTGGTAAATCATTTAGATCTGTACAAAGCTTAGTTTCTTGCCCCCCTATGGTGTCTGTTTTGCAATGGTCCAGTTAAGAGGCAGACCAACATCTTAAAGGTTGCCCCATGGAATAAAAACAGTGACCCATTTAATCCTATGCATCTCTGCCAAGATCCTATGCCACTCTGCCAAGATCCTATGTACTACTGCCAAGTTTTCTTCCTTACTTTCTTCATAAACAATATCTGCATATCTCAAAAGTAACACAGAAGGTAGAACAGCCTGACAACTTTAACTATTTGGGTTTTTGTCTTTTATTCAAATGCAACTGTAGGGGCATACATTAGAAACAAACAGGAGAGATTCAGGGCTGTTTCATCCTCAGACATCCTTACTGGGGATGCTGAAGTGCATGATAGGGTACCAAGATAAAAAAATAAATAAAAAACAAGAAAAACGCAACACAAACACAAATAGACACAGTACGGAATTAGGACTTGGGAGAAAGAAAGGGGAAAGCACACACTGATATGTCTTGGTGCAAACGTTGTCCCTTCACCCTCCCCACCTTATCATCTGCAGCCCCCTCCATGCAGGGCAGGTCCTTTACCAGGGCAGTGATGGATCCGTAGGTGCCACCATCTGCCTGGCCAGCGGGGCAGGTGCTGAGCACTGGCCACCAGCTCCTGCTCATCACTACAAGGAGTAAAGAGCCTTGAGAACAGAAATTGCCTCAGTTATTTCATACTTTCATAGAAATTGTGGTGCCCAATCTCAGGCGATTATTTTGATTTTTCTCTAGGTCAAAGCATCTTATTATTATTTAAAAGTACTGTTTACAGCAGATAGCCTCACCTGAGTTTCCACCCCAAGGATCATACAATATCTTCATTAGGTTCCAGTTCTTTGTTTTACTGTTTTCTTCTTTACTATTGAGCAATCCTGTGTGTTATTGCAAACCTACTTCCTCAAAGGGAGACGAAGTATGTGACCAAGTTCACTGAGGAAGCAAAACCCAAGCTGAGCAGAGGGTACGTTCCTTCACATTGTAGTCAAACACTATATTATTCTTCCAGATTCTCATCACAGTCATAGCACATCTTTCCTGGATAGCAAGATGACTCATCACAAAACAGCCAAATGGACCTCATACACATTTAAAAGTGTATTAACGTAGTGTATTAACACCAGACAACTGAAAAGGATAAAAGACTAATCAATTTTAGTCTTCTTCACATCCTGATAGTTATAGCTCCGGTTAATATATGCAGCATATGAGCAATCTTATCTTGCTGCCAAATATATATAAACATGTACACATATATGTATACACACACACACTACATATGCATATTTCTTCCCTCAACATGTTTTGCTGCTGAATTTTCTATTAAATATGTTGATTTCAAGAAGCCCTACAACCTCCAAGAAAAAACGCATAGAAGCCATTATAGACAATGATAGGAAGGAAAAAATAATCTGCCAAAAAACACGCATGTTTTTAGATTGGACATCCAGGAGTTTGTTAGAAATGATAATAAATACAGAAATATGCTTCACACCATGCAAAACATGTAATAGGATTCTATGAATTTTCCTGCAAGCTAGTCTTGTCAATGTATTTTCAAGCTTTTTCTGTTCTCTTAGTTTGTAAACATCTGCAACTAATACAGCTTCTGGCCTCTATTTGTCTGTCGTAACGGCACATCTATCTCCCCTCAGAAAGTCACACAAATGTACCCTCTGAACCTCATAAACATGCAGGCCCTGACTTAACCTCATTTTTTTTTCTGACTCCTATGACCTAGAGCTCAAAAGCCTGAAATCTATACCATAAAGATGAGCACCAGCTGTTGACAGTCTGAATCTCTCAGTACATTAAATAATATAATGTTTTTCTTCATGTTGCATAATCAGAACTACACAAAGGCATTTAAAATTCAAAGCAGAAATTGGGTGCCACGAATTTAGTCAGAGGGGAAAAATGAATAAGCAAACCGTTTCACTTTGTCTGGGCCCTGTGGCATTTTGACAAAATAGATCCAGAAAATAATGAGAAACCAGTATGAAGAGTGGATCATGAACGTAGATGGAAATTGTTTTTATTGATTTTCACTGGCAACGATGCTCATAACACAAGGCTTATATTTATAAAAAGCAAATCCTGATTCATCAATTAGTGAGAAGCTCTATACAGACTCCGGGCAAAGTGTGGTTCTCATTTTAATTACTAGGATCTTCCTGATGTCTATCCTTAAAGCAAAAGGAGAAAGAAGAAATCTGAGCAAACATTTTACTTCAATCTTATGCACATAAAAAAAAAAAAAAAAAAAAAAACCCTAGGGATGTACACTCCCTAGGGTGTACACTCCCTAGGGTGTACGTACAATACACACAGTCAGTTCTACCATTATATAATGCACAGAATTTCAGGTAGCATTAGCATCCCACTGTGTTAAATGTCATGCAAAGCACAGAGTAAAAAGTCTATGTGCACAGGCTTTCTAAGTAAATAGATGATATATTAGTTTAAGTAAATAAACGATATATTAGTGAACCTTATGAACACTTTTATAAAAGTGATGACATAGGACAGAATGAGCAACAGAATCTTTTGCTGTTTATTTTATGCAACATTTTTGTTCTCTAGCCTGCTAGATCGCTTTGAGCTGGGATCATGCTGATAGATTGCAATAACTGCTGAGCCTTCAAGTTTATCAGAGTGCAGTGCAATGACTTTGTTTGATCCTCTCCAATTTAAACACGAGAAATTACAAGACTCTGCAGTCACAGTAGATGATTATTATTCCCCCTGTGTTCTTGAGTTTGCAGACAGCTTCACTCTACATGAGCAAGCCTCAGTCACAAGGCCTGATTGCATCTTCATTTACATTTATGTACATTGAGAATATTCCACAAAGGCCACTGGAAACCTACAGAGGCAAAATTGCTGTGGAGTGACTTGTGAAGTGAGACATAAATTCATGGTTTTAGTGTAATGAATAGCCTCATCCACAGGAGAGCATGTGGAATTGGAACAATTTATAATACACGATAATAATACACTATGTATAATTTGTTTTGTTGTTAAGCAATGCTTTTCTCAGTGCTGTTTCCTGTCTCCTTATTCCATAACTTCATTTCTCTTCCCTTTCTAACTTTTTATAAAATGCTGGCCATTTTACTCTCTTTCTCAGCAATTGCATACAAAACAACAGGATTATAAAGGGTGAGGTTTGGGGGAAGAATATTTACCCATTCTAGATTTAAAAAAAAAAAAAAAAATCAATTTCAAACATATCACAGAAAAGGTTTAGATTGCTATTTAGGATAACTATACTACCCTTAAAGCTAAAAAATAAAAATCATAGGACCTTTAACTAGAAAAAAAGATAGGTGCTTTTTAACTTGGAAAAACAAACCAACAAACAAAACAAAACAAACACTGAGATGACTTCAGGTAAAAGATAAGGGAACCAAAGCAATCTGTAATTTTAAGACATACTAGAAAAATGAAGGTAAATTTAAAACAGTTTACCTAAATAGCGAGTTATAATAATAGTGTAAGACATGCATAATCCTAGATCCTATGTAAATGCAATATGGTCTCCCAACTCTTTGTATGACATTCCTGAAAGAATTCTGAAAGAACTTCTAGATTAAGCCTAAGATTCAACATTTTCACAGGAAGTGTGTGTATAAAAGACAGGGAGAAGAGAGAAAGACAAATGTGTTAAAAGTCCATTCTTGCAGGTGAGTGAGGCACCTTCTCATGGTTTTTTTCATAAGTGACAGCGCAATGCAATGCACTAAGCTGTGAGAGCCAGGAGCAGCCATGTGCTGCACCAGGAGTATGAGAGTGCTGAACTGTTTCCAAGATACTCACTGTCAGATCACATCTCAAATTTGTACCGAGAGGGTTGTCAAAACATATTAGCTGAATTTAATAGATCTAGTTATTAAGGATTTTGGATTTTGGAATCTGCTCGCTTTCTCTTCTTTTCATATGATGAAAAGATAAATGTCTTTACATGCAGTTATAAGAGGTAACACAACACATACAAATATGAGCACGAAACCAAAAACAACCAAATTCTTATGCTGTGCAATAGGAGACAAAAAGTTCAAAGAAATATGATGTTATTCTATCACTTAATAGTGATCAAGGAACCACAAATAAAAACATCTCAACACAGAACTGTACAAGCTCGCTTGTTGTGTTCTGAATATATTTTGACAATTTTAATTGTTTGCTTTGTATAGCTTATGATTTACAGAATTCTGTTTTTAAATTTTCATTTCTACTCGAGGAAAAAAATACAAATTTGACTAGTTTCTATCTAATAGTTGGAAAAAAGAAGTTTGTAGATCGTAATTGCTTTCTTTTCAAAGTAGTACAGAAATCAAACAGACAACACAGAAAAACTATAAAATAAGAAGCTGTGCATTTTCTATGAAAATGAGGCTAAACATTCTGTCAGCCTTTTGTAAGCTTACTTTTAAATTGCAAAAACATCTAACTGTAGCTATGTTCTGAAGGACAGCCTCCACAGTAGAATTCGGGAGTTATATATAATTGATAAGACAATTATGTTATTGATGCATTAACACAATTTATTATGCAAAACAGAGCAAAGATTTCAGAACACTTTAAAATCTTAATGCATAATAATAATAATAAGGTAGGCTCTATTAAGAAAGACAAAGTAGCACAGTTTAGGTAAATAAAATGAAGTATGAAAATGTACTGCGTGGTTAAGTAAATAACAACTGAAAAGTCTGGTATATGAACTACTGAAAATTATCTTTAAAAGTATATTGGTGAAAAAAAGCATGCAAGAAAGAGGCCATATATAGTGAAAGGCAGTACAATCCGAGCTTGACTAAGAGAAATATTTAATGGATTGCAAAATGTTTGCATGCAGATACTTCCTGTTTTTGTATAACGAGATTGATGGTTTTCTCCGTGGTGACTGGTGATAGGATGAGGGGTAATGGATGTAAGTTGAAACATAGGAAGTTTAATCTCCATATGAGGAAGAACTTCTTTACTGTGAAGGTGACAGAGCCCTGGAACAGGCTGCCCAGAGAGGTTGTGGAGTCTCCTTCTCTGGAGATCTTCCAAACCCGCCTGGATGCCACCCTGTGCCACGTGTTCTAGGTGTCCCTGGTGGAGCAGGGGGGTTGGACTAGGTGATCTCTAGAGGAGAGATCCAACCTCAACCATTCTGTGATAGATGGATTATGTACATGTACATGAGCACAGAGGCAAGCTTTTAAGGCAAAGCTGAAAGCAGACACAGGAATTCAGGAGACTGCACTAACAAAAATAATATTGCTCAGTATATTCACAACTTGACAAGACTGAGCAGAACAAACTGTATATTACACAGAAAATATTGACTTCTGTAAAAGAGAAAAAAATGAAGTAGGAGCCTGCCTAATTTTCAACTTTTTCCTCAGTAACCATGAAAAAGAGTTGAATAAACTGATGATGTCATAAGGAATCACAAACCTTCATTAATTAAAACCTTTCTTTGATAGAGAAATCCATAATAGTGGAATATAAGGCAAAAAACACCTAGAGTCAAGCAAAAACATATAAAAAGCAGATCACATTCTCTATACAAAAGATAAGTGGATACTTTTATAAAAAAATATATCCATAAACAAAAGGATGTAGGTTCTACAAAGCAGGGGTATTCTTTTGAGAAAGCAGGAAGATTAAGTGCAAATAGCAAAACCTGTAACAAATGTTAATGAAACTGTCATAGATACTGATGTTTGAAGCGCATGAGGAATTACGAATACTAGTTAAAAAGATTCAGGAAAAGAAATGAACTAGATGATAAGCCAGAAGCTTAAAAAGAAATACTAGATCAACCGTGTCATATTCTGGGAACAGAAACGTATGTAGAAAATAGAAATGAAAATATGGTCATAAGATATTTCTCAACATATTCTGGAATAGCAAGCTCAGTAACTTAAAAAAGCAACTCACACAATTTTGTAACAAGGCTGCTCCTTTCCAGTTTAAAACCTAGGGTACCCTTACATAACTTGCATTAGCAGGAGTACAAATAAAGATAGGCAATTGCATCAGAAGAATAAAAAAAAAAAACAGTGGCATAAAATAATACATATCGGTACACAGATCAAAAAATAATAATGTCGATGCAATTACATTGTTTTGTGCCTAAAACAGATGCTACACAAGCTGATGCTGCCCCTCATGATAGCACCATTTTTAGTGAATTTTTATCTCTATCAGTTTATTGTTGTAGATTATCAGACTAAGGTTTCCTGCCTGTTGAGTATGAATGGAATAAAACATGTCAATTTGTTTAAAATCTATTAAAATTCAATCAGACAAAAGCTTAGCAATATATTTGTAACAAAAACTAACGTGCTTTCTCTTGCAAATTTTGTTTGACTTTTCTCAACAGGGAACCATGACAAGATTATTTTCAACTAGAGATTTCAATGCACTCGTGGCTCTATTTTTGCTGAGCATTTTCTTGGGAGTTGTACATTAATATAGAAAGCATCCCTTATAAATGCATCAAGCTAGTACATTGACTGACAAGGCTGCCTTTCCCTGGTTCTTTCTTTATGGAAGTAGAAAGCCTGCTTGACTCTTTTCGATATGTTTCGAGAGAGAATGTGCATTCGTGCCCATATCTAATAGAGACCATGATGCAACTGGGTTCCCTGTAATAGAAACATTTTACAATGAGGCTTTCTCTGCTGCCACAAAAACAAATAATCAACTGAGCTTCACAATTCTGATTCCAGATATGAATCAGATGTGAAGATTTGGGGGAATCTTAACTCAAAATCTACCTAAGAATGGGAATTCAAGCATAACATACACATCTGCACCTCACAAGGTATTGAATGGATAAAATAAACAAATGACCGAAAAGCATAAACTGCTTAAGGGGAAAAAGGTGGAAAATCATATTAAAAAAAAAAAAATCTGATTCATAAACTGAAACAAGACGGATACCTTGCTACAGACAACGTGACTCACCACCTAAGGGCTAATAAACAAGTAACTTGAAACGAAGCCACTGTGTTCCAGAACATCCACCAATTCTACTGAGATATAAAGGCCTGGAATTGTAAAGCAAGTAGACAGAATCAAAAGCTACATTATGACAAATCAGGAAAAGTGCTTCTGAAGTTAAAAATAGATGACTGTGCACATAGCCAAGATGGCAAATAAAACTGAGCCACTGAAAGAACATTGCAAATGCACCGTGTTCCTACATAATTGAAACATCTAAAGGTAAGAGACTGTGATACAATAGACGACATCTAATAGAGAAAAGCAAAAGTAAACAACTTTCCCCTCATCCCAAATCTAAACACTTCAGGGATGTGAGATAAAAAGTGAAGAGCTTGCAACAAATACAGCTGCAATCAAAGGACTGCATCTAATCTGAAATCAAAGTTAATAATAATAATAATAAAAAAAAAACAACTAAATCCTAAAGACAAAAAGTATCACTTCAATCTAATATGTGGGCCTATTCTGGTAAATTATGAATATTATATTGAATAAGCTTACTTTCATACAGGGGGAGGGGAAAGGGAGATTATTTACAAGCTTCTCAGACCAAAACAAAATCTAAAATGATTTACTTGGGCCTCTCCTTATTTAAATGTTATTACAAAGACAGTATTAATAGACTATATCATCTAACAAGTTTGATGTGACAATGAGTGGACCCAAGATATAACCTGATGATTCACAGAACTCTTTTCTAGAAAACTTCTCCATGATACAGAGAATCATCTACTGAACTCATCCATTATTTTATTTCCATCTTCAGCATTTGCATATGCTGACAGAGTCACTGATGACACTGCTCACAACACAGCCAGTGTACAAACACTCATAATCCTGATATTAAAAGGTCTTTTTTTTTTTTCCAGACCATTTCAGACTTATTAAAACCCTCTAATCTTTTCTCTAGTCTATCAACTGCTAAAACATGTTTTCTGATAATACAGGTTTGGGATTAAAGTGAAGCACTGAGATGCGTGGCATTGGTAGCATTATGAATAAAATATCAAAATCTAAAAGAAAAATGCTAGCAACAATATATTTAATACAACTTGTGTTACTATAGTAAAGGTAATTATCTTAATTAATTCTTTAGTATATTCCTTAGTAGCTATTATACTACCACCTAATGGTAAAAAGATAATTAATAAAACAGACAGCTACATAAAGATGCCTGATTAAATTTCTACAATTCAAAGACTAATATTTAGCAACATCCTTCCCGAGCCTTTTCCAGACTCCTTACTTATCTTCCTGTATTATATACTTTGCATTCCTTCATTTATCCTTATAGCTTTTTTTTTTTTTCCTGCACTTCTTATTTCAGTTATATTTCCCAATCATGAATGACTAGACTACATGTGGCATTATAGATAAGATCACACTAGTGCTGTGTTAAACATGTACCGGACCATCATGTACATGGCAGAGGTGGTTATTGCCCTGCATGCATTCTTGGAATATGTTGTATACCAAGTAACACGTCTTGTTTGGGCCCCTTGGTACAAAATAGACATTCACTGTTTTGCAAGGACTGTCCCCAGAATGACCAGAGAATTGAAGCACATAAGGCTAGAAGACAGCCTGAAGGACTTGGGTTTGTTTGATATCAAAAGCACCCTTCAAATAGTCAATAGCACAATAGTGAGAAGACGAAGCTAAACTCTTCTTGAGAGTGCACAGAGGAAAGACAAGAAACAAAGTACACAAGTTACAACATGGAAAATTTCAATTAGATTCTAGTAAAGTCATAATGAGGGTAGTCAGATAACAGAACCGGTTACCAGACAGGCTGTGAAATTTCCATCATTGAATATACTTAAAACTCAACAAGGTCAAGAGAAAACTGATGCAAATTGGGCCTGTCAGAGGAGAGCATGGACTGGATGTTCAAAGGTCCCTTCCAGCCTATATCCTTCTAAGATCTTGTGATTCCAATAGTTCCGGTTACGAATACAATGGGTTTCCTGCCATTCGGAGTGGTAACTCCTCAAGCATTCCACATGGAAGGAAAAAAAAAAAAAAAAATTACTTCTATCTAAATTCTCCCAACTTATCCCTGATACAATATAAACAAACTGAAATATACACAAAATCTTTGTTCAGCTTTTCTGTTACTATAACTCAATACCGGATTTGCTTCATATGCAGCAGGCTTTAGGACAGCATCTTAAAAACAAAACAAAAAAAAACTGCAAAAAGAGTATCTTTTCTTCTACCTAAATAAAGACAAGTTCTTTATTTAGATATGCATTCCATGATAACAAACTGTAGAAGGGTTTAACATTTTAAGGAAATGCGTGACTTATTTTTAGGTAATATTGGCTTTTTATTATTTTTTTAAAGATAACTCACTTGCATTTCAGCCCAAATTCCTCATGTGTCACCTGAAATTCTAGATGCAGCAGAAACTTAAACCAGTGCTTTTAAATGTTTTAATTTTTTTCCTCTGTTTTATAACCTCTGGTTTTAATCTGAAATACACATCATGCACTTGGCTGTCCTTCCCATGTACCAACGTCTTCAAATTCTAAGGGAGCACTCTGTCCTTTTGCATTGATGTCTGTAGGAGATACTTTGTTAAGACAACCTTCTGATTTAATGTTTCTGCTACATCCTGTGGCTGAAAAGCTCAGTGCACACTTGGCTACATGCATTTCCTTTGCTGAAGTGCAATAATGCCCTTGTTTGACGAATTAAGCATTCTGACATTTTTAAAGCACAGTTGAGATGTTTTATCCTATGTGTACAGTATGTACAACCAACACGAACTGTTACTAGTAAAAGCTTGAGGCTTATGACCACTTTTATTGAATTCACCTTTCATTCCACATAAAGTAAATGAGTTGGAATTAACAAGTCTGCCCTTGCAAAAGTGAACAGGAAGTCTGACAAAGTAATTCCCTGATAATCACAGCAAATGAATCTTGAAGTCCACTGACACAGAAAGATTCTTACTGACATCAAGCCTGAGGACTAGTCAGAAATCCCTTACTGTGAAATAGTAATATTAATTAGGAAATCTTAACAAAGAATCTCTTCCCCCCTCCCCTTTTATTTTCATCCTGGTTTACAACTGCAGCCAAAAATTATGTATACATGCACACATTAATTTATATACACGCTAATCAAATTTTGATTATATTTCTACAATCAGAAAATTTACCCGCATCTTACAGAAGATCTGTGTAAAAGAACAAATTCACACACAACTGTAAATTTGGAAACATCTGATTTCCAAAGATGCACTTTTTCCACATTTACATACAACTCAAAATATCACTCTCCAGACATGGCAAATTACCCAGTAACTGACTGCAGTTCTCTCAGCTGGAGGAATGCAGTGAGCAAAAGGAACTGAAAGAAGCCTGAAGCCTGGCGTGGGGAAAAAGGCCAAACACATCAGTCCCTGGTAAGAGAAGCAAGCCTTCCAGAACTTTGCACATGATCTTGAAGCTGTCAATCTCATGCTAGGGAGCAATGACAGTGAATTGACTTAACTGCTGAAGAAGCAAGGACTAGATAACTATGAAAGAAGCTTGCCAAGTTACTACCGTGTGCATGTTCCAGTGTCTCTTACAATTGTGCTTCTATTCTTGGTTTGAGTGAGTCTCTGTGCATTTATCTATACATTCAAGATGTACCAGGGCAGTGAAATAAAATTATGTGGAGTTATACTTTATTACAGAGGCATGACATTTCTTTTTACATGGCGTAAACGCAGCAAATTGTTGCCATTAGCTATAATAAAGTGAACTTCATTGTAAACAAAATACTTTAAATTTTAAATGGCATGTACCAGTGATGATATTTTCACAGCTAATGCTAATCATAACATTCTCAGGAATTATTTGAAAAGGAAAATTAATACTTGAAATTCTTACAGAAACATGGTGAGTAAACTGAACATAACTGCTCAGTACTTCCTAGAGTTGTCCAACCGCCATGAGTTATTTTTTTCCTCACCACACAATTCACACGCTAGAACAGCAAGACTGTATGGACTTGGGTTTGTACATAATAGAAGTATTGCCTCTGTCTTGTAGCAAGAGGGACTCTAGTATCTCATTAAAGAAAAAAAAAGGAAAAAAAAAACACATTGTAGTCTCCATAATCAACGTTTGTAGTACATTTGTATAGCAGCACTTACAGAAGCATGGAATCACTTGAGAGAGAAAGACACTCAGATCATTTCCAAATTGATAAACATAGATATACAAGTTGATACACTTCTAAGTGGTCTCACAACTCCATCCAAAACCAGAAAAGGCCTCAAAATGCTGATAATGAGCTTCATGAAGGGAACACATACAGAACCATAAGACTGCAGTCTGGAAATACCACACATTAACTGTGTGCCCTTCTGTGTTTTGTTAGGGTGGTTAAGAAAAAAAATAGAAACACAGAAATAGAAACACAGAAGTTAATACCATCCTTCCAAAACCATACAGTAAGGCAATGATCAAGGTATGCACTAAACTAGAAACACCCATGTCCATATGACTTGTACTTTGATGCTGTCACATCCCACACTGTTACCTGTGCTACTCATCAAATCTGTTTGAGCCCGAGCCAGAGCTTTGCCAGACCTTTAACCCACGCTTCATGTTCATTCTCAAATGAGGCATCTCTAAGCCAAAATGTAGTTTTGCTGCATTCAAAGAATGGTCTTGGGCCAGGAAGCAATTGCAACACATATGTTTGCAGAATCAGAGAATGCAGCAAGGACCTCTGCAGAACACCTAGTCCAACCCCCCTGCTTGCACCGGGTCACCAAGTACAGGCTGCTCAAGATCCTGTCTAGTTACGTTTTCCATATTTCCACATGCTGGCAACTCTCTTCCTAATACAGCCCAGAAGGTTGTTGGCCTTCTTTACCACAAGGGTGCATTACTGGCTCAGGATCAACTTGTCCCCCAGGTCTCTCTCTGCATAGCTGTTTTCAAGCATGGGGTTATTCCTTCCTGCACCAGGACATGCTACTTTTTTGAATGTCATCGGATTCCTCTCTGCCCATTTTCCAGCTTGTCAAAGGAGGGCACAAACATCTGCAATATCAGATGCATCTCATGTGCATTGGTTATCATAGCTGAAGTTTTGGAACAAAACCATCAATTCTTTCAAGGATGTACCTCACTGATTTCAAGTACATCAAAATTGATGGGACTTTGAGACACCTCAAACTGCATCAGTCACATACGGCAAACTTGAACACTGATTTAGCCAGTAAGCTTAAAAACAAATAAAACAAAAAACACAGAACAAACACGCACACACATAAATTAGTAAATTAGCTCAGAATCACAAATCTGTCTATACCCACTCTAATTTATAGAAGAGGGGTAACAGATTTGTGAAAGGAACCCACATCTCCCTGATCCAGATATATTCTGAAATTTTAAAAGGCATTCATATACATATGTATATATATTCCCCCATACTTTCCATTGTAAACTTCATACATTATCATGCAAAGAAGTGGCAAATCAGGAACTTCAAGCAGCAAGCAGATAAGATATCCTGTAAACTCTGAAAAATAGTTAATTATTTATCTAAGCTGATGGGTACTCATGGCTTTTGGAATTGCCCGAGACATAATTAGGCTCACCCAGAATTACGAAATTTGCCTTAGAGCAGGCACTGAAATAGGCTCCCAAATATCTTTTGAAAAGTCCAGCTTGACAAGGGAACAGGCTGCCCAGAGAGGTTGTGGAGTCTCCTTCTCTGGTGATCTTCAAAACCCGCCTAGATGCCACCCTGTGCTACGTGCTCTAGGTGTCCCTGCTGGAGCAGGGGGGTTGGACTAGATGGTCCCTTCCAACCTCAACCATTCTGTGACTCTGTGAAGAGGGTCCTCTAACTCGTCTGGAGGATCAAACTGATACTTGCAACTGACATGAGCATTAAACACTCAGATGTTTACATCTACTGGTTTTGAACACTAAAACTACTCTGACCCAAAACTAAATAGCATGTCAGTGGAATGCCAAAGGCTTCTTGGTGAAATATGAAATTACAGTACTTAAAGTAGTTAAAAACATAGAAAGTTTCAACAACAAAATATGGAAACATAGAAAGTTTTAACAACAATATATGGAAACATAATGTAAGTATAAAGACAGTTAAATGAGAACGAAAAAATAAAATGGCCTTTCTGTTTCACTAGAGAGAAAAAAAAAAAAACAGGGAAAAGCAAAGGATCCTGTACAAAAGAGAAGCCTAATTTGTAAATGTGAACAGTTTTAAAAAACAAGTGGTCACCTGTGCCCGACTTGGGAAAGGGAGAAACATAATATAGTCTGTAGAACAGAAAACTACTCTTTTACAGGCAATTGTTTATGTATCTTATGGTATCTATATTAATCATCCTTAATGTATATTTTACCCATGAATACTTTCCATGAAAGGTAGGGGAAAGTAGAGTTAGAGGGAATACTCTATAGGTGCTGCTATTGTACATGATATGACAAAGTTCTTATACTTGAAAGGTGGCCTTTAATTTTGAGATTAGCAACTTGTGGTCTGCATCTGAAAAGAATTCTTGGAGCCAGTAGATGATAATACAGGCAAAACACACAGTTTCATTTCAACACAACTGTAGTCAATGCACAGACCCTCAAAATATATAAAGCAGTGCATAGTTGAAATCAGAATACCTTTAAAATCTGTATATTTATATCTGTATGATGCCTATTTTCCTTGGTCCAACAACAACAACACAACCCACTGCTTTCCATAGCTTAGATTTTTAAAGGGGAAGAAGGGAAGAAAAAATCCTGCCTCATTAAAAAGCCCAAACAAAATGGTACTGATTAACCCCCCATGAATTGGGCATGTTGGGCTATCAAGCATTCTTTGATGAAAAAGGACTTGTTCTTTGCCAGACAACTTCTTTATTAAAGCTAGCAATGGTGTTATCATGCTAAGAGCAGAACACTAGAGAGATGCTCATTCTTCCTCATGCCAAAAGCAGAGAAATAATCAATCATGATGCAATTAGTGAGGAGATATACCCTTATGCTTATCAAGCTTTCTGCTCTCACATTTCATAAACTAGATTGAAACCATACAGAAGAAAAAAGTTAATGGAACAACAATTTTTCAAGCAAGGCTTGAATGTTTCCCTCAGTAACTCGAATTAAGAATATTTATAAAATTGATTGGCTCATCAGTATCCCATAAGAAAGTCTTGTTCTGATGATCAGCATAACTAGTGTCTCTGCAGAGGAGATGCATGATTAGCTTTCTTGTTCCCACTGTTGCTTTTTGTTTCCTGATGAGCCACATGAACAACCACAGATAACCAAATCATATTCCACAAACAAGAGTGCAGTTTCTTTGCTTATTAAATGTTAATTATTCACTTAATTAACAGAAACATTTTAAATAAACTGAGGGGGAAAATATATTTATTAATAATTCAGTTCTCAATCATTTTGCATTTCAAGCCTGTTTTTAGTGCTGTGACTTCGCTCTGCTACATGTTATATTTTGAAAGGGAGTATCAATTTGAGATTGCACATACTGAGTTTTAAAATCTCAGAAGATATGGTACAAGCATGTGTACCACATACCATCTGTAAAAGAATTGCTTAACTCTCTCAGTAGACTTTAGGGGTTTTATTCGCACTACAGAGTTATAACTATGGGTATATAAGCAAATGTAAACCTAAATTATTAGGTAATCTGAAATCCAAATGCTTTCAGGATGCTGCTCACTTGTAAAATAGTTGCTGCCAGGTTAACAGCGACTTTAGTCAGCATAATTCTCTCTCTCTCATTCTCTGGATTATCTACAAGAAGGGACATTGTGCAGCCTACAGCACACTAAAGGATGTGGTTTGACAATGAGAAAGAGCTTTCAGAAGTGTCCTCTCTACCATGCTGTGGTATAGAACAAAAAATTCCATCCATAGCATCAATCACCACTTACTGCTGAAGGAGGTGATCTGGCACTTCATTATTCAAATTTTTTTCACGCACTTTTGACGTGACCAAGTAGAATAGAAGGACCCTATACAACAGATAGATTTGCTCCCAAAAAAGTATATTTTGGGGGAATCTATTGCATATGAATCCTCACAGAGGCACTGTTGTCCAATAATTTTTATGATACTTCTTTCCTACCTAATACAATTGTTTCAGTAGCTCTGAACTATTAAGAACAAGGCCTTCAAGGGCCTTTGGAGTCTCTTTTGAATAACAGCATCAGCATAAAAAAGGTCTCTGGAAAGAAACATTAAAGCCTAGTGATGTTTTGACTTTTTTTTTTTTTTGGTGGTGGGGTGAAGAATGACACTTTTGCATCACTAAGTAAACAGGAAAAACCATGCTCAGAGGATTTTTATGCAGAGGTAGCTATATTACATGGCATAAAGGAAATTAATTTGCAAGCAGATGGGGAAGAGGAACAATCCACCAAATAGGATTTTTTGGCAACAACCTGAATTGGGTATCTCAAAAGTGCAACCTCCCAAAACATTAGCCACTCCTAAAAAGTTTGCCTGTGATATTTCGCTGAGACATTCAGAAGGCACAAAACTTGTAATTAAAGCAATGTCATTTCTGGTTGCATTTTTCGGAACCAGTTCAATAAAGATCTAAATCTGTTTCCACATTGAAAAAAACTCTCAAAAGTTAATTTCTATGACCACGGGCAATATTGAAATCAAAACAGAATTTTTGTTAATGAGCCACAGGAACAGAACAATGACTGGACAAAAGTTATTACCAGTTCAGCAATTTGCATTTGCAGAGATTAAGTTACATTCTAAAGAAATACGGAAAATGAAACACAAGTTCTTAATTGCAAAATACAAACACTCCCCTTGTTTATATCACAACCACTACAGGCACAATTCTTCAAACCACATTTTGTGGTACACCCAAGTCCTATTCCCAAGGGGAATATTATATTTATAAATAGTAGCCTAATAAGACTAAGCACTATCTAGTCAAGAAGGAAAGGAGATAACATTTAGAAAGACTTCTGAATTTTACACATAGAGAAAGTTCAACTTTCATTTCAACTCTAAGAAATTAATTGCTGAAGATTTCCTGATTTTTATAAATTAGAGAATGGGGTTCTGATTTAAAAGGGATATAAGGGAAGGAGAAGCAGAAGATAACCCTTATTTCCATGCCCACCATACATGAACATGTACAGTATGACATACATACCACATCACATATACCACATTAACTACTAATATTCTTGCATGCAACTTCTGAGGTACACTGGGAATTTTTCTTTACAATGTATTTTTAGAACCATGGTGTTCATTAACCTGAGAACACTTTTTTTTTTGTGCATAGACCTCTGCGCAGGAAAGCACACTGTGGAAACATAAGACACAGGCCTTGCATATAAAAAGCCTACATAACGCATAGCTAAAAGTCCATCATTATACCAACACAAGTCTTAAATGACAAAACATCCTAACATTCTGCCATGTGTGTTTTCATAGGAGGAAATTCTCATACTGACATAGCTAACCCCTGCAAAGAATCCAGAGCAACTCTTTAAACAGAAGTATTTGCCTGTTGCAACTCAGGCATTTTTGGGTCCTAAAGGAGTTTTGGATTGAAGTCACAGTAATATCATATGACTTTCTTCTTCATTAATTCAATCTCTAACTGACTGTTGTTCCAGGCCAATTGCTGTGGGACTTATTCTTAGGAATCCCTCTTACACATTGTTAAGTATCTCTGCTCCCTATCCAAAGAAGAGTGAAATCAATAATAATTCATCTTAAAGTTCTTACATCAGCCCTTTTGTGGACCCAGTCCAAATTGTTCCTATTTCAGGACATTTTGAGCATCTTCCTGTTCCTCTTTAGTACTCTTAAGGCATAACATTTGTTTTCAGGACATAGCATGAAGTTTCATTAACTTAAAAGAACAGCAGTCTTTACTTGTGTTTCCTTTGGATAACTGCATTTTTACAGACAGAAAGACAGTTGAATCTGAGCCACACAGTGCTCTCCCAGGAGTGGTAGCTGCAAGGAATACTTAAATATACGCAAAGCACATTTAGCACATAGTTATGGAGTTGTCTAAGAGAAAAAAGAAAAAGAAATAGGAAAGATGTGTAAAATGTGTTCTATTTTCAGTATTATCAATATTTAGTATAACAATGTTGACACAAAACTGGACACTATTGACAATACTGAATACTAACTTACATTGTTATACAAAGGCATTTTAAATTCAATAAACAAGACAAAAAAAAAAAAAAAAAAAGCCAGTCACTATTATTTACTGGCGTACACTGGACAGTAGGAAAAAGATTACGCCGAGAAGACTGAATGAAATTGCACGAAGCCTACTTGCTTTGGGCATTTTCAGCTCAAAGCCAAAAATTTAGTGTGGAATTAGACAGTCCCCAGCAGCAGCATTCAAGTGTCTGTGCTTGCATTTGAAGTAGGCCCAGACCCAAAGCATGTTATTGCATAGAAAAGGTCAATTGCGAACAGGCAGATTTGATGCGAGTCTGCAGGTTTTACTAGGTAAGTCTTTATGCCACAGTAAAGCAGTGAAAATATTTCTGGACTTAATTTTATTTTGAAAGTAGCATGGGTGCATTGGCACAGTCTGACCTAGTAAAGGTGGCGAGAGCAGCGCAGCTTGGTGTCACTGCATCTGGGGAGCAGTTACTCTATAAACCAGTTAGTAGACCCCCCCTACACCCAAAAAGATGGTTTAAGTTATTCAAAAAAAAAAAATCTCTAGCTGACTCTTACTAACTGGATCAAGAAGGTTAGATTCTTTCAGTAAACTGCATATGCACATTAGTGATATCTGTTGAAAGTGTTAAAGTTATAGAAGTAGTAGCTCCAAGTTTAGGATGCATATCTTCACAAAGGCAAGAGCACCATCATTACTTTTCCTCAGAGAAGGAAAATTAACAATAATGAAAAAAATGATTTTATCTTTTTAATAATACTTCATCAAGAATTTGAATTGGTCTGTCTGTAATCTTTTGCGCTTAGCTACACCGAAGGAGAGGGAGGGTGTTTCCTGGGCTTCTTATTTGCTTGATATTCTAACACTACTCACAAAAGCAATTTGTTTTAAGAGGCAAACTATTTGCAGCTTGACTACCACATTACAGTTGTGTGAAGAAAATTGCAACACACAACCGCCCTTAACCTCTATTAGTCTTTAGCTGTATGGAACTGCATTTTAACCTGTCAGCTCTTGTGTTCCACTGCTCTAAGATCAAGCCATATTTAATATTCATCAGTCTAAATAATGTCAGAGACAAACACTATTCACAGCAACTTCCTCAAACACTGAAACAAGTAGCTGCTGTTGAATATTGTAATACCATTTGTTATCTCTTTCAGGAACAGAGAGAGTTCATTATTGGACAAATTAGCCTCCAAGTTACTGATGCTGAGCCATAAATAATAGGAATCAGCAGAAGCGTTCCCAAGCATTTTTTGCTGTGCTTTTACATATGATAACTGCTTGGAATGAGTAAAAAGTATATTTCAGGAAGCATTTTTCTTCCACACATAGGTGCTCTCATTGCCCTTCTTGAAAGGGCATTAGGTTGGTCTTGCAAATGAAGCCGATGGAGGTATAACTTTCCTTAGTACCTCAAGATTCCCCATGACAAGCCAAGTGCTTTATGAAGCTAGCAGTTCTATAAACTTCTAGTTGAGCAGCATAATGATACTGTAGGCAGCTTCAGTACGTGCTACAGTATATGATGGAAAATTTATAGGGCAGTTAAATTAGAAAGAGTAGCACAGCAGAATAAAGTATTTTCTCTCTCAAAGAAAAGCAGACCTTCTATCCTTCCTCTGTCCTGCTTCCCCCCAAATCCTCATCAACATCCTAATACATTTGAACAATATTTTGCCTCCACAGGTGGCACTAGCTTCTGATGGTGCAGGGCCAAGCAGTAATTTCTGCCCTGGGCCAAGTGATATCTTTTCCTTGGTAAGGTAAGGACTGTGGTCTCCTAATGAAGTCATGGGGGCTCTGCTGAACAGAAAGCCTTGCACCAGCCCAATGTGTATTTAGGGAATTGCCACCCCAGCTAGCAAATGTCTTTATGCATCAGCAGAAAGCAGGAGCTCCCCTGTTTCCTCAGGTCAGAGCTTGGGTGAGAGTGTAAGAATGGATCTAAAAAGGGTTAAAGTGCTGAATTTTTACAGTGAACTGAATTAAAATTTAGTAGCTACCTGATGACATTGTTCCCACTTTTCTTACTTCATTGCTATTAAATATTTACCATCTGCTTCTGGAATTCTACATTGTAATGACTGCAATTTTTCAGAACCTCCCATTGCTTTGTTTTGCACATAAGGTTGAAATGAAACAGTAAAGACCAGTATTTCCCTTACTGTGCGTATAAGTTCTCAATAGTACCATACTGCTGAAACTATCTCCATTATATAGTATTTAAATACAGTATTTCGCACCATACAGGCTACGCAGGTTCCCCCAAATCTGTCCATACTGTTCAAGAAGGCACTGAGGGTTCTAGTCTGTCCACAAATGGAAACCACTTTGTGGAATATATGAAGCATACTTGCATCCCTCCAAGTGATTTTATTGCAAACAGTCCCCAATATTTTCTAGTTAAAGATGCTCTAAAATTGTTGTATGTGATTTTAGGCAGAGCAACAATGAATGCTTTTAAAAGGACTGTTATAGCAGAAGCCTGGTAAAAATTGAAGAGATTTTTGGCATTAATTCTAATTAGGTGTGCAGGTAAAATATGACAAATAAAGTTAATTGAATCCACAAGCAGTATCCCAACTTTAGATCCATGCATGCAGCTAGTCAGGCATCAAAACCTTACCATTTCTATGCATTAAAAGCCAGTGTGTGCAATTCAAAATATATTTTTATATTTTTACCAAAATATAATTTTTTACTATTTTTTTTTCCAGGATAACAATGCTCTATCTGCATAAAATATTTACTTCCCACTTCTGAAAATGCTACACTTAAATAAAGACTTTGAATTTGCCCCTACTCACTCCTACTGTCTCATACTGTGCAGCCTGAAAGTAGTAAATAACAGAGCTTAGTGTTTCCCCATCACCCCCGTGTTTTCAAATTATACTCCTATCAGGTAAGCTGTATTCAGAAATTATACTTTTATTTTAAAGTCATTTGAGATGTAGTAAAACACACAGAAAATTCCCAAAAGAAAAAAAAAATTAGAGGGGAAAAAAAAAGAAATCCCTTCCCATTCTTAACACATGTGCCATGATTATTAAAGTAACTACAAATTTGTTCATTTCTGAGTAGTTAATATGAAGCAATAATCAGGTATAAGGATCCCTTTTGGAGGGGAGGTTATCAACTCCAGGTTATCGGCTCCAGCCATGGGGCTGATAACATATATTACAGCCAGTTTTGGAGAAAGGCTCTTCTGCATTCCCCATGGAGGGAGAGGGAAGGGAATGCAAAGACATGCTACGTGAGCAAATGCCGCCCTCACACTATGCACACCATCTAAACTTGCGCATTACCTCAGACCACCTTGGATTTTTCAAAGCTTCTTACTGAAACAGGAAATTGCAGATAAACTGCACAGATAAATCTCCCAAAATGGAAAACAACTCAAGATACGACCTTAAAATAAGTTGGCTGGGTTGAAACTTTCAGAAAACAAACCAACAAACAACAAAAAAAACTCACTACCACACAAAAAAGAACCCAGAACAAATATCACAGGCAAATAACATTTCTCATCAGCATCTGAGAATAGTGCATGGGAAGAGACAAAAGGTAGCTTACATGGACAGGGGTTTGCTTTAATTTTGTTTCCTTGCAACAGGCCAGTGAAATATGTACAAACAAATATGTGTTCCAGATGGCTAAGGCAAGCATACTCATTCCTAATGGATTGAAGACATTGTTTAATACCATTTCACTCCTGCTGAAAGAGAATTATGCCTACAATACTGCCAAGGTCACTGAAAGCATAAGTTGCCTGCTGTGCAAGTATCATTGCACCATCCAGAACAGCACAGGAGATGCACACTAGGTAAGTGTCCCAGTTCACATTCAGCAACCACTGTTATTAAATCTTGCTTGTGTATACATTAGAGGGACCTATAGCACAATTACACAGAAATTGAGCAATAATCAGGCATAACTAATTCATAAAGAGACAACATATACATCACAGTTTTATTTGTCAGATCTTGCCATCTGTTGCATATGTAGTAAACAGAAAAATATCAGAAGAAAAGGAGCTGATTTTACCCCTACAGTGACCAAGTTTCTTTGAATATTTCCCATCTCCCTTCAGAACATAATACACAGGTCATTGACTTAGAGACATTTTAGAAGTTTCTGACAACTAAGGAACAAAGAAGAATAAATTAAGATGTCTGGCATTTTAATGAATGCCAAGCATTTCAGAACAATTTAAAAATAAATAAAAAACCATAAAAATATAAGCACACTATAAATTTCCCTCTGCTAAGGTTTTTTGTTTGTTTGTTTTTAGATTCCCTCTTGCCCCAGCCTCCTTTAAACCATACTTTCTCCTACATCAAGGAACAAACAAGTATCTTACTTTTGCTTATAAAATCTTTAGTAACATTAGCTTTGGTGGCAGAAAAGAAAAAAAAGCATTTACTGAGGAAACAAACAGAAAAAATAGTTTCCAAAGTTACCATAGTAAATAGAAAAACAACAAGATCCTTACACCCTTTTCATTATTAAACTTGTAAAGGTACATTAATCTAGCTTAACACAAAACGTTTATATACACACATATATCCACATCTTTATTTATAACACTCAGCGTAATGGGTTTTCCAAAGATAATCACCTTGCCATGTTACCTAGCATATTCTGTATTTTGGAATGATGCTCAAAGACTTAAAAACTCTTCCTAAACATATAAATATTTATATAACGTGAGTGCATATGTATATACACGCAAATATATGTACACACGCACACTTTAAGAGTAATTGTTACTCATGCAAGTGGCAACATGCAAAACATGCAAGCAGACTCTTTTTTTTTCTCCCATTTCTTTACTGCAGATGGCTGGTAAAACCAAACTGGATGGAGAAAAAAGCAGAAAAGAAAATACTATTAACCTTTATATAAGAAGTGATGTGGTCATGCCTTAAGCTGAGCAATTGCATTCAGGAATGAAATGTTGAAGCTATTATGTATCTTTGACTACATCATTTCAATACTAATTAGCAGCAGTAAAAAAAAAAATTACAAAGGACAGACAGTATTATTGTATCACTGAACACTCGCACAGCATCATTGACATTTGTGCAGTTCTGTACCTACTACACTGGGCACGATGGGCCAGTATAGCAGTTTTTACATTCTTTAGGTTTGTCCATTAGGGATAATTGTCTATCTGTTTTACAGAACCAAAATGTATATAGAGCCTCTGTTCTTGGTGCCTCATTCTCAATAACCATCTGCTGGTGTCAATACGTCTTCCTAATCAGGTAATCACTTTATCTGCATTAATTGCCACTTCTTTCAGATGCGGTTTTCCAGGTGGAATGATGAGGTCAGGATGGGAAACTCACCATGATTTGGCTTCTGCTATCCTTTATGGACAGCAAGAGCATGTTTTAGGAAAGATAACCTACAATGAAAACACCACTTGCAGACAGCTAGGATGAAATATTAAGCACACAATGTTAACAAAGTTTTATAGACCTTAGGTTCACAAGGCACTTAAGGCATCCTCACTGCCTTCAGTCTTGTGTAAAAATGGCCATACTTTTGCCTGAAGCGACTGGCAGCTCTGGTCAATTTTAACAGGTTGATTAATGAAGTGTTACCATGCATCTGCGCTGCTACTAAGTCAGAATGAGACTTTTAAACACGCTTTATTGAACAACTTTGGTTTCATAAAGAAAATATTGTCCTCTAAGAGTAAAGATCTTTATGTCAAACCACATATAATAATCCTTTAAAAGAGCATTACTTAGCAATAACATAACTGATGCCTTCCATCAAACTTTTCCTAAGCAGACCTTGAAAATATCTTCATGAAGCATGTTAAATCTTAGAGTAGCTTCTGAGTTTTCCTTATGTTTGAAGGTGACACACTACACTAGTCTACTACTAAAAAGACTATTGAAATTTGTTGTCATATTCACATTCAATAAGAACTGAGTAAGAATACATTTTTGCACTTAGAGTTCTCTTAAAGTCAGTACCTGCTGTCACCTCTACCAACACCCAGCACTATAAAGATTCTTGTGCTTTATGTTCTCTTGTGAGAACATAAATAACTGCATACATTAAACAGTTTTTTTCATGCAACTAGGACAAAAGGGAAGACATCAGCTAACTCTTTGTGCTGAGAATAGCAGACAAAACCAGGAATGCATTTGTGCAATTCTAGTTGTTAATTTTGTTCTCTAGTAACCATCTTTTTAGTTAAAAATGTATGCAGTTATCACCTTCTGATGTCTGAATATTACCTTTCTCGATGGTCATAGATGAACAAAGACTTAAAACAGAAAAAGGCAAATTCTAGGAAAGAAAAGTACAGTACTCTTCAAAGAAAACAGAATATACCTATAATATCTCCAGAAGGATTAATATATGCAAGTGTAGTATATATTTTACTTTATAGTATTTTTATTGTGTCAAAGCTGCCCCTAAAATGTATTTTACTAAGAAATACCTTCCAGGCATCAGGCTCCTTGTGGTATAATTCATACACTTCAAAAGAATTATACACAGGATGAATGTGGTCCTCAACGTCTGCCACTGGCAGTGTTTACCTCCGGGTGGAATTCAATTCCCTGAACTCTGAAGAGCAACGCAACAGTAGTGCAACATATGTGAAATCAGGTCATTTGACCTCTACCTGTATTCTGAATGATAACCCTTCAGGAGATCATAGTGGGGGGGTAGGGAGGGGAACTTAAAAATTAGGAGAAGCATTGATTAGTCATGCTTTCTGTGCTAAATAAGCATGAATTATAACAGCTTTGAAAAGCTGAAAATTTCACTACTTTCATGTTTTCCCACTAGCTGTTTTATCATTTGGGTTTGCAGGCTTCCTGTTTACTATTTTCTAAGCCATCATGATGTATGCAAATATGTCAAAATGCACCATAGTGTGAATATCTGCTATTTTTATAAATGCTTTTTAAAATACTCGGTTTATATACATTCACATATTTTCCTAAACAGTCTACTATATTTATTCTTCCCAGAAGAGAGTAGAAGCAATATATTGGCAATACTGTATTACTAGTGCTTGGAAGCTTTAACTATTCAAAGAACAACTCAATAGTTCCTTCTGGCATTGTTGTCCTGAATAGAGACACCTTTGTAAGCTTAGAGGTTTGTGAAAAAGGAGGGTACACCAACAATTTACTACAATTCACTCTTTTGTTCTTAAGAGGCAATGAATGGTAACACTAATTTATTTTAGCCTCTACATTCAAAAAAATATTTAAGCTTACTGGTAATGAAACACACTTGACACTGAGATACACTGAAGACAGAATCACACATTATAGCTACAGCAACTTCACTATTAGTTTCTACAAGCATAGGAAGGTGCAGTTCTCAAGCTTGGATTCCTTATCTTTCTATGAGACCTGTTGCTGGAGTCAATGAGTCATCAGAAGACAAGATAAATAGCTGAGGTAAGGGAGAATATGGGACTCACAGTGAAAGCAACCTTTCTGGGAAGAAGTGGGGGGGTGGAAAGGGGAAATCACTAGACCATCAGAGAAACAGAATCCTTGAGACCTGAGCAGTTGTTTCAAACAGAACCTCAAGAATGAAGAGGAGAGAGAGAGAAGGAAAAAAAAAAAAAAAAAAAAAAGTGATAAACGTGGGGAGGTTCCTGAGAAGTGGCAGCATGGAAGGAAAGATTCTTCAGACAAACATTTTAGGAATTCACTTATCTGAGGAAAACAAGATAAATGCTGCCTTCTCATGGATGCAATAAAGTGTGTTTATCTGGGCTTGCAGGAAGCAAATTACTGAGTTTTACAACAGATCCAGTTTTAGAGGTGCTGCTTTGCCCAAGCTTATTATATTAACCAAAGCACAGGTGGCACTGACACCAATGGTATTTTCAGTATTTCAGGGTGCAGCTTTTGGAGGAGGGCAGAGGGGAGTACAACCTCTCTGGAAAGAAAAGATCATCAAAAAGTGCAGGAATGCAGCAGAAGCATCTGAACCTTCGTCTCACGCAAGTTGAATAAATCATAAGAAGCCTTGTTAGCTTGTTAGCAAGATCAGGTTTTTGGTCTTGTTCCTTTCATAATGATTTATCTTCCTCAAGCGTGTTTCCCAACCCCAAACACACTCTTTCCTTAAACTAATTTTAAACTTCAAACATTGATTCCTTAAAAGTCATTAAAGGAGGAGGAAGCAAAGAATATAAATTGGTCATCTTTGAGTTGAACACATGCTGTATGACCCACCTCAACTCTGCTCAGAGAGGCAGGAATAATGGTGAGGGATGAATGGCTTTAGAATAATATCATCAATTCCAGAGTGACTGTGGTTTACAATTATTGTGAAGCATGATGTAGAATGGGAGTTATGATGTTACCCATGCCAGTACTTCAGGGTTCTCCCTCTTACTGCTTCAGTCATTCCTCTAAGCACTCCAGCACGGCATGAACAATCCAGACTCACATCAAAACAACAGCATCACAGTGCCTCACAGCAGTAGAAAACCAATAGTGCTGAATGACTTATTCTTCAGCAGTAATTGCAAAATCATTTTAAAATGAGATCAGAATTGCTGCAGCTATTCTTGAGTTTCTCTGATTCTCTTTAGTCAATTCCTGTGGTTACCCAGGAAGCATTAGAGCAGCAATAGACATATGGAATGAAGTCAGCGAGGTTTTCTTTCAGATATACTGAAAGGGGAAAAGCAACCAAATATGCTCAGCAGATGTAGCTGACACAGTGCCACTGTATCTTTTTAACGCATCTTTAGAAAAAAAAAAAAAAAGGACTGAAATAAGCCTTAATGACTTTGCTATAAAAATGATTCAAATATGTATGTCTGCAGTGTTGCTAAGAATTCACAATTACCAGGACACATTTCAGTAAAACAGTCCCAAACATGTCTAGCAATACTATAACCCCATCAGCAGAATTGTGGAGAGAGAGAGAGAGGGAGAGAGAGAGAGAGAGAGAGAGAGAGAGAGGGAGAGAGAGAGAGAGAGAACACACACACACCACTACCTAGGCAGTTTTACTGTGGATACAAATGTATAGATGAAGCTTATGTACAGAAATAGAGTCACTCAGCTATATAGAGAACACACCAAATATTTACACTATGTTAAACAATTTCCTTTGGGTGACAGATGTGGTCAGTGAACTACAATAGCTAATCTGCTATGAAGATTGCTTATGCCCCAATGGATCACAAGCTGACTATAGCTAGTCCTCCAGTAGAACTTGATAAAAACAGAAGAGCAGCTGCTACCAGAAAAAAAAGCATTCTTTGAATGTTCAAAAAACATGTGTTTTCGTGAGAAGCAGTGGTCTGTACTAACTTAAAATATATCTGATATTCCATTACAGGGGGATCTTAAAAAGTATTAGGCAGTTTTCCTGGTGCATGATTTCTCATTTGCTTTAAATATCAGATAAGATTATACATGATGTTGCGTAGGAACCAGTTTTGGTACTACTGCTTATCAACAACAACAACAACAAAAAGGATACTACTACTTTAGAATGGGAAAAGTTTTCTCCCTCCTTTAGGATATGTTCTACATTGTTAATTTCATAAAAGTGGGGTTGTCATCATATCCTCACTTTTTTAGCATTTTATCATTCCATGAGGGATTACAAAAATGTAGCCTGAAATACTTCAGCACAATACCTACACGGCCAGTGATAGAGCAAGATTTATTTAATGTCATTAAAGTTTAAAATAAATTCAGAAAAAAAAATCTGTTTAGAGGGGGATTTTATGAAATCTGATAGAATACTTAAAGAGTCATATACATTTTTCATCTACAGAAATAAATTGAGGCTATGGCTTATAATTTCTTAATAATTCTCTCTTACCGTTGTATATGAATTTTAGTTATTAATTTTGATACAGTGCTCCCTCCCACAAAATCTTATAAAAAGCAACTGAAAAGTAATTAAGAAGAACAGGAAGGTTCTATGAACATTATCTAGTTCTTTTTAACAGCTCATGTATTATTTCCATTCTGCAGTCTTGCAACAAGACTTAAATTAGTGAAGACCTTTTGCAGATCTGGAGAGATGCTAACCTGAGTATAAGACTCTTCTGTTGCAATCCCTGCAATTCCCATTAAACACACTGGTAGAGCTGACTGCAAAATACCAGCCGGGTGAAACAATGATTGACATTTTGTGCAAATACTCCACACTTAAAAATAAAAGCAAAGTGATAAACTGACTCACAGAAGACTTGAAAACCAAAACCTAGTAAGCACCACTAATGATGGTTATGAAATCCATTCTGTCCTCCCAAATCAATTCTAACTTCCTCCTTATCATTTATTAACTCAGAAAACAATAATGTACGTATAGTTACAAAATATACCAACAATAATATTGATCACCTGTAAAATAATTCTAATATTAAAAAAAAAAAATAAACAATGTTTATAGTCTCAAATGCTTTTCTTATCTGTCACCTGATAATAGGGCTCATTTTAAAGCTAAATTGACATGAATAATGTTCTGCAGCAGTACAACAACTATCTCTAGTCATAGCCTGAACACAGATACTTCCAAGCTTGAAGGTTCTGAAACTCTTCATCTGTTTTACCTTTATGACTCTGGACTGAGGATGAGAAATCACTCAAGACTGTCCTCTTTATCGGTTTAAACTGTCACAGAATCGGAGAGTGGTTGAGGTGCAAAGGGGCCTTGAGAAATCATCTCTTCTGACCCCCTGGCTCAAGCAGGGTCACTGAGAACATGATGACAAAGATCACAGTCTAGACAGCTTTTGATCATCTCCAAGAATGAAGTAAGGGAACAGGGCAACCTGTTCCAGTGCTCAGTCGCCCTCATAGTAAATAAACTTTTCCTCATGTTCAGATAGAGATTCTTGTCTTTCAGTTTATGCCTCTTTTCTCTCAACCTATCACTGGGAACCACTGAAAAAGTCTGGCCTCATCCTCTTTATACCCCATTTTCAGATGCTTATACACATTGAAAAAACCTCTCCTCAGTCTCCTCTTCAGTGTAAGAGTTACAAGGCTGAGAATCTCTCTGCTGAGACTTCTCTACTTTTAAGGAAAATAAAATCATTAGAGGAAACAGGGAAACCAGCCGATGCCCTCACTTTGAGATCTGCTTGACCTCTCTTCTAGAAAGACAGACAGATCTCTTTTTGTTTGTTTGTTTTAATCAAAAGTATTCATTGAAACGGGGAATGGAAATCAGATCTCCATGGCAAAAAACACTATCCTTTAGATGAAAAAATAATACTAAAAAATAACAATAATAAAAACTATGCAGATAAACTACGAAGACAGCATTATTCTTGGTGAATCCCAGTTCACCGAAACAAATAAAATATACGATTTGTTTCCATTTGCAGGAAGACAAGGTTAAAGAAACAGAATTTCACATAATTTGCTCAAAGATTATTTAAACACTACAGCAAACTTGTAAACATTGCTGCTGGACCTTAGTGTGACTGAGGATCTTGTTGTTCTATAGATATGGTAGCAAATCACCCGTTATGAATGCTAGCTAACACTTACACATCCCCGGGCTAATTTACACTCATGTTTTCTTCACTGACTTTACTAGGAATTGTGGCGTTAGCCATACTGAAGCGAACAAAGGCAACTTCCAAGTGTGTGTTGTCAGATCTCCTCTTTTGTTAATTATGAAGACATTAATATACTCCCTAATTCACAGGAACTTTTTTTTTTTGCTTGTTATTTCTTAAATGGCTTTGTGATTAAAGAGTCTCAGTCAAAGTGCACAAAACTTCACAGAATATTCTCAGCATGCAATCTATTCATGCTAATGACAGTGAACCTCGTTCAACAAGATGCATGAACGTATAACAAGTTTTAAAAATCAGTAATTCTACCAGTGATTTAAGGTCTATAGGGAAGCACAGTTTTTAAATTAACCTGAACTGGAATATTTGTGAAGCACTATATATTGACTGTTAGGTATTCTGCAACATACAGCATAGCAGATCATCAATCAATTGACTCTAGTTTCTGTCTGCCACTGTGTCATTCTGCAGATTGGAAATGTTCCTCCAAAGCCCCACTCCCCTGGTGGGATGGGTGGGGCAGTGCAGCAAGCCATATGATAGAGATGCTGAATATTAGTAACAGTCAATAAAATACAAAAGTTAATGATTATGCAAATTGGTCCCAAGACAGTCAAAAAATTACTTTTTAGAACTGTTAGGGTCAATTCACTTCAATTTCATTTTGAAAAATAGAGATGAGAAAGATACCACAAATTTCAAAATGCCTTCTTTCTGGAATGAGAGATTAAAGTAATCTTCCCTTGTTGCAATGTTTACTGCTAAAACTTTTTAATGTTCCCCCCTTTCAAATATCACAACACTTTCCTGTAACAACTTTATTTTAAAAGGGTTAAACACTTAAAGAAAATGTTTTGATATATGAAAGAAAGCCATCACATTTTTCTTTCACGAAAGAATTGTTTGTTTTCATTTCAAAACAAAGCCTGATTTGAAAATCTCAGAAAAGTTTTGATAAAATGCTTTTATTATTATTAATGCTTATCACAGAATGGTTGAGGTTGGAAGGGACCTCTAGAGATCATCTAGTCTTGCAGAGACTTAATAAACACAGTGCTTGCTAATATGCTTCTTCTGCTCTTAAAAATAATACATAAACCACAACACTGCATCAGAGTTGTAGCCCTGACAGAATAATACATTTTTACTACAAATCTTCACAAATTTATAATGAAATATTTAAAATAAGTAGACTAAGACACTTCAACTTTTTCATTGTCATATATCTACCTCCTAAAATGCATTTTATTTATTATATATCAAAATAATCCTTAATCTGTACATATATGCCTGGGGGGAAAAAAAATAAATAAAAAGGAAAGATTTAAATAACAGTGTAGTGAGTTGCAATTCAAAACTTGAAGATATATGGAGATTTACCTTTCAAAAGATTTTTTTTTTAGAAAGGGAAAGGGAAAGGGAAAGGGAAAGGGAAAGGGAAAGGGAAAGGGAAAGGGAAAGGGAAAGGGAAAGGGAAAGGGAAAGGGAAAGGGAAAGGGAAAGGGAAAGGGAAAGGGAAAGGGAAAGGGAAAGGGAAAGGGAAAGGGAAAGGGAAAGGGAAAGGGAAAGGGAAAGGGAAAGGGAAAGGGAAAGGGAAAGGGAAAGGGAAAGGGAAAGGGAAAGGGAAAGGGAAAGGGAAAGGGAAAGGGAAAGGGAAAGGGAAAGGGAAAGGGAAAAAGGTATTACAACTCCCTACCAAATGTCAAAGAATGCTTCTGTTATGCAAGGGGTGGGACATGCATAGTTTTCCCCAAGTGTTGCCTCATCATTACACGCTAAAAAGTAAACCCTAATTTGTATTGGTTCTCATTATCTAAAAAAAAAAAAAAAAAAGTGTGTTTTGGAGAGATACTACAGTCTGGTTTGCTAAAGCAAGATACAAAACAGACATGGAACATAAAATATTACCTTTGAGCAGCATGTAAAAAGAACTGACAAACCTTTTCTACAGCAGCTGCACATGGAGAATCATCACACCTCAATGGTCACATACAGAGTGAGAATAAAATTCTTAATTGGAGATTTTTTAATTAAAAAAATGTTCAGTGCTTCAAACTTCTTATAATACTTATTTCTAACAACACATTAATAGTGGAAAATACAATGTTAATGTATAAAAATGCATGCATATATCTGTATAATTAATATTCATACTTTGCTTTTTCAGCTTGTAAGGAATTAAGAAATTGCCAGATTAAGATATTACAACTTTTATTTATTTACACACATGGATTTACTGGGATATTCTTTTTCTCTCTGCTTCTTCGTAAGGACTAAGAAGGTTGTAACCTTTCCTCTTATCAGCTTTCTCCTCCTCCCTCCTCGTGCTGTCCAGTTAGCAGCTGCTCCTTTGCACTTTGTTTTTTTCCTTTAACTCCTCCAAACTCAATAAAAAATACAGAATAGTGTCAGAGCTAGGTCTGCCTCCCTCAATCTCTATACTTGTGAACCAGCCAAACATACAATTAAATAGGTGATTAATTTTGGGATCTTGCCCCTCTATGCAATTCACCTTTTAACTTAAGATCACACTCAGCTACTTATACCAAACAGTTTCATTGAATACATTACAAAGAGTCACAATAATTCCTTGTGATCAAGGACTACTTGTTGTGTACCACATTACAAGGAATATCACAGAATGGTTGAAGTTGGAAGGACCCCTAGAAATCATCTAGTCCAACCCCCCTGCTCCAGCAGGGACACCTACAGCACATGACACATGGTCGCATCCAGGTGGGTTTGGAAGATCTCCAGAGAAGGAGACTCCACAACCTCTCTGGGCAGCCTGTTCCAGAGCTCTGTCACCCTCACAGTAAAGAAGTTCTTACTGATTAATATTTCCATACAGTTCTATAGTGCATAAAATAATGATCATAAAATATGATCAGTCTGATCATAAGTACTATTATAAGCAAAAAACATTTCTAATAACATCCATATTTTGTAACACTTCAGGATATACAAAAAGGCAATCTTCTTGTTCCAGTTAGCTTGGCAGCAGCAGCAATTTCTACTTTTAAGCAATACTTTTTTTTAGTCAAAA
This sequence comes from Tinamus guttatus, assembly GCF_059628265.1. NCBI lineage: Eukaryota > Metazoa > Chordata > Aves > Tinamiformes > Tinamidae > Tinamus > Tinamus guttatus. Next base: position 272,681 of record NW_028288586.1, read on the forward strand.
TAAAAAAAAGGATAGACCACTACCTCTCGATACACTAATAGTTTATATTGTAAATCATGTGATAAATTGTTTTATCTAACTAGAAAAAAAAAACTCATCTAGATAGTGGGAAGCAGAACTTATAGAAAACATTAAATAAAAATATTTGAATATATCTGAGTCCAGTATTCTCTATTAGAGTACATCAAGAATAAAGGTCATGGCCTAACACTTCTCCAAATCTGAACACTTCCTAATAGAAGCAAAGAAGTGACAGCAACATGATGTTTCATTCTAAACAAACAGAAAAAGCTCCCTCAGTGACAGGAGGGGCAGAGGAGAGAGGAAATCCTTTAAAATTAGAAAAGGATTTCATTTTTAGGAGTTCCTCCTTTCATTATAATAATTCCCATTGAGTTCAAGTGCTCTTATTAAGTATTGTTTTTGCACAGAAACAATTTTCAGTCTCAGGAGCCCTAAGTTCTTCTTGCAAGAAATATAACCATTTTCCCAACTGATAAGCTCAGGGAAAACTGTTCTTCATACAAGTAAGGTATCCTTCAGGTTCCTCATATAAGGAACAGAATTTACCTAGAACAGAGGTAAAAAAAATGCAATAGAGAACTTCCCTTGCATCTTCAGTTCAACTATGGAAGGGAAATTTTATATACCCACATGGAAGTGTTTCTGTTCACTGGGTGAATTGCAGCTCATAATAACTGTTGCAAAAAACTAATTATATTATGATGTTACACACAAAGGATCCCCCCAAATAAAGTAGGCAAATTAAACACACACTCAAAGCCAGCCTTACTAACAATGTCAGTTTGGTATACATTTTTTCTTGTCATTTTACTGCAACCATTTTTTTTGCTTGTAAGAAACAAGGTGAAAAATGCAAAAACAAAGTCATGTGCCTCTTCTGACAAGTACTACATTGCCTGAAATACCCAGTACATTTCTGCATGGACCCTGCAGCCCCCACGAAGTACCATGGAGATGTAGTTGTAAAGTTCAAGTACACAAGTACACCTGAAGCCACAGGCTAATATAGCTGTAATCGATACCTCCCTTGCACTTATCTCACTCTGGAGAGGAGAGAAGTAGAAAAGCAGCTTGCTCAGGCTTTGGAAGTACTTACAGTGCTCAGTAGTGAGCAGCAGAAACCAAACTAAGAATGTCCATTAGAAAGTAAAATGCTAACCATCGCCAGAACTAACTTAGCTAAATGGAGAATTAAATAATTACAGAATATCAGATACATTATTGCTTTAACCAGCTCTTTTTCCTCTTTCCTCTTCCTCAGCCATATCCACCATAATTTCCCCCATAACATATAATTGTTGCCATTTTTTTTTAATATTAGTCCCTACTTTTCTTGCTTGCGATCTAACAGTGACTTACTACAAAGAGATACTGTGTGCGTCGATGAGCCTTGATCATTTTATTCACTTCATATAGTGTGACTAGATACTGAGCTGTCGAATTAGACCTAGGTTCTACTAGCAGAAGATGCTGAAAGAGGATTAAGGATGCCCTGCACAAGACCTGCAAAGAACTGCAATCTAAAACTACTTCATTAATTCTTTTTAATCAATTGCCACCACAGCTATGTCCTAATTGTCATGCTAAGCTGAATTAAGAGATCAGAAATCATCCCCTCATCTATTGAAAACACAGAAAAAAGGGCATGCCTTATGCATCTTCTTATACTCCACCTCTCCCCATCTAGGTCTGAAGAATGCATTTTTTTTTTTTTTAAGTATATAAATGTTAGTGTTGAAGTTAGCAGTTAGCAAACAAAACATTCTCCAAAAGCTAGTTTAAAATGCCATGTAAAATGCCAATCATAACACATCAAAGAAAAAAAATGGTATTGCCTTTCAATAGAATATTTCTTGTAATATCCTGATGATTAGATTCTCATGCGGAGTACTTGTCACACACACTGGTATATAGCTTACTAATTAGATCTAATAACGGAAAACTGCCATTTAATTTGACTTACTGTTCCATTAACATGGCCTGTTTAAGTTACTTTAAGATATGCTGGAACCACAGAGTATTCTTCAAATGTTTCCTCTCTACTCCCAAGGGTTCCTTTCTTACTTACACATATAGGAAAATAGCATAGAGGTTAAAATAGATAGAGCACATACAGCTCTACGCCTTCTCCATGCTATGACACTACTGTGATTTCTCACATCTTCATATTAAAGTTTTTCAATCATTAAAGTAGATAATACACATTGGCCTAAATAGACTTTTACAAATTACACAGAGTACTGAAGAAAAGGCATCGTCCATCCACTAGGATATGATTTGGCAGACATGTCATTTAACAGGAGTCCATGGCTGCTTTTCAAATGCTTTACCATCAAATCCACATACTCCCTATAAACAACTGATCCTGACCTCTGTTTAAAAATCTTAAGTTTAAATTTTCCCTTGCCATGAATATAGCTTAGTCATTATCATAGAGCTATTCATCAGTAGTTCTCAAGAGAGGCTTTTTTAAGTGACCTATATTAGATGCAGTTTGGAGCAAAGCTCATTATAAATGAATTACTGAATACAATACACGTATGTGCAATTTATCATAACTTATCATAGTTTATCATTCTCCTTCCATGTGTTATATTTACCCACATTTGTATGTCGTAATCTCCAGGTTTAAGATATTTTTTGAGAAATTGATAATATCAGACAGGACATAAATACCACCTGAGCAATGAGACAAAGAAGTTATTTTCTGAATTGCTGCAGGATTCATCAGTAGGTAGGAAACGTGCGAGATCAGTATGTCATTTGGAATATATAACTTTTTTAGTTAATCTCACAATTCCAGTATTTTGGACCTCATTGTCATAATATGAAAGGTATTTACATCAACCATCAAACAAATGAAATCTAAAAAAAAAAAAAAACACACAAATTGGACATTTATAAGACATCTAATATACATGTTTTTGGTACAGCTACTGTGCATATGAAACTGATACAATAACCTTGGGCCTCAACTTCATCTCAGCTCCATGAAAACCAAGCTGTTTTTCAAGTGATACCTGGAAGTACAGTAAAAAATTGTTGACCAAAATATGCTTATTACTTACTATTATTTAGCACTAGAAACAGTTATTATGCAGGTGAAAATACTTTTGTTGATAACATTTAATTATTAATTTTACTCACAAGCCTCTTAAATGAAACCAAGGGAATTTTAGAGCATGACACACAGTGATGATAAGAGCAGTATCTGTTCAACCAGCTCAACCAGCACACTATCTGCATGGCAGAAATGCATTACAGCTGTTGTGGACTGAATAAAACTGGAAAAAAAAAAAAACTTGAAAAGACTTGTGAGAGGACAGCATCTCAAAGGAATTAAAAGTATTAACGCATTATTTTTTCTTGTCTATATAACCATGCAGAGCAGAGAGTAACAGGGCAGATCAGGAGGCAAAAGCTTTGCAGACTGTGAAGGCAAGATTAGAAAAACTGAGCCAGTTTATTTACTGGGAATTACTGCACAGCTTAAAACCCAAACAGCGAATAAGGTCAAAGATATTGAAGCAGTGCCAACCCCTGAGAGGGGGAAAAAGGGGAAGAATGGAAAAAGACAACCAGAGTACAACAAAATTTTAACAAAAAAGGAGATTTAGCTCTTCACATTAATACCTAGAAATCCAAGCACCTTCATCAAATGTAAGGCAATCTACCAAGACTAGCATAAACACTCAGAATTTAGTTTTTTTTTTTTTTTTCCTCAAGCTAGACGCTTGCAATGCTCAGTCATTTGAAAAGTTTTTATAGAATACAGCATAAGGCTATTTGTGCATCTGAAATTAATCCCAATAGCAATGCACTGTCTAAGAGATAGAGGGAAGAACAAAAATTGGCTTTTACAAGTACACCATAGACAGAAAAAACAGCTAACAAATTCTATGACTGATAGGCAAACAATTTAACTCCATAGACTTTTTTAAATAATAATTTACACATTTCTTTTTCCATTAAACTGTTACGCAAAACTTTTTTTCTGCTGTCAGTTTCTACTGACATTTTCCCAAATTTCTTTGTTGACTGTTCCTGTATCACCTTTGCCCACCCCTTGAAATACTGCCAAGAACAAAGGCACTGTAATAAGCAAGCCAATGGCTTGGACCATTTAGAAAATAAAAACACTAGAGCCTGCTCTCAAACTTTTGTTTCCCTTCCCAACTATGAGATGAACCAATAGCTTTCCTTTTTAGGCTAGAATCTCAGGTCTCATCAGGTCAATATAAGATGAGTCAGAGACTAGAAAAGAATATTGCATATATTGCACACAGTTTACAAGCTGAAGTTGAAGAGAGCCAAAGACAAATACAGGCAAGGATAATAAAAGAATATGGCCCCACTAAAAAAGCTCTTGCACACTATTAACAGAATCACTTTGTTTATATACACAAATGTTTTAAAGTATACAAACTTGACAGTCTCAAGCACAGGCAGACACAATCAGAGGTTTCATTTGTGAACATCTGGTTCACAGTTTCTCTTCAACAGGCAGAAGCTATCTTCATAAAAAAGAGGGACTACAAAACCAGCAAACCAACCAGCCAACACCTTCTCCCACCAAATCACTTCCCAGAAACCGAATTGCATTTAACTTTTGAAAAAAATAACTAACTCTGCTTTTCAACATGGTGTATTTTTTGTGTGTTTCAAAAGTAATCAAACTGAGAAGTTAGCCAATGCAGAAGAGTAGTTCTGAGTCAAAGGGAAATTAGATCTACTTCCACTTAGATCAGAAAGGAATACACCCTGACTTCTAGGCCAAAAAAATAGCACTTAGGCACCAGGAATGCAAGCAAGACAAAGAAAAGAACCATTTCCTCACCTCACAGATTGGTGACAAATGCTAGTGGCATCTGGCAGGGCTCAAGAGCAAGAGGATGCCCTGCGGGAGGCTCCAACATTACTAGTCAGTCCCAAAGGAAAAAAAAGAGCTTTGTTGAAAGCACACCAAGACCCTACTTCTCTACACCTTCAAGAGACCTGCCTGGAGAGAGTAAGTAACCCTTGCATACTAATTTAACACAGGTTTTCACCTTTTTCACCATTTAAGCCTGTAGCAGATCACGTTTCTGACCTAAACCTGGGCTCTATAAAATATCTAATGTCAACAGCATAATTACAATGCAGCTGAAAGTTTATTACACCTATAGCTAAATATACTTTTTTTTCTGTTTTACTGGTCATAGCAGATAAGAATTGTAAAAAGTGAAAATAATAATAATAATAATAGGTTCAAAAGGTTTTAGATATAGTGTTGCAAAGACGCAGAAACAAAATTGGCTACTATTGTGTTACACAGACATTTCCTATACAAGAACTAAGGAATGCCTCAGGTGCGAAGTATAACATTAGTGGTTGCTTTATGGAAAATTTTTACCATAGGGAGATGAAGTTACCTGAGCAAGTTAATAAACAACCATCTTTCTAACACTTATGCTCTATTGCAGCAGGTGTTCTGAGCTTTGTCACTAGAGGCCAAATTTCATTGTTGCAGAAACCTGTCAAAGACTTAGTCCCTATAAATAATACATCAAAAGGAAAGTCTAAATTTTTAAGAAGCCAAGATATAAGAATGGAAGAAAAGGTCAAGGTACTCATTACTACGAACAATATTACTCTTCCCCAAATCTATTTCTACTAGAATTAAATTTTGTTCTGTTTGTGGTGGTATCTCAGTGCAATCAAAAACCAACCTATAACTGTGCATTTGTCCAAGGATTCAAGAAAAAGTACAGAAGTATTTGCACTTTCACCGAAGCAAAATTTATTGTTTCAACATAGAGAAATTCATTTTGGATCTAAAAGTGACAATGAACACACCAATAATTGCTATGACTACTGTGATTAGTGTATTAAATTTTTATACAACCCTACACAGACTCAAAATTCAACTTTTGGTTGTTTTAAGATAAGAAACACTTTGATACTAGATGAATTACTTGTATCACGGAACGCTACAACCTAGTGTGGTGCAGTGCGGTACGTGGACTTCACTGTCAAAGATCACAGAATATGGTAGAATTTATCTATCTGCTTTTATTTCAGGCAAACATTTAACATCAGAGAGAAATCTGAGATAAAGCACTGTATTTCAATTTTTATCACCAATTTCTAAGCTCCCATAGTTTGAAGCATGCCTGTACTTTGCAAACACATGGAAAATACAAGGTCTGAGAGGCAGTGGTGACGAGTCCATCTCCCTTGACTGATAGGGAGTACATATAGTTACCTTGTATTGAACCGCTATTAAACTAGAAATGTATAAATAAAAATCCATCCATCCTACATGAAATAAGCATGTTAAAATACAAACTGTTTGTTTGTACAGAACATACAAACATAAGGCTTAAGACAATACAAAGTTTCTATACACCTCACTTCAGAGACAAATTCTTCATTGCTCCTGGGAGAGCTTATCTAGATATTAATCACAAGAAGTCTGGTTCAACCAAAATCCTGTTTTAACATTTCAGCTAACCTCTTTGCTTTGACTTGGCTTCCACATAGCAAGTTTATATGTTCTTTTATCTTGCAGCAGGCCTACCACGTCGTAATGGGCTCTGCCTTTGGGCAAGTCATCTGCCAGCTTGCTAAAATATCTTGGGTGATTTAGCAATTTTCTTACATTCCTTATGGGGCTATTAAGTCCTATCTCTTCTCCATAATTCAGTTCCTTGAAGCTGGCATATTTAGCCGTCAGTTTAATTATTTTACTGCTAAGCTTTTAAGCTAGTCTGCTGCAGCCTGGGAACCCCACAACATACACAGCGTTAATGGGCTCTTGTCCAGGCATGTCAGCTCTTTGTAGTTGTTTACATCATTCTCCAATTACCCGCCCGCTTTAAAGATAGTGTATATCAATTTTGAAACTTCACAGACCTAAAAGGGCTTGTCATGGAAACAAGATGCCTCTTGTATAGCTCTCCATTCCTACAGAGCTGACTGGAAAGTGAGTCACAGTGACTCATGTTGTATCCCAAAATGAACAGCACCTTCCTTTCTCCATCCAGGTTTGCACATTGAACTGAACCTCTTTTCAACAAATAGTGCATGGCATTGCCACTATTCTGCTTTACTTTTTATTTTCATGTACATTTATTTATTTAAAAAATATTTTTTTTCTTATAAGAGAACATTCAGAGGAGAAAAAAAAATAAAAAGACCTATAATACCACCTTTGTCTGATTCTATCCTGGGCCTGGGCTTGTCAGATTTCATATTTTGATACAAAAATAATATTTACAACCTGTAACCAGCTTGTTAAGCCCATCACACTGTAAGTGTACAATAAAATCCAAACCCATTCTGGATGTACATTATTTTAAGCAAGTAAACATTGTTGATAGACAGAGGAAAGAAAATAATTTCTCCCAGCTAACAAAATATTTTACTGCAGAAACACCTAATCTCCAAATACAGCTTTGTAAAAATATGAAAAAAAATGTGTGAGGGCGCCAAATCACACACTCATAATTCATAAATACTTGCTGACCTATCTTCCTGTATATCTGGTTCCTCTGTGACATTTTTATTGTTGAGCTGCAGCAAAAACTGAGTAAACATGACAATTCATATGACACCTATCTAGTAACAGTCATTTTTGACTATGTAAAAGGCTTAATTGCTGCACCACAGAGCACCCAATGAAAACACAAATATCACATGAGGTTAGATGATGCAGTTGTAGGGTCAGAACTACAAAAATTATGTTTGTGAATTCGCCTCAGATTCACAGCATTCCAATACTCAGACTTCCACTTCACACTTAATATAAAACTGTTGTTTACTAGTGCTAAACTTTGATTTAGGTTTGCAAGAATTTCATGTCCTTCTCATAAATCAAGGATATCCATAAGCATCTTGCAATTATCGAAAAAGGTACAATAAAAAGTTTTACTTAGCTCTGATACATTAAAGATGATAACATTGCACTTGGACTCAGAATTAATATAAATGTTCAAGTTTTAGGGCTCTGACTATTATAGGAAGATATTATATGAAAAACATAATCTGAGAGGAAAAATGTGGATCAGAAAAGAGATTTATTGGCAGATTATATGCTTTATAAAAATGCATCTCAAATTTTGTGGTCACCCACTACTACGCAATGAGCTGTCAGTGACAAAACTGATACAACATATGTAATAAAGAAAGCTGTATCATAGCTATATAAAAATTAGTATCTACTGTTTTTATAATTTCTTTCTGAAATTCCTAAGAATTCAATAAGCATGAAACTTACTAGTAAATCTTGCATTTCTATAATGACATTATGGGTTTATCTAAAATTCTGTTCATAGCTATTTTCCAAGAAACTTGTGTTGCATCTCAGTCAAGGTTATCAAAGCTATTACAATTCGAATTTAAAATGTTTTGTTTAAAATGCATTGATACATCATTAACACCTTACCTGACAATCTAGTATATTTAAAGAGTCAATTCTTCCAAATAATGGTGAGAAATCACTGCTTAAATTTACTTTTAATTACCATCATCTGCATTAATTATCATAAGGAGTAAAACATTTATTCATTATGTTGTTATGTATTAAGATGTGAAATCCCTCTCAGGCTCTGCCTTAAGTGCTTTATGAGTTCCTAGAGGAACCAGTTGCTAAAGGAGGAAATAGACAAAGACTTCATCACCATCAACCCCCCTCACATCCTCCAAAAACCAAAAAGCAATGAACCAAAGTCCAAAAATACCTTGCACTATGCACAGCAAAATGCTGTTTATGGAACAAATATTCTTTTTATTGGCTGTTCCTCCACAGAGTTACACAAATCACTAATATTACTTTACACATGAAAAGTTCTGTCTTGCAGTCTCTATGCTGTGCTCGTAGGGCATTTCTAAATCTATGTAGTAGTTTGTAGAGGTAAGCTTAGTGGTTTGTGAATGTAGCATGCTATTCTAGTTAAGACACAGATCACATTTTATCTACTCCTCCTGCTGAATGCCTAATTTTGCAAGGTATGAGGTGTGCAGATATCTAATGTCTACTTCAGAACTCAGATGGGTATCTGTAGAAGTGTATTGCACCATGTAAATGTATCTTTAAAAACATGTCTAAACTCGGACCATGAATGCGATTTGTTAAATTAAGGGCTATGTCTTGCCTAAGGCACCTGACTCCAAGGACAGAAAGATGTAGGCAGTTTTGATCGTACCATGTTGGGAACTGGGCTCTTTTCCACAGGCACATCCTTTTTTTTTCTATAACAGAGACAAATTCAACATTTCTGGTCTTTGTGTTGTTGGATATATGAAAGTATCATTTCTTTTTGCTCAGCCTATACTCTTACTCTTTGGATAGTGACAAGTATCTGGGCAACTGATGATAATTAAGAATAAACACAGTTCCAAGCCTAATGCTGAATTAATAATGCAGCAGTGGAATTCTGGAGCTGTTTTCCCTGTCTTTAAAATAAGTTGCAATACTTACTGCTCCGTGGTATACTACTCAGTGTTTCAACAGAAAAGTGTTTCAATGTTTGCAAAAAAAAAGAACCCTGAAATTAGAGTTTTCATTGTATTATGAAAACACATTATTTTCCAGATTTCATATTTATATATTTAGCTGGCTTTATAGTCTAAAGTATTCCTTTGAAATACTAGCTGAACAGCCATAAAATGTTTTGGGGGGGAAAATAACAATAAAAATGTTTTTAATTGAATAAATGCACATGATGAAACAAATACAGTACCAGTATTTATAACAAGGCATTTAGGGATCACGAATTTTATTACTTTAGCTTACTCTGGTAATTAAGAGTCCAGACAGTTATGTCCAGAGTACAAAATAATTGAACTGTTTTCCTAGCTCTTATTTAAATCATTTTCATTGTAGGAATAAAGAAAATAATTTAAACAATGCTCAACTAACTTCATACCTAAATATGTGAAGATGTCTCCAATTTATTTAGGAGAATATTTGTCTTATAAAGTCATCTTAAGGAAATGAGTAGATATTACTATTATGTCACACATAAAGCACTATAAAAGTGAATCTTACATTATTGCATTTGGAACAATATTTAATTTGTCATTTTACTGAGAAAAATACATCCCTAGGTTTTTTTTTAAAAAAAAAAAAAAGGAAAGAAAACAGAAATTAGGAAGGCATGTAGTCAAACTCTGCTTAAAATACAACTGCATTTTCAATGTTATCTCATTTCATGTACAGAAAACAATCATGGTTATCAATCAACATCCTCAAATAGCATTTAGATATCCATGGGGTAAAAGGGGAATAGTGAATTTGTACAGTACTTTCCTGTTATAAAAGATACCACATAATTTTAAACAACTATTTCTATCCTACCGATATTAGAAAACTGTTAATAAGAGCTAGCACATAAAAAATGAGTTATCCAAAATAGTCCAGCTTCATCTTTCCTCATTTTTTTACTGTTGCATTTGTTCGTTGCCTGCTCCTCAAGTGTAAGGAAATGCCAGTCACCACAGACTATCACATGCATAAAGAACACGTGCCATACTTTCATAGTATGTAAAATAGTCAGGAGGGCTCAACTCAGAGAGCTCAGTAAAAACTTCTTGTTTGGTACAGTCAAGGAGAGAAAATAAATTGAGCCAGAATTAATTACAAATGCAGCAGCTCAAGATCTCTAGATGTTCTTTCCTTTCCTCCTCTTTTTCTCTTGCTGTTCCAATACATTCATTCTCTCTTTCTGTCTCCATAACAGTTAATCAATTACTTCTCTTCTTCAAAACCTTTCCAGTAAAGACAAGCTAAACATCATTTTGTTACTGATATGAGCACTGTCATCTGTAGGAGGTATTTTCCTTAATCAGAGGCATCTTTCACACCTATCTTTCACACAGAAGTGCACTCCTCCTGTCTCCCCCACAGGATTCCTGCAAAGCAGCAAGAGCCATGGGAGAGAACAGCATTAATAAAAACAGGGTCTAGAGAAGACACCAGGAGGAGGCAACTGAATTGTGTTCTGCACATTCCCTCCTGCCTGTTTTTACCTTGTTTGCTTCACATCTTGAACATCTAAGGAACTACAAACACACAAAATCTGTCTTTTCTGATAATGGAAAACTTCCTTCTTAAACGTAGACAGTTAATATGAAGTCTGAAAAATTCAGATCAAAGATGTCAGTTTCATTAAAGTCAAGACTGAAGAAAGATTTATTAAGCAATTAGGGGAGGAGGAAAAAGCATGAAGTAAGCATAATTTAAAGGTCTACTTAAAGAGAAAGAAGCAAACCTGATTTGCACATCCATATATTAGGAAGTAATTATTTTATGACCTCATGTTACTTTATATCATTATGAGTAAAATGTAAAGGTTAAAGATTATAATTAATTATCACTTCATTCTCTAAGAAAAAAATAGCAGCATCAAAGAATTATCTTTACTTTTGAAGGGTAAATTAGAAGTATCTTAGGGAATAACCAGGAGCTTGAGTTAAATCTTGTTTTGTAAGACATGACATCCAGTTTGCTAATATTAATTGCTATCTGATTTAAAACATAAAATTATGATCTATCATTCTTGGTTTTCAATTTCTTATTATAAAGAAAAACATTAGTGTTGTAAGATTTATTAAGACAGAAAGCAGCAAGACCTGCATTTAGTTCTAGAATTATTTCAGCTTTCAGGGATCCAGTGAAGCTGTTCCAATGAAAACATAAGGCATTTACATCTATGAAGACACTCACAGGGTCAACTGCTTCAATAATCTCTCTGAGGCAAGATCTTGCTTTGCATTTGCAATAATAATACTTAGATGACATCACTCTTCTAAATGCATTTGTAAAAAAAAATAATTTAGTTACTTTTTGACATTTATTTTTGATTGTCTGAATACCTGAAATCTTATGTGGGTCCTTTAAGACACACTTTTTTGCTGCTTGTTTTTATTTGATTAATTAATTTGTTTTTAACACCAGTCGTCCTTGATATTAACTTTGCCAAGATAGATAGCAGGGTATTTTCATTAAGTCTGTGGGCATCTCACTTACTTTTGCACAGAAGGCTGTTTTAAAAAATCTTGCAAACTAAGGCTATTCTATACACAGAATACCGTCAAATAAGAAATCTCTAATGTATCAAATATAACTATACCACTTTCACTCTTAAGGTATACTGTCCATTAAATGACTAGTCAACTTAACTGTTTACACAGACGTAAACTTTAACAAGATTGAAATCACTCTTTACAGTTGGTGGCTACACTGGCAAATGGTAACGGAGCTTTCATTTTTCAATTTGATCTATGCTTTTCAAGTGCCTGAAAGGTTTTTGTTTGGTTATTTTTTTTCCTACATCAGACCTATGTAAGAGGATGAGATGATTATGCACAGACACCTGGGTTCTCTGTGTTTTGAGTTATTTTTAATCATTTTTATTGCTGTTCCTTTTTTTGATTGTACCCATAGTGACCTTATATTTTAGCTTCGGCATGCAGGAGAAGACACTCGGGGGACAGAAGGTAAGTCCTGACACCATTTGTTATATCAGACTATTAAAACATGCCAACCCCACTGAATAACTTTCTTCAATACAGCCTCCTTGGTCAGATAACAATCTTTGTTCTTAACCCAGTGAAAATATATAGGCCCTACAAGCACCTATTATGAGCGGAATAATACCAGATAATTAAAAAGAAAATACTCACTTAAGCTTTTGTATGGTCTTCAATGAAAGAAACAGAGTGGGGACAAAACACTTTTAACATTGCTGTACTAATCCATGAAAAAGCGCTTGTTCAAAATACGTTTCTGGATCTTTACTCTGATCCCCGCAGCTGACTACGGCAATAAATACAGGTACCTATAGAAGATACTTTTACTGCCACATCTAATACTTTGAAGTGCCTATTTCTCCTCTCTGAGGAGATCTTTTTTGTTTCTTTGTTTTCAAGCATTTAAAATCATCAGAAAATTAAAATAAGATTAGTGGAACATAACAAAAATGCTTTTTTTTCTAGAATTATGGAATACCTTTAAAATTTCAAAGTAAAGCTTTTAAATATTTAATTAGTTTATATAAATTTATTACAGTATATAATCTAGTTTTTCTACTTCCATATCATTTCTAATCATGTATATTTTTGCAATTTCTAGAATATATATCTGTGTTTCTCTCACATTCTCTCTAATATAGAAATATTTTTGCTTAAGTCTCACCAGTTTTGAGGGGAAAATTACTTAGACATCTGGATAAGGTTTATGTTACTTAATAGGGATATTATGTTTTTTTAAGTCAAAAGTTTGTGTATCAAAACAATAATAAGTACGGAATATTCTGATCATTACTCATGTACGTTCAACTAATATTTTGTAAAAATCAACTCTGCAGGAACTGTTTCATGTGTTCACTCTGTCAGTTCTAGTGAATGAATCTGAGGTCACCTAATCTGACAACATGGAAGTTATCTCACAGTGTATATGTTCCCACCATTTACATACAAATATAAGGAGAGAGAAAAAAGAATTGCCCATATTAAATTGCAGCCTGAGTCAGTTATATTTGACACTGAAGAAGCTGCATCAATCTACAGGTTAGCTTCACAAGTGCAGTTAGTCATAGAAGTACTTATTTTTCTTATACCACTTCTTCCCTTGAAAGACCACTGAAGACTTACAGAAGATGAGTTAACCTAATGATCCTGTCAAGAGATAAGTACTACCTTACACATGCAGAGAGGTAACTAAGAAAATGATTTAAGGAAAACACCAATTTGGGCAAGAACTTGCCAAAGCAAGCCAGAAGGAAATGTTAGTAAGACAGGTTGGACTTTAAGGCTAAATTCAAGCTGGATGTACGGTGTTCATGACTGAATAGTCTCACTGGAGTTGCTCTTGCCTGATCACCTTAGGTGATCACAGAGTGCCACCCTTTATAAGAAAACACCAGGGAGAGAAAATCTCTTCTACTAGCCCAGCAGTCACAGGAATACGAGCACATTTTTCTTTAATCTCTCTGTCCTTCTACTTCTATAAAGACAGACTATTTATTAGCCTAGTGGACCAGGCAGATGTCAACTTTTTACTCAAATGCTTAGGGCACTCACCTTCATGTGGAAGATTCAGTTTCCAGTCCCTGCTTCCCTGCATATTTAATGATCTATACAAAGGTGGGTCTAACAACGGAACATGGTAAGCATGTTGAGTCATGGCAATCTCACTTCTAATGTACGAAGTAGCTGTTCTCTTGATGATTTCAGCCAAAATGAAAGTAATGGAAGAAAGATTCATGAGAAATGAAGATGAGTATATGTGTTCAGAAACAATAAAAATGAGACTAAACTGAAAATCCAACTCAAATCAAATAAATAAACCACACACCAAATATTGCGAGATTCATGATAAAATCAGGAGAGTTGGTAAGCCTGGCTGCAGCGCCTGCAAAAGGTTAGTTAGCACATACACTTACAGGTGTATTACATAAAGTTATAGACACAGTACAGACATACAATATTTGCATATAAAAGAGAGAACATGCACTGCTGCAGGCACGCTACAGGTGATAGGTATTGTAGCTATGGCTAATGCTTATTGTGCAAACAATAAATTGATCTGTTGCTAATTAAACATTCTAATAAACCACAGTTCCCAACCATATAAAAAATTAAGCTACCCCATTAAATGGATACTAAATACTTAACGTCAAATACATATAGCTGAGAGATATGAAGAATTTATAGCTCAGTACTTCTAGTGTACTGATACATTAGCAGTGTTTCAATTTGACCACAGTTGCTTGTTTGTTGTTTATGGGACTTATCTTTGAAAGAGTAAGGAAATTATTTTATAAAATACACATATAGCCATTCACAAAAAAATCAGTCTACCAAATATTTAAAAATATATTTGAGATTCACAAATTTGTAATTTGACTCCATGTATTATAGGTTCATTTAAAATATAAGAAAACAATAAAAATTGTTTAGCGTAACTTCATTTTGTGCATTGGGACATATGAAGGACAATGATTACTCGAAACACCTTTGACTTTCTGCAAAACTTTTTCTGGGAAAGACAGCGACTTGATCAATCTAGTTTATGGATAGCACAGAAAAGCATGCATTAACACTACCATTGCTGTAGATAGCCTGCAGGTAAACTGAGGTCTTCCATTCCCAGTGTCATTTCTTATCTTTAACTTTCAACGCCGAGGGTAGGATTTCCCAACACTAAGTTTTAGCATAGAAATGATCAAAGCTAGTGTTGCAGCTTAGTGTTGCAAATCTCAGTCTTTCCAGTGTAGTAAGCTTCTGCGGCAGTTCTACATCCAAAAGTATAATAAATCAAGATTTTAATTATTTGTCTCTTAATTTATACTTTTTTGATTTCATAAAACAAGATGGTTTAGGCTGAGCAAATACTGCATAGACAGCAAATACCAAATAAATGAAAATTATTTTAGTTGGTTTTATCTTTAGTACCCTCAGGCCTAGATTCATCCGATACTGAATGTTAATGAATTATGAGTATTAGAAAAAGGGATGGAATATGACAGTGCATATGGAAAATGTTAGGTTTCTTTTTCTTTAGGAATTTGTTTCAACTTAATTCTGACTGGAGTGTTTAAAAAGGTTAGAGTCGAACAGTTAGAAAATACACTTTTTATATAGTGAGTGTCAGAAATAATCTGTTCTATGGTTTGAACAATAGCATTGGTGTTTATATTTTAATTTTAATTGCTCAGTTGTGTGCACAGAATTTGATTTATATGTCATATTTATATTAAATGCTTCTATTAGCATTCTTGATTTCTTCTATAGGAAGTTCTGCTTTAAATGGTTTCTAACACAATTAAGTGAGTTAGTATTACTTAACATAATTTGGGAACAGCACACCAGCAGTATTCATATAGAAGAATTTTTTTTTCTTTTTTTTTTTTAAGCAGTTTCTGATTTTAAGGGCTTACCATTTTGGAGCAGCCAATATTTTGCTGGTTTGGAATTGCACCTTGATTCCGTATACTTTCTTAATTCTCTGAGCCCCCAATAATGCAGTGAGTATTCACAAATGCTTAGGGCTCCTACAGAAGTCATGCTGAGAAAGTCTTACACTGGTTAAAAGAAGTACAGAAAAACAAACCAAAAAGCTTATTAATCATTGAAGACATTAAACTGGAAGCTACTATCTCTGCATTACAAGATATTTCATGTACTAAAAGGCCAATTGAGAGAATGATTTAATGTCCTGGATTCTACCACATTCTTTGACAAATACTGTATGGTGTTTTTGAAATCAACAAATCTTCCATATAAAAATCCACTTAATAAGGAGATCCTTGGGCTCTGCATGACAAACAAGTCTCTGTCCTTCACATTTCTGCTTACTAGGATAGAAAAGGCATATCAAACTCTTCACATAATTTTTAAATCTTAATGGATTTTGGGGACAATATCTGTGGGTCAAGGATCTGTGAGTCAATGATTAAAGCACAGTATCTTTGGAGCTAGTGCTTGCCTTTATACTAATCCTTACGGATACTAGTTCAGATCCCTAAAGCAATGGAGCAAACTGTTTAGCATTTTATGATGTCACTTTGTATAACTATTTCGAGTGCTCTTACATTTCTTTTTATTACATGATTCAAAGACTTCATGGAATATCTACCCAGAAAAATAAATTCTAAAAGCAATCTATTTCCCTAGGAAGTAAAAACCTTACATGTGTCAGTTACTCCTTTTCTTTTTTGTGAATGATTTTTGCTATTAAACACACAAGTGTTTAAATATTTAGAACTTTAGCATGACTACTTAAACCTATCTTATTATGTAGTATATAATATGGTTTGTAACGAAAAAAAAAAAAACTAATAACACTGCACAGCAGTGTATTTACTTTCCGTATTGGTTCAGACTATAAAAGTTAAGGAAACAGTATTCAGAGGATGTTGAAGTTCTCAGCAGTTTTCCCAATATGGAAAATAGCTGCGAATATTTCAAATCAAGAAATAAACAGTTTCAGTGCTTGAAGGGTACAGCACAACTCTATAGCACTTTGAATATACAGATAAATGCAAATCTACTGTTATGATTTCTTTTAGAAGTATTTATAATGACTCTCCCACATTTGATAAATGGAGTCACATTAATTGGTTTCAGGATCTTATTCCAGCTATGACATATCCAGTAGCACTTTTGAATATGCAATTACATATTTCAAAATGTCAGTTCTTCTACAATTCCACATGGAATGAATACTGATTACAACCACTTTATTAATATAGGTGGCCTAATAAAATCAAGAGAATCATTAAGTTGCTGGAGGTTGTGAATTCTGTCAAAAAATGTGCAGTAAAAAAAGAGACATAAAACAAAGTATAAAAAGTACTAATCTAAAAATTTTTGTGAAAGATGTGTGAGAAAAATATTAGCTAAACATTGAAGAATTTGATAGTTAAAAGACAGAGATAACATAAATATTTTTCTTATTTTTTAATTATTATTATAATAAAGTCTACGTATAAAATTAGATACATTTTTATTGTATCTGTGGGAAGAGATTGTTCTTATATCACATATTTTACATCCCAGCTTTGCATTCCATGGTATCCATTGCTGCATTTCTTAGAAAGGAAAAAGCCAAGCTATTGAATATTACTTATTGCACAAACTAGGTTAAAAACAAAAGTGGCACAGCAAAAAAATCCTATGTACTATTTAATATGAAAAATTGTGTATAAAAACAAAGCCTCCTTCTGTCCTCCCTCAAAACAGCTCATTTTTTTTCCTTCACCACAGAACGAACACTTCTTTCTGAAACTGTCTTCTATTATTTTAATATTATTTTAATATAGAACATATAACTTGTTCTGGTTGTTAATGATTTTCCCAATTCTACAGAAATATTTATCAAAAAATAATTTACAAAAAATAAGCAACCAGCTGCTGTTAAAATACAACTTTTAATGGTGTAATTTTTTGACTAAGATTCAATTTCTAGTTTGTGATATAATATAAAAGGACATCATTGTAAGCATTTTCCAAGTCAGCTTGTAAGGAGTTAGTGTGAATGGTATCTGAAAATGCTCATGAAAAAAGGGTAGAATATCGTTTTGATCAAGAGTATGTTGTGAAATATCACTGAGATAACACCATTTAAAACACACAGAACTTTATCATCTATATCTTTTATTTTTCCAGGAATTGCAAAGCTGTGTCAAAAAAAAAAAAGTGGTTTTCAGATGACACTACGCTCTTAAGTTTATATTGATGAATATCATTACAGTATTTTAAAAATAAAAAGGTTGCTAAAGATCTGTTTCTTTTCTTATTTTCCTAAAAAAAAAAAAAAAAAGTATTTGCAGTTCTCCAGAACTGCAAATATAGTAAGTGCTACTTTACTATATTAGTTACATGAAGCTAAAAATAGAGCTGTTTCACTTCTGTAAAAGAATCAACTTCCATTTGACAATAAAATTATTCCATTATCGGTTAAGAACAACTGACTAAAATAACTAACACACAAAAGGCTGAAAAAAGGTCGTACTTTTATGAAAATAGTTTTTACTTACAGTCACTCTGTCCCTCCACAATTTATGTAATGAGAACCAACCCTTAAAGTCCAAGCAATATGAATGATATAAGGCTATATCTCATCTTTCTTCAGCAAAGACTTTGCTCCTGCATTCCCTGGATCTGGGCATATTCCAAAATACTTAAGAACTACTGATATTTTGCAGTACAGCAAAGGATAAAAGAGTAGTCTATAAGGTGCTTGAAATATTTCTGTTATTTGGCACACTGAGAATTAAAGAAGGGTACTAGGCTGATACAACAACGAGAAAATTTTATAGATGACTCAAAGAAGTTAAGAAGTCTCTGCCTGCTCCAAGTTTATTTTTTATAGGCCTGTATATTATTGTTCAAAAATGGTGTCTTTAGATGCCTAAATAAAATATAACCATCAGTGTTTGACATACATGATTACTTCGTCATATATTTCTTCTGAGTTATTTTTGGAGGAGGGGGAAAAGAGACTTATTTTTTTCTTAAGGTTTGCACTTCAAAGAAAACCAAAACTATTAATAACTCTAAAATTTATGTAGAGTATTGTAAATCCCTTTACTCTTGCCTCATGGAAGAAAAAGCAACTTGATGTAAGTATCCACACTAACACTTATAAAACATCTATATGCTCTTGTGGTTGTTGACTCCACAAAGCTGACAACATCAAGTGACTAGCACATGTTCCATTCCCCTCAATAAATAGCTGTGGGCATGAACTTTTTGGGGACCCGGAATATCATTTGTATAGAATGTGCAAAAACAAAAGTGCTACCAATACTCTTTCACAGATCACTTTACCATTCTAAACAAATGTACTATCTCTGCTTCAAAGAGCACACTTCCATGAGAGAATTCTTAAAAATCCTTTGTAATTACTGGCATATTTCACACATATTTCTTCTCATAGTATTTGCTTTGATACTCAACATTTTTAAAGTGACTTATACTTACTTCTTGAGAATGGAGAGGAATTTTTCTTCTGAAATAAATTGGGTACACCTTTCTCGTGGAAGAATAGCGATACCACCATTCCATACAAGAAACGGATCTGAGAGACCTGGTTCTACAATATTTAAAACTTATTGAACAAAATAAGAATTTATTTTCTGCTGGAAAGTTCTTTTTTTCTTCTGAATCTTTGTTTGGTGGAAAGCCAGATGATTAAATATCATAGAAAGGCTAATACATTTTTGAGCACTTCAGCTAGAGATGGCATGCATTGTAACCTAGAGAATACAGTTACTGTGTAATGACTTCAAGATAAAAGTCTTCCACATGATTTTCAGATCAGACTATTCATTGCCAGATTCTTCTACACCAACTTGTACATGTCTCACATAATTTTCTACAAAGAATGTCATACTATCTCTAAGCAGAATGAACTGACAGGTTTGTTCACAAAACGCTGGGACTGAAAAATACTTTTGCCTTATGGAATTTTCATGACATGCAGTCTTAGGTGATAGAAATAACACACCATATTCTGTATTGCCATGCGATTTATATAAAGGGACTTTACTGTGAAGGTATATAGTGCAATCTCATCACTCAGTTGCTGAAATGCTGTATCTTTACTTCTCTTCATATGTAAATTGTATAGAGGTTTCAAAGAGTGACAGAAGCCTTGTGGTTTGATTTATGAAAGTTTGCTCTTGCTACTATCAGATCTTCGAACTGAATTCAGTGCAGCAAAACCCCATAGTTTACATCCCCATTTATATATTCTCCAGAACTGAAACTTGTAAAACTGATGAGCTTAATCTAATCATTCTTGTATTTTCTTATGTGATAGATTAAAAATGACCAGTCAACTATTTTGCTTCTCCTTCTGACCTTGCCAAAAATATCCACAAAAGAGTAATATTCACAGTCTGTTGATTCATAGTGACTCACAGTACTGTCTGCCATCCAGTGTTCACATCCGTACTGAATCTAAGCATAGAGAGGAACAGTTCATACAATACTTTCTATACTACTGCAGCCAAATCCTATCAACACTTATTCAAAAGACTGCCTCGTGTATTGGCAGTTTTATTTAAAGCAACATAATTGCTGGTGTAAGAGTCTGTAGAACCAATATGCACACAGCATACACAGGGCTAGGCCTTATTTATCACCTGTCTTATTACAGTGGCTGGGAGCCAAAGTCTGAGACCAAGGCACTGCTCTACTGTCTATCTCATTCCAAATTTACACTGCTAACTCTCTTTCTGTTACAAGCTGATCAGAAGCAGGCATATAATACTCAGTAGTCAAACAAAGCAGTGAAACGCTACTCTTGTCATGTAATGGCTTCTCATAGCATACCCTTTCTTCTGTTACTAAAGGAATAGACTTACTTAAAGACAGAAAAAAAAAGGTTTCATTATTTAAATTTATCCTGATAAATCATTAAGCCAACAACTGTTACTAGTTCATCTTATGACATGTACACATGTCTGTATAAAGGACTGAAATCTGTTGCACGGATAGATTTTAAATATATTTATTGTTCGTAAGTATATCTAAATGTATATGTAGATAAACATTTTTACTTTTTACCCACTGCCAGTGTACTTGAAGGGGAGGCAGATGCAGTCAACTCCTGGTATGCGGCTGGTAGTTGTTCTCTTTTCTAATGAGGAGCCACAGATGATAGATAACAGATTACACAACATAGTTTGATCTAAATGAAAAGCAATTCAGATTGAGGAAGATGGAATGAGAAGTTAGCATGCAATACTCCAGTATTGCCTGAATCTTTTCTTTCAGAAAGAAGAGTGACTAAACTCAGAGTCATTTTTTAATTCAAATTAAGTATGCACTTTGAGTTACCTAACTAGCCATCACTGTCTGCGGCTCAAAAGCAAAATATAGGAGATTCTTAACATCTGGGTGTGCTCTGGCTGAACATTGCTGCATTAAAGCAGTCATTAATTCTACTGTCATATATATAAAGTATGAAAAACAAAGAAGGTGAAGTGAATTAGGTACCTTTGGTATTCCCCATAGGAAATTCATTCCTGGACAAGAAATAGGAGGATGAAGTTATTTTATTCATTCACGGGTATCAGTTATTTCTCACAGTTATAAGGAGCTACCCATTGAATATCAAAATTTAAAATTAGCTATTAGTTCTAAATAAGGAACAAGCTGTGTGATATAAAACTAATTTTACTTGAATTTTGCTTGCAATTTTTCAATAATAGTTTTGTTCTTGACAGAAGGAAACAATAAATATCTTACACATCTTTGATGCTTTTGATTGAACACAGTAACCTCAGTGCTCAAGAATCTACCTTCACCTAAACAGTAGGGTGTAATCCTCTTTTCATGATGTTAAAAATCATTTAAAACACCTGTGTCTTTTTTTCACCAATATAGGTATAATTTTTCATTGAAGAGACATTCCTACTAAAATTTTTCAAGTGAAATGTCAGTGGATGAGATTAGATCAGTTGATTTTCTTTATGTGAATATATATACATATGTATGCATACACATATATACACACACAGAGAAGCCTGAAAGAGAAATAAAAATCAACTGGATGATAGTCACAACATCTTGCCTGCCTTATGGGGACACACTGAGAGACCGATGAAAAGGAGGCGGGGGGGAGCAGAAATCATAGGAATTATCAATAGTTAGTCAAATGGACAGGAAATGCAAAATAAGATTCAGCTTGAGAATGCAAAAGGAAGATGAAAAAATGGAAAGGAATATTTTGTAGGAATACAAAAGCGCATACACAGAAAGCGCATAATAGCGAAAGATACTGGTAACAAGTGGTCAGGAAATTAGGTGTGGATTTGCAATGATATGTGTCTTGAGAGGAAATTAATAAAAACAATAATAATAGGTTAAAAAGGCCATTACAATTTGCAACTGAATACATAAAATCATCCTATTATAAAAGAACAAAGCTTACTCTACTCTTACACTGTGGATAAACTGGCGCGCACACACAAAATGTTGCATTTATTTATGTGCACTAGAATGACTGGATCAAAGAACGTGAAAAATAATTTCACATATTGCCATATGTTTTATAGACATCTTAAAAATATTGAATTTATATAACTAAATTGGGCATTGACCAAAGAGTCTTGTGATATTCAATAAATATTTCAAAGTCATATTACTATTTAATTGAAACAAAGAAATAAAAAATCCAGAACAGACATGAAAGTTGTTGGCTAGACCAGAATCAAAAACAAGTCAAAAACCTCTCAGATAGTACATTTAAGACCATGACAGTTGCTGCTGTGTGAAAGAGCAAATCATACGTGATGATGAGCACTCAACGGTGACGTGATACATGTTGGGGGAATTTTACTTCCACATATTCTGGTCTAAATGCTTACCAGCAGTTGGGGAATGTAAGGTTTGCTTCTGGAACCCAAAGTAGGTTGCATCTATGTGAGCCTTTTAAGTCCAAAGTTGTGAAACCAAAAGTTTGAGATGATTTGCCCTTTTGAGAAACTTTATTTAGCTCAAAAGCTCTAAACTGCACCTACCCGCATGCTCAGTACTAAGACTGTTTTGAGAGGGCTAGGTATGAGATATATATGAGTTAGATGTCAAGCTAAACTAATCAGGACCTGGAAACTGCGTGTTTTTTTGGTCTGCAAGGAAGAGGGAGGCCTTCTCAAAGCACTTACTGCAGCAGTGGTAAGGAGAATTCTGTTCTTCTCAGTTGGAAGATTTTATGTATCACATGACAGATTCCCAGCTGATGACACATAAACAGCTGGGACCTTTGACTCCTGCTGGAGAGGTCTCAGCATTTTTTAAACAACAGGTCAGGCCCCTTTGGGTGAAAAAAACAGCAAGCAAAGAAAACATGTTAGATCAGTGTTAGTTTTTGGAACTTCTGATTGTACAATAGAAGAAAGGGAGTGAAAGAGAATTTTGGTTCACATTATCTTAGTATTTTATCCAATAACTGTATCACATATAAACAAAAATAGTCTTGGGAATTGGGATCATAATCTGTGATGCTTCCCTCCCATATGCAAGTACAGAGCTGTTCATGAATATTGTTTCTACTTTTGTTTCGTAATAACTTTGGTATGAAGAAAGAACTTGGCAAACTCAGCCAGATGGATTTGGACATCATTTATCTGAAGACTAATCCAAACCTATCCCCCACTCCAAAGCAATTTATGATAGTCAATGAAATAAATAGTGTAGTAAGCAATATCATGAGATCAAATTCACTGACCTATTTTTTTCTTTATACTAGTAATAACTTGAGAACTAGCATTTTCAACATCTTTTATCGGGGGAAAAATATTCTAAGATATTAATAAAACAGCAGGGCAAATGCCATCAGCCCAAAGAGAAAACAGATTTTTTCATTTCCAAGTTTCTCATGTGCAGTGCATGTTCTAACCATAGATCTCAGTGCTCTACGTACACATGAGGAGATGCTGAGATGCTGAAGGATCTAGTTTATTCCTTCTTAAGTACTTCAATTTTAAAAATATTTAATCTGTAAAACATTCCTGATTTTTTTCTCCAAAGCATGGGAACAAAACAGCTGAATTGTTAAAGAGGATTAGTAAATTACTCTGCTTTCTCTATCTATTTAACCACACTGGGTGGTCTGCCCCCGAAATCTGTCTGCTAGCTATCCAGCTGGCAAGTACAAACTACTGTGTGTTAAAATTACAACATAGCTGTATGAATGCCACCAAGACATTTCTGTTTTCTTCATAAATTATATCCCAGTTGCTTAATCTGTGTCGAGGTAAGAAGAAAAGTGCATTAGACAAATGAAATACATAATATGAGTAAATGTTTCAGCTGCTGGTGTCTATTTGTTAGTAACAAATTGTTTAAAAAAAAAAAGAAAAAAAACTTATAATGCCTGAAAATGAAAATACAAATAGCTTTACGCTTTAGTTTCCCTGAAAACCATGGACCTGCACTGAAGATTAGCATGCACTATTGTTTGTGCAGTTAGCCAGCTTCAACTTTAAGGTATTCTAGTATATGGAGCCTCAGTGAGACAGAAAATTAGTCAAAGAGAAGTTGCAGGTCACCTACACTTACCACTTTATCAGTGTCCAAATAATATCCTGCAGAGCTGAAAAAGTAGTTGATGCTTGTCTAGATAATGCCAAGGCACCTGGTGAATCTACTTACTTTGTAGGTCACTTGGGAACAGATTCATCAGAAGGTCAGTGCAACACTACAAGCTACACCATTTTCTTTGAATTCTCTTTTCTGTCACCGGCCACAGACTGGATATAGTCTTTCTGCTAGGATAAACAGTTTGAAAGCACTGACCATAAAGTTCCAGAAAAGAACATACATGCTGAAATAACTCAAAAACACTCACAAACTCACACGACATCTTTTAGACATATGGGCCAACCTTCCTGGAGTAAGTGATTTCCACCCATTTCCCCACTTTTATTTTGAGGATGAGAGAATGGTAGAAAGCAGCAGCAAACAGAATACAGAACATGAAGTCTGTTAATATTGGACACCAAAGTACTGCTGCTCTTCTGGCAGATATAACAGATGGCCAGATAATGGTGTGTGATTCACAGAGAGAAAATCTCATGGGGACCAAGCTTTTACTGGGTGCTAGGACAAGTGGTTATGGTTAGCAGGTGAACGCCAGCTTGAGGCTTTCAACTTTAACCTTTCTCACTGTCAAATTTATTTCTTTATTTTTAACATCAAACCTAAGACTATAGGTCTTTCTTCTGTTCTCTCTAATCCCAAAGCTAGGCATCTAACTCAATGCTCAATCATCTAAAATGTTTTTTTATTATCTGCAGGCAATTAGCACTCTTTCCTTTGTTTTAAATCATTAAGTTAAACTTCAGAGTATATTTAAGTATTTTAAGGCCTTTTTCATTTTAAAAAATAGTGAACTTTTTTAAGAGTGTAATGCTGATTACTTGTTTTTTTAAACCAATTTCAACTACGGGAAAAGTTAAGGCCATCTCAAATTTCATAACTGTATGGCATTTAGAAAATATGGAAATGTAATTTTCAAACAATGAGTCCTTATATTTCATGTGCAAAACTTCTACCAAAACCATACTCAGGTCAGCTGGTATGTTCATTAACAACAAGTTCTGTTATCCTGGGGGTGGTTGAGAAGGCAGATAGAAGCCTAACGAGGTTGACTGCAGAAAAAAGAATATTACTCAATCTGATGAGAAGCTGAACATCTGTCAAATCCATAAAATGAGAAATCCAACATAAATCTGGAAATTTAGAGTAAAATCTTCATGCCAAAGAGAAAAGTGTGTCCTCCACAGCTGAGGACATTTAAAAATACCAACATGGCTTATTCGGTAGATCTTAAGATATTCACATTAAAAAAAAAAAAAAAAGAAAAAGGGCGTGTAT
This sequence comes from Tinamus guttatus, assembly GCF_059628265.1. Taxonomy (NCBI): domain Eukaryota; kingdom Metazoa; phylum Chordata; class Aves; order Tinamiformes; family Tinamidae; genus Tinamus; species Tinamus guttatus. Next base: position 298,580 of record NW_028288586.1, read on the forward strand.
TTAGCAGCCCAAAAATGATGCAAGACAGAATCTGTTTATAGTGGAGATCTGGAAATCCTTTCTGTAAGCATGTGCCTTATGTAAAAGACTTTTTTTTCTATGTAAAATAAGAATAATGTTACACATTACTGTATATATATTGTGTACTATATATATATATATATATATACACATATATAAAAAGCTAAAACTTCCTTTGACTTCCTGTATGAAAGCAAAAGCTGATCTGCTAACACTTAACATTTCACTTCTTTCAGGGAAATGGAGATCATTCAGAGCTTCAACTCAGCTCCAGAAGATTGCCATAAGCAGAAAGTTAAAAGCTAAGCAGAAGAAACTGTAAAGAATTGTACACTGGTTGCTCTTGTTTTGCAGTATGAATACAAGCTCACAGGGTCAAAGACAAAACACAGTTTCAGTTGGGAGGGCGGAGGCTTTGCTGTCTGGATACTGCATATACTTCATCTCATGGTTATTGAACACATACTACTCAGTCAGCACTGGGAACAGAAACCACAATTCAAGACTTCTGACCGTGCGTATAGCACTCAGGATGGGAGAATCTTGTACGCCAGCCCAAGAGCTCTTTATTGATTTCATACAAAGCAGCCACTGGATAGAGCCGGGTGGTTAAGAGACACTCCTGTGGGTTGTGGGAGCGTGAATTTCATGCTTCTGATAGAAGTAAAGGATCTGAATCGGAGTTTGCCTGTACAGTTAAATTCTTTCATCACTTCTGTAGTCTGGTATAAGAAAAATCCATATAATGGCTTAGAAGATCTTAGAGCTAGCCAAAGAAATGGAGGGAAAAAAATGAGAAGGGCATAAGAAAGTACCTATTCTGACAACTCGTCTTCAAAGTTTTGGGATTTTGTATAACACTAGAGCTTAAGAATACCAGAAGGCATCATCAATTAAATGGCTTTGTATATAACCACCAGTAAGAGTGTAAATGCCCAAAAGATTAGATTCAGCTGAGTTGTTTTGAGGATATCAGTGACACTTAAATGATAGATGGGCACTTAAAGAAAAGGAGATAAATAACTATAACTATTTATCCTAAAATAATTCTGGAAATGCCTATTAGGTTAACAGAGTAGCCAAAGGTATTCCTTGCTCTACAGTTGCAAATATTTAACTATAATGTCTCTGTTTCTTGTGAAAAATGAGTCTATACTTTATCGGTAAGAAGAAAATCCTGGCAGTTAATTCTCTCTCTCTCTCGCTCTCTCTTTCTCTCCTTCTTCCCCCGCCTTCTCCCTCTCCCCCTCCTCTTTTTTTACATTTAAGGAGAAAGAAAGTCTATTTTATATTTGCCAGAAATTAAGAAAGAAAAATGGATGCTGATATAGTGAGGACATTTCAGAGAGCAATATGGAAAATGTCTTTCTAACCTTACTGGTAAACCAACATGGACAATACTGAAAAAGGACCAGTTCTGGCAAAACAATAACCTGACTGCAAATTGCTGCATCCCATTAGCTGATAGCAGTGCAGTGAAGGCCATGAAAATTGAAACATGGTTCATTAACTGCGCATGTGGGTTTTCGATAAGCAACTCTGATATCTGTGTTTTCTCTGATGACCAAGAATAATCTGCACTGCAGTAACCTGATGCCATGTTTCAGTGCATAGCCTATTGACCACCTGCTGCTTAATATGCTACAGCTGATGACACTTTAACAATTCACAAGAAGTGAAGCACAGGTAAGAAAGAAGAGCCACTCACCTGTGCTTCAGTCCACGTTAATAAAAAAAAACCCAGCAAATTATTTGACTGAATAAGGTAAGGATGACATACTCCATAATGAAACACTTTCCCAACCCCCCAACCCCCCCCCCCCCCCCCGAATTTCAGAATTAAACCTTTACTTACTTATAGCAAGTTAAGTGAATTCAGGTGTTTTTACTCAAAATGTATGTTAGGTCTACTGAAATAAACCTACTGAGAAGGTTACTGAGAAGACTGTTTCAGGTTCTTGACTGAAATGCTCCATAGGGGAGTAAGATCCAATAGTTATAAAGTGAAACAGGGGAAGTTCTGACTGAATAGAAGGGAAAAAGAGTGACTGTGAGGATTATTAACCTTTGGAGAAGGTTGCCCAGTTAGGTTCAGGAATCTGTCCTTGGAGGCTTTCAAGATTCAGCTGTACAATTCCATGACCAACTTAGTCCAAATTCAGGACTAACCCTTCTTTGAGTACGAGATTGGACTTGTCAAATTCCCTTCCAAAAGGGAATGTGGAGAAGGGAATGACTATCAAAGACTACTGAATTTTTAAAGTACCATTTTGTAGAGAACATTGCAGGTTTTTCTCAGAGCAAAATGATTTAACAATTTAACACTTAAGTGAAATGATTTAACAATTTAGATTGTTAAGAGAAATAAGAATAACATCCATAACATTAAGAATGCATCCACAACATTATGGATTATTTAACACCTATTAAAAGGAGAAAAAACATTTTTTTCACTCTCTATAGCTAGCAGACAAAAGCAGAGTTTTCATCCATTCAGAGATGAGAACTGTTGTACAAATATACCTCTGTATCTGGTTGGACTAGATGACCTCCAGAGGTCCCTTCCAACCTTAAGCATTCTATGATTCTATGAACAACTGAGTTCAAGCTCTGTGTTGCAATGGAACATCAGACATCTATATTCCAACTTTAAATCAAGACCATTCAGAGAGTAAGCACTGAATCAGAAATGGGGAAGTTGATTATTACATTGTTGGTAAATCTTCCTAATCAAGTAAGCACTCGGTTTTATTATTATATATAAAGTCCTAAACAAACAAACATACAAACATATATTAGTGAGCTTTTTCACTCTGTATTTCACTACAGTGGTAGACTTGGCCCAAATTCTGGGAGAGTAAATGCCTTTCTGAACAACCACTAAGTTAATTTTCCCGAAAATAATTATTACAGCAGTTTACTTTAGCTCTGCAAGCATCTATCATTTCTATCAGTTCTATCATTTAAAGGCAAATCCTGACTCCTCTGGCACTTCTGAAAGAACATATTATATGATTTAAAAACTACAGATTGATAAATTGTGAAAATGTCAAAATGCAAACTTTTTTTTTTTTTTTTTTTAATCAGAACTTCGCTATCACCCCTCCAGATCCTTTAAGTTTCCTGGAAGATGCATATTTTTATCATATACTTTTATCATATATTTACTACCAAGGAAAGCTTTTGGATATTTAATGATATTAAAGCACATTATATTTGAAACTAAATAGTCTGTAAAGTGAGAAATATTTCTCATCTTCTTTTCCCAAAGAAAAACCAACACCAAAAATTCCTTGCACATGAACGATTATTGTCAAGACTTAAAATACACTGTATTTTACACATACACATATATATATAGCATATAACTTCAAAAGTTACAACGATCTGAAGAATGTTCTAAACATTGTGTTACAAATCTGACTTTAATCACAAGAATAAGTGATGTTCAATAATAATGATGACATTTAAGACAGGCTTTTCACAGTGGTGCATGGTGGTGGGATGTGAGGAAACAGGTCTAAATTGAAATAAGAGATGTTCCAAATGGAAAAAAAAATCCTCGTAAAGACAGGCGAGTACTGGAGTAGGCTGCCCAAATAGCTTGGAAAATCTCCATCCTTGGAGGCTTTCAAGATCCAGTTGGATCAAGCCCTGATGAACCTGGTCTGACCTTGTGGAATAAGGCTGAACTAGGTGACCTCCTCAGGCACCCTCCAGCATGAATTATCAGGCCCTACATACATTTGACTAACAATGGTTTGTTAGAAGGTTTAAGCACGATCTGAAGATTTTTTCCCAGTCTCTGTGATATTTATAAGCATGCTTGTGCTAACTTGCATACTTTTGGAGATTCTCTGGTGTATATTAAGATGAGAGCACATTTTCCTGGTAACTGGAGACCCCATAAGGCCTTTCTCTTTAACAAGCAGCCTACTTCATGAAATCTGTAGGTGTATAATCATCATCCCTAGAACTTCTACCCTGCAAGCAAATTTAGCTGAAATCACCAGCAGAGTCAAGGGTTATTATAGGAGAACCAACAGGCACATATATAAACAAAAGAAGGCACACAGCAAGAAACCATCTATGATTTGCTTCCACATAAAAATCAAACTGAGAAGAAGTAATTGAATCTTCTTCTCCAGTAAAGATTAATGCCAGTGAACATAAGGGGAAATTCAGGCTTTTTTCTTTTTGTTGTTCTATACATAGTGATGAATAAACTGCTAGAAAACCAATCATATTTTTAGTTGTTGGTTTTGAAGCTATTTATGCTTATCTTGTTTTTTAAAATTTTTTTATATTTTTTTTTTTTTGGCATTTTGCTTAAGCAGACACTCCTGAGATCAGTTTTACTCCCCTGGAGAGTAGTATAGGCCTTCTGTGAACAATACATGCTATTCCAGTATGTTATACCCTTACAATCAAGATTAATGGAAAAAAAAAAAAAAAAAGGAAAACCTCTTGAAGATTTTTTTCCTCTTGTGGCTTCAACTAATATGCTGCTAATATCTGGTACATAGGAAAGCATTTAGAAGTGGAACGTGAAAACTGGTTCCCAGAAAAAGGCTTTTCTGCCCACTTAATGCTACTTTGCTTCAGATTAAATTTAAAATCTCATTTTGAAGTTGTATAGCCACTATCAATTTGGTTTCTAAATCTTGTAATTTGTTCAAAGCGAGCATTAACCTTGCACAGCAGTGCAATCATTTTGCTTGCTATGACCTCATGCCACAGACTAAAGACTCTGAAAAATACCTTCCCCCAGCCTTCCCCCAATCTCCAGAGCTAACCAGAGTTAAAAAAATGTTTAAATCAGATATTCAAACATGAAAAAACACATCCACACGTGTATGTGTGTGTATGTATATATTTGAAGCATGTTTTCACCAAGTCAAAGTTCTCTAGAGTGCAAGTGTATCCCACTTAATATTGTCATATTAATAAACTATTATTCGGGCTGAAAATTCCTTCTACCTTTGCCACCTCCTCCTGCCCTCCTTGCTCCAGTTCTTGCTGTCTCAGGATATTATTTGTCTTTTTGGACATGGAAGCACAGTTCTGGATAGTCAAATTTACTGAGTAAGGATTTGCAAAAGTTGGTGCTAATGCGGAAAAGTTTCTTCCTGCCAAGTTTTTAATAACTTGAGAAGATAATGTATTCCACTGACCATGACTGTAAGATAAAAATAATCTTGAAAACAAGTTTTCCTGACATCTATGGAATGGTCTCAGGGATTAGATAAAGGGTTACTAAATTCTACACTGTAATTCCCTCTCTTGATATGTTATAAAACTTTGGTATGGAATTTAACAAAGTCTGAGAACTTTGTGTAAAACGGGAAAGCTGTAGCTCTTCTTAGTACTAACTGCATATATTACCAAGCAGAACACCATTTTGGAAAATCATCTTCCTTATTTTAAGGAGTTTAAAAGATTTTACTCATGTATTTGTGCTGTTGTTGTTGTTTTGATCTAATTCATTCTCTGAAATTGTCTATAAGAACACTCCAGTTTGTTTGTTATGTTCTTTCTGCACTTACAAAGTTGCAAATAATTAAATTCACTACCTTGACCTCAACATACCCACTGAAAAAATATTGCATACCACCAATGATCAGGTCTTAAACTTTGAAAAGTAACAAACAGAGAATGTTGGGGAAAAGTAGAGAAATGCAGGGTATGATCAGCTACTCCTTCAATAAGATGAGCTAATATATGCAAGCAAACTCAAACATTCAGTAGCCAAAATAATTATATTTGCTGAAGAAATGGTTAAGTGGAAGGACATGCTTGTCTCTTTCTGAAGGAAAACATGCTAGATGCCTCATTTGCTAGATAAATTTCCCCAAAAAGTTAATCCATGTAAAAGTGATTGCTGTTTTGATGCCAAGGGCAGTAAGACCTAGAACGATCTGCTGAGTAAGTGCAGGTCACACAAGTTAAAGCTGCCTGCAGCCAAATTGTAGTCATTTTTCCCTTGAATTAAACCCTAAAAATATATATAGCACATTCTCATCTCTGGTTTTATGTCTGGGAAGATTTATTAAGTGGTTACAGCAGATCATATTCTGGCATAAACATATTTGTATAATAAGAGCAATGTCTAGCACTATTTATCAAAAACAACCAGGATAATGGAAAAAAGCCAACAACAGCATGCAACTTATTTATGTCATACAATAAATCAACATTTTTATATGTTCTTAGTTCAGAAAAGTGCATGAATAACATAAATATTTTCAACAGTCAGCATTAGGTCCACTAAATGGAGGCAAACACATAGGGGAAAAAAGACTGTCTTTGGTTTTCTTCAAAATAAAATAGAACTTGGCTACTTTAACTGAGGATATGAAATCTCTAATGACTTTTAGCCTCCTAACATAAGCTTAGTCAACATCTGGCATGATATTCTACACTCAGAGTCTTAGTCTTGACTGACTAGATTTAGGCGTGATGCCAGAGGACATGGTGAATCACTGTGAATCTCATCAATCTGATGTTGCATCAGCAGAAGTTGGGGGAAGATAGAAGTTGCTTGTTTCTAAAAGCTACAGTCCAATCCTGAACTACAATGAAAATTTCCATCTTTAGTGTAATCACATTTTGGTTAACCTTTAGCATACACGGTTACAACTTAAACAGCCTTCAGAAGAGATAATACTTCAATGAAGAGTTCTTATCTGGAAGGAATTAGAGTAATTTCTAGTCACAACAAATGTTGATAAAGTTTTATTGTCTTTATAAAAATATTACTGAGCTAACAGAACTACTGTGGCATTCATTCAGTACTGTTGCATTCAGTTTAGTATCAAACAGCAGTGAATACTTTCAACAATAAAATAATTCAGAGAATACAAGTACAAATGGCTGGATAATCTCTTGATGTAATTAAAGCAGCAGCTGCCTGAAAAGTGAGGCAACAATACCATTAAAAATATTGGTATGAATATAAACTTATAAACTAATAACTCTGCTGCATTATAATCTTGAATGAGGAAGCCTGAAAACAAAGAGAAAATAAGAGAGCCAAGAGTAGCACAAAGAATAATCTTTTTTTCTCAGTCTTTACTCAAATTAATATATACAAAACTCAATTATGAATGAAAACCAGGACATTGATTTTGATAAATCAAACTCTCACAAATTTATGCATTAGGCAGAATGTTGCCATGAATGGGATGCTTTTTCATGTCTTTATTTGTACATGCAGATAATGAGAATACGCCTTCCCTTATTTCCTTAGGCTATACTGCTATTTCAGCTGATATGAAATATCTATGTACAAATAATCTATTTTTAACATCTACTTTTTTTTTTCAATTTTCAGCCATCTTAATCCACTGAAAGCTAAAGAAATTGCAGAAGTAGAAAGGCTACTGCAATTGCATATTTAAGTCTTTATCTCCCTTTCATAAAGATTTTAGTTAGAATTTGGCAATACCTAAACAAATTATAAACAGATCTACAAAATTAGGACATTGTGTTTATGCTACAAGGATACCCAAGCAGTTTTAATTACAAATGAAATACAAGTCACCTACTCTCTGACTTTTCAACAGAAGCAAAATCTTGTATCTGCATAAACCACATTTATGTTAAAGCCCATCAATAGTTGCCTTGCAATGTTTCAGAATTCCTGTCCCTTAGACCCTTAGACTTTAAAAATCTTCAAACAGACTCATGGCACATGAGCTTGGCATGTATCACTGACAGCAGATTCATCAGAAGGCAGAAATCCACCATGCACATAAGCAAAGGAATTTGTACAAAAACATAATAAATAGATTTGGGCGGTTTAAGAGCACAACAAAGACAAACTTAGTGTATTAAGTGCTTGTAATGACCATCTATCATGTACATAGAAAAGAAGCTGGAAATACTGAATGATCTTGAAACATAATACCTATTTCATCCTAATGCCAGTGCCCTTATTTCTCAGTAAGTTATGTTCTTCTTAGATGAATTAAGGAAAGCCTAAAAGGGATGCCTAGTCCACTACAACCTAAATCGTCAAAATTGAATATAGGTAAGTAATTTGAGGGACAAATTACTGGGAGCTGCTGCCCTGTGACTGAGCCTGGAAGCCATTTATTCATAATCTTAGTTATAAGGCCTAATGTTGGGTGATGCTAAAGGCACTTGCAATGTCTGCGCTATCATTCTCTCCTCCCAGCTATGATATCTGTTTTTTAAAAACCATAAGCACCATTGTAGCTTTTCCTTCACCAAGAGTTTCACATAAGCATTTTCTTTATTCACATAATAAAATAAATTCTTTAATCCCATGACTCTTTTATCATGGAAAGATTGCGGGGTTGGACTAGATGATCTCTAGAGGTCCCTTTCAACCTCAATTATCCTGTAATACTGTGACTATTCCACAAAATGAAAGAAAATATAAAAAGTGCAAGTCCTGAGGAGAATGAATTTAAATCCTTGCCTTTCAAAGTTCGACAGTTGAATCTTGAATTTAAATAACATACCAGCACATATAATCTAGAAGATATACAGTTACAGAATAGATACAATAAAAATAAATTATTATTATTAATAATAATAATAATTAAAAACATTACCTTGCATGAATCATCACCTTAAAGTACTTCAAATACCAAAATGTGATGCCGATTGGTAAGTATATGTTGCTTGATATGAATACAAACATTTTGAACATTGAGTGTAACAGAAGAGTTTCTATACTATTCTGAATTCACTCTTGAGAAAGATTAAGTCTTTATGGCTATTTTCATGTTTAAAATGGTACAGAACTTGAACACAGGACATGTTCAAGGTAAAAATGATGAAGGAAATGAGCATGGAATGGTATTTCGCATCTACTTGATATAAGAGATGGGAAACCTCTTTCATTTAAAGAGGTATTTTCATTTATTTTTGATACAGTTGTATTGAAATGACTATTCCACACAAAATTTATTCAGTAGGTTTTGCCTTCAGAGTTTGCTCTATTGGTTCAGTATCCACTACACTGGAATCCAATCCCATAAATAAGTGGATCATATCATCAGTCCTTCTTTATACTACAGAATTAAAACATTAATCCTTTGTGCATTTACTCTAGAAGCAATCTCCTAGACCTTTAAAAGTGTTTGCATTTAGTCTAGCTTTGTATTTCAGAATTGTTTTTCATTATGTATTTTTACTGAGTTAAGAACAGCATATGAAGTATGTACTTAAAAGAGAAAAAAATCTAAGTCATCCTGACATTTATTTTTGATGAACAAAACATGTTGAACTCCTTAATCTTCTTACACAAGAACTTTTTTAAAAAAATCCATTTTGTGCTTCTGATATGAAACTTCTGCAATATTTCTACATCCTGATAAAATCCTACATACTAAAGTTCCATGAACTTGAAGTGGAATTCAGAAATCAAGATTCATTACACTTGCACAAAAATCTTAACTAATAGAATTAGTTTTCTTTTGTATATTTTTTTCTTCTGGTCTAATGAATTTTGCATTCCTTTCTGTATTGCATATTTAACAATTTCAAGCACAGAGAAGTACTTCACCCGGCTCCCCTCCTCTCCAGGCTCCTCTAAGCGAGGAAAGGAAACTTGTTGAAACTTCAGACCAATTCTTTTTTTGTAGAGATATTCTAATAGTACAAACAGTAAATAAATATAATTTTGTAAAATAGAAAAAAAAAGGTGCTGGCTACCATTCTTCTCCTATCAGTTCTAGAAAATGTATCTTTTTATGAATATATATATATATACACACACACAATTTATCTTTTTTATACGTACGTATATATATATAGTGAATATATATGCTAAGTGTGTATATATACAGACAATTACCATAAAGACAAAATTCAATGCTCTGAATCCCACATGAAAAGAAGCAACTCCCTCCAGTCAAGCTTAAGAGTACGAGCTCAAGAAAGTACCATAGGTGCTAGCATGTCCTATTGGCTGGGTAGCTCACTTACAACATGTATTTCTTTTCAGTTTCCCTAGTTGTTTCATTTATTCATTTAGGGTTATCAGCATAAAACACAAAACTCTGAGTTTTGAAGTTTACTTTTGCTTTGTGTCTGAAAAGCAGGGAGTACACAAGTACACTTGTTTTCTCCTGAAGTATTTATTAGCTCTAGTTTCCATCCTTAGGTCTGATTCATGCTCCTGTCATCCGCTGTATGAATTTATATTTGACTGTTCCCCATAATGCTACTTGTAATAAAGCTGTTATTAATAATGTGATATTTGGTTAGACCTAGTTCAGATTGATACTTATTCCCTCACTGTTCTAAAGTGTGCTTCAAATATAATTGTTATTTTGATGCCAAGGCTACTTGCATGGCTCTTAGAAATCCTTGCGTACTCTGACTTAAGGAAAAAGTGTAACTATTGCCTTTCATCTTCTTCAGTAAGGAAGGATACGTAAAGGCATAAGCCAGCAAAATTATTATCCTATTAGTAGATGCTAGAAATCTACAGGGAGTTCCAGGTTAATTACTGATGACTCACTGGGACAGCTGTGGCTCATTAAACCCAACATTGAATATAGAGGAATAAGAGGAATAATATTGTCTCAGAATTCCCAAAGGTCTGAAGATAGATACTGAGGAAATGAATTGCACAAACTAGTACTAAAGTCAAGGGGAAAGGCTTCCACTAAAAGTCTTAGCCTGGAAATATTTGGATTTATTTTGATTTGTTGCTTGTCAATGATAATGAACATATCTTTTCTTTTGCAATGAGAAGATGCCCTACTTCTGTATGCAACAGCAGGGAGTATGCAAAAGGACTTACATAAGGAAACGGTGGAGAAGAATGCTGACTCTATGTTATATGTTTAACCGTGTCTTAATCACAGTGCAGACTTCAGATCAGCCCAATCTGTTTCTGTTGGTTCTGGGGTCAGGTGAAGGCCCTACCTGGCAAATACCACATCTCAAATTCATTTGCCAGCAGAAGCCACTTATCTTTTAGACAGGGGTTATGATCTCCTGTGACATCCCAAAGAGACTAGTATTCTGAGTTAAGTCACATATGACAGTCACTTCTGAGCTAAGTTTTATATATTGGTAACCAAAATCCTACAGCCTACCTAAAAACATTGGTAGAGAAAAGCAAGATCATTGTCAAGTACACTGTAGTCTCAACTACTAGCTTGTGATTACTGTTGTCTCACAGCTCAGTGTGAGCCATTTGATTGCAAGCATTGGTGGAACATAGGGCAGAAGAAATGATGTAGAGAGCTGCGAGTGGTATCTTCCGGGAGAAAATGCTAACACTATTTCTGTCTTTCTACTCTTCTTCTCCCACTCTAAGACCACACTCTGCTGCTTTACAAGACTAAAAGAGGATGTGTAACTGTCTCTAGCATTAGCAGAAAGGTTGCATCTTGCCACCTGAGACTAAAGCCTGCCTGGCTTTCCTCCAATTCCCCTCCTGGGCAACAACAGCAGATAGTACCCTATGGATAAATGATGCCTCCCAAGGACAGTAATAAGGGGAAGTACGCACAGTCAGAGAGTCAGAGATCGCTTTGAATGTTTGAGGTTGTTACTACACTGCTCTCCAAAATTATTTAGTATTACTATTATACTTACTATTCTAATGATTCAGAGCAATACAGCATTACAGAGACCACATAAGACTCTAAGAAGCCTCTAACTGTTGCCTTCTAATTCTATAAGACGTAGAATGCAAAGGATGTAAATAATATTTTTCTAATACCTTAAAACACTGATGATTATTTCTATACTGCTAACACAAAAATTGTTGTTTGTAGAACTGTATGATATTATTTTGATTTCTTAGTCAAAAATTCAACCAATTTTATTCATTTAGTATAAACCTGTTTCTACTATGTAAATCCTATTCATCTCTCTTTCCACATGTACATATATACATATATGTTGTATACACAAATATATTTGCATATATGTTCCACATGAACTCATCTGCGCTATGAACAATTGGCTAAGAGAAGACTTCACCTTCTGAAGGTAGAAGTCTTTGTCTACAATGATCTGAAGCATTTGCAGATTCTGGATTTTACTATTAGCTGGGGCTGAAAACTCTGTTTGTTCACTTCTTAGATAGATAGAAGAAAGGAAGATGATTAGCTCAGAGATCACATACTTAGGTTGGATGAAGATTTGCATAGCTAAACATTTTGTATCTAGAATTTGTACCTGGATTATCTTACAGCCCTTAGAAGGAAAGAAGTAAACACAGAAGAATAAAAAGTTATGAACAGGCTGCACAATTACTTTCCATATTCCATCCTATAGTTTCTGTCTATCTGGATAGAAGAGAAGAAATTCTTTTTCCTGACAGAGTAGTGGCTTTAAGTTGGAGCTCAATCAATTTATGATTGGAATGTATATAACATTTTTTTTCTGTGAGAGAATGAGATTGTTGAGTGGAAGGCCCTTTTGAATCCTTATATTGTCTATTCATTTAGGAAAAAAAAAGGAAATCTGTGTAAAGGATAAATATTCCTTCCTTTAAAATGAGTATACTTAAAGCTTTTTTAATTCTTCAGTGGGGCTATGCAGTAGGAAAGAAATGATTTCTATGGTCTTGAACGATATTTTAATTTCAAAATGATTTCACTTCTGGATTATACTGATAATAAAAAATTAGCCATGTTGGAGTATGGGTTTTTTGTTTGATTTTAAATTTTTACAAATCTGATTTTCAAAAATATCTTCTGAACTGAAAACCATATTTTGAAAAAAAATCATATGAAAATAATTTAGAATGTAAATTTGTTGTCCATTCCTCCTTTTCTCTATGAACATTACACTTGCTACCTAAAAAGAAAGGCCCTTGAAATTAAAAATGTCATTAAATTATTAAACTAAAAGCTTTAAAGATACATTGAAACATTTTATTTTACAGTAGACAATAAAAATGGAAGTGAATTTATGTAGGCGATAAACTGTTCATTATTTGAATAAGTATCACAATATTACATAGTAATAACTGGACTTACATGGTTCTGGTGCCAGACCTAAGTAACAGGCACCTATACTATATTTGCATGCTGTTATGCATGCAATGCTGGAGAGAGTGCAGAGTAAAGAAATAAATGATCTACTAGATCTTATGTATAATCATATTTTTTTATGGTAGATTCGGTTTAGGTACTTCCGAAGCAAGCTGTTATTGTTACATTAGTTGTTACTCTGAAGTTCTCACTTTCTAATGTTCTAAGCAAATTATAAAAAAAAGAAAACTAGATATTATTTTGTACATATGTCTCATTTTGATATTAGCATTTTGCATTATATTTTACTATAACCCAGAGAGTCACCATGCAGTGATATAAATATTTCTCCCGCAGTGTGTCCTGCTGCTTTATTTTTGTACCCCTGCCAGGCTAATAAACTACATGATATATTATCATCATGAGGTGATAGCAAAACTCACAAGAGATGCAAGTATTTTGCCATTTATTATACTTCATGTCAAATAATTTCCTTTACCATTAGCAAAATCAGCTATTGACAACAAAACCTTTATAGAACTAAGGTAAAAAAGCCCAAAGGATTTCAAATGTTACCATTCTACCAAGTGCAACTACAGATTAAAATAATATTGATTTTCTATAGTAACAAAGATATATTGATATGTTGGATTTTCTCTCTTTTTTGTCACATATTATTAAAGTAGTGAAAAACAGTATGCAAATTTGAATACAAAAATTGTGCGGTTTGTCAACAAAAAATGTTTAGTAGTTCAGATGAATATAAAAGAGAGAAAAAAAAAGAAATAAAGAAATATTCTGTAGGATCTTACTCTCTGCAACATCAAGGAGGAATACTCAGTTCCATATACAGAATTATCCTCTGCAGAAACATGATTCTTAAATAAGATTTCACTGAAACAAAATTCCCCTAATTTTTCTAGGAAAACACCCAACTTTTTACTCTTTTTGACCAAACCTTATAATGCTTATATTTCCTCAGAATTCAGATGTACTGCAAGAAAAAGCATTTTTCCCCACCCTTCTTTTTAACTGCTTCTACAGAAAGATTAAGAATTGTCATATAACCAGAAAAAAAAACAGCAGTTAGAGTGCAAAAAATCTTGTAAGTAAATTTTTCAAAGAAAAAGTAGATGTAGAAAGACACTAACTCTGCAAAAACAGTTGCAAAAACTCTGGTCCTAGACATGCTACCATAAATAACTAAAAAATAACTAAATAACAGTTGAGAGAGTAACAGTAAAGACGTATTAAAAAGGGAAGCATGTATGCTCTTCAAGATCCTTATTTACTATTTGGGGAAAACAAAAAATATTCTAATTCAACAGAAGAGAAGGAACTGGAAAACACTGCAGAGCATATCTAACTTTTGGTTAATGTATCCATGTGTTTGAAAACATTAAAAGCCAGTTTCTTTAAAAATTTGCATAATGAAGCAATTAATGTTCTTTTTTTTTCTTCTTTAGATTGTGATTATTTTTAGCTAGATGAACTTAACCTTAAATTGAATGCAACGTGTAAATAATTTAAAATGTTAGACTTAAGACACTTTAAAAATTAAGGATAATCCTAATATAAATATAAAATGCCCTTTTCATTCTCTTTAGCTAAAGAATCTCATCTATTATAATTAATGCCAGAAATTTACTTTTGTTGAAGTCATTTTCACATTAGAGATTATACTGTTGTCATATAATCATCTGCTGCAGGTTTCTTTATTTCTTATGACAATTATAAAAATTAAAAAGTTGCAGCTACATTGGATATATTTCTGAAATGTCTGCAGAAGTCATAGGATTATAAACGTATTAAAACCAAACTGAAACATAGAGCTGCTTCCCAGAAGCACCAAGAGGTATCCTCACTAACACATAATTTTTGTGGCATTACTTCTTCCTTTGAACTCCAAAAATATCTGACACCAGACTGCCATTTTTATCAGAAAGTTACAAAAAAAGAGTTCTAATACACCTACAAGAATGATTTAATATTGTCTTAATTATAGTATTAGCTATTTCTTCATGCGTAACAAAATGGTACATATTCCTTAAGGTAAAATGACTTGCATTATAGAGAAGCAATAATATTCCTATATTTTACACACAAAAAAAGTTACTCTAAGTTCCTAAAGTATATTTAGCTAAATTGTCCTGAAAATTAATGAACATGTAGGTTTAAACTTAAGAAAGGGAAGAAATGTTTCTGCCAGCAGAGCTGCTATGTTCTCATGAGTAGTGGAAGCTCTTTTTAAGCTTTGGTTGTTGTTGTTCACAGATAGCAGATGTATTTGTTATCACTAAAGAACCTCTGGGGTAAAAAAAAAATCTAGGCCTAGAGAGGGTCAGAGCAATTCCATCTGAATCTAACACTGACACTTCACTTCTAAAATCAAGAAGAGAGGTGAGTAGAGTTTAACTTGCTAAATATACTTTATTCATCCCGATGGGAATTTTAGGAAAATAAATATACTGGAAATTTAGGAAAATAAATATACTTGTTCACTGTAGCTCCACTGACTTTCCTCATTCCCCTTTGATGCCAAGCACCAGCTTCTAAAAAACAGTAAATATGGCTGTTGTTTGAATGGTGGAGAATAGCCATGGTAAAGGTTGAGATTCATCAAACTAGAAACTGGAATTAACATACCTGAAAGCTGTGTTTGCCTAGCTGTAGCTATTCATTTTAAGAAACAGATTTTGCATCTGCCCTGTCATTAACAGATTTGGTCATGGCCCCCACACTGGCTGGGGCTGAGCTGGAAAGAGAAGCACAACTAACTCCCTGGACCTGCTCCCTCCTATCCATGCTGTGAGATGAACTCTAAAGTTAGGCTCAAAGGTGGAAATAGAGAATTTCGTGCTGACACAGTGTGATGCGACTGCATCTCCTGCAAAGATTTGGCTACCCTGAGTTGATGATTAATCACTGATTAATGGTTTGCTTACCATTTTAATTAAAGAACCATTTTATTCTGGCCTTGTAATTAATTTCACAAGAGTTTTTTTGGAAAAAAGCTATTTTTCAAAGAAAAACCCTTAAAGTATTTCTGTTCTCATTCTTTCGTTTTACCAAAGAATGGGTCTCAGCAATGAAGCTCTACTAAACTGTTAAAAAATAGTTATCTTAACTGAGTAAAAACTACCAAGACTTGAAAGAATTACCAAGTTCAGATCTCAGACACTGGGAAATACATTACAGTTTTCATATTTTTCTTACCTGTCAGAAAGTGGAACTAAATGGTAACATTCAGTGCTTTCCTTAAAAAAAAAAATTATAACTGAGCATTTGGCATTTGCTTCAGGTTTGTATCCCAGTGATCATTAGTTTAAAAGGAAGAGGCTACCTTCAGCCAGATTTTCCATGACATAAAACAACTCTCTCTGAGGTCAGCAGCATTTATGTAATGCTGAGGGAAAAGAGCCGTACCATTTCTGAACTGGCTGCATTCATAGCTAAGACAATGATCACTCATGAAAGAAAAACGATATGATAGTGTCGGTGGTCTTTCGCAGCAGACATAATGATATTACATATATAGAAATTTTCTAAGAATAATTTATATATTTATAATTAATACATAATATCATTTCTAAGTATATGTATTGTTGCTGATCCTCTCAAGGAACTTCCACAACAATTTTTCTTCCACAATTCTTACATGTCTGACTTGTGGCACTCACAAATTGCCAACCCTCAGAAATTATTTTATTTTTCCTAAGCCACAGCTCCCGGAGTTACTAGTAAGATGAAAAGAACACCTAACTTTCAGGTGTTGGTAATGAAACATGGAAAACAAAGATGGAAAATTGAAGTTAAACAAAAACTACCTCATTTTTATGTTTATCTACTGTTTTGAAGTCAGTTTCTCTGTTTTTATATGGGAGCTTTCATTGCATTTGACATGAAGATTCAACTATGATTCAGACTTGCAGGATTTAGGCAGTTGAGTGTGTTTCAACACACAATAAGCACTTGACCAAAAGTATCTATCATCAAGTAAGCATAAAATATAACAGTTTTAGACATTACCTACAACTCTCTACTTCTCTCCTGACAGCTTTAGTTGAAATACAGTTGTCTGAGACCTGTAAATATTGGCCTCCCTGGTTGAATAGTTTGTACATACAGTGTTTTCATTGTAACTATGTATCAGGTGGTAGTAAGGGAATAGCTGTTGCAAAATAAAGGGCCTATATACCTTTAAACACGGAACTGTATTTATCTCCTTCCAATGGTTATAATCTGGTTCTTTACATAGTTGTTACAGTATTGTATATTGATTTTTTTTCTATCTTTTGACAACTGAATCTCAGAAATGCTGCATGCTTAAATCTCATTTATACTTAGTGTAGGAACTACAGTTCCCATGAAAAGAAAGTAACTTGTATAGCTTTGTGTTAGAGAATTTAATGCTTTGTGAGATGTGGAAAGGTAAGAATAACTCAGATACAGACTGTGTCTAAACTGTGTATGGATATGTGTATGGCTTATTTTTTTGTAAGTGATTATGTTGGTTGCTAATCCCTCTGTGATTTGCAGCAGAAAACAGGATACATGCAAGTCACTGCAAGCACTCTCTCCCGACACGTCTGAAGCTATGAGACCAGGCTTAGGAGGCATAACACAAGGATTCTCTGCTCTCCAACAGAATAGAAAAGCAAGGGAACATAGCAGAAACATTTTTAAAAGCATGTTAATGTAAAACTCAATGAGCTGTAGCAGTATCTTCATATCTAAAAGTTCTCTTGAGGTTTAGGTACTACCACATTGTATATGCACATACTACACATGTATATAGTATATACTGCATATCCATACACATATTTATCTGTATATATAGATAGAGAGATATATTTGGAAAATATGGGTTCCTTTACCAAAGAAATAGACAAGATATTGGGAAAATCACAGCACAAGAAAGTTTAAAAAGAGAGAGTTGTGAGAAACAAACATTGAAGCAATATTTAGTATAGAAGTATAGAAAAAATATATTTCTTTCGGTAGGAGTGCAGAATTAGCTGAAAGTCTTGAGACAGCGAAATAAGTCTTATTTGTTTATTACATTGTTTGTTCCATACTTTCTTAGAAAAGAACAATTAGATTATTTTCAGTGAGTAAATGCAAGCACTCCTGATCTCCATTACTATAAATTACCTCTGTTTTACAGGAGACAAGACTTAATACTTCTCACTTGTAGAAATATTACAAAAATCTCTTTATATTCAGGTGATCTGAACTTGATAGAATCCCTTCACTTAAGAACATTTAAAATCAGGTAAAAAAAATAAAAAAAGTGCTAGAAAATATAGGAACCAATGAAGGAACCATAAGCTCTAAAGTTTACGCACTGTCTAGTTTTTCCCTCTAAACACTTCTATCTAGTAAAACTCTCAAAACATATTGTTGAAATTCACTTCTGGGTGGATTTGGTATATCTATATACACCTTACGTTGATGGGAAGTGCCAGGCTGTGAGCAGACAGAACACTCTGCCTGTGATAGAAACCAACAGACCCAGTGACCTCTGCCAGCCATTGCCATTTGGAGACTGCTGGACTTTGCATCAGACCTTTTTTACTTAGCTGTTCTGCTGACTGTCTCAACCACAATGATAGTTAATGCTTTTGGGGACATAAGCACCTGCTCCGTAGGTAATGCTCTCCAATGCTAACTCATTTTATACAGGACACAACTTCCAGCTTATAGTAATGACTTTCTATCACTACTGATTTAGATTTGATTAAATTCTCTCACTATTTATCTTTACTGTAATAAGCAGATTCACCTTATCAATACAGTTTACTTACCTAGACCCTTCTATAGAGTGCCTCCTAAAAATCTTCTCACAAAGCAGCAAGAAAAGCAACAGTACCAGTTGCAGATAAACTGTGCTAGAGACAGTATTTTAGCGTTAGAACTTTTTGAAGTTCCTCAGATAACATAACTTTGATGAAGAAACTTCAGGATAAGTTCTTTATATTTTGGAAAGTTTTCTTTTTCACTTAAAATTCATAGCATGAGGAATCGCATGTGGGACTTCACCTGGTAAAGCTAAAGGCAACTGTATCCTTTCGAAGAGAAAAGCAAGAGAAAAAAATATTCACTTATCTGAACCTTTGGGGGCATCTTGAATTTTTTTGTATTCTCCCATTACTATTTGTGTGATTAGATCTGACTGTGTCTGCAGTTTCCATATCTAGGCTCCTGGCAAGTGAGCTATGCCTCCGAGGAAACGCTTTGTCAGGAACAGTGCGGTGGCTGGATACAGCCTGTCCTCCGTTTCACCCTCTATAAAATCCAGTATGCATTCCCCTTTGACTGTAAGCCCACTTTGCTTCATCATGGCCTATCCATGAGGTAGCCTCTTACGCCACTGCTAGTTCTCTGCGTTTAATTCCGCAACTGTGGCCATTTCCAGCAGAGGTGGAAACAAGGGCTGAGAAAAATCAATTCTACTCACGCCCTTTGCACTCATGTTGAGTCCCTCAGATCCCACATTTCAAAACAGACACAGAAGGTGTTTTGGTACAGATTAGAAACCGGAATTTTTTTTTCCTCTTACCCTTTCCCTGCACCTTTGGTATCATCTGGGTAGAAAGCTACAGGCAGAAATAGATTATTTTATGCTCTATCCTGAAAAAAAAAAATGATAGTATATAGTGCCAAAAGTGTTAAATTCTGTTTTTTTTCTTTCAGGTTTCTTCAGGCCTGTACTAATAATATCCTCTGAGCATTGTCCACAGCCTTCCAAGAGCAGAAGCAAAGCTCACACTGCTGCTTTTTCCTGCCAGTTCACTCTATTCTGTACACTGAGGTGTGGGAAGCAGAAGCCCAGCAAGGCTAATACAGTAACACCTGTGAGTCATATGCAGCTTTTGCATATTGGCAAATGGATCAGTCTCTGTTTTTCCAGGATTTCATAACAGCCTAAATATTTTCTTATATAAAGTCACTATGAATTTCTATAATCATACTGCAAATTTGCATAAGGAACAAGCATAAGTACTTTTGGTACCCCTTTTTTTAAACTAGAAAATTTTACTTTAACCACCTTCACTCAACTTTTTCTTCAGCCATCTTAACTCAATAAAGAAATTGCATTAAATATAATAGTATAAACATGAGGTGGACCACCAAACCAGACATCCCGAAACAGGATATTTAAATTTGATAGGGTTTTTTTTTTTTTTTTTTTTTTTCTGGCATTTGAAAATCAGCATAGTTTCTCATCTTCTTTCCCACTACTGTAGAAAACCTTCAGGAATTCATGCAACTCATTTTATTATTTTCTCATGTACCTGCACTGCAGTCTATATCAGATACATAAAGAAACACATTTCCAGAGCTGTCAAATCTACCAGCATATCACAATAATCCTTGCACTGCTATTGTGATAGATGGCAGAATGTGAAATAGTACTAGCACAAATTATGCACTGAGTAGTAGGGGACGATGGTCACTAGTAAAGAGATTAAGCATTGAAAGATATTAAAATCATATATGATAGATGTTCTGGTTTATTTTTCAAATATGCCATTAAAGAAAACAAAAGGTTTTCTATTCTCCTTTCTATTCCCCAGAATAGAAGGTTCTTTTATTAGGGAACACCAGTGAAAGTCACAATTACATCAGATCTCTTTGCCTTCTCTTATAATAAAGGCTTTCAATATTAAATTTCACTGGCAAACATTAGATTAATGTATTATGATAATATAAATGCCATTTCACTGCCACAAAAGGGGACTCTCCAAAGGCAATATCCATTAATTGTGAGCAAGATACCCCTACACAAGAAAGCTATTAATCTACATTGTAGCTGAAACAATTTAAAGAGAAATATGACACAAGTACCACACACTTTTTGGTTTCCTGACATTCAGTTTAAAAACATCTTTGCAAGATTTCCTCTGTGGACACTACTGGTCTTTATAGCACTGTCACAAATCTCAAAAAAAAAAAAAAAGGGGGGGGGGGAGAAAAAAAAGAATTAGGGAAAAAAAAGAAGAAAGAAGAATCCTTTCCTGATCGGAATCCTGATCGGAAAAAACGAATCTTCCATAAACCCGCAGGTAAAAGAAATGCTTCACTGCAAGCTTGTCCTATGGCTTGCTTACATGCAGTTTTAGATATGATATGCTTTGATTTTACTTCCCTTGTTGATGAAATAATACAGATTGCTTAGTAAAAGAACAAGTGCCCCCGCAGGGCTCTTTAGGGTTGATTTGTTCCTTAGATATAGCAAAAAACAGGTTAAGACACGCACATTGGGAAAGCCAGTGTGGGCACGTTTGATTGTGAGGGAGCACACAACTATCACAATAAATTAACTCCATAAACACTCTGCTTCCCTCACTGCCTTTACTCATACTGCCTTGTCTCTTTCTTCTATCAAAGGAACAAAATTCTCATGTTTTAATGTCAGTTATTTAACATGGTAGAAAAACAGATCTGAGTCATGTACCTAAAAATACCTTCCTTGTTATTGTATTATTGTTGTTATTATTTACTGAGAGAGGTCATTGTCCTTTTCAGGATTGTTAAAAGCTAAATGATTTTTTTATTCTTTGCTCAAACAAGTCAACCTTGTTTGAAATTTTGTTTTCAATTATTCTACTAGTAAACCGGCATGTTTTCTCAAGATTTCTAATATTTATCTTGTTTAAGCATGTGCTAGAATTATTTTTCTATCCATTCAAGCATTATACCTGGAATTTTATTTAATTTAAAGACCATTCTATAGATTTTGGTAAACCCAGCTAGCCCTAGTATTTATTAAAACACATTAAAAATGCACAGAACTATTTTTCATTTGCAGTTTTTCTGACCTAATTTCTTTCTGTTTTTCTCTATAAAGTATTTGCTTCTGGAAGCAACTGTGAAGATCATCAAGGACACAAAATAAAGCATTCTTATTAGAAAAGTGATATCTAGTGATATCTATCAGGCTAGAAAGTTAATTTTTCCTTCAACCAATCCAAGACTAGTTAGACACAAGCAATATTAATAGTTGCATCCATCCAAAGGGAAAACAGACAAATTTGTATAGATAAATCCACCTAGGTTGATGAATTATCTATATGTGCCTCAGGATATCTGGGTCACAAATTGTTGATATATAGAAGAAAAACAAAAGGAAGAATCAATTTTTGACCTGTTCTTATATTCTTCCCTGAGAATCCTATCATCTGAGTCACCTGAAGAGATGATCCTGGATAAGATGACATTTGGTCTAACACTGTATGTTGATTCTCATGTTGTTAATCGTCATATATATCATTCAGTAGTGGGTTTATGGCAAGCTGCAACACATAAACACTGAGGAAACTATGCTAGGGATCTGTGATAAAACTTGAAGAATTAAGTAAATAGCAACTAAAGAAAAATATATTTTTTTCTAGCTCACATATCAACATGTAAAGAAACAAAAGAGAAAACACTGTGAGAAGTGAATTTACTTCAATGTGAAAATGTAACATTCTATATTCCTGGTAGATATATCAATAATTCAAGGTAATACCTGTTTGGTCAGTCTATGTGCACACTACTTTTACTGAAAGTGAAGTATCTAGTAAGAGATGGTTGAAACAATAAAATTCACGATTATTTCATAGATAGTAATGTGCCAATTGAGTACATTTGGAATTTGAATCTGTGTGCAGACTTTGAAACATAAATCTTTTGAAAAGTTATGGTTCATTTAGGTTTAACTGTGTGGGCAGCTGGACTTGCTGCTGTCCCAACAAGAACGGCATTTTGAAAGTAAAATCAGATTTTTCATCTGGATAGCAATACAACATTTTATAGGTGATAGTTTTAAAAAACGGGCTCAAGAATAAAAAGGTTTCTTCTCTTGATTTTGTCAATCATTTTCTAATCTAAGGACGACATAAGCTTTAAAAACATCAAGCCTAAAACTTGTTTGAGAAAGACAAAATGAATGACATGATTTTATTTTATAAGGTATTATCCAATAAAATATTGACACTCATTGTAATGATAAATAATTAAATAAATAATTAGAGTGGTAATTGGCAGTCACTGGTAGAGAACAAAATGAATATTCCACTGAAATGTAAAAAAGAAGCCCAGTCTAAGGAATTTGTTTTAGATCTTGATCATCCTTGAAGATGGAGAGGGGCTGAAAGAAGTAACATTGTCCAGAAAACTGAAGATACCATCATTAAATACAAAAAGAGATAATCTATTGCAAGAATACAATCCTAATTTCCCAGTGGAAACATAACATTATGTGGAAAAGCCTCATTGAATTGAGAGAAAATAATTTTGCCTTGACTATCTGCATTAGATTTTTTGCAGGAAAGTAGATGCAAAGGTTGTTAATTATTCCACACATAAACGAGATGTCTGCAAATTTTGGAATGCATTTTGTCCTCTCCTGCATTCACATCTCTGCCAGTCTCAAACAGATTTCTGCAGTCTGCAGCAGTGGGAGGCAGCCTGAGCTAGCAGCTGGCACGGAGGACTTGGATAAAAGCCTAAACCCACTAAGCTAATAGAAGAACTCTCATCAACTTCACTGAGAACTGGAAGTTGTTGTCCAAATCATTATTCTTTGAGGGGTGGGACGCATTGACGTTGCCTCTTAGATCAGTTACCACATCAAAGATCAATTTATAGCATGGCATTGGACATATCACTTCACTTTTTGATGATTTAGTTCTCCATTCCTCAGTTTAATATGTTCTTTCATATCCACCTCAGTGGATTGATTTGAAATTCATAGTTGAGGCGGGTTATGTAAGTGCAACTGTCTAGATCTCATGGGTATTTGCAGTAAGAACTGACTCACCAGGATATGTACATGCATGCACACCCACTTGCACACATAAAGTCTTTCCTTGCCGCTGCTTCCTAACTGACATTATAATTACAGGAATATTTAGTTAAGAAAGGAAATCCTTTATCCATTTTCAAATTATTGACTAAAAACTGATGGAACTACAGACTTCACTTTTAAGGGGCATAAAAGAAAACTAAGATTTAGTAAATGAGTAATTTGAATTGTGTGCTATCAATATATTCAGTAATAGTGAACAAATATTTGAAGTATTTTCTTTTTAAAGGTAGGGTACTGAAATTAGGACTTGGGAAAGGAATCTTGCAGTATAAAATTAAAACAAATGAGCCATATGCTATACTTCATTGTGAGGCACAAAAGCAAACTAAGGAAAATAGAATGGGAAAACAACGGACAAGAATAGCAAGATAAATAAAAAAAACTATTCAGAAAAATGCTGAATTCCTTGCTAGCTATGCTATTGATATGAGGGGTGGATTTCTAATACAGAAATATGACTTTCTATTTTGATTCCAGCAGATCCAATCATGCACCCATAATCCTGATTAAGCTAGAAACAATTCACAGTGATACTCAAACTCTAAACAGTATATGTCATGAATAGGAAACATACAGAAGGTCTTGGTATTTCTTTGAATGATCTCAGAAAAAAAGATAAGGACAGAGGACATAAATATACACTGTTCTGGTGTCTTCAAGGAGAGTTATTTCTGATCACAGTTGTCCTATCTTCCGTGTTGTCCTTTGTTTCGCATTATGCATGTAAAGTAAAATGTAAACATGGAAAAGTAGGCAAGATACAAATAACAATACCCCTTAATGCAGTAACATCAATTCACAATATTTGTTTGTTTTTGATACTATCTTATTATACTAATAAATTAAAATTGCATGTATTATCACTAGCCGTATACAACACAACCAAAATGCGTATCTCAATTTCCATTGTAAAAATACACATCTAACACTTTAAAAATACACAATAACTCTTAAAAACAAAAATACCATCTAGTTTTGAAATTAAAAGAAGTATTGTCATGCATATCAATTATTTGGATAGCAAACTACATATTCCCCTGCTGAAGAAACTCGCAGACATATGGGCTGAGGTCATCCAAAGGAACATGATAAAAGATTAAAAATGAAGAAAATGCAAAGAGGAAAGTGGCCAATGTTCTTCCCAGCTAGATCCCAGCTAGCTACTGTCTTACATAAGACTATATGCATGTAACAGGGACCCCTGCACAGTGTGTCTTCTGTCTTAGCAACTGATTTTTTTCCTGTTATAAAAAGGTCTTTATAGGGTCTTGTTAAAGACCACTTATATTTTTTTCCCTCTTTCTACAGGTCTTACCAGAATATTCCTTCTCACAATGACCTGGCCCAAGCCACCCTACATCACTGAACATGTATGTTCCAAAAGATTACCCATACATGTTGCTAGGTTCACAGAATCCAGAGATCATTGTGTGCATAATTACAGTTAGGATTTGTCAGGAACAAGGATGAGAATTCTTTCTTGAGCAGTATATATATATTATATTATAATAATCTGTATGGCATCTGCATACTTATCTTGCATACCATGAATCACTTGTCTAAAGTTACATCGGATCTTTTACACTTACACTCTAAATCTGTAATACTGAAATCTGGGCTGTGTTGCAGATGAAGGATGTGTCCATGTAGAAATACCAGTGCTAACTTTAAAACAGGTATTTCAGGTGTGAAAAATAGTCTAATTGTCACAGCATGGAAACAAATCTCCAGGGAAGGACATCTGAGTTGAAATCTACAGTGCTGCAGCTTCACTGCTGTAAGTGTTCCCGCTAAATTAGACAAAAAAAAATCACACTGATTTGGCCACTGCGTGTACAAATAAATAGAAAATGCACAGACCCCAAACCAAACCAAACCAAAATTTAAAACCCCTGAAATATAATGAAATATTTCCAAGAAAGCTGCAAAAATTGAGAGACCTAACAGAGCTAGGTGAATGGGCATTATTAGAACAGAACAATAAAAAGCTCTGCCTCAGGACTGTATGTGTAATTACTGAAAAAGAAATTATTATGAAGAGGCTGCATTGTCTGTTCACAAATGATAAATGCTCATCAGAAGAAAGAGCAAAAGTTCAAGGAAATAAAAAAAATAATAGATACATAGATGATCAAAGACTGAAAAGCCTAGGAATATATAGTTCAGAAAAAAAGATAAATGATAAGAAAATGTAATAATCCACAGTATGTAAAAAGTAAAATGTAATGTCTCTTGTGATTATGCTAAAAAAGAAGTGACTAAAACTGAAAGCAAATGAATCTAAAATGGTTTAAAAAGGGAGGAATAAGTCTACAAAGCAAATAAACAATAAAATCACAAGAATTTGATAATTTTGAAAGGAGCTTTCTGTCAAGAGATATCCTTGAGGCCAGTAACTTGAACAGGGTGAATGCCTTATGATAAATTAGGTCGCTATTTTTTTAAAAAAATGATTAGGCTCTAGCACATGCTGATTATTAATTGTTAGAGTAAGAAGGTAAGGTAATTTGCCATTGGGCTTTTTTACCTTCCTCTGAGATACAATAGAAAAAGAAATTGAAGTCTAAAGGACCAGGAAATTCATCTAACATGGTATTTCTTTACCCTTAACACAAACAAAAATGTAATAAATATGTTCTCAGG
This sequence comes from Tinamus guttatus, assembly GCF_059628265.1. Classification (NCBI taxonomy): domain Eukaryota; kingdom Metazoa; phylum Chordata; class Aves; order Tinamiformes; family Tinamidae; genus Tinamus; species Tinamus guttatus. The sequence continues at coordinate 325,076 of NW_028288586.1, forward strand.
AAATCACTGTGCAATTTACATTAAGCCAGTGCCATTCTACCACCAAATTAGAGAAGGCGGCTGAGCATAGGAGTAGATTTTCCTTCTAAGGAAAGCTCCAAGGGCAGGGGATAAATTAACTCAGAAGTTTCTTCTGGTTCTGCATATTTTACTAATTAAAAGATCTTTGCATACTGCATTTTCACAGCCAATCTGCTAACATTTCTTTTTCTTCTGATTTTTTTTTTTTTCCCTTCTGCATCTGACACCGCGGCTAATCATCAGAAGAAAACTTCAGTCTACATCTGACAGTCATGTGGGCTGATCATCTCTTGCGCAGTTTATTCTCACAAAACCAACCCCCTTTCCCTATTCTTTCATTCCAGCATTTTATCCTTTCTAACCTGAGAAGCAACAAACAGGAACCCAAATTTGGATCAATTTTAGAGTCCAAATGTGGACTCTACCTCCTGCTTTTGCTGTAACTACAGAAATTACTTGTTTTGCTAAGTCTTCTCACCTTGTACAAAAAAAGTATCAAAAATATTAGAGGGCTTCTGTTATTGTGCTGAAAATTGTTGTTTCAAACTTTAAAATGAAAGTAAATACAAAGCAATTATTTAGAACTGCATTTTTTCACAACGGATAAAATTAAATGGCAAATATGTGAAGTAATAACAATTAAGAACTATGATAACTTTCAAAATGCTGTTTCCATGGAAAATCATCAGGAAAATCCAATACAAATTCTGATTAAAACCTAACCAAGCTAAACACTGTAGACTACCTAGATTCCAATTAAATGTGACAAATTAATACTTGACAGGTTTCAATTCCAATTCTATTTATGTCAGAATGATCCATTAATACTGAAGATTACATTACCAGAGCTTGAACAATACAACTGTACTTAAATATTTAAAATACAAGTGGACTTAAAAATCAGATCACAGAAAACTCTCGCTCAGATATTAAACGTTACATATATGAGGGAACAAAGGTACATTCCATCCTGATCTGTCATTATTTATAGATTAATGTTAGTAAAAATTTCTGGAGGCAGATGACAAGCCACAGCTGAAATCTTATTTTAAAAATGTGACAGCATAATCCAAAAGTCTGTAAAGTATAATTTTCATCACAATGTCACCCACCTTTCAAAGGTCTCAGTTTAAGATTTTATAAAAGAGAAGAAATTCTTGATTATCATATGCAAGTCATGACATTGGATTTTTTTTATGGTACTTCACTTATTCATCAAACAATACATTTTTCTAGTTCTTTGTCTCTATTTACTCTCAGTATACCTATGTATCTATTATTTTGAAGAAAAATGCATATTGCCAAACATAAATGAATTTCTTTTAAAACATCAAAGCAATGTCTAAAATATATCAATTAATACAATGCAATGCTACTTCTTGCATCAACTCAAAACCTATTTTTGATACCTCTCAAGAACTGAATTCATCTGGCTCTTCATTTCCAACTACTTCAGAAAGCGGGGTTATTTTCACTGGGTACAGAATTTATTAAAAGGTATGTTTCATAGTTGCTCTGCAGTTTTTCTGATATCCTGCATACGCACTCTATTTTAATATACTTTCTGAACTTGGAAATTAATCTCTCTACTACACTGCTGTATGTCTACAGGAATGAACAAATTGTTTAGCTTCATTTTCATTTAGCTTCATTTTCTTAACTAGAAAAAAATCTCACTACAAAGTAGATAATAAAATAATCATTCCAATATAGGATTAATCTCCACAAATCCCCATTTTTTTTTCTAATAACAATATTACTCCCTCACCTATTACCCACCCAGGAAAAAGGAATATATAAAAAAATATATTCATACAGTCATGTGAGTAGAAATTATATGCACACATACACACATTTTACTATATGTTTTTTTAGATAGATAAAACCATTTTTTGTTTTGATCAATTCCTATGCATAATTGTACATAGTCATTTGCTTTTGGAATAGACATTATAAGCAAATGCAGACTGCTGTAACCTTTCTTCAGTAACATATACTGCATTTTGGCATTATCTTATCATGGAAAATAATATATTTTATTGAGTCAACACGTCTATTTCAGAAAAGACAAAAAAAAAAAAAAAAAAAAAAAAGCAAGAACAATTATCCACTGCTGTAATCTCTGAAAAAAAGCCAAACTTGGCTATGTATTTACTCAAACTAGTTCATTTATTCTATACCAGAAAATATAGTCTCTTCTTACATATTCCTATTCCTAGCAGACTAAAAAGAAATTATGTTTTTGTTTATCATCCAAAAATGTTCATTTTGACATACAATAATCTATTTTTATTATTTTGGGGTAAATCCAAAGACAATGAAGTCAATTACTGACGTCATCAGACTTTAGATGAAGGCCAATAAGTAGAGGCCTGTAAATAACTCAAGGTTCATGAAATACATTTCAAATTGAAAGATTTTTAAATTTTCTCAATAATTTTAGGAAAGGAAAATAAAAAATAAGATTTAAATTACCCCATTTTTAATTGCTGAAGAATCACTCATAAAATGCACAAGGATTCAGTTTTCCCCTTCTATATAAATGAACTCGGAATTTAAAGGTGATGTCATAAAAGTATTGTGCCTAATAAAATGTGGGAAAAAAAGGAAAGCCATGTTCCTTTTGTCTAAATAATCAAGTATATCAAGTACTGAAGTGACACTCAGTGTTATTTTGAAAACAGTTTGTATCAGATTTTGGGGAGTAAGGGAACTCTCTAGTACGGGGTTTTTAAATCCTACTTTCTTTTTACTAATGCTGTGTATATTGCTTTCTGGGAAATTTCCTAATTAGTAGTTGAACCAAAAAAAAAAAAAAAAGGAAGAAAAAGAAAATACATGCCTATTATGGTCCTTTATCTAAAAAGAGAACTATAAAATTTAATTAAATTACCATTTTCCCAGCCCTCTCCTGGAAATTTTTTTTCAAGGTTTTAATTCTTTCTGCAGTATAGTTTTAAAATCATGTAACGAAAAGAAAGTGCTGGTTTTAATAGGAATATTATGTTCCATTATTTGGTATATCCTCATTTTAATAGACTTTAAAATAAAATAATTACGATTTAAACTATTTAAGATATTTATTTGTTTATTTTGGTCTGACCTTTCCAAAAATCTACTTAGTATCACTTGCTAGTGTGATTATGTGTGTGAATGTCGTGTTTGCCCCTACCATTTTCCATATGCTCTGCCTCACCAACACTGCCATCCGGCGTAGTCCTTTCGTAGTTGTCCTCTGGGAGTGGAAGGGCACCCAGTCTTGGCCCTGATGAACTCTTACTGCTTGGTGTTTCTGACTCCTCCAGACCGCTGTCATAGCAACTCTGCAATGACCCTTGATGCGGGTCCTGAGGCTGACTCACAACAGAAAACGTCACTCTACGAAACGGCTGCAAGAGAAAAGATTCTGAATGTCACTGAGAAGTTCCGTCTTTGAACAACTGATTCTCAAAACATGACTTAAGCAAACTAGTATCTTACACATTTACTGATTAAACAATTTTCTCTAAATTAAAACAAACAATAAGTACAGTCCTTAAAAGGCTTCAGTAGGGGTAGTCTATGGATTTTTGGTGTGCAAAGCAGTCCAGAACCTTCACACAGTTTTGCATAGTCTCCTTTCAGATACTTACATCAGCTAATACATATATATATATATATATATATATATTCATACATATAGTTTCTGTTTTCCCAGTAGGAATAACCTGAATGGAGTTTATACCAGACTGCATAAAGGTACTTGACAATGTGTGCCTGGGTATGTTTAAGACTGTGTGGGTGGGCATAAATGCTCACCTGTAAACTATGTTGTGGCTATTAACAACGTAGCAACACACCCATAAGCTTTTTCAGAAATCAGTTCCTGTGGTTTGGAAGCTAGTTGATATGAGAGGGGAGAGGTAAAAAAGGTGTTCAATCTCTTAGCTCTTTTGCCATAAAATTCAGTGCCTGGAGATAGGGTGTGTTGCCAGCTGACTTAATAAAACCTTTAAAGTATTGCAAGCACAGCTGACACCACACGTTTCCACTGGGACTGTAGAAACACAGATTGTTACAGATTTATATTCATTCAAAATGACAGATATTATTGTTGCTTCTAAGAGTTTACATATTGAACTCTGACATCCATGTGTATTCCAGAAGTGGGAGACTTGTATCCCTACATTTCAAAGGACATTGAAGGCAGACTACAATATTCAGTGAAAAACTAAGGGATTCTCCTATGCTTTAAACTACCTCCGAGTGAAATAATTTACTGTTAAAAATTTGCCTTTTCTTTATTTGGCTCTGACCAAGCTCTGCAACACTAGAAAACCACATAAAAGTATCTGAAGCTCTAATAAACAACCTACTTTACCAGGTAGACTTGTGTGTTCAAACAGATATATACAGCTGTGTATATACGCACATATGTGTGTGCATGTGTTTGTAGATATATTTATCCAGAAATCACCTTCTAAAGCATACATCAATAGGTTCATTTTATAAGACACTATGCAGACTTTTCTTGTTTAAAATGTGAGGTCTGAGTGCAACTGCCCACCTTCAGATTCGAATGTGTTTCAAGCCCTATGTTGGATGCGACATTGAAATACATCACCCTCCACTAGCATCTCTGGTAATTAAAGAGTGGAATCGTGTACACAGGCCAACAGGGAGGAAAGTCTCTCATAACTTAAACTAGAAATTTACACAAGTCCTGAAAAATGGAAGTCTACATTAGTCTTAGGATTAGAGGGTGGAGTTTCGGTTAGAATTAATATTTTTAAAAAATGCAAGTAAGGCTTCCTGGCTGAAGTAAATCAGAATATTATAAATTTGAATGTTGCCATAAATATGAGAAGGTTCTAAGCTAAGTCATGGTATTCTCATCATGAGTCTCTGGCCTTTTAAGGTTAGCTACTATTCTTTAGGTGCAAAGTGCTTTTCTACAAATTTAATTTAGAGCAATTTTATACTGTATCAAGTGCAAGGAGAACAGAAGAACAAAATGAAAGAATGGAGAGCAGAAATAATGCCTTCCCACATTAAAAATAAGTTTACAGATGCTGCCTTTATTACCAAAGTCTGTAGAAATAATAAAAAGTGTATAGTGGGATTAGAGCTCCTGTGTTAAAACATAAATCTACAATGCACAATTTGAATATTTTTTTCCCCACAGATACTCAGCAATATCCCCTTTCAGTGGTATCCGGAATGAAGCAGCATGTTGAACTACATGAGAATTCTAAACATTTTTCCTATTGGTTTTAAACCATGAAAGGTGGATAAAGTCCTTTTGCAAAATGTCTGTGACATGCGTATTTTATTTTCATATTTCAGTAAAAGCTTAGGTATTGTTTTGTTCATAATTTACATATACATTTACTCCCTCAGAAAAAACTAAATGAATATAAAAAATGGTAAAGTGCCTTAATCTAAGATTTTCTATAATTTCAGAGGTAACCAGTATTCTTTTTTTTTTTCTTTTAATTATGGTAGCAGTCATTTCCCCTCTGTGTTTTCTTCTCACAGTTGAACATTGAAGTACATAGAAAGCTACCAAAATGAAGACAACATTTCAATCTGGTAAACAGATTTTGTTATTTTCTTTTAATATGAGTATTTTCAGATACCTTAAGAATACTTAAGTACAAGGTAAGGGCTTGTTTGTCCAGTAGAGTTCATTACTCCCATTAACACTGAGTGAACTAACAGACTATTTCCACTGCCCTGGTATTGCTGTTATATTATTTTCTTCACAGTACTACAATGTCAAAAGACTAGCTCCCACTTGCGACAACATTAAAGATGAGATATGCTTATATGGGAAATACAGAGGCACTATTTACTAAGTATGCCCAAATTGCTAGCACAATCCAGACCGCACATCTATATTCAGAATACAGCTCAAGGAATTGTGTAAAGATAGAAGATAAGGATTATTCTTCACACACCCTTAATTCATTTCTGCAATGCCCTGATGTATCCTAAGATGAAGTTTTAAGGTAAAGCCTTAAAATGTTTTCGTGCTTTACAATTTACACCTTGCAAGTTTGGTTTTAGTGAACTACACCTCCTATATTGGAGAAGTGGAGCTGTTCTGTCAAAGGAAAGGCAACTTGCATTATGAGACCAATTCATTGTTTCAAATACTCCATTCAGTTCTACTTATTCCTAGTTATCAGGTAAGACATTCAAACTGAACAGAAAAATAAGGAGAAGTTGATCACTAATTGCCTATTCACTAATGCTCAGAGGGCCACAGGGTAATGAAGATTCGAAGGGACCCGAGGTTTCTACTCCAATCTCCTGGGCAGAGCTTTGTGATCACAGTAGGCTCCTCAAGGCTTAGATGCAGCCAGGTCTTGAGAACCTTCAAGGATGGAGCAAAATATTCCAGCCAGCCTGTTCCACAGCCTGACTGCCCTCTTGGGAAATGGCTTCTCCTTTTATTCTGTCTCTATCTCTTCTCCTGTTTCAGTCTATGCCTCTCACCCTCCTACCATGCATCACTGTGAAAAGTAAGGCTCTGTCTTCTTGATGTCCTGCCACAGGTACTCCCCAAAGCAGCCTCTTTACCAGGTTGAACAAACCCACGACCCTCACCTGCTCTCAACAGAACAAGCACCTCTGACAATTTTGGAGGTCTTCCATCTCACCTTGCTCCAGTTTGACATTGCCTTTCTTGTGTTAAATTCAATGCAACCTATCGTGAAAATATGAAGATCCTGCTCCTTCTTCAGTTCCTGGAAAACTGTGTTTTCAGTTCATGGAGAACATGACACTTAGGGAGAAATCAAAGTCTGTATTTCATGACTATCACACTCCACGCATTGGTCCTTATTCCAAAGTATTCTAAAATACCATCTTGGAACATCCTCTTCAAAATTTCTCATTAAGATTTAATCTGAAGAGGTAAATATTACCACCTACTCCCGAAGTACTGCTTAAAGGTTTTTAAGATTTTATTCCATCAAGGGTGATGAATCAATGCCACCTACTTCCTAGATATAATCACCTTCCTAGTGTCTTCTAGACACAGAAAAGACACATTTTATTAGGACTAGACTACATCATTTGGAGTAATTACTGGAATCACAGCAATGCAACTTTAGGATTTAAAATAAATTACCAAGGATTATTTAAAACTTTCTGGCCCCCTTCATGCTTGCTTTTTGGGAAACTTGTCACAAGTAGATCACAAGTAGACAGCACCTGGTTATCACATCTGCAATTACTATAAAAATAAAAGTAATTATACTTAAAATAAGTATCATGTACTGGGAACTCTCTAGTTCCCCTTCCCATATTTTTTTCAGGAATTAGGTCTTCATTAGAATGTAGAGAAGAAAACAAGAATAACTTATGGATGTCTGAAAATCCCTTGGAATTAGCACATGGAATCTGTGCTATAAGCTAAAAGAAATTTGATAGACCTTTAGTAAGTTATTAATAAATGAGGGTCAAAACAGATTCAGGTATTCACCTTCCTGTTTTTCTCAAGTGCTAGTCTTGGTCACAATTATCTGTCACAACATTCGGTTCAGCATAGCTAATTCAGCCCATTCCACAGAATATAAATTAATATAACAATGGCAAAATCCTAGCCCAAAGAATGATGTGCATGTTAATTGTTATTCTGCAGCATTTATTACACTTCTATTGCCAGTACAGATATCAGAATTTTAACTGTATATTGCATTACTTCTGAGAACCAGATCTTCTCAGTCAAATGTATTGTAAATTTTGAATGCATCATGTCTCCTGGAATAACATCACAGGCTGTGTTTGCTGACAAAAAGAAATAGACCTTGATGATAGTATATGTTTGCTACCAACATAGTTAAGGAATAATGTAGTTGATAAATCTAATGGATTTTAAAAATAGACGATTTTGAATATCTATACCGTGGTTTACCATCTCCTTCCTGACAAAGAGAAACTATATTCAAAACCCTACATACTTTAGACTACATAACCTGGTTAACATAAAAATAGTTGTAATAGAGCTATCAGTTATAAAAGATGGATTTTTTTATATACTTTAAAAATTGAGACTAGAGTTTAAGTATAGTACCTGTTTTCTACACCCCTAAAAACTATGACTATCTTAGAGGTAAGGTTGACGAAATATATATATATATATATATATAATATATATATAGGATTCTTATAAAATATCACTAAAAAGAAAAGCAATGATCTGTAATACATATATAACTCATAGCAATCTTTTAATTATTAATAACATGAGCATTTAAATGTTGAACATTCCCAAACCAGATTTAATTCTTATCAAGAAACAGTTATGAGCACTGAAATGTTGATGCATAATAAATGCTATTTGTAGATCTGTTGCTAGGAATACAAAAAAAATGTAGATAAGAACTTTTTTTTTCATGTAGCCTAATCTTCATTTAGATCCTAGTCTGTACAATATTTGAGGTTTTAAAGAAAAACTGCATATAAATGAGACACGGGAGGGAGGATGGATACCAGGATTAAGATTTCAGAAAATAATTAAAATAAGTTAAAGTTAAAGTTAAAAAAAAAAAGTTAAAAGTGAAATGCTGGTTTTCTCAAACATTTGATGCAATGCCAAGCATGAAGATGTGAACCCCACTTTAACAGGACAAAGTAGACTCTCTCTTTAGTTTCATGTTTACCTCAGTAACACTGACATGAGATATCTGCAAGTGCTGGCAAAATCTGGCACATAACCGTATGGGAAGAGGAGAGGGTTATGTTTAGCTGTAGCCATTTTCAGTGCACAGCACTAATGCAGCTCCATCTGCTAGCACTGTGAATCAACAGGGCAGAGCTGCTTTTACCCAGATAAACCCACTAGCAGCTCTTATCTTTCCCAGCAAAAGAGCAATCCTGAATCTTTACTAGTCTCACAGCAGTTCTTAGCAAGTCTAGCTCTTCCTAGGTCCACAGCAAAGGCCATGTTAGAGAAATGTAATAGGTCTGATAATTCTTTCCCTCCATAAGTGGATACCATACATTCTGCTGTGGAATTATTCTCCACTGTATCTGATTATGGAGATGAGCAGATTATTGAGCAAAGATACCATTACATTCCACCCCAAAGGCAAAACATTGTTTCTTCCTGTTTTCAAGTGCATTTCATGAATCAGATATTTTCATTTCCCTCACCAGTAGGAAAAAAAAAAACCACCGCAGTGCCAAAGATAAGAAAAATGAGTCTGTACTCATTAAACAATATTAACTTCTTCAGTGCTTATCCTTGCCTGCATTTAGGAACTCTTCCCTAGCTAAGCAAGAAAGTTAAACCACAATGTACTTTCAAATCATGGAGAACCCTATTTTCAGTGGTTGGCATCAAGGACAGGCTGTGGACAGACCAGATGAGAAACAGCATATCCACACAGTAGCATGAGTCATCAACTTAACATTTTTTCTCTACTCTGAGGCAGATTTTCCTTCCATTTTCCAGAATTTCCAGTGTTCCATTGTATTTCCAAATATATCATATTATTTGTGGATGATATTCTTTCCTGGTTTCTGCACAAGAATTGCTATCAACTTTGTAAATACTGTTGGCTAAAATATGGTTCACCTGAGTTACAATGGTGAAGGAGGAGAACGAACCCTTTCTTTGCTTAATTGAGAGGTAGGGTTGCAATCATCCTCCCTTTTTCAGCCAGTTACTGCACTGATTATGGATATAGAGTGGTTGAGCTAAAGTGCAACTGGGAAGCAATTTTGTCTCTTTAATTACTTGGCACTTGAATAAAAATAGTATGATTCTATTACTCCTTCCTGCTGCCACAACACCTACATCTCAAAAGCATTAGGATTTTGAAAACATTTTAAACAACCATATAATGCAAACCAAGGAGCAACAGGATACATTGAAATAAGAAAAAAAAATGTATGAGTATCATGATAAAATAAGCTAGACTGTTTTAAATATTCCTACTGTTTAAAACAAAAAATCGCTTACCCCAAATCCTAAAAGATCAGCAAATACAGTTCTTTTTTTTCTCTGACTCCCAAATCAGAATGCTTCATGTTTTGAGGACATTGGATGTTTTGGGCTATTCACCAGAATTTAAACAGGCAAAAGAAACATTTTCCACAGAACGACAGAAACATCTGGAGATCATCTAATCCAACTCCCCTACTCCAAGCAGATATCTGCAGGTACAGTAGGTTGTTGAGAGTCATGCCCAGACATGTTTTGAATATTTCCAGGAATGGGAACTTCACAACAGCTCTGGGCAACCTATTCCAGTGTCTGATCACCCTTACAGTAATTTTTTCTTACAGAATTTTCTATATTTCAGTTTGTTCCCAAACAGGAAAAGCAGAGGTGATGAGTCAAAACTAAATAATATTACAATTCCTGTTAACTTCAGAAAGTCAATCAATGTCGAATTGCTTGTAAGACTAAAATAATGACTCTGAGATATGTATAGAGTAGATCTGAAAAAGAGGCAGAAGAGTTACATCAACTCATCACATAAATTCAAAGTGTTTCTTTAAGCGTTTGAATTTTGATAAAACAGGTCATTATCCTTTTCTTTCTATTCATTCTTAATTGCTAGAAGCTTGTTGAAAGAAAACAAAATATTAATGAACAATTACTATTCTGCACGAATAGATTCAACCCACACAGTTCTTTCCCCCATTCAAATCACACATTTCTACTGTTCTAAGCTCCTTCATTGTACTAAACATAAAATTGGCAGGAAATTAAATTTAAAAAGCATTATTTTTCAATGAGAAGACTGAAACACCTGAGACAAGTATTAAAACAGGAAGGGAAAACAGGAGAAACATGCTGAAAAGAATAACCACCCCTTTTCTTTTAATAATTGAAAATTTCAAACAGGAGTTGAATAAAATTAAAAATATTATGATACAACAGCTCCATACCATGCATCTCCTGTGACAAACTGAGATTGGCTCAAGTATCAGATAAGAATTCTACAAGCTGTACATTATTACTCCCTTTCTATTGCTAGTATTTTTATGAATTTGTGTTATAACAGCAGGTAGGCCCCTGGTCATGAACCAGAAGCTTATTTTGCTTGTTCTACGTAAATATTAAATAGAAATCCACTAATATATATTTGCCTAAGCCCAAGGCTAAATTTTAGATTCAATTTAAAGGAAATAATTCATAATATACTTTACATTATGGGCATCCTTATTTTATCATTCAAATGTACATCTTTCCTTTTAAGTTCAGTGCTTTTCTCAACTATCGTCTCTTCCTTGTCATCTGCATTTGGCTTTCTGAATCATAACAGTGATTTCTAAGCAGCCTGAAACCTTTTTCATTCAAAGAGCTCTGCCCTTTAGATAGATTCGTAACAACTCTCTTCTCTGTTACAAGTGAACAAGCAAAAGATATATGCATTATTTCCAAGAATATCAGCACAGAAAACACACTAATATGAAAAGCATCTCTTTCCTGAAGATATATTACTCCTTTATGACAGAATCGTCATAGCAAAATGTAACACACATTCATTTAGATAAATTTAACAAGACCTACTGAAAGATAACAATAAAGAAACCAAAAATAAATGAGAAACTGAGGTTGAGTTTGTTGTACTCTTTTCTCTGCCTACAAAGACATATTTATTGTCAAGTTATTACTTCAGTATCTCATTGTGGCAGAATTATAAGAATGAAGTGTACATGATCCTGAAGTGTTCTCTTATTCTTCTGTTACAATAAAGAAATAGAAAAGTAGTACTGTGTCTTTCCAAGAAAAACTTTAATGACATTTCCTCTCTTTTCTGAAAAAAAAAAAAAGTCCTAAATTTTTTGATGTAGACTAAGCACTACTTCAGTGAATCTACTGTTTATCCCTAAGCTCTTTGCATTAGAATCTGGTACACTTCTCCAATTCTTTCTAGTGATTTTCATTAAAAATTTTTGAATGTTTTTTTGCCTGACAGAAATGTACTGGTAGGGGCTGAAACAGCATTCACTTACTAAATGTCATTCCAGTATCTTATACTACTTGCTATTTTCATCTTCATAACAACTAACATTTACTTCACTTCTGAACTTTTCTGGAACTGGATTCTTTTTATCTTCTGGAGATATTTGGAAAAGCCGTTTTTCCTTTTTTTTTTTTTTTTTTTTTTTTTTTGCTTTTTTTCCCTTCTCCAGTCCAAAATTTTCTGTCCAAGACTGGTTAAGGGACATCTGCTCACATAGGTAGGTAAGTCTGTTACTTATTCCCACTCCTCCCAAATTAATACAGGTATTCAATTTTTATCTTGTCTATTTACTACCTTGTTTCAGGGCTTCATTATTAATTGCGCAATATATTAATAACTGGTCCCATTGCTAACCAATGCAACAATACCAAATTCTTCCCAACTAGCCTAACAGTTCTACTCAGTCACTATTTAGTATCTTTTTAATTTACTATTTAAGTCTACCAGTAGGCTGTTGCCTGGATGTTACTCTATATTGTAAGATATGCTCCCAGCTACCTCTCCCAAGACTTCACCGTCTCTAAAAATCATACAGCCCTAACTTTTTCTCCTTCAATGAATGAAGAAAAAAAAAAAAAAAGAAGAAACAAACAAACAAAAAGAGCAATCCTATTAAGACAGGACCTTCTTGATAGAGCTGTTTTCACAGAAAAGAGAGCTCCTAACAAATTTGGCTGTTTAAACAAATAAATGAAATGACTGTGGAATACTCTGCTCACGAACTGGTGAGCTATACACTACAGTGAGTAACATGTGGACATTCATGATGTCCATGCAGTAGTATGCACTTTCTGTGGTTTGGACTTATTCCCCCATTTCCAGAAAACACCCTACCAGTTCAGACCCCTGGATACTTGGGTGGAGTTCCTCACCAGACTTGTATTTACAAAGTCACGGTTATAATTTTGCAAAGAGTATTCTAAGAATCAAGCTATGACTAGTCTAAGTAAAAAAACTTATTTTTCTTGAATCTGAATTCTTAAAAGAATGTAAGATTCAGTTCGCCTTTAACCTAGTTGGAAAATCGTCTAAGGTGTAAGTTCAGAGCCTGCTTCCAAAAGCATTCACCTGAAACTGCCCTCAGAGAAAGGAAGAGAGAAGCAACACTGTCTGCACACATTTTTATACACTACAGATAATGATCCTTTCGTTGTCTGTAGTCTGAGTGGATCAAAGATTGATATGATAAACACAGTGAACCTATTTAAAAATTACTGACAAATACCACCTGAGGCTCTGTCACACCATTCTTTTACATATTTTTATATGTATTTAAAAATACATAAATATATAGAAGAATTACAGGATAGTGACTGTAGTCAGTATAAACTGTCATATTCTATACAGTATTTGAGGTAAGTAATATAAAACATAGAGTATACAGAGTATAATCCTACAAATCCTTTCCTATTGGGCCTCGCTAATGCAGACACAGCCATTTACAAGATGCTTTCTCTATATTTTGTTTCCTTGCACAAAAGGAGGCTTGCATCTACCAAGACATCTAGCTATAGAAATTCTTTTTCTCCCTGCAGAATGCCATTGGACTCATAGGTCCAAGTACACATGAAGCTTTCAAGCTCTAATATTAACAAAGCACTGATGCCTTCCAGAACATAACTTCTTCTAAGTAATGAACAGTATTACTGTTGCTGAGATAGGATGAAACATTTTGAATACTTTGCTATCAGACCACAATGGTCTATATAGGATTCATTAGGTAAACTGGGAAAAAATAACAGTCAATAAAGATCTGAATTATTAATATATATATTGCATTTAAGTGGGTCTCCTTGGTTCTTAAGTCTCACATTTTGATTGATTTTAACTGCTGTCAGTATTGAAAAATTTAATTATTAATATTATTGAGAATGTTTTCTTTTAGTGTCTGCTCAGAAGAAGAGACTCTGATCCAACATGAAGAGTGGGATTCATAACGTCTACGGAGCAGATTCTCTATGCCTGTAAGAGAGAAACCAGGCACCTCTCATCTCAAGGAGCAGATATGTAGAACCAGACATAAAGATAAATAAGTAAATAAAATATAAATAAAAGGTAAATAGGAGACTAGGAGTAAAGCTTTCTGTTCAGTGTTCCAGACTGTATCAATGACTATATATTTCCTGTTCTCAGCCAAAAGTAGGCAAACATCTACATTCTTATGTATTCTTATGCATCATGTAGTCCTCAATATTTTAATATTGTTCCTTTGTCTAAGTTGTGCAAAATATTCTCTAAGCTTAAACACATGAAACTGTCAGTGATTTTAAACTGTTAACCTAAAGGTTGACTAACTCAAGTGTCTAAGTTCACCACTTGAAAACTTAAAATAAAATCTAGCATAATCAGCAAGGCTTCTGTACAAGCAGTGGAAGGACAGAACTATGGAAATTCCACCTATACAGATATTTTAACAGAACAGAAACTGGAAATTTCTAAATGTCTAAAAACAGAAAATTCTTCTTGGAATATTGAGGAGTTTAGATTAGCTATATAACTTTTAGTTGACTAAAGTTAGATGAAATGAATGCTATTCTTGGTGATCATTGTAGTTATGAAAGCTATAAAAATAAACAAGTACTGATGGAAAAAAAGAATGGACACGGAAATATAATTTGTTCCATTATTTCATTTTAATCAGGGTTGCGTGCACTTTCATTACGACAAGTAAACTGTTAGAAAAATTTAAAAAGAGGTAATTGAAGAAGTAAATGATAAAAAGGTAGTTACAGGGAAAATAATTGATGTAGTCCATGCCCAGGACATTAGCTCCAAACTAATTATCTAGACAGCCACCCTATATAACTAAAACTCAAACTAGATTTTTTGTTGTTTTTTGCTTTGGTTTATTTTGTTTTCATATTTCATAGTGAAAATCCTTTTAAAATGTAACTCTACTACATACTTAGAATATACTTTCTATTGCATTGTTGGAAAATATTTTAAGTTCAGTAGTTTGCAAAATAATGCAGAATTTGATAGGTAGTTTAAAATGCAAATTACATGCGATAATTAGCTAACAGTAATTATTGTAATAATGTTCCAATTTCATAAGAAAGAATATATTTTTCAAAAGAATATAAATTAGAAACCTATTCTTCTGTTGATATTAGTGCTTATTTCCTATTATGGCATCTGCAATGCTATGCCTGCTCTTTTGGGTTAAAAGTCACATTGTAATTGCCAGTGATGTCACTTTGAAGTGAATTACTTAAGTGTGAGAGCTGTTGAAATGTGAAACTATTACTTTACACTTGGCTTAAAATGTCAGTAATTATTTGAGAATATAGCTAATATATAAAAGCATCTTGAGTATACAGCCTCATAAGAACTGCTGAAATATCTTTCTGTGGAATCAATTGAAAGCCTCCATCTGCTATAGAATTATCACATAACAGAACAGCAACACACTTCTTTTTTCCAAGAAGCCAGTGGTGGAATTCTGTGAAAGAAATTTTAACTCATTTTCTAATAAAAATAATTCTTACATATGTTTGTCCATACACACTCCAGCCAAGCGATAATAAAAGCGTAGAGCACTATTTATAAAGACTATTAGATTGTCTGGAACAGTGTAGACTCTGCTGAACTATTGGATATACATACTTTTGTTATCTGAGAACTAGGTTTCCACATGCACAATTTCATTTTTTTTTCATTTCTTTCAATTTTTCAATTCTCATTTTTTTCATTCAAAACCACTTTTAACTGTCACCTCAAATTTGATGCAAAGAAAGAGAAGCCTTTAAAAACAAATTTGTAAGATTCTTATCATACACTTTAAAAAAATTGAAAGAAGTTGTGTATACGAAGAAAAATAAAATTACTATGCATAAAATTCTGCAAAGAATAAACAGAAATTTACAGAAATACAGGCATTTTTTAACATAAAAACATAATCAATAGTTTACAAATACAGTGTCGGAGACCTGAAAAAGTTTTAAAATAAATTATTAAGTCTGAGGCTCATGTTCAGTTGTCTCAGAGCTATGGATCTGGTGGTAAAATTTCAAAGTCTTAGAAAGCAGTTTTATTGTCTGCAGAAAAGCATACTTTGAATGACAGAGGATTCAAGGTAGTCAGCATTGTCTTTGCAGACAATCAAACCCATCCTTGTTACATTCTCTCTCAAATATTCATTGAGGAATATGTTCAATGTTGTTACTTCTATGCAACAGAGTCACTGCTATGTTTGTTATCAATTCCAAAGAATTTTCAAATAATAACACATAATAATAATATTTAAAAAAAGATGTGCCAAGTTGAAACAAATCTTAGGTCTCACATAAACATCCAATTTTTTTTTGCCTAACCACCTTTCTTTTTCTACGGTACTGAAGAAATATAGTTACAGAAGTCATATCCCCTGCTGATTCAAATTGATGTACTCCTGTTTTCAGGCTTTAGGTGTCTGTTTTTTCTCTATTTATACCAAGATGTTTTGCTTTTTCCAAACAAAACTATATAATGGGCAACACTATTGCCGTGGCCCCAGTCTTGGCCCCTCATTGGATGAGGCAGTACATATTTCTGAAAGCCAGCTGGCATTAGCAAGAAATCTTTCTGGTCAATGCCCTCTAAAAATAAAGTATCAATTTCACCAACAGCAGCCCCATATTACGAAGTCCAGAACTAAACGTAGCTCTCCCACTTGGCTGCTTTCATTGCTACCACTAAGCCATCTGGCCAACAAAATTATTTAGCGCTGTATCAGTTTTATGTCGGTGACTTTCAAAGCACAAATATTTACATTTGAGGTTTGTCCAAATTCTCCTAGATAAATGGTAGAAAAACATGTTTCTTTTTTTTTTCAGTTCAGGACAAACAAAGCAGCAAATCTGGACAGATGTAGAGGAAGGAAATTTTAAGCAGAAATTCCTTCCAAAAAATATTTCAAGATCTCAAAGTGAAAAAGGAATTCTATATTTGCACTATCTTAGGGCAGATCAGAATTCAAAATAAACTGAAATCAAATAATTGATTTCATCCTGATACCTTCATCTTAAGTGACAGAGCTTTCCTGGGTTGTTCCATATGAATACAGATGATTGCAACAAAATAGAAGTAAACCTGTGATGTATAATTAATTATATGCATTTTACCTACAATTGTGAATGGCACCAAGTTTAGAGGTAGTTAGGTAACTGATCTTTTATTTCATGCCATTGAAAAGGCTGAAACGATACCTATTGAAAGCATTATGTAAAAAGCAGAAGAATTACTTTTTAATTTTAAAATAAGCAAATGGTGTTCATGTAATTACATCCCATCACTTTTCAAAAGGAAGAAAGAAGGTTGAAATAAAATAAAAAATACACTGGAAGATCTGTATTTAATTCTTGACTCAGAGCAAATTTATTATGTTGCTTTGGGAATGTCTTTTGAAACTACAGATTCAAAAAAGGGTAATTGCCTTTTAACTTTCTATAGAGGTAGAGCTGAGGTTGTAAATAGACTGAAATTGTAAGTAGACTTGGCAAGTTTATGCTAGGCATTCTTAAGAGGTCAGATGGAAAAAAACTGCATTAAGCTAGTATTTTGAATAATTAAAGTTATTGTTGTGGCCTGCAGAAAGTCTAAATATGCAGAATGCAGAAGATATTGCTGATTTCCATATTTACCATTTGCTATATGTCTTCTTGAGAGTTAGAACAAGAACATATGTAAATATTTGCCTGCAACACTACTATAAATACAAAAATGTCTCACCGGCAAAATCTTTCCAATACTGCATATCATTAAACCAATGATCTTTCTGTTGTTTCCACAGTATAGGCCTCTGCAAATAAATCTATTACAAATAATTAAGGGGGAGGAGCAAATCCCATGACAATACATGAAAAAGTAAATTATGTCCAAGATTCCAGAATATGTATTTGAGTCTCTTATTTCAGTAGAATTTGTAATGGATATATAGGCTTCCAAAGAAAGCTCAACTTCACTGATCTCTTTCCTACGAGTAAAGATATAAGCACGACTTTTGTAGCTGCACAATTAGGTTAATATTTCAAAATTTAATTTTAAAAATGACACTAAGTTGATTCTTTGGCAATATTCATTAATTTTATCACCTAAATTTACTGCTTAAATTTGCCCTAACAAGCATCTAATAATATGGCACAAGTCAACATTTTAAGATGAGAAGTCAAATTCAGGATTAGCTGAAAAACTAAGGAAGGAATTTTTAAAGAGTTTAAATATTTCTCTTTGAGGCTTTCAAAATGAAATACTTTAACCTTTTATTTTAAAAATTTACATGGATTTTAAACTGAATTGAGCAAAATATTTTCATAAAAGGTAAAAACTATCAAAAATTAATTAATTTCATTTTCCCTCACAAACTTTCATTTTGGTAAGGAAAAGGTATCTTCTTTCATATTGATCCCTTTTTTTATTATTTTCTGTATTTTTCTTCTCCCTGCTCTCTCAAGTGGAGAAGTCCTGTAGGCCTATAAGATATCGGAATTATTATGTCTCAGTGTCCTCTGCACAACCCATATGCAATAGATGTCATGCATTGAGATTTTCTAGATAGAAGTGCATTCCCTACTGAATCCTACAGGAGACAATAACTCACACAATTTTATGTAAAATACACACAGATAACTCTTTTAGGGTTACAAATCTTTACATAACCCCTCAGCATATTTATACAATAAATAATTTGTATAAGCCCTTTTTCCACATTCACATCTTTCTCTTTTTTTAATATGAAATCTCACTGTAACCCTAACGTGTTCATCTTTGGGTCAGCTGGTAGAAAAGTGCTAGAGGTTATAAAGGCCATAATCCAGCTGGTGCCTTTCTTTCTATCAACAGATGGACATATCTGTCAGAGAGAATTTAATATTAGTTTGTATCTCAATATCAAGGACAAAAATATAAGAGGGCTGAGTTCCCTCAGCTTTTGTGCATCTTTGCTACTACATGTCCGTGTGGTAAATAATAGAAAAGTCAAAAGTGTAGAAAGGAAAAGCAGAGCAAGAAAAGAGTAAATCAGATGTCTGACTACCGACTACACTGACTATGTCTGACTATATTTCTTGCCAAGTAGTGTTTTGTTAATAACACTACTTATGGTCTCTGTGTGTTTTGGATTGAAGTAAATCTCTTGTGAGATTTATCAGGAAATACTGAGCAATATATATATAAGCATGCAAGCATTGCAAAATAAAAGGCACTTAAAATGAACAAGCTGAGGTGTTTCCTAAGAACAAGGCTCTGCAATAATATGGAACCTTTTGAGAAGCTCAAAGCACTTAAAAATACAAATTATTTTATCCCAAAAGCAATATTTACAGGTAAGATAAAATCATTATAAACACTGCATTATGGAATAAACACAGTTGAGAAAACACAGGTGATTTAACCAAGTATAAGGGTCCCATATTTCTCTCCAGAAAATCCAGGTTCATTAGATCTATTGAATATACAGGCTGCATTTAGCCAATAATTTCAGATGTTAAGTACTTAGTCTAAAGCCACTGCTGATCATAAGGCCAAATTGTTTTCTCCAGGCTCACTTTGGATTTAAAACAAAATAAGATGTCAATTACACCATGGAGGGGATTTTCAAGAAAGGTAAAGCCTTTGCAGTGATTATTATTATGGCATATATTTATAAGGTTACCTAGTATTTTAACATTTTTTTTATAATGAAAATAATACTGTACTCACTTAAAATTATTCTCCTTTGTCCATCTATTTTACTCTGAACACTTACCTAAAAATCAGGTTCAAAGAGATAATCACTCATGATACCATTTGCAAAATGTCAAAGGGGACCAGTACAGTCTAAATAACAAAGCTCAGGTTATGCGGGAACTCTGTTAAAGAACACACCTCAGAATTATCACTTTGTTGATGAAATCATGATTCACATGGCATCTATAAATTTATCTCTGGAAAATAATAACCAAACTGTCATTTCTGATTCCAAAGTTCAGCAAAGTATTACAGGAGAGCAATTTCTAACATAACCCTTAGGATTAGATTCACAATTCATAATGAGAAATCTGCAAAATAAACTGTATTCCCTGAAAACTACAGAGGATAATCCATAACATAATCCAAAACCCAAAGATGAGAAACCACATTCTGCAGCTAAACAAGATAAGAACCCCCTACACTAGCTCTACACTAGCTGATGCCTTAGGGTGGGCTCTTATGACCATTCATTTCAAATGTTTAGATCAGACATAATAAGAAAAAGAAATAAACCTTGGAGTTCTAATTTGAAAGACAGTAATGAAAATTCTTGTCTTAATGAAAATTCAGAAGCTTTTTGCCACTACTGCTTCCTGTCAATTTTAGGCAGAAAGAAATGTAATGAGTTCCTAAGCCAATTAACTAGTTAAGCAGATTTATCTGAGTCCATATAAATATAAGATTTCTCTAATGGGCAAGTTATGAGAGAAGGTGACTTGTAAAATTAAAAGCCAGCCTGAAGCCTCTAGGAATGTTCTCACAGAGCACTGAAGCAAAGGCCCATCTGTTAATGTATTTGTTTATATTTATTTCATTGTTTGGCTTGCTAATGAATCTTTAGTACATTTATCAAATTCAATGTATTTACACAGTATGGCCAATGACATGATAAATGGAGATATTTCAGTAAACAAGTAGCTAATCCTGCATACAACACTTATGCAGGATTACTTAAGAATTTCTTGGTACACATAAATATTTCCAAATCTTTTTATGGAGAGACAAGTAGAGAAGATAAACATGCTGTTCAAAATATTACTGGAAGTTTGAAAACTAAGTAAGTTTCAAAAACTAATGGACTGTATAGTTATTATTTCATCACTTTATGTTGATCTCAGTTTTGGTTTCTCCTAAATTTGTATCACACAATTAAATGCAGATGCTAGACACTACACAAGGAACTAAATTAATATGTGGGTAGCAGATATAACCACTTGAAAGCTTAAAAAAAATAGAGAGAAAAGAACTGTGGTAAGGAAAAACTGGTGTTATGGTCACATATGTTAATAACAGAGATAGTCATGTTTGCTGTCAACCTCATGTAAAATTCTACAATGACATCCCAGCACAACAGAAGGATTTGTGATAAGTAAGCTAAGAAAATGTCCATTATCATTCCAGTGGTTTTCATTGTCCTAGAATATAGACTCATAAATTGCTTAAGCACTTTCAAACATTTTCCCTGCTATCTGAATTTACTTTCCATTTAATCAGCAGTAACAGAATCATGGCTAGATTCCTCTTAAAATTTTTGTCCAAAAATTTTACTGTCCTGTGTTTCAGTATATACTCTCAGATGGAGAGTATAGCTTTTTTTGCAGTAAAAAAGCTCATGCACTTTAAAGATATCAATATATTTTTCAATCCTATCACTTATAACTTATCTATCTTATTACTGATAGATAAGTTATGTCCCATAAATAATATCCATAAATAATACTGTCTATAAATAATACTAGTGAGTTCTGTTTGTTATTTGTAACTAATAACATCAAGTAAGAGCACAAGATGCTATCTAAATCTTCCAGAGCAGCAGGGGTGTTCCAATACATTCTAATTCATATGCCATAAGAGGGCATCACACTGCATTGCTATTCCTACACCACATTATAAATGGGCAAGTTTAGCTCTGACTGTTTGTTTTGATAGATGATGGCATCATTAGTGACAGTAAATATCAAAATATATCTCCTAGAGATCCTAGATTAAGATCACTGGCAGAAATTGGACACAGTGACAAGTTTCAGAATGTGAGTCTGGTGTTACTCATACATGCTTAAATCTGGGGAGACTTCACATGATGATATAAAAGAGGCATGAGTGATTTCAAAAGCCATCCTCTAAACTGCTCTATTTGACTCTCATATCTATCAAGAATTGTCTTCCCAACATGTCCTGCTCTGCGCAAACATACCTATTTAGGACTGAAAGGACAATTACAAAAGTTATTTTTAATGTTGTTCTTAGGAGTTCTGAGGAAATAGGGTAAAAACAAGAGTTTCCACAGGCGTTTTAGGAATTATACAGTCATTTTCTTCCAGAAAGTCAATAATCTAAATTGTACAAGGGGTAAAGTGGATCAGTTTCCATACAAATTACAAGGAAGAACTATTGGCTAAAGGGACTGATTTTCTTCCAAGACTATACTTGATAAGCACATTGTAACCAGTGGATTAGATTCACAAGTGATTAAAAGGGAGACTATTTCCAGGAACTACAAAGACCCTGAACAATCACTGAGGCCTATTAGAATTGAGACCTCCTAGTACAGACCATACTTATTATTAGTAATTAAAAAATTTGTATCTTCCTGTTCATATAAAAATAGCTTTGCATCTCAATATGACTTTCAATTATGTTTAAAACATACACACACAAAAAAGAGGAAAAATACTCTGAGCAATTGAGTTTGAAATTTCTGAAATACATTTGCAGTAGCAAGCTCACATAGTGCTTGCTGTTTCCAGATTGCTCTCCCTTAAAACCATTGTAATTGGAAGTAAACTTTTGGCAGAAATATGCCTTTAGTCTGCAGTAACCAATTCTGCAACATCTGAGACAGATAGAAATAGGAACACTCAAACTTGAAGAGAGGAAGCACAGCAACAGGTGCCTCCTGGGGGTGATGGATCTAGAGTGAGTGAGCGAGTGCTTCCTACGGTACAGCAGGCTTGGTTAGTTGTTAACCTCATAATTTTACTAGTAACAATAGTTACTAACCTTGTTAATTCTTTGCTATTCAGAATGAATGAATTAGTATCTGTGAGGTTTTGCCAATTGAAGACAGGCAGCACTGAGAAATATATGCATTTACTGAAGTATTTAATCTTAGTCCCTCATAAAGATTACTTTCAGCACATGCAGTACTAGATGCATTTAAAAGTGTGCAATGGAAAGCATGTTCAATCACTCTTCTCCAGATTTTTTTTTCTTTGAAAAGAGTAAGAGCAGTGCTAAGTTATTTGTTTCTCCTTGCTGCAATTTTACAGTTATTTCTGTGTTTTTTGATACTCGATTCCACTCCCTACTTCATGCACGTTTTATGGTAACATTGATTTCTTGCACTACTCTGTGCAGAAATTCACATGCACATTCCTTCTCAGCTGCAACAGCACACATGATGGTATAGCAGCATAAAAAAGCAGCCAAAACAAGAGAAGCAGCAAGTAGGCCTACACATGTGGATGCGAAGAAAAGGAGAATAACCTGTCATCCTCAGACCTTGAACCAACCCAGAAGGCCCTTATAGAGCCCACAAAGGACCAAAATATCTTAAATAAAGTTCAGTTATGGAACTTATCCATTTTTTATGGTTGTCATTAAAAGCACATTAAAAGGACAAATCATGAAACTAGTAGAATTAACAGAAATATTTTACAAATTGGTACAAGTGCCTGACATAGAAGTAAGGCCTTCTAGTCTTGTTATATTCATTTCATTGCAGTAATACAAGTTCTCTATAATACGTATATTGACTCAGTCCTAGTTATAGCACAGAATTGCATTCATTTGCATAGCAAATTTTCATTTTGTAAGAATTTTTCCACAGATAACTCTGCCATTTTTTCACAATTATTTAAAACATATTGTTTGAATAAAACATGTTGTGTTTAACACTTCAAATTTCTATTAGCATTAAAATATTTATTTCACTAGTAACAGTGATGAATCTTCTGTTTCACTAAAAAAAGTAAAAATCAACATATTTTTAATTTTGAGAACTACTTTGAAATCAGAAAATACAAAATGAAGAGGACAAAATGTTATGCCACTAAAGGGCTGAAACATCCAAGCTGATTCCATTCCTCCCTAGAATAGAGGTTTGAAATTCAGAGTTATCACTGAACAGAAAAAGTACTCCTTAATTCCTGTGACTGTGATGAGAATTTGCAGTTGTGGCTAAATAAACTGCTAGCTCAAAAAATTTTGCTACAGTGACAGAAATTTGCTCCTATTGACTCCTCTGAAGGGAGGAAGAGAGAAATATCAGTATTATCTTATTCCAGTTATATCAGTTTTAGAAATGAGTGGTTTCATTATAAAAGGGGAAGTGTTCTCAGAATGCACTAACAGCAATTTTTGGCTATGACACTTCAGCTCACAATTATTTTGGCCAAGATTACTATTGTAGCCATACTGCAAATATTGATTATAGACCATAGGCTCTAGTTATCTAGAAAATAATGAGGAACCTGGGTCTTTTTCTGCTTGGCACAGAGAATAAAATATATACGGCGGTAAATAGGATATGTATCTTCTGTAGGATCAATAGGGATAAAGTGACATGTTGAATGTATACTAGTGTAATCATGGCTAGTCAGCTATTGTTATTTATTCCTGTGCTGACTCAATGTTTCTGAATGAAACACTGTGATTCCTCTCACTCCTCTAATGCTTGCAGCATCACCACAGAAAATGAATAGCAATGAACATCAAATAACCTCACACTACCCAATTGTGATATAACACTACACAGAAGGTATTCTGGAATTCTGGAAAGGTGATGGAGTAGCTCATCCTAGAGACCATCTCTAGGTATGTCAAAGAAAAGAAGGTGATCAGGAGTAGTCCGCATGGATTCACCAAGGGAAAGTCATGTTTGATGAACCTGACAGCCTTCTACAATGAGGTGACTGGCTGGATGGACGAAGGGAGCCGTGGATGTTGTCTACCTTGATTTCAGCAAGGCTTTTGACACAGTTTCCCATAACATCCTCATAGGGAAGCTCCAAAGTGTGCACTGAACGAGCAGACAGTGAAGTGGATTGAGGACTGGCTGAATGGCAGAACGCACAGGGTGGTGATAAATGGGGCCGAGTCTGCTTGAAGGCCTGTGGCCAGTGGTGTCCTGCAAGGGTCAGTACTGGGCTCGGTGCTGTTCAACTTGTTCATCAATGACTTGGAGGAGGGCACAGAGCGCACCGCCAGCAAGTTTGCAGATGGCACCAAACTGGGAGGAGTGGCTGACACTCCCGAGGGCTGTGCTGCCATTCAGAGGGCCTGGGCAGGATGGAGAGTTGGCCAGAGAGGAACCTCATGAGGTTCAACAAGGACAAGTGCAGGGTCCTGCACCTGGAGAGGAATAACCCCAGCACCAGTGCAGATTAGGGGTTGACCTGCTGGAAAGTAGCTCTGCAGAGAGGGATTTGGGAGTCCTGATTGACAACAAGTTAACCATGAGGCAGCAACGTGCCCTTGTGGTCAAGAAGGCCAATGGGATCCTGGCCTGCATCAGGAGGAGCGTTGCCAGCAGGTTGAAGGAGGGAATCTTCCCCCTCTACTCAGCTCTGGTGAGGCCACACCTAGAGTATTGTGGGCAGTTCTGGGCTCCCCAGTACAAGAGGAACCCACGTTCCTTCTAGGGAGGGTCCAGTAGAGAGCCACGAAGATGATTAAGGGACTGGAACATCTATTCTATGAGGAAAGACTAAGTGAGCTGGACCTGTTTAGTCTGGAGAAGGCTGAGAGAAGATTTGATCATCTTCCTCAATAACTGAGGGGTGACTGTAGGGAGGATGGGGCCAGGCTCTTCTCCACGGTGGCCAGAAACAGGATGTAGGGTAACGGGTGTGAGTTGAAACACAGGAAGTTTATTCTCCATATGAGGAAGAACTTCTTTAGTGTGAGGGTGACAGAGCCCTGGAACAGGCTGCCCAGAGAGGTTGTGGAGTTTCCTTCTCTGGAGATCTCCCAAATCTGCCTGGATGCCACTCTGTGCCACGTGCTCTAGATGTCCCTGCTGGAGCAGGGGGGTTGGACTAGATGATTTCTAGAGGTCCCTTCAAACCTTAACCATTCTGTGATTTTGTGACTCTGTAATTCTGTGAAAGGTCTCCTAAGTCACTAGCAAGGAAACCTCTCAGTTCAGGGCTAGATGCTTGCAGGACGTGGTATTTGTGAGCAGAAAGAACGAGGCTGTAAACTTAGAATGGCCACAATGGACAACCACCTCATTGACATGACATAGTCTCACTGCACCTAAATACACGGCACAGAGCAGGAGTGTGAGAGCAAAAAGTCCAATCAACAACACCGTAATCATCAGGAAAAAACAAGGTAACAGGCCAGGTCCAAGGTTGATCCATGAAATCCACATCTGAGCTTAAATATAGCCACGGAAACTACGGGCAGAGGGTATCTCAGGTGAGACTAGTTAGGGCAGCTAAGGCCTATTAAAGCCCTCAGACATCTGATACCTAGAACAAACAATAAAAGTACAAATAGGTATAGTTGTGAGTCCCTTTCAGATGCTTGCTGTCTCATTCTAGCACTAACAGCTTACATGGGTAAGGTCTTGCCAGGTTTGTGTTTAACCAACATGGTGTTCAAAAGCATTGTGCTAATACTGATGTTATTAATATATTCAGTAGCTCTCGCTGAACATTCTTGTTTATATATCCCTAGTCTGATAAACTGTAGTGTTCATTTACTGGAGTACAGATAACAATTCTGAAGCAGTATTCACAGAGATGAAAAATAGCATATGTTCAGATGTCTTTATCATGGCTAGTTGGTTCCAATGGAGAGAACACTATCCTTACAGTCAGGCTCAGTGTTCTTAAGATGTTGTTAATGTACAGGGTTCAGGATTTAGTATCACTGATGATTTTGGCATCTTATTCTTATTGCATAAAATGTGGGATCTGCTTTTTCACGTATCAGATGTGAAATAGCAATACCCTGTATGAACTTTGAACAGATGTCCTTTAATTTTCACATCTGCTTTCACATCAGAAGTTACAGCTCACAAGTAAAATATTAGGGAATGCAGCTTTCCAAATATAAAAGTGCTCGCTAATAAGGCTTATTTTTTCAGTAAAAAGATTTTTACATCTTCTACACTATTTTATCTGAAATAGCCCGCAATGAAAGGAGGGATGTACAAGTACAAAGATGTCTTCTGCTATCTTGAAGCTCAAGAAAAGACAGCAAATTGGAAACTGTTTAGCTTTACTCTTACTGGCCTGGGAAGGAAGGGGTAACAGAGAAAGGGTGATTTCATTAGCATCCTCAAACAGTAGCAGCCTGAAGAATCATAGGAATCATGTACAGCTCTAGTAAAGGGTAAATCCCGCTACTTAAAAAAATAATGTCTACTACATTAGTTGAATGCTCCCCTATAATATGCTCCCACAGACATACTTAAGGGAGATCAAGACTTGTGCATGTGTTTTTCTTAACTACTTACGGGATAATTTCAGTTACATTCTCCTTGACACCTTGGCACTTGTATATGCAACTGTGCAGCAAGGGTGTCTGAAAACCTATAGCTTCACCCTGTGATTCATCACGCACCTTAGGTGCTTGCTTATTAATCAACAATCTCACACTCTGCTGTGTGTTATCATTTCAAGGAAGCAACAGAGCCACTAATGTTCAGTATTTCTTGCTTTGTATCTCATGTCTACAGCAGAATTAACCAACACACCTGATATTTAACTATACTAAGCACCAGCCTACCTCTCTCTTCCACCCAGTTCAGCCTTTCCCTGCAGTTCTACTGCCTCAGCAACAGGGCTGAAAAAATTCAAAAGGTATTTCAGCAATATCGTCTATATGCTTATATTCACATTTATTAGTTCTTAATATCAACTGATCAACTTCCTCTGGAAATATTTTCTTTTGTTTAAAGGAAATACTGAAAAAAACAATACTTAGGAAAAAAAGTATTCATCCAAAATGAATTTCTGAATTTGTACATTCAGTCTCTCTTTTCTCTGTAATTGCAAAATGTGAATAATATCAAAATATGATGAAATTATTAATTACTGGCCATTTCTCTCAAGTTCCCATAACGTCATTGAGACTCACTAATTATTTCACAAGAGTATAAGAAACAATTTTCTTTTGATTTCATTTGTCTCTTATCCATTGCAAACCCCCAAAATCAAAGAATGGTGTCAGGAGTACTTTTATTTTAAAAGGCATTTGTTTAAAAGAATTAGAATTTGCAGATAAAATGCTGACTTAAAACAGTTCTTACTGGTAGCTGACTGGGTATCCACTTCCTTTAATGGGAACAAAAATTATAAAAGCTTCACTTGATATATTTGTCATCAGCTTGCCTGATTTGTAGATGTAGATGGTTGCTCAAGCTGTACATGTAGTCTCTTTTTACAGATGTATATCCTCTTTATTAGATAGCATTTCATACTAAAATGAATTTTTGATCACACAACCATTTTGAAATCAAGTTATTCAATTTTTTTGTTTGCTTGTTTTGCCCATTTTTTCACACTCTAGTGTCAGTTACTCAGTGAATGCATATAATTTGATACTGTATTTTAAAATAACCTTAACTTCTAACAGTTCACAGTAAAATAGTCAATAGAAGCAGTGCAAAACAGTAATGAGGAAAAAAAAAAAAAAGTAGTTATGATGAGGAACTTCAATGATATTTCAGATCATCAGTATTATACCTCTTAGGAATTTATCTCTATCTTGATAGCTCATAAAATAACAGTAGTTACAACTTGACAACAATATACATATCTGCATGTTTTAAGTAGTTTCAGCAGTATCAGGAGACAAACTATATGAAAATTTTAGTAAACTAAAATCACGTTACTGCTTTCTGATGCTGATTATCTGATACATGTCTCTAGTATTAACAGTGCTGGCAGAAAACATATTCTACTGACGGCAACAGCTAACAGCTAACTGAGAATGAAAGACTGAATTTCTTGCTTCTGACCTACTAAGACTGAGTAACAAATTATCTTCCCATTGCTTTATATGGAAGAAGACGAGGATTAGGCAATAAAGGACTCCTATCTCTGCAGCTAATTTTGATGTGTAAGCAAGTTCACCAATATCATCTAAATATCATGGAGCTAAGGCTCATCTTAGCTAGAGGATTAAGAGCAATTAGAAGTGTATTATTATATAAATCCATTTGGTATTTTAGCTTCAAATCACAAATGAACAACCATCCTAGAAGGGTTTATTCCATAGGTAATTAAGGTTATTACAGAACGAAGGTTTTTATTCTTCAGGAGGAATGTGCTTGCTGTGAAAAACATAAGTACTCTGCAGGTGAAAGTGGAAAAGTTTTAGTCAATTTTCTCTTTACATTCTCAGGCAAGTGAAACAAGCATAAGAGATATTTTTTAACGAATCAGCAAAAAAACAACAACAAAAATGGCTTACATAGAAAAAGAAATCCATTTGAAGGACTAAGATGTTTCAAAATCCTTTAGAAAGTATCAATACAATATATTTTGATTTGTGTTGTATTTACATTAAGCTAGGCTGGTATTTACATTAAGCTGGCCTGACTCAATCAAAAGCTTCCATTATCTTCGATAGCGCTGCATAAGCACAGAGAGCAATCCAAATGCGTTCTAGCTAATCAGCAGTTACAGAGAGAGAAAAAAAAGAGCTGAATGAATGGTCACTTGCCATTATTGAGTGTTTGATCATAAACTAAATGAGGTGTAGGTTACATTTATTACATAAAAGATCCGTTTCAATGTCAGCAGATTTAAAAATATATATATTACTTAAAGCAACCCTGAAATAAAAGTGTATAAAAATAGACAATGTCAAAATCTATACAAAGCTCTTACTTAAAGTTATAACACTTTTCACTTTGAAAATATTAATTTAGGTAATATTGAAAATATTAATTTAGGTAATACTTCCTGGGTGATTTTTATTTATAGTTGTTTTAGATTGATTAATATTTCCTCAGAGATAAGACATACAGATAATTGTGTCATTTTGAATATGTGTAGTTTAAGGTGCTAAAACTAATACATATTTCTCCATAGACATGTAAGTAACGACATGGCACATATCAATACAGGTATAGAGAGGTATTGGCAATTAGGTCTTCCTTTTCTGTGTTGTGAGATAACATTTTCCCACTCCACACTGGAATGAAAAACTATTTTTTTACTTTTTTTTGCATAACAATAACGAGAAAATGAAACAAAATGGAAGCACATTAATCAAAACCTTTTGCTTAGATAATCAAAGTGCCTAATAGTGATGAATGCTGGACTTGCACAAATTAACAAATTCCATAATGAAATGTCATTTTGAAATGAAACATTTCATTTCATTTTGAAAAAAAGTAAAACAGGATATTTCATAATTCTCAAATGTAAGTTTAAAAAAAAAGATTTCTTGAAGCAGACTCTGGAGAACTATTTTGGCTTAAATGAATCAGGTTTTTTTCCATCAAAAATACAATAAAAGCTCTTCCAAATAATATACAGAAAGCACCTAAATTACTTTGCCATAAAGATTTCTTTGTTCTTTGGACTTTTTCCTACAGACTTGTTTTGTTCACTCTCTGTCATTTGCTCTAGTGTACTAACAACTTACTCTTACTTCAGAACATTTTACTTAAATATCTGGGTTTGTCCACAAACAAACCATATGGATCTCAAAACATCATGAGAATTTTAAGTGCTAAGAATATTTGAAGGGGATGAAATCTTGGGTTTGATGGAACAGTAATTTTATTTTCAGGGACCACAGTAGAATCTGCATTATCTGCAGTGGTTACTAATTGTTTAGTAAAATCTTAACACTACTGTTTGTTTTAGTGTTAAACAATAATAATCTGAGGAAGCAATGGACATAGAAGATATCAAAATACACATTTTGTTTCTTTAGAGAAACTGAGGCCAAGTGATAGTAATCATTTCCCTCCAAAATATCAAAAAGCAATTCAGTTTTTTTAACTTGAAACATCCTAGCTCTAGAAAATCCTTTCTCTTATACTTATTTGAAAATACTTAAAGAAACTAAAACATGAGGAATATGAATGTGATTTAGAAAAATGTGGCATACACTTTCAGCCTAGCTTATTTATACATTTTTGTGGTCATGATGTAATAGTGTTATTCAACCTTCGTTTAATGAACAGTAGCTAAAGAACTAGCCATTTTTTCCCGACTGCAAGCAAATTGTTTGCTACTTTTTAAACATTCTCTCTAATGGCATTTATCTAGCTGATCACCTTCTGTTCTTCTGGTAGGATAATATTTCTATATTTGTGTCCTACATCTGTAGTACTCACAGAAAGTTTACTGTATTTCAAGCACACTCAGCAATGTGTCAGAATTGAAGTTGATGAGATAAAACAGTGACACTGGAGAACATATTCCCCTCTAGCATAGTTCTGAAGCTGACTAATCCTTTGGAATCTCTCCCCATATCTGGAATAATTACATTCTCATACATTTTAAGTAAATTAATTCCATCTAAACATTTACCTTCATCTTCCACTATTGACGCACTGTTGAAAAACTTTGCATGCAGCTTTCCTGAAAAATTTAATAAACTAGTATTTTGTGAAAAGCATGATTTATTAGAACACCTCCTGAAAGAAATAAAACAGCTAGGAACGACAAACTAAAAAAGCAAATTCCTTGTTTTATTCAGAGATAAATATAGTACTAACCATCATTGCAATGAATAAACCAGCATTCAAAATGGGATAAATATTAATAAAACACTTGATTTGTATTTATTGTTGTTTTCTAATTTGTTTTCTAATCAGAAAATTTACAGTTCTATGCTTCAGTTCAGGCTTACTGCTTTAAAGCACTTTTGTATGAAGTGATTTACAGTTATTGCCTTGAAAACCAAAATTCTGACTAAGTGTTGTAATACTTACAAAACACTGTTGTAATATGTTCAAGGATAAATAATTTATTTATATCCTTTTTTTTTTACCATAGAATTTACATCACCTATAATTTCTACAGCCCTGCCTCCCATTACAATGAGTCGCAAATGACTAGTGTGTTTATAATCCACATCAAAAAGAGCTAAAATTATCACATAGGCTTTATACAGCAAATCAGTCCTACCTGCCTTTCACCGGGGCTACCAGAAATCATGCTAGCCATATTTTAGCTGAAGTCTGTAACAAGCAGATTCAGGATGCTTACCCTCAAGCATTAGCTACTTCTTCACAATGTATAAAATCAATAGAAAGCATTGAACACCTTCAGCCGAAGCACTATCCTGGATGCTTTATGAGTGGATCCCAAACTGCACAGGGGTGTGAAGCCCTAGGCATGCCTAAGAACATGTTTTGTTGTGCTTCAGAGCTAGGCAGAGAGATGCATAAATCCTCTTTGTCTCTCTGGACAAATTGGAAAAGTTAGCCATGCAAGACCTTGCCTTAAAATGGCATGGTATGGTTTGAGCCATAAACATATCTATATAAACTACTGAGGGTGAAGAGATCATAATACAGAACTTACCCTTAATTTCATTTCAAAGGACTGAACTTTCTATAGTAAAAATAAAATAAAATAAAGTCACCTCAAATGAAGGGTAAAGTTTCTACAGCTATTCTGACCTCAAATAAACTTTTTGCTGCTGACCTTAGTGGTTCTTAACATACAGCTGCTTAAAAAGAAGTTACTATTAATATCCTATGAGGACAGATACCATTCTGTGAGGTTCAAAGGACTTGTTCACTTATCACCTACCATATTAAGTTTTAATTTTATTTTTATGTTCTATGTAACCAGTGATAAGTTTGTTGCTGCTAACGCATTTAAAAATCAATTCAGAAATGCTTTTAAAAGGGTGTGGAAAGACGGGGGTGGGTTATAAATGGAACTGCGGACAGACCTTATCTTTAGTGCCTTGAATATCTCTCGGTCATGTTTTAACATACCTCTGATTCCCATTTCAACTCCTTCAACCTATCATTTGTTTTCTGAGCCTTTTTAAAGTCTTTATTTATTTTTAATGCAGTTTTTAGGCTTTCTTAAGTTAGATGACAAAGACCTGTATGTTTGCATCTGTGTGTAGCAAGGAAGGGTTTACCACTTTAAAGTGTACACTTCTGAATCTTTTCTGTGGAAAAAATAGCAGAAAGAGTGAAAAGTATGAACATATTTGCCAAGTTAATGAACTTTCAAAATAGAAACTTGGAAAATCATTTCTGTTCTTATCCTCCTGAAACCCTTTCTTCACTTAAAACATTGAAAGTTTCACAAATTTATGATTGGTTCATAACTTATCTCTGCTTTTTTGCTACTTGCAGGAAACTACAAAAATGAAGGACTTCTATGATTGTTACTCTACAGTTTTAACTTAATTCATATTTGACAGAGAAATCATGGTCATAAAAAAAAGTACCTCAGACAAGTTAGTTTCTGTCATTATATGAAAAACTTGTGATTCCACAGCGTTGGCTGGGATGCAATTTTTCTTGGTACTACCTATTGCCATACAGATGAATTATGAGAAGAATCATGCAGATTCTGCCACTTAAAAACTTTCCACAGAAACAAACTAAACGCCAAAAGCACAAAGAACATGTTCAGACATCATCAGATCATCACTGGAACCCTTCATCCCACCAGCATATCCTGCTTTCCAGTACCAAAGGCGCTGTGCTTCCTAGGTCTGAACACTGAAGACGAGAAGAACAGAGCACTCTTGTTCTTCTTTGTACATTTGTACAAACAAGCCTGATATATCAACGCTGAAAAAAAGACAAGCAGCATGACCTGTCAGGGCTATGCCTTAATGAAGGACAGGCACCTCCGGAATGTCTCCCTAAATGATATGGCTCTGTTGCCCTCTTGAATTCTAAGACAACTGACATTTCTGTCTCATCCAAAGTTTTAGATTTAGATGGTGGAAAGCCTCCATATGATATACCAAGATGGCATACACATAAATTCAGATTTTCTTTTTACTTAATGCAGGCATTTAATTTGCAGAACTGAGAGAAATACCATTACCAACCCATAAATGCATGTTAAGATTTCATATATAAAGAGTTTACACAAATTAGATATTATGTGTATTTAAATAAATGGTTATATCAGCAATATGGAATCTAATAGGTCAGTAGGTAGCTTGCAGACATGACGAAAAAATATTCTACTGATTATGTGTTTTCTATACGACACAGTACTAAAATCCTTAATATACTTGAATTATCTAACATTAATTTATAAAGTTCACATTTCTAAAATGTAGACCAAAAATAAAAAATAAAATCTTGTCGTAGTGTATATAAATGACAGATTTTGAAAACTGAACTACTAGCAAAAATATGAAAAAAAAAACTAATTAAATATAGGTTTGTTCTGAATATGAGGAATATAGTATCGATATTTTTAAGCTATTTTCCAACATGGTTGTATCAGCCTTTGATCGTATTAATTACAGGCTGGAAAGATAAATTCTGGGAAGTGGACTACATAAGTAAATAACTGAATTATAGCAGCCATTCATATTAACAATTAAATGGGTGATTATACCAACAACTACAGAAGTCCAACTGACATAAATTACACTCTCTTTTCAGGTGATCCATAAATGCTATTGGTAACAATGCAGTTGCTTTCCTGGCTGATGTAACAATTGTGAATATACTAAAGGGTTGACAAAGCTTATTATCTGTGCTTCCTCATAGGCCTACTGATATGTTAGATATATAAATCTGTTTATGTAGTCAACTAATTGTACTGTTTTCATTTTCAGTGGAAGTGCATCCTAAAAAACTGATGTAATAGAGTGAAAAATCAAGGCTGGCACGGATTGCAAATGTTTTCCTCACATTGATGCTTAAATAGAATATTAGCAAGAGATTAGGTGTTTGTTTTTTGGTTTGATTTTTTTTTTCCATTTAGTTTTTGCCTGTACCCTAGAGATGACATTTTTTTTTCCTGATTCCAATGGTAGTTAAGAAGCATTAGTAATACCTGAGTAGAGAAGATTCTGTATTTTTTCTAATGCCTACTGAAGAAATTTCTAAAGCTTTTCATTCCCTAAAGCTATACAAAGTCTACTAAACTGAATGAGAAACCCAAAAACTTCTAGGTGCTAACTCATGAGGATTATTTTATTATCCTACAGAAAAAAAAAAAAAAAACGGAGAAGCTTGCAGGACATGCAAAAATACATTATTTTTTTCTTCAATAGAAACCTAAAAGCAAACTCTATAACTTCCACATGGTTAAGACATGAAAATATTTTGTTGTTTTTCCTTTTCCTGTTGTCCTGTTTTAAGTTGCTGAGTAATATCATTAAAACTTATCTTATAGTGGCACCCAAAAAAGCACAAAAAAAGTATTTATTTCTGACTCCTAAGGCAAAATATCCATAAAACAGTTCACACCAGGTAAGTGGCTCAGATTTCTTCTTGTAGCAAACTTTGAAACATATTTTTTCTATTTGCTGAATTAACTTCCTATGAAACATGAAATATGTTAAATTGTCTTTTTGTCAGAAATCCACAGGAAAAGAGGCAGAGGTCCATTATTTCTGATCCAGAAATTGTTAAGATCCAGAAATTGTTTCAGTGGGATAGACAGGAGAGGATTGTTAGTGATCAAGCTTTCATTGGGGCTAGACAACTAAAATATGGGAGTTGCAGTAACAATACCACTTTTTAAATGAACAACTCACTCTTAATCCTAAAAATCTTGTGAATACAGTATGAGCAAATTGAGCAGCTGGTCATGCCTTATGATGGTCAGATGCCTCCTATTCCCAGTATTAAGTTCATAAGAAACTATGCAAAGATGACTGAAGAATTTAACACACTAATATGATTTAGTCCATTATTCAGAACAGGATTTAAACCTTTCAGATGACTTGGCATTACACAGCACAAACAGTACATATTTGTGTAAAATATACCAAAAAATAAGCAATTCCTGAAGGAAAAGGATTTGTATGCCATTTGTTTTCCCTTGTGTTTACATGCCCACATGGGTAAAAGAAGAGGAACTATATCTCTTTAGTCAAGGAAGGCATATAAGACCTCATACGAATACAATATCATACTCCATAAGACCATATCTTCATATTCTATTGGGGGTATTAATTTGGCTTAGTTGGTTTGATTTGTCTTCTACATTGGAAAATCATTCTTATCTTTTTAAAAAATAGAAACTTGGGCCTTTATGGCATTTGCAAAAGAAATCCAAAAAGTAGAGTTGTAGAAGATTAACAGATTTGCAGCCATACTGAAATATATTGTTTTGACTATAATTGACATTATTGACTGTCTTCAAAAAACTAAACTTTAAGCCTACAAGAACAATGCATTTTTATCTCAAGCATATTCTCTGGAGAACTGTTTTTGCTTTTTCATTTTATTTGAATACAGTAATTTGAGAAGATATATTGGTATTCAGATGAAAATATATATTTTTATTAAGTCTTCCTAAACAGTATTCAAAAAACTAAACAGCCAAAATGAAGACGAATAAAAGAAAAGGAAGAATAAAAAGTACAACTAATGAAGTGTGAGAAAAAAAAGAATCAAAATAAATTACTCTGAATATTAATATCATCATTATTATAATTTCATTTCCAGTGTACAGATATCATTGTAATAGGAACCCCAAAAGAATCACAGAAGGGAAGTTTCCAAAAAGAGTCCGTATCAACACATTAGATGTTATCTCAACCAAAACTGCCTTTGCTTTCATCTTCAAGAGCACATTAGCACACTGTGTTGAGTAAATAGCGACTGTGGATCATAAATCTCTGAAGCTTGTGGAACATATTTATCAAGTCAATCGGGTTACATTTTGGCTTCATACATACAGGAAACAGAAGCCAGCTATCAACAGCATCACAAATCTAGTACATTCCCATGATAAATGGGATGCCAAATTTTGCACACAGACATAAATGCAAGAAATTGTATTCTACGGACTTCCACAAACATAGCTGAGCACAAACATGGTTGATTTTACTGTGCAGCTAATAAGGTAACTGGAGGACAAAAGGCAGCAAAAAAAAAATCTCTAAGAATCTGATTTTCATATAAGGATGATTTTTTTTTCATTTATCCACGTGAAAAATATCCACTTGAAAACCACTGACTGGCCTCAGTCAATGGTGAAAAAAAAATCACAATGGAAAATCTGGACATACATTTTTTATTTCAATTCATCATTATCAAGACACATTTGAATCCGTTGTGCTAAATTCTAGTCTATCTACCTGAGCTATCTTGGGACTATACCCTAAGTCATTTAAGGAGAGAAGCTGCTGACAGTGGTATAATTATTTGCCAGGTGTTCCTGCTGTAAAGAATAGAGGCAAAGTTGCAATCACCTATCTCTGCAATTGATAACGACTTGCAAACTGATTAAGAGAAGCTTTGGATCTTAATGTTCATAGGCTATAGCATTTTCTTAATTGTTTTCCTTAGACTGAATGTTATATTCTTAGTAAATGCCAATTGAATCAAAAGGTGTTCTTTCAGTATTTCTGCAGGCCATGAACAGACTGATTTCTTTTTCTTAAAAGAGAAACAAGATAGATTATCTGTCAAACTTTGAATCAAATAAACCAAAAGAATAATCATAGTGTCTCCTGAACTCATTTTTCGCATTAATACAATGTGATTTTGAGTCTCATTTTCTTTAACTTTATGAAATCGGATAGTTGCACTCCATGTCTACAGGAGGCAAACCTCACACGTTATTTCAAAATCAGACATAGAAAGCATATGATGATATCATTAAAAAATCATTTCACTGTAAACCTGTGCATCAGAATCATATTTTTTTTTCATAAAAAGCAAAGAATATAGTAATTGTTGCTGGCTGCTCTCTAAATACCATATAGAATAGGAAAGGAGAAAAGCTTAAAAAATGATGTTTGCCCAAAAGAACAAAGTACTTACAACCTGACAATGAAGAAAATTTCAGTATCAGAAAGGAGGTTTATAAAGCTTCAAAGAAATTAGAACCGTCAGGGAAAACGGTAGTTTTAAGATGGTATTTGATGACTTTGGTAAATGAGATTATAGCTTGGGCTTCAAAAAAGGAGATTGTATTTGATGACACAATAAATCTCTACCCAGTACTATTTCTTATGTATGTGAACTGAATTGCCTTTTACAACTAGAAATTGTCATAACAAATCCCCCTACTCTTAAGTAAGCAGAAAACTCTGTTTGAAAGCTTTAGTTTTCTTTTATACTTTGCACCCTCTACAGACATCCTCAAGGACATTCTTCTGTGTCAGGAAGGAAGCTAAAAGATAGCATTACTCCAGAGATCCTTGTCATTCCAGATCAGGGACTGGAGTGAAATGGTACCAGCATTTTTCTAGTATCATCAGTTTCTGCAGAGCTTATTATTAATTTTTAATTAGGTTTTGAGAACTGAGGTATTTCTTATGCTGAATTTCTTACGGTATGAGTTTTTATGCAGACAGACTGAAACTATCACTATAAAATGATGAGAATTATGCTTCTGCTTTTATGTTGGGTGAACTCTAACGCTTGATAATTTAATGATCAGTTTTTCATACTGTAAAACCTGAGTTTCCTTAACACTCTTGCTTGCCTAGTGGCAAGCCTACATTTGTAAATCTGACTGAGCTAATTAGTACAATCCATCCACGCATGTGCTCAAACGTCTGATAACAGTGTGGTAATGGCCTGCACAAAAGTAGCCTCACAAAATGCGCATAGATCTCTGGCACCCAACAATAAAAATCTGAACTAGCGAACTAAAATAATTTTACTGCTGATTGTTTCACTGCTTATGTTATCTCCAGAGTGTGGGATAAAAACAGAGTTTTAATACAGAACAATAAAAAATTAACTGTTAGGCCTTAACCCAGGCAACACAGAGTACATACATATTTCACTACTTTTCACTGACAATGGTAGAAAAACCTTCCCAAATGAACTTTTTTTTTCCCTAAGATTCACTGTAGCAGAGGGACACAGAGGCTAAAAGTATAAGATTTCTTTGTTAAACCACACAGAAGACAGATTGCAATTCATCATCAGTCTGAGATTGGTACTACAATAAGTTCAATAAACAAAAGCCTTTACCAAAGCCAAAATAAAAATCAAAAAGTCAGAGGAAATAATTAATTTAATGGTCTGATATTGAGACGCAGGGCCAAATTCTTTCTCAATTAAACCAGTGAGTTATAAGTCAGGAGAGAACTTGGTTTGGAAGAGCCTATCAATGAGATCTGAAGACCTAATTATTTTGAAAATTACAGACTTTTTGGAGACGAAGCAAGAAGTTAACAATCTTCTTCATGAATAATCATATCTTCTAAATTTGAAAAGAAGGTATAAGGCAGTATGAGAAAACACCACCAAAAGAGTATTTCTGTGGCCTTTATTTTAAAAAGTCTGAAATAAAAAAGATATCAAACTAAATATACAGACCCACAAATTATATTTTATAGGACGCACAGGAAGATTCTTCTGCTACAGCAGATTAGTAAAGCTTCAATGATTCCAAATAAGTAAAAAAGGAAAAGAAAGAAAAGAAAGAAAATGAAAGAGAAAGAAAGAGAGAAAGAGTGAAAGAGAGAGCGAAAGAGAGAGTGAAAGAGAGAAAGAAAGAGAGAAAGAGAAAAAGAAAAAAAAGAAAATCTCACCCGTATGCTTTCTTTCCAGGGAACTTGTGCATGTGTTGTAGTAAGTACCAAACCTAGGCCTAGGTGGGATATGAAGAACATTGCACAATAAATCATAGCATAATTTACGAAGCAGGGACCTTTAGAGATCATCTGGTTAACTTCCTGCTCCAAACTTACAAGAGGCTGCTCAAAAACTTGCCTGGACAAGTTACCAAGAAAGGAGATTCCACAACCTGGGCAACCTGTTACACTGTTTGATCAGCCTTGCGGTGGAATTTTTCTTGCCAGTATGTAATTGGAATTTCCCTTGTTGCAGCTTGTGTCCATAATGCCTCAGCTTTTCACTGCGCACTTTTAAGAAAGGCCTAGCTTAGCCACCCATTACATCTTTGCATCCAAGATCCCCTTTTCACATGAACAAACCCTGTTCTCTCCATCTTTTCTTCTGCAGCATGTGGCATATGAGTAGGGAATCGTTTTGGTGACATTCCTCAATCAAGTATGTTATATAAGACAACTGACAAAAGCACAAATTTTCTCACAAGGTATCAGTTGGGCTGGTCCTTTGCTTCACCAGCAATAGAATGATTTCACTGATTTCCATCCTTTGATTTTGCCTCCTACTACAAGAATCTCAGACTAATCATACTAGCAAGCCACAACAATAAAGAATTTCATGATTCAAAATACAGCTCCACCTTCCTTAAAAACATATACTTTTTTTTAACGTTTAATGTGAAAATATTTAGAATGACTGTTTCTTGATAATCTGCAGTCCATTACTACGTACCAATGACTTTTTGTACAAAGAACAAAATGCCTCTTTCCATTATTTTAAAACACGAAACAGCAGGATCATTGCCACTTCACCCTTTTCTAAACATGGAATAAATGTTATATTTCTTAATTTAGTATATGGGAGGCAGAAATACAAATATTAAAAATATTAAAGAGTGAAAGCTTTTTAGTCAAACCTTTTGAGGCTATCCCAAATAACTGGCTTTTATGTGTGGACTAATAGTTTTTAGTGATGCCGCTTTCAGTTTTTCTAATATTACCATTCTTGTACTCCTGTTCTATAATTGTTTTTATAATTCATTTTGTTGACTATGGAAAGAAAAAGATAAAATCCAAACATACGTGTGCATTCACAGTGATCTTGAGTATCTTTAAAATCAAACATAAAATATATATAAAAGGAACAAAATATATATACTGATCTGTGGTGTCCATTACCACTCCACAATTATTTTTTCTCAGATTTTTAGTGACAGAATGACAGATCTTAACGTGTATGAGG
This sequence comes from Tinamus guttatus, assembly GCF_059628265.1. Taxonomy (NCBI): domain Eukaryota; kingdom Metazoa; phylum Chordata; class Aves; order Tinamiformes; family Tinamidae; genus Tinamus; species Tinamus guttatus. The sequence goes on from NW_028288586.1 coordinate 365,705, forward strand.
CTAACACACATTCTTGTGAACATGATAAACTTACTATACTTACTATACTAATTACAAATTAGCAAATATTAGTAAACTGTGGAGTATCATTTAGGACAATTTTATGATAAATGCAGATTGTATTATGATGGAGAAAAAACAACAGGAAAGCATGAACCTAATCAATGGACAGAATTACATTCCAGAAGAAAATGCAAACAACTATAAAAATTTATTATTGTAATCAATTAATTATTAATTTGTACTTAAGAGTATAACGCATGGAAACAATATTAAATAATGCTTAGCAAAACTGAATGATTCATTAAATGCAATCAAAAGCAGCTGGTAGTAATCAAAGCATAGGTGCAGGAAAGTCATTATGAAAAATGAGGCCATTTTTCTCAATATATAACAAACCAGTGTCCCGAGTCAGTGTTGTAAAAGACAGGGTTTGGTTTTGTTTTTATAACATGCTGATCTGAGTTGTGGTCATTTACATTCACTATTTACATTGCTATTGTTGAAACCCTTAGATTTGATTCCTCTCTTTATAATAGTCTGTAGGGCTGATGGCAAAGCGTTCTTTGCAAGGGACCTTCTCTGGAATGTTTTTCCTTGCCAAGGTCTAAAATAGCCACAAACTGTTGACATTCTGGGTACGCTACAAAGTCCATCTGTGTGAGCTGACTGAGGCAGTAATGGGTGAGATATCTCGTAGGAAGGTGTGATGGAGGTGCTTGGGTCTTATGACTAGAAATTAAATGGGGTGTTACAGAGTGGGAGGACAGAAGAGTGCTGCTTTTTTAGGAAGTTTTATTTATTGCAACCTCTACATTATGTTTTAATATACATGCCAAGGTTGCTCAAAGTCTCAGTGAGATGTCCTTTGGAGAGGTTTATTTTGGATGAAAAATCTAAATGAATGATAATTCTATTCCTAGTGTTAATGATTCATTTCACTTTTCCAAACCTCTAAGATATATTTCTTAAATTGAAATCTGAGCAGAAGGTTGTTTGTTTTCAGAATCCTTCTACAATGAAATTAATAGGGACCTCTAAAAACACAAGGTATTACACAGAATGAATAAAAATGCAAGAATCATCCCAAATGATTTTTACAGGAAGAGCATGATGTTTTACAGCAAGGCTTTTTTGATTGAAATGCCCATATAAAGAAAAATGTAATATACTGATAGCACTGGTTGCTTGTCAAGGAAAAAACAGCCAAATATTTAAAACTGCAAATAAATAGAGAAATAAACAAATATTATAGCAAATATTATACATTATAGCACATTATAGCAAAAACCTGTCATGATATTTTGATAAAACATCCCTCTCATGGCAATGCAAACAATTTTAAAAACCTTTAAATAGTTGTTGACAACAATTTCAACATTCCATTTTTCCTGTATTTTTTACAAAAAAAAAAAGCAGAGGCAGATGCCATTTTAATCACTGATCTTCATTTTAAGAATATATGCATTTAATACAATCTAAGCTTTGATTATGACAGCAATCAAGTCCTATGGCTCAGCTCAGCACAGCTCATCTGATAAATAAGGGTTACAGATTACCAGCATTTCAGAAACATTGGTTGCTTATTGAATCTTTGTGAAAAAATAATCTTGTAAGAGTTTATTAGGTCCTCTTTTCATGATTATATAAAAGACTTCATGCAAAATCTTTATCACCGAAAGAATTCCCTGAAATTTGATTTTTAGCACTGATTCTTAGTAGACATAAAAGATTACTCACAGTTAAATTATGTGCATCCACTTCCACATGTATTAAGTGATTTTGCTTTGTTTTCTGTATTTCTGCTTGAGACAATAGGGTCAAGAAAGCGCCATTCCTACAGCCTTTATTTTTTTCTCACCACCCAGTAAACCCACCAACTAAGATAATTGTGCAAGATCCTCTGCACTAATTCTTTGTTTAGAAGTCTTGATACCTCTTAGGAGTCTTTCTAAAATAGAATTTAGCACCGTAAAATACTAAATGAAAAAAATTGACCACATCTAATTTTTTTTTAGAGAAATGGGAAAAAAGTTAAAGGAACAACTCACTAGCCAAAATCATGGCTTTTTGGCGTGGGCCTGTTTTAAGGACAATATCAATTTTTCAGTATACAAAGTTCAGAAAGAGATAAATTTTGTCTGTCACATATACTGTGATTTGCTGTAAACATATCTAAAAGCTAGACATCCAGACTACTCTCGGATGAAGCTACTTAGATGTATAGAAGCTGAGAACAAATTGCTGTATTTTTAGAAGAATATGCAAACTGTAGTCAATTTTAAAAGTTTTTTTTTAGCTTTTTTTTCTTCCATATTTTGATCAGTTTCTCTGTTCTAAAACCATTTTTTAATGAGACATTAAAGCAAATTTGGTTATGTCAACTTTTAAGTGCCCTTAATTTCTGCAACTTAATTGATAACATTCAGTGAAGATTTGTTAAAAAAAATAAGAGTTCTTGAACCCTGGAACCGGGTTCAAGTTTAAAGGAAATTATTTTGTGAGAGAAATTGAACAGAAATTTTAAAATAAATGTGAAAATAATCTACATTTCATTTTCACTTATCCTGGCTATTCATTGGAAATAGTAATTAGCAATTTCAGATGAATACAGATCCTTATATAGATCAGCATATAACATTTTGGTGTATCAAGTTTCATGTCACAGTCACATAAACAAAAATGTGTATTTGGAATTAAATTTTAATGTTGCAGAACCTTTAGAAATAATCACTACTTAATCCTTGCTTTTCTAAGCCTATTTAAATATTTTGGCTTTTTAAAATACCCTTTCAAGCACATATTCTTTTAAGGCTTTAAAAAATGAAGTACTTTAAGGAAAAAAAAAATCACCCAGTTATTCCTTCATCCTGTGTGAATATATTGATGATCAGGCTTCAAAAGCATTTACTTGGGGATGAACAAGCTCACTTTAATTACTCTCCCCTTCTCCACATGCCTGTCTCTTCTTGCTACCGTCTAATGTCAAACTGGACAGGCCAGTTAATGACTCTGGTGCCCTTATAGGAAACCTAAGAGCATTGCTCTAGCTGCAGGTAACCACCAGCAACAACAACAACATTTCAATTATGTCTAAACCCACCTAATCAAGATGAATGTAATGTCCCCTGGGATATTTTTTCCTTTTATATCTTTTATTTTTGCTCATCCTTTACCGAACAACTGTTTGTTCTACTTGAAGAATGCTGTAAAATCTTGCTGAAGATTTCCAAGGCATTTGAAAACAACAGAAGGTTTTCCCCTCCAACTGCCTGTCCCCGCGCTATGGACTGCATTGAAAGCTAGTTCCTATAAAGATTCTACATATATAGGTCAAAGAGCCAAGAATGTCCTCGTGTGCTTAGGCAGATGAACCCAGTGTGCCAAAGTATGTCAACTGCAATCAGCTCCAAAAAAGCACTGAACTCAAGCACTGAATTAAAACACCAACACCAGCTTATCCAAAGACAGGAATATAAAAATGGATGTATCAGGCTGAAATTACTATCGAGGTGCAAATAAATTGATAAAACAAACCCCAAACAACATGCAAGTGCCACCACAAAATATTTTACCCCCTGCAGAAGCCACATTCTTGCCACCTGCAGAAGCCACATAACAGTTCTCCCAAGACATGGATAATATGAATCTTTCAAATCTTAAGATTTTACTTAATTTATACTCAGGTTCTAGTTCAGACTGTATCAAAATCAATCATCTCTGTTGTCCACAAGAAGGGCGAGACATCGCTGTAAGTGAGTCCACACTTCCAGTAGCTTTTCACACGGTTCAGCTCTCACACAAACGGCACAGCAAGTGTTACACACAGACAACAGCAGCGCATGCCAGCTGAAGTAATGCTTGGGTCACCCAAAGCTGTTTGGCGTCATGTTTAAGATCAGTCTTCTAATATCACTCTTTTGGGACTGCTGATTTTCTCATATCCTTACACAAGGACAAATTATCCTCATGTATCAGCTGAATAAATATATGTCTATATAAATGTACTAAAACACTTGGCCATCCCAGTAAATTGAGTAAATCCAAGATAAGCTGCACAAATGAATAGCTTAAACAATAAGACCACTTTAACTTATAAACCCCAGGAATTTACAGAGCAGGTCTCACTGAAGAAAGCCTTTTAGGATAAGAGAAAATGCAAAGGTGATTGCAGAAGTGACAGAACATCTTTTGGATGACAGTTTATATTGGTTGGTTTGAATGTTTTATCTTCGATAAGCTTTAAAAAAGAAGTAAAACCATCAAAACTACTCCTTCACGTTACAGGAGTAACTTCAAAACACAGTGAAAAAAATATGAATAAATTGTTTTTCTTGCTTTGCTTACTCCTATGTTATAGTTCTTTGAACTAGTGCCAATATTGGCAGCACAGATACACTGCAGCCACCAAGCTGCTACCTAGCTGCTGAACAAGCTGCAAAAGACAAGCTAATTATGTTCTGTGCTTTCTTTTATGAGTAACACAGCATCACCAGCATTCATTCCCTTTTCTTTGCGTTTTCTTTCATATAACATGATGTGGAGAAGTATTAGAAGATGTAGAATGCAGTTTATAAACAGAAAAGCATTACAAAAATTTGGATTATCTGGATTTCTAAATATCACCATACTTAGTATTTACAAATCAATTAAAAATGTAAATGGAAATGCATAAAGAGTGTTTTGCTGTTATTTTCTGTTTTAAGCAATATAAAGTAGATGGCATACTTTAAATTCCAATGCGTACAATTAGGCAGATTACAGAAACACAAATTGTTGCATTTGTTTTTTTTTTTTTTTTTTTAACAAATGCATTATCTAAAGAGAGAAAATCTTCCATGGCTGGAAATATTCATCGTTTCAGAATGAGGAATGAACCTCCAAAGTTAAAATGTAGAAGTGTTTATTTTTATGAGATTTGGACTTCATTCCATATACAACAATAACCAAAATATTTACAATTTAAAATTATTTGCAAGTAATAGTCTAACTTTCAAAATTTATCATTTTGTAGGTTAAATTTCAGCCATTGGCACATAAGTAATTTCTCAGTCTATTTAAGTGTAATTCAATACATCTGCTTTTGATGAAAGGCCCAGCACAGCAGAAAAGAAGCCGTTAAAAGCCAGAAATTGTACCGAATACAAAGAAATTATCCACAAAGCTAAGCTTATACATGTTCAACAGGATTGGGACCTGTGTTGGTTTCTGAAAGCAGTATCAGGCTTCTCTTGCTAAGGAAATGAAGAACACCCTTTTCAGAGCAGGCTGCCTCTTTTGAGCCTACAGGTAATGTCCTCCCTGTGCACACATCTGGAATGCAGCATCTGATCTGCAGTCAGAAGCTACTTAACATTCTAAAGCTCAGAATAGAAATTATGCAGAGGATTGCAAGGTGTGAAACAGGCTGTTCATTTATTATGCAAATGATGCAGTATTTAGAGTAATGTACAGAAGTGCCTTCTGATTAAACCTTATTGTGGTAAGGTTTCTAAAAATATGCAGCCAGTCACGATTTCTGCCCCCCACTTTTGGGGGAGAAAAAGGTGTTCTATCAAAAAAACTGATGAGCTGAACCCCAATAACACTCATTAAATTTACCTGTAAATATGATTTTAGCACTGCTAACACTAAACATGGTTGTACACGCCCATCACAAGAATTAACCAAACCTGGCAATTTTGCCTATAATTGCTGATATTTGCATGTACCTTTGGTTAAGGATGCATCTGTAGGGGCAAATATGGTGCAGTAGAATGTACGGCTACTATTCAGGGTAGTACAAAAATATTAAACAACCATATAGATTAGAAAGCAAATTAGTTTCTCCTGAACAGAAATAATTTGATAGAATTCTCACTATACTTAATTGCATGAAACAGATATTTGAGATAAAATGCTAGTTTAAATCAATAGTTGGTTTGTATTTTTAGTTTTATGAAAAATAATTTAAAATATAAAATTTTACTAAATGTGTCCCTCTAGATTCTTAAAGTCTGCATTCTTCCTCCTCTCTCCATTATTTTTTCATATGATACTACATCATATAATTTAAACTGAAAAAAAGAGAGAGAAGCAGAAAATATCTGATTGGGTAAATATACAGAAATTATTTATTAACTTGTTTACCACTCAGCAAATAACTTACTGTCAGTGGAGCAACTGTTACATCACAAAGTAAAAAGGCCACTGGGAGGTTCATGGAATTAATCATATTTTTGCAGTCTAAACAAAAAAAGGAGAAATTAAAAAAAATACAAAGAAAAGTATATGTTTAAATGGATATATTCAAGTGATAATGATAATATTTTTAGACTGTTTTACACTAGAAAAACTTTCATTTTTTACTGTCAGGGCAAGAAAGAGTTAGCAAATCCCTAGAGAAGCAGAAGAGCTGTTGTTACTTAATAATTACATTTGAGAATATCCTTTGCATCCTTCTGCAGGAAGTCTCTGCTTTAGGAATCTGAAAAGATTGTATATGAAGACTAACATCTCTGTGACTGAAAAGATAAACTAAAAATGTAATCCCTAGCAAAGACCAGACTTGTCGGCCATTTTTGAATCAGCTGAGTCTACTCTGTCACTGGGAGAAGGAAATGCACCGAGAGGGCCGGCCCTGCCGGAGCTCCCTCACTCAGGAGCCCTCACGGCGGCTCAGTGTGGTGAGCATCGCTGCTTTACGGAGCAAACACTGCAATTCGAGACATAATAAATAATGTATGACCACTCCCCGGACTTCCACCAGGCTCCATTAAGGTATCCTTACATCAGCTCTATAGATGAATGGTAGTTCAGGTATCAGAAGATGTTCTACCCATCAAGTGTTACCGAAAATAAATAACTAAATATGCACTTACGCATATATTCCCCCACACTTGGAAGACGGGTGTTAGTGCCTGCCGGAAGCGTGGTGGGCAGCAGCTCCCCGCCTCTGCCCATGGCTGCCTGCAGGCCGAGTCTCCTCCGTTGCTGTGCACGTTCACATCCACTCGCACACGCAACAACTAGATCACACATGAGATCAACAACGAGAGCTGATCTCACATACATCAACTCTACATCCACAGGATTCTGATGTGAAAGGCAATGCAATCCTAGCTCATAAATGAAGCCTTCCCAAGGGTACACTTTGTTTGCATATACAAATCATGAGTTTAATGTTTTTTGCATGGACTTCAATGACAAGAGACTCTAGTTCTAATACTATGCAACAGGAGTCTTGGCTTACAGACTGCACACCACAATGCCCGCATGGTCCAGAGCCACAGGGTGCATAACATATTTTGGGATATATTTCACAGGAAGGAGGTAATAGCAGTTCCTGAGGGATTCTCTTGCCCCTGTGCAGAACAGAGCTCTTCAGGGTGGTCCCACTGCAATTGCTAATATTGACCTAGCAAGCAGTTGCTCTCCTGCTTTCTCTGACTCACAAGGATTCAGATTACCAAGGAACTCTTGCTCTGGTACAGCCCTAACACCACACAGACGATCAGTTAAGGCTGTATATTGCAAAGCAGCAGTTCAGATGATAGTCTTGTTGTCAGGTCTAATTTTGCAACCCAATTACTCATGTTAGGTCACATCCAACTTGATTTTAGCGTAACGTTGTTATGATTTAAATATGAACATAAGATGAAGAGCAGGACTTTCAAAAATCTCCTGCATCTGGAAAGGGTATAGAGGATTTAAAGTCTACATTTCGTGCTTTTATAACTGGAATATTAGCACATATTATAGTGGAATAGATTAGTAGTTTTGTATTTTCAAAAAGAAAGAAATCAACCTCCAGGAAAATTAGAGAATTAAGAAATCTTGATTAACCCCTGAAATCCGAAGGAAAGCATAACGTATTGCTGTTCATGAGACAATCTTCATATGCTAAAGTGGTTGTCAGAAATCATGCGCATTTGACTATCTTTTATAATTAAACAAATCTTTGAGATAGCACTTCTTTTATTTCTAGGAATGAAAGTTGGGTTATAAATGTCTGCAAATATTTTCATATCCTATGAAGACCACCCTCTTTTTTCTGCCTCAGACATTTCATACATAAAACACAATGTGATAGAAAGACAAGTGCTCTCTAAAACAAATATTCATTCTGAAATGATGCATTGCACAGTGTATTTTTTGTAACTAGTGATTCCATGTAAAAGAAGAATATGACTATTGTGAAGCAGGCCTGCAAATTTTAGTGTTACAGTGATCTATCTTTCCTTTTGCTGAGTGCAGGTTCCTGTGTGAAACGTGAAAAAAACAGCACCTGGGTGCAACAGAAAGGCAGCCCTGAAAGCTTAAAAATGTAAAGCATTTTACAAACTACAGGTTAAAAATAAATAAAGTAACACGTTCTAACAAAAACAAACAAACAGAAAGTTTTCTGAAGTTTTACAAAATGGGTCTCTGCACTTAGACAAAAAGAAGTCTGCTCTGTCAGGCTAAGTATGGCCCTAAGGGCCAGGGCAGAAGGTCCAAGCCATATTTTACTTATGGAACAGAACTAGGACCGAAAGATCCAAGCACAAAGGGCCAACTTGGGGTGTTACGGGTTTAACGACTAGATCTGCCACTTCCCACTAGGGAAGCTCCAGCAAGGACCCTTCTACTCTGCTGGAGGGGGTACCTTGGTCAAGACAAAGATGATAGGATTTCCGAGGTTTTACTGGAAGAGCAGTTAAAAGCAAGACAAATATCTCCTCACAAGATGTTATGTCTACATTCAAATCCTTATCAACAGTGAAAAGTATGATGCTTCCTATAAAAATGTTAATGATAATTTTCTTATAGTTTTTTTTTTTTCCTTTGGGGAGGAACAACACGTAAAGAAGACATTGCACTGGGAAATTCAATTGTCTTTGGTGTTAAATGCAATTTTAAACATAAATAATTTCAAAGCTTTTCACTTCTGTTTTATCTCTTTTATATCTTCTAAAGATCTTTATATCTTTACATCTTATTAGCAATCTAAATGAAGCAAAAAGGTATCAAAATTCTTTACATTTTCCATTATTATGGTTATTACAGCAGAGCTGATATGATCAGTTTAATAAATACCCATATTCTCCTGGTCCAAATTTTGTCACCACTTAACTGATCTGAAAGGATTTTTCAAACATTTCCTGTTATCAAAACTCAGTGCACTAAGCTAGTATCATATTTAAATGTGGAACAATTCTATTGTAATCTCAGTGGTATCTGGCTGTCAGCAAGGGGGTGGCATAATGGATTATAATCATTTTACACAGAGTAAGGACAGGTCTAGCAGAAAATATTTAATTCTAGGTGATAGCTCCTGCAGAGTCAGTAAAGGGCACATGCTAATAAGGAATCTGGAGAAAGGCAGTGGTGATGACATGCTCCCTGAAAACAGCAAGCTCAGCAGATACAGCGCAGCTAATAGAACCATTACTGCCTCATGTCAAGTTATGAAAAATACCAAAGGACAGAGTCATCACAGCACAGGGAAAAACAAAGCACTTGCATATTATGGTTGGAAAAGCTTTACAGGCAGAACAATATTAGGATAACAGCGTTATCAAATGCATGAACAAAATATGCCACAAAGCTTGCTCAGTAGAAAGGGCAATTTCCCCCTTTTAATTCGGTCTTTATACCATACCATATGTTGTAGGTCTGCCATTCCTTGTATTAAGTTTCAAACTAATTTCCCACTGAGGCATCTGCTGTCTTCTGCTGATGGCAGCAGGTTTGCTTTTGCTTTTCTTTTTTTAATGTCAGTTTACGATAAAGTCCACAAGTAAAGTAAGTAAAGTAAGTGTAAGATACTGCAAATCAAGATGACTACAAGGCAGGAAAAGCATCCTAGAGATGCTTTTACACAGGACTAGTTTTCCAGACTCTGATTAAAGGCTTCTGTTACCACTGGCCAAGTGTTGGTCAGCTTGTCTCCTTCTAAAACTGGGAGTGTGTCCAGGACCACTGAGACTATGAAACCACCATACAACACTTGTTCTATGCTAAGAAGCAAACTAGCTTATAACCTAGATAGAGACCTTTCTCTATCTGATACCTCATTGCTATTTTTACATCCTGGTCACCAAAATCTTACTACTATATTCCAGATAGGACGAAATGAGTATGTATACACAATGTATACTTTTAAGTAATAACAAAAGGCATGCATTGGCATTTTAGGCACGACATAATCTAAAGCATCTACTGGAAAAGAAAATGAAATTTCCATGGACCTTTATCTCACATTGTTTTTCAGTGAGAGCTGCTATTCTTAATTTTTCACAGACCAGAAACTACATTTACTTGCTTGTTGTTTTTGTGAGAAAAATATTCATTGCGTGTGGTTCCTCTCCCTCACTTATGTTCTTGTATATTGTAAGCTAGTTTCTAAGCTGAGTCACTACTTAAGAAAAAAGACACTAACAAATGCCAGACACAGCAGTAAATACCTAACTTTGTGCTCTCTGAAATTGAAATGCTGCTAATGGGATCTTTGTTTTACTACCAAAGAGTTTAATTAGGCAGGACTGTTACTGAAACAAGTGTCTAATGCAAAGTCTACTAAATCTGTGGAGCCTCTCTTTTGGCTCCTATTGATGCTGACTTTCAGACTAACAATTTTAAATTGTTGAGTTGGATCTGTAACATAAGTCTTGCAAGACAAGATTTACAGTGCAATTTCTGAAGTTCAAAAACTTATCAAAAGTTGATAGTTTAAGAAATGGTTCATCAAAGTAATTTTTGTATAATTTACCAATATGTTGTTTTTATAATTTGCTACTTCGGACAAGTTGAACACCACAGGACACCTCAAAAAAAGCTATCTCAAATACGCAATTTATGATCCACATTTTTCCAATTCTTTTTATGGTAGTCATGAGCTATTTCAGTGGGCTATCCCTAGATAATGTAATTTTGTGCTTCAACCTGCCAGAAGCCCAAAACCCCCATAAGAAAGAAGTTAATTACAGATTACTCTCTGTACATTAATGTGTATCATTTGTCATGAAGATTAACTGTATTAGGAAACAATAATTGCACACGAATCCCATTCATAAAGAAGAGGAAGCACATTTTCAAAGAGCTCGATCATTCATGTCCATGAGCATTCTTCACCCCTTACGCATATTTTTTTTCATAAGTAAGTCTCAAGTAATTAGTTCCAACCTAGCTCAGATTACTGAATTACCAAAATGAAAGGCTTGTGTAGTAAGAAACAACATATAATTACCTTAGGGATTTATACAGCTATAAAGCTCTCTTTTAAAACCTGTGGCCAACCTTGCAAGTCATGGTCACATCAGAGATCTTTTTTGATGTGAATAGACCTGTTAAATCAATGGGGCTACTCATGTGTACAGGGACTGATCTCACAAAAACACTGATGCTGAAAATGTCCTGTTCTATATGTTCTGTTATTTGCTTGAATAAACAAAGGAGCACACAAGAGTAATATTATGTAGAATATCATGCACATATTTCTGTGTGATAACTGTATTTTCCATTATTGATCACAGAATGTCTATGCTATACCAAAATCTCATTCCTATTTTGTTCTTAAATCTAAGTGATATTACAGCAGATGCTTTTCACTTTAAATGGGATAGTAATACCACGTTAATTAACAGACACACTATATATAACTTCATTTGAAGTTTCTCACTGAAGATTTTTATTGCAATAAAGGTTTATTAAACTCTTTCAAAACAGCATTACTAATTGTTTCATTAATTCTCACGTCTATAGTGACTGATCTTCTCTGTGATTTTTTGAGTGAGGTTCTGATCCAGTACTGCAAAGAGAAGGTCAGATTACATAGTATTTTCCAGTTTTAGCTAGCTAAGGAGAAAGTACAGATGCCAGAAAGCATTAGAATGATATATTCTCCATTATTACCACATCAAATATTCTCCTAACTGGACGTACTTCCATTCTAACTCTATCATATATACGGGCTAAACACTGTTGCTGTCATCTGCCGAAATGTGTTCCATTAAGATATCATTGCTCTGGTATTATGGTTTGCAGCTACAAAGGAAGGAGGTAGGAGAACGTGACATCTGATTCTTTGGCCTTTTTCTGCACAGAGATTGCAGAGCAAAGCTATTGGTGAGATCTTGCCATTCTCTTAATATTGTCAAAACTAGAAGAACGTCTCTCACAATTTACTGCCACTTTTGCAACACCAGTAGCTGTGTGCAGGAAATGAGCTTAAACGCTCTGTCGGGAGTCAGAGCAAGTCCTACAGGAAGACATTTGAGATTTAACTGGCACTTAAGTATTGTTCTGACTTTCTGTACACATACGTACTTTATCTAAAGACAGGCAAATGTAAAAATAACTCCATGCACTGTTCTACTGATATGTTTGTTCTGTTATGTTTTCCGGGCCAGAGGATTATTTAGGACATAGGGCATAAATCCATTCAGGTTGGTTAGGAGGTAAAATGATTATATAAGCTATATTAACGCATGCATTATCACAGCAGAAATTCTGCATTCCCTGTTTTCTTAACAGATTTGGCAAAAATATTATTTTTTTAATTAAAATAAAACTTGTCATATTACTAATCCCTGAATGTATTGAAACACTCTGAAGTACATTATCATCATTGCAAACTAGTCTCTAAGAAACTGAACATACAGGGCTCCATTTTGGTTCTGCTTTTAAAAATGGCTAGTGAGGGATGAAAAAATACATAGCACCATCAGAGCCCAGAAAAATGTCTAATGTGCTGCAGGAAGTATAACCGCACTGTTTCTAAGCATGCAGAATTTGCCCACCAAGGCATTTCTGAGGTGCATCTTCACTGGGTGGTCTCTCAGAGAAGCGCTATGATAGAATTACAGATTAATATTCTCTTTCCTGAGAGGCTCTGGTATTGTTTACACAGAAAAACTAGATGACCTTAACAATACCTATATATTTAAAATCAAGCTTAAGTACAGTTGTGAATACTAATGTTAGAGACTAGAGCAGTAGAGCTGTAAGGAAGGTATTACATCCTTAGCCATAAGTCACTGAAGCTTCTGCAAGGTGATATAACTGAATGCTTGCTTCAATAAAATTATATTGGATAAAATATCATGCTAATAAGTTAGTTTAATTGATATAAAATCTATATAAAATCTATATAAAAATCAGTATGCAGCTTCCATGAAAATCCCAAGCATGGAAAAGGCCCCACCACTATCTTCATTTCTCCACTTTCTACCCATAGAAGACTTAGCACAATAAAGCCTGTTGTTAAGACTTTACGGTTGTCATACTAGATTGTGTTGCTTTAACATTAAATGTTTGCTACAATCAGACAGATGAGAGAGAACCAAAAACAGTCCCTCCAGACAGTTAAAATGTACAAACTTCACTTTTCATTTCATGGCAAGAGATTTCCTCCTGCTTTTCTGTAAAATAATGTTTCAATCACAGTTGCTGAAGAGTTGAGGACAGCAGCTGCTTACCTCAGTATGTACACGGAAGAACAAAAGCACATCAGAGCAAGGGCCAAAAGAACAAATGTCCTGAGGTTTTCTCTCACCATTATGAAAGTGCATAGGTCTTAATTGAGTTAGTTGAAAATAGTTGCCCTCAGTCCTTGTCACGTTATATAATAAAAGTGAGCTCTCTAATCTATCAGAATACTTATCTTCCAGTTCGTGGAGTGCTAGCAGAGGAAAAAAAAAAAAAAGTAGTTATAATACACACATTGCTGTGTGCTTACTATTCAGTCCTCACTGTATTCCTGATGGTTCATTCAGAGTGGCTTAAAAGCCCTTGATTGTCTGTCTATATTAGCATAGTCATGCTGGCCTTCAACATCAGAATTGTGTGCATAAAGATGTGGGTCACTTCACTCAAAACAGTCATTACCATGTTTTGTGGGGAGGTAGGGATAAGAGGAAAAGATAAGATTAACTGATTAACTGTCAAAGATGTGGTTAAGGTATTAAAGAAGATGTGGATCTCCATTCTGTGAAAGTAAAATGAAGAAATAAGATAAGAATTCACTATTCAACCAAATGACTTTGGAACTAATAAAAGGCAGATATAGAATAATTAGCTTCTCTTTATGTGCATATATGTCTTTATGCCCTTGCCACGGCGTTGCCTATGAATACTTCAATTTTACTTTAACTGTGATGAATGAGGCAGGCAGAACATCACAGCAACCCACACTAGGGTGTACTCATCGTTAAAATTGTACATTGGAATACTAGTGTCAAAAAATCCTACATGTTCAACTATATCTGTCCCTCTGAAGAGATTATATTAGGCTTCCTTCTAGCTGTACAACACATGGCAGGTGCTCATGGGAATTAAGTAAGTGAGCCACGCAGTGACCAAAGATAGGAGGAAAACTCTGATAGAGAAATTCTCTGATAGAAGAACTTTGAGGAGTGAAGCTGAAATGCAAATTATCAGGGTTCTTGTAAAGCACTTCTCAAATAATGCAATCAGACAATTTTCTTAAATTTCAACAATTAGAAAAGACTTTGTAACTAACATTGAACCTAATTATACATAGAACATAACTTCCTCATTCACTTACCTTGGGGACATGCAATTTGCAGATGAATCATTTAATTTGTCCTTATTAAAAAAGGCACAGAATTCTATTTTTACTATGTCTATCTAAGTTTCTCCTTAAAAATGTGAAACTCTCATATAACCACAAAACATTAGCATTTAATTAATCATTCCCTCCGTCTCATCATCATCACCAGGCCAAGAGAATTCCAAATACATACCATTGGGTTAATATCCTGACAAATACGGTTGGCATATCACTCTCTGGAAATCAGTAATAACTATAGCAAAATATTCTAATGAAATAGCATTCTTTGAAATTATGCTTCCTCATGGAAACATCTTCACATACAGGATTTCAGAGCCAATGTTTGCTATGTGAAACCAAGCTTAGGATATGGCTCTCCAGTATTGGATTATGATATGATTATGATTATTACTGGTTTCATTACCAGTAAAAAACAATGTTTTTTGAAGTAGTATATAGTTTTAGACTATATAGTTTTATATTACATAGTTTTTGTTTCCAAATTCCATGCCAATTATAAAAATGTTTAATTTTAGAGAATATTGGAAGTCTCCCCAGTCCCAGAATTGATTGGCATGTATGGAATTTTTAGTGATAAGGCAGTCTAAAAGTGTAGAAAATTCAAATATGTCTATTCAGAAAAGTTAAATTTTGAAGGGGTGAAATTTATGTAAATAATGCAAAAAAAACCCCATAAATGCAGAGACATAAATATTAAAATATGGAAGATCTCAAATTAGTGAAAGTGCTAGCAAGAAGTATTCCTTTGTATTCCAGACTAGCTTTAGAAGATGATACTTCAATCATATATCCTACCTCCAATAAAATAATTCTCTACATTAGCATTGCTAATAAGTTAACTTTCTAAGTAAAACTGATTTTCAAATGAAACTGAAGTGCTGCTCTAATTTAAGGTTCATTACAACTTTTCCGGCCAAGCTTTGTATATTTGTTTTTGTAGCATATATGAGAAAGAGTCTTACATGGTAAAAATGAAATACGGAGATATTTATCGTTAATATAACAATTTTTATTATTCTCCCTATCAAAAGCTAACCTTTAATTGAGCTTGCTGGACCCAAATGAGTAATTTTTAATAGACCTCTTCAGTAATTGAATTAAATTTAGTTCAGCTCTGGAACTTTGGTAGAACCATAATTTATTGCTATCTGTTCAAATACACCTTTATTTCACATAAAGTAAACCAAACCAGACATTTCAGGAACTTCCTATTATCACCCAAAAACTATCATCTAGACTATTCAAACAGAATGGAAGACTATAGACATGCCATGAAAATAATACAAAATAAATGCCTATTTTAGTTTAATGCCTTCTTCAAGAAAGGTCTTCATTGGTAGGACGTAGAGAATTTCTACTATAAGATTTCCACAGGAGAGTCGGAAAAGAAAAACTGCTAGGACACTAGCATAGCATATCTTCAAATGCATGTTTACTGCTGCAGTGTTTTGGATCTTTCACTTTTCTAGTCCATATCATCTTTTATTCCCAATTAGTGGAATCCCTCACTGTAGTCTTCATTTCTCAGTTTAAATTGTTCAGAGATATGCACATTCACCCCCTACAAGACACTTACTTGTAATGTGCCTATGATTATAAAGTCCTGGTCTATACCTGCATAATACTGAAACAAGAAAAAGCTGTCAAGATGAGCTCACTGAGTTTGAATGTATTGAATGTAAGAACCAGCCTGATTAAGCAACTAACATGGATTTGAATGTAGGTCTTTTTAAAATGCTTTAAAAATGTGTATATGAGTTTGTAAACAGACAAGTTATCCTGTTACAATTCATACTACACGTGTCTGTGGCAGATAAACAACTGTGGCCTTAGAAGCATCCTTTTAAAAACCTCTAGCTGTGCACAGGTGTTCTTCCTTCAGTCCTAAACACAAGGCCTGCACTGTTTCAACTATTTTGGCTAACAACGCAGGTATAGTGCTAAAAAACGTATGTGAATGCTGAAAAAGGTTGAGTGTTATGATTTAAATTTTGTCTTAAATGGTCTTAATTCTATGTGCATTACTTAGACTTTGTGTTCGTTTATCTATTTTCTTGGAAGACTCCTGTACAAAACTGCACCTTCACTAGCAAATGCCATCTCTCTCACTTAACCAGGTGAAAATTAAACCTGTGTAGATAGGTAGCATACAAGATAAGGAAAAAGAATTAAAAATTAATGGGGAAGGAGATATAAAGGAACTGAAATGATAGCTGTCAACAATGTTCTTAATATTTACTCATTCTCTATTATTCTTACCTTTTTTTATATATATGCACATAGATCTATAAACATGTTCTGAAATTATTTTCATTCATTTAGATTATATTTAAAAATAGTGATTAACACACTTTTCATATTTTAAAAACAAAATTTATTTTTAGTTATTTATAGGACAGGACTTTAAAATCATGTTTTTCTCATTTTCATAAAACAAAACAAAAAATGTGTTTTTTTTTTCTCAAAACTATAAAAATTATCTCTGGAGAGAAATCAAGAACAAAACTCATAAGAAAATAGGAAGCTGCATTTAGAAAACTTTGTAATTTTACTGCAACTTCATAAACAGTGTATATGAAAACAGGGAAAAATGCAATCTTACTAGTATATTCTTGCATTTTAAAAGCAACTTTTATATACTGAAAATACATATGATTCACCTTCATAGTCATTCTAAATTCATAAAATGTAAAAGAAATCCTTTCTACTATGAAAAATAAAATCAACTGCAAACTGCCTAATTTCAAATGAAAAATCTAATAGGTGAAAATAAAAAATTCTCATCTGAGAAAAGAAAATGCAGAAGAAGGAAAGGAGTTTCATTATTATTTTCACAGAAGAAGGGACAGCTTCAATTGCATTTCAAACATAAAAAAAGCCAATGAAGTGAATTAAAGGACACTTAATAAGCAGGAAGCAGAAACTGGTATAGTAGGAAGATTTTTTTTTCCCTTAGGATACAAAGGAAGGCAAAACTCCAGGAAAATTAATGTAGACTCAACAAAGCAAGGATTTTCCCAGTATATGTAAAATCAAGAATTAATTTTCTCTTTGTTGAATCCTGTTAGACATTTCAATGACTCATGATTTCCTTGAGAACAAGATCTGCCTGAGTACCTCATTAAGCATCACAGTTTAGGGCTTTTTTATAAAATCTGCATATCTATCACTATCGGACTAAATACCTCAAAATAGTATTGAAATGTGCATAGTTATTTTAACAGTTTGCAGGTTATATGCTTCAGTTTGGTTATGGTCAGATTTTCTATCTGTAGTTTGCTGCAAAATTCAGCTGCTTTTTAGCCTAAACATTATTTTAGATGAGTTCACATTTTCATATGTCAACCTCAGAAAATAAACAAAAAGAAATAATTCCTTATGCAGCATTTGTTTAACATCACTTACAATTCAGGAATTATTTATCAACATAAACACAGTTTTTTCTTTATTTCCACAATATTACAATTAGTTTTCACTGTCTTGCTTGTGTTTATCAACCTTCCTATTTCATTACCATATTTTTTGTTTTCTTGTTAAAGTTTTGATTAAATTTACAGGACTTAGAGATTGCAATACAGGAATGTTAGTAAACTACTTTGTTTAAGAAATCGGGTAAGTCACCTCTCTGCAATTTGTAAAGAGTTTATAAAAAGTAAGTAATAAGGTCCCCACACTTTTATATTTAATTTATAAATATATTTATAGCAATATAATTTATATGTGTATATTTATATTTAAATCTCAACAAGCAAACAACCTTACAGAAGCCAATAGAATTACATATATATTTAAAATTAAGCGTATCTTGAAACATCAAGAAATATCAGAGTCTAAGAACATCGAAAACCAGCTTTAATCCCATTCTTCTGAAGAAAGAAGCAAGCAGGTCTCATACCATTAAAGTCAAGCCAGTGAAAAGCCTTTAAAAGCCTTTCTAACAGACCAAATGGAACGGTCTGCCTATATATCTATTCTTTACTCCTCTGATTAAAAGGGGAAAAAAAGTCTTATTTTCCTTTTAAAAAATGTAAGTAATTGAGCCTTCAGCTTGGATTATCCTGACTCCAATCAAGTCACATAATTAGTTCCTTTTCCTTTCAAAAGGACAAGAAAAATTTGAATTTTGCTTGCCATCACTCATTAGTGAAAAAGAAAGTGATTATTTTGGATCTTGGAGTAACGTAAAGCCAAAATAATGATAGAGTAGAGGAAATATAAACACTACATTGCTGCTTTCCTGGACACAATTTACCTTATGGGCTTGTTCCTCACTGTTTCTACCTGAATACCTGCTTAAGCTTACCAATGATTGCAATATGTAAAGACAGCTGCCTATATCCTCTCTCTTTATGGTCTGTTAAGAAAAGATTCTGCCTTTCATCCTCACACCAGTCGAAGCATTAATGAGCATATCCCAGCCACACCATATCTACAAGACTTAAAGATATATAAAAGCCTTCTAATATATATAAAGGTGTATAATAATTTAAGATACTGTATAATGCATTATTGAATACTTTATAATATACTATTAAATATATACTTTGCTAAATTAAATAGTATTAAAACACTATTAATTAAAATGCATTCTTAAAATGTTATATAACACTTAAGCGTATTATGGAAGTATCCTGTCTTATGAAACAAATAATGCTTTATATGGTCACTTCATATTCTGAAAATCTCACAACACATGGAAAAGCAATGTCTTTGATACTTATGATGCAGAGGACACAAAGTAATACCTGACAATGAGCCCTGTATGCTTGAAAATAACTCAGACAGTAACAGACTTTGGAATGCAAAGGGAAACATTGTCCAGAATGTCAGAATTAATTACAAACTTTTCTTATTTCAAAATAGTAGTATTTTCTGAAAAAAAAAAAAAAAAGGCAGCATAAGCCAACTGCATTTATGTAACCTGTCACAGAAAGGATTACCTTGGTTCTAAGGCAGCCACACATTCAAAGTGCTGCACAGTGTCATTATTCAGTAGCAGAACAAATTTTGATTTGAGGCAAGAGCTGTCAGCCTATCTAACAACAGGGAAAAATGTCATCAGTTGAAAGATCCACAACAGGGTGATCACTGCAATTCACAATACATAGTTTCATAACACAGGCTGTATGAAAAGCATCAAATGTCTTACAGCGGGGGTACTCTGCTCTCCATTCTAGGTAAAATGAGACATGAAATACCTCATTTGAACTGAAGTAAGCATGGGCAAGAAGAGGGATGACAGAACTCAGACAAAGTCTCTGCAATACTGTCATGTAACACTCCAGCCTAACCGTGCAGAAAACAAGTCTGATCCAGCACCTGACAAGTTTGCTGCAAACGTCCTCCAGAAGCTACTAAAAAAAAGCATTTGTGTTTGTGGTTATAATTGTATAAGCTGACTATAACTGCAATTACAAATTAGATGTATTATATATTTCGTCTTCTTTCCACACAATCCCGCTATAGATAAAGTAGGACATTATTCCAAATCCCTATGTGCTATCGTATTTTTGCTTTTGCCCCTTCTGAAATAATTGAACATAAGCAGAAAGTCCAGTGAAGGTCTTCCCCACATCTACTCAGTCCTAAGGACATATACTCAGTTTATGCTCCAGTTCAGTCACCTTAACCCTATTTGAAATGGCGCTCTCAAACCCTTCCCCACTGAAAGAGCTGTCAGCACATACACTGTAATTTGATCATTTCATATTCTTGGTAGGTGGCTGCAGCGTTCTGGCCGCTTACCCACTGCCCTAAAGTGCTCTCAAATCTGTGCCTTTCTTTCTTCTTCTCTCTCAATATTGACATCTGAAATGTAAGTTTGAAGAGAGATGAACAAATGCAAAAGGGCAGGTGGCAGCGCTGTTACAGCGGAGGAGCTCCTGTCAGAAGGTGGCACTTGCTGTATTACGCAAACTTCCTCTCCATCCACCAGAGCAGAGCCGCAGCATCGTACGCCCTTACCATACACTTCTGTATGCAGGCCAGCTAACCCAGAATACAGAGATGGTGTCAAAGCAACAGCAATACAGTTTGTATCGTACGTATTTCCTGAGTCATTAGAAGTATATATATCTATATACGTGTATACAGTAGAAGAGTAAAGCAGACAGAAATGTGTATAACATAAGACACAGAAGGCAAATGTAAATTTACAAATGTTCACTGGTAAATGAAGACCAATGAATTTTTTTTTAAATGTAGGCCTCCTCCTAATTAAGTTTGTAAAGGCAATTAAGATCAGAAAGAGAAATGCAAGAAGGCTGTTTCACGCAAGTATGCAGGAGAACATATTTCCACACCAGCAGGCACGACACCGTAGGAAGGACGGACAGGTGTTAGAGGAACAAGATGAGAAGCAACACAGATGAAGACAAATGAATTGATTGTGTGAAAATCTTTTAAAATGTTTGGAATATGAACGCGAGTCAATGGAAAAGTACAAGGCTGCCATTGCAATAGTGATAGTTGCCGGTGTTAGTGAAAAGTGGGAAGCAACTTTTGACGAAGGCTGATCTCAGAAACCAATTTCTTAAGGCACAGCACAGGAAAAAGGAAAGGAGAACTCAATCCTAAAGGCACATATGAGAAATGGAGCAGCTTGGGTGAAAAGGTGGCTATCCTGACAGAAGCAATATGTGAAGAATAATTAAGTTCAGGGTCAGTGAAAACACCAATATTCTTGTTCCGTACAAGCACGAATGCTCAATGAGAACGGTTGCTGGAGGAGTAGACCCTCTTGCCAAACAGAAACATTTTTTTTCTTTGATATGTTTATTGGAAAAAGACTGAGCCAATACAAAAGTCGACAGAAGGTTACTAGAGAAGGATGTAGATATTAAATTCAGTCAAGTATTGAACTGTGATAGAAACAGGCTTAATGATACAAACAGGAAAAAATACATTACTACAGAAGAAGAAGCCTATCATGAATAAAAATATAGCTATTCAGTCCAAAACCAAAAAGCATTCACTATTTATTACTGAAAATCCATCTTAATTTTAATAAACAGGAAAATTAGCTTCAGTAAAGACATATGCAGTGATATATAGAAGAAAGATTAATTGTATCTTCTACATCCAACTGTCCGATGAACTTCCTCAGGAGTGAGATAAATAATTTCTCAAGTTAACGTTTTGTTTTTAAGAGGCAAGAACTAGTCAAGACAGCAATGTTTTTTTTTTTTTTAGTTAAATGCTATGCATAAAAGTAGCAATTAGTTGATGAAGAATATTACATGAAAGGCTTTCACTAATCTAAATTTCGCTGCAAGTTTCATGAATATGAAAATTTCAAACTTACAGGACAAAAATGCCACTTTAAATGTTAATTTTAAGTATCTAACACATAAAATAAACACTGAATATGAAAGAAACAATATGTTTCCATAGTTTTCCATTAGTAAAAAACAATTATTCAATGCTTATTGTGCCATGTGCCAACATTAGTAAGCATGTAAAGGAAGTAAGCACATAAAAAACAGTTTTCAGTGTGTACTGTGCAGTGTGCCATCTTGTCCACCTGCACGTGAACATCTTTCTTATGAATTCTATCAGTAGTCAAAGTCAAATCAAAAGACTGACAGGGAACAACAGATAACAGAGAAAGACATTTAGCTATAAAGTGAACTGTAACGCTTCGAAGCAATCTAACACCGCAGCCTTGATAAAATAAAATAATGGTTAATATACAATAAAAGAACTGGAATTATATTGTGCTGCTTATAGCATTCTTTGCTTAAAAGGTATATAGAACTAGCCCTTTCACAAGAAAGCAATAGAGATAATGTGCCTAAGACTTCTGCATGCATAATGCAGATGTATTGCACCAGGGAATTGCATCTTATCCTCTTTTATTTTGTTTTTGGCCAAAATGAGTAGTCCTTTACCCCTGAGTTATGTGCAGTTCTTCTATGGGGAAAAGTGCTGTGTAACTCAGCAGTACTAAAAAGATATGCACACAGTCCTCACTGAGTAGTCTGCTTCCCCTCATCCCATTAACGTGCTACTACTCACCCCTATTATTTCAACTTGAACTTAATGCTAGGAAGTTGAGAAAGTGTTTGGAACTGCAACCAACATTTATGTATAAAGTAATTTCAAACCTTCTCAATGAAAATAACAGAGGACACAGACCAAACAGCTTTAAGAATCTTCCCTCAGATTACCTTGGTAAAACTAAGAAAATAATTCAAGGTCTCTAACTGGACTTAGAAGTCCAGGTGCTAACAAAAAAGAAAGATGAAAATTTCAGTGAGATGCTCTCAACTTTGACTTCTGATAAATTTATTTCAGTGCAAAAAGTTCTGCACAAAAGCTAGCATCTTAACTGTATGTGACTCTCAAAGTTTTGTGTTCACATATCTTAATTAAAGTCTTTTCCTCAGTCTACAAAAAAACATGGTTAAGAATAATCAAAATTTTTATAGATTTATGTGGTTGAGATTGTGTATAGTCATTATAGGTTTCCTGTGAAACATATCTTTTTGATGTTGATTTGTAAGAGTATCAGGCAATTGGGTAGAATGCAATGCAGTCATGCTTCCCCTTGGGAAGAGAAAGCAGCAGAAATTGTGTACCTGCATTCTTCTTCTGGTGGTTCATAATAAATTATAGAAGGTGCAGATAATCCCTACAGCCTGTGGGGAAGAAATCTGAGAACAGATCTGAGAAATAGAGAGATCCGTCTCCTCCCCAAGCCCATTCATTCACATTTGACCAGTAAGCAATCTCCCAAGCTCTGTGCACCCGCAGTACGGGTACTCTCCTCTGTATCTTTAAAATACTAGATCAGATTTACACAACTACAAGACACACACATACTATTCATTCATAGCAGCAATTTTTCTCTAGCTGTGACCAGAGGGAAGTGTAAGGGTAAGAAACCTGAGCATTCTGGTCCCAAACAGCTATTACTGTGGGAGTCTCTTGTCAGACACATACATACATTCATCCATTCTGTCCTCCCTCCTGTGTTCATTTACCATTCCTCAGTCAGATAAGTCTTAGGGCTCTTACTGGGATTTGCAGAGACTGTCCCACCACTGCTACTTGGGTAGCTGTGTTCCTTGTAAGTCTATTCCTGGGTGTCCACAGTTCATAATGTGATGTTTTAAGGCAAACTACTCAGAAGAGTTCTTCAGAGTTCTTCTTAAGCACTAAAATGGCAAACAGGAAATTCATTTTTAAAAAGGCTAAGCTTGCCTAAGTGTGAAAAATACCCACTCAAAGCTCATGTCACACTTAGATGAAAAACAAGCGGCAGACCTAAGGAAGGTCAATTGCACAGTACGTGACATAAACGCCTGCAGGTCATGTCATATTACCCTGCACATACAGAGGATTTGGGGGATGAGGAAAGAGAGAACCAGACAAATAAGCAGGATATGAACATACACCAACAGAGTTATTTTCTTATGGACATCAGAAGCCATACAAGCTGCCTAGCCCACAGCAGCTGTGCATGCTTCACTCTCCAAAAAAGGGTTAACTCTGCAAAGATCAGTATTAACTCCCACACAGATTTCTGCTGGAAATCTATCAGGTTGCTAGGGTAGCATGCTGTGCATAAAGGCTGCTCCCTGGCTGTGTACCCTCCCTGCAGACACATGAATCCCTAACTATGAGGTGTGCTAATACAGAAGAGTTTCTGTGGGCTATGGAGAACCATCACCAAATGCACTACTTCCTCTGGCCCAGGAGTTATAGACCCACTGAACCAGTCTTCTGTTCTTTTGCATTAAAGGCCTGCTTAGCCTGTAGAAAAGGCTATTTCAAACTTCTCAGTTAACTGCCTGACCACAAAGGCTGCTTAATGTCTTTCTCTTACTCTTTAATTTCAAAATGGATGGACTTTAATATCCAAAGAAAAGAAAGCCTGAATAGCAAGCAATAACCCCAAACCCTGAAAGATGATATTGTGAAATGAAAGTGCAATTGTGGTTGCTCCATTTCACTACCAATTTAGGTATTAATGAGATTTTCTTTTTTTATTATTTTTTATTTTTATTTGCAAGGGTATTTAAAGACTATATATATAAGGAATCAGAAACCATTTCCTCATTTTTGGTCCCATACTTCCATCATAGAACTTTATTTATTTATTTATTTATGCATTTGTTTTTGTCTCCTGATGGTAAGTGGGAGGGAGGGAGGAACCTCTTTCTTTCCCTAAAGTTCTCAATTTCATTTTGTTCCTCCTGCATCTATTTTAAGACTCCTTTGCCTCCTACTTCCCAAAAGCCTCCCAATTCTTTAAAGCCCAGTATTAAGCCACTAAGGGTGAATGTAGGGGTACTGCAAGCGTCCTTGCAGGCTAAACACTACCTCTCCTGTTAAATGGAAAAAAAAAAGGTGGCTAGAGAACTGTCTATTCCTGGTTGCTGAGGGCTGCGTGCTATTTCTTGAATGCTTTCCCTGAGGCTCCAGAAAGAAAATGATGAGACAGAGATTCTTCTGCATCACTGCCCTAGAACACAAATCCAATTGCCAAATACTTTGACAGCTTATATATGCCAAAATGGACAGTATTCTGCATTTCTTAATGATTCAAGGGTACTACCATGCAGCTTTCTAGAGAATAAGACTAGTGAAACAGAACAATGTCGGCACTCAAAAAAAAGTCAGGGGTGACTTTCTTGAATAGAAGAGAGGTGCAGAGTAAATACCCTTTGGTATATAGTATAAATCCTTTGCAAATTCACAGTTTTAAAATGCTCGTTGTCATATTTGTTTTATAGCTTAGCATCTTTTGTTTTCTTCATGCTTAAGATGCCCTTAACAAATATCCTCATGCAAGTATAGCTAAATTGGGATGAGAAAGTGCGAAAGATTTATAATGTTGCCAGAACTGTCAGGTAGACTATGAACATGAAATGTTTCATCACAAGAACTATGAAAATGTTCTGCTTACCATTTCTTTTAAAACCTTTTTTTTTTTTTTTTTTACTAACCTACAAACATCAATGCTTTTGAAACTTAAAAGGTAAATGATTCATAAAAATTAGAACAGCTGCTTTGTCTCTTTCTTGTGAGTGGAAAACACAGACAAATATGACAAACATTAATGGAATTAAGTTAAAAAAAAAAAAAAACTAAAAGAATTTGCACCTGTGAGTGTTTCTCCTCTTACACCTGACAAATGTAAACCAAGCCCTCCTTGGTTCCTTTCTGCTGCCTTCCTATACACATCCCAGAGTTCATGCTGAAAGGGCTTCACCTCTTCATGTTTTATGTATCACATCGAATGTACTAGAGGAAGAATTTATTTAGGTTTGCTGGGCTGCATGACCTCCCCAAAAAGCATTAAAGGCAAAAAGAAGAAAACCCAATCAAGTCACAGTCCCTTACTGTGTTTATCTGCCTGACAGACTTGAAAACTATGCTTATTCCTCTGATAAACTTGAAAACTATCATATCAATAATACCGTTTTTAAAGCATGTACTTTTACTACTGCATGCCTCTCTCACTTTGACAAAATATCTTCTCTATAAGCATGATGATGTCATAGACTTTGGTTAAACTTTGTGATTCCTTCATGAGTTCAAAACCAAACAACAAAAACAAGACCTATTTTTTTGTTTGTGATACAAACCAAAATACACAGGAATTAATTTCTGAACACCTAAAAGTGCACTAATTATTCTGAAGAAACAAGAAAGACAAAAATTCTTAGGTCATTTATACAGACAGGCCAATCATTCTGCTGATGGCAGGGACTTCACCGTTCTCCGTACAGCAGCTACAGTCTTGTCTCTACATTCTAACAAGATACAGTAAAGAAATGCCACAGAAGGCACATGAAAAAAAAAAAGGAAGTAAAAAATATATCAGCCCACGGCTTGCTTACCCTGAGAAAGCTGAAACTCCCATTAATTCACAGTATTACTATAAAATATTTAAATATATATATATATAAAAGAAACAAACCATAATTCAACTTTAGCAAATTAACAGAACTTTGCTTAGGTTAGAGGATGTCAGTGAGATTCTAAAACAAGTAGCTTGATGTGGCAGAAACAGAAAAATTCAGCAGAGAAAACTCCCTTCTACCACAGGGCAAAATATGTATGATAGTAGACAGAAGTGAGGACCACTTGTCTAGAAGCTATTAGTGACTTAAAATGTTTTTAAAAGCAAAGTAACCCTCTGAGGCTAAATAAAACAAGAAAGGCAACTTTATTTCCTTAATTTCCTCAGAGAAGAGGAATACTTCTCATATTTCATCTTCTGGTGAAGGCCAAAGCGAAGAACAGGGACCAGAGACATTTCAGAACTGTGAAGATGAGATCAAAGATCAGTTGCCTTGGCAGTAAGTAATGTTTCTATCCCCAGCCAAGTGAGGACACAAAAGCATTTGGTATGAGACAGTTATTAGCGAGACAGTCAGGGTAAGACTGTGTCTTCCTAAACATGCTGTGACAGAAAGCTCCGCATAAAACTTTTGTTTCTATATCAGAATAAGTAAACAATACCTAAACTCAGGAAGCTCCTATCATTCTACTCAAGTATTATTTTAAGTATTTATTTGTCACTAACATAGTATAAGCAAACTGTCCTTGTGTAACTTACAGTAGAGCTCAAGTGAATTCTAGTTTTTTGCTCACTTCAGGGTATCTGTTATCTTATATTTTTAATTTAATGCATATTAAAATCGGGCCATATAAACATGAAACAGTGCCAAGTTTCTGAAGTGAGATATAAAACTCACTTTCTAAACTTCAAAAGAACTGTTATGCTTTAAGAAACTCAGCTTTTAAGTATTTCTCATTTCATTGTGATTGTTTTTGCCAGAGGAGAGGGCTTTTCCAACATCCTTTCTGAGGCTTGGAAGTGGAGTGTGAAGAGTTTCTTTTCTTTTTTTTTTTTTTTTAATTTCAAATAGCTAAGTTTCTTGCGGCATCCTTAGTTTAAGAGGCATTACTATTTTACCTTAGATTCATGTTTGAATGTTGCATCCTATTTATATACAGCCTGAAATGTACCTTCTAAGATAACTAAGCTTTGAGTTCTGTTCATTATTTATTTTTTCTACCTTTGGAATTAAATAAGCAGCTTGTTTCGAGATATTAGCTGTCTCATTCATCTTCTTTGTATTCCCCTCTTGGAAGCTTCTCTATGTACAAGAAAATGTAAATCCTAAATAGAAATATCTAAAGCTGTCTCCAATAGGGGTTCTTAGTGAATGAAGAAAAAAAAAAAAAAAACCCTCCTGTTTTGATTTTAGGCCTACTAAAGAAAGACATAGGGAGAAATGAACTTCTGCTTTTTACATTTTATTTTACATAAAGCCAAACTGAAATTACTTTGCCCTAAGCATTTTTTTCTCTAGGCATTGTGTAGAGTATATATTCTTGTCTGATTTCATTCACTATACATAACTCTTTGAATCTGCTACCACTCTGGCAAAGAATATGGGACAAAATCTAACCTCACTGTTACTCCAGTGTTTAGCAATGTGATGATCCCAGGACCAGAAATTTTCTCAGGGTCTTTGCACAGGGTTAAGATGGCATAATTTTGTCTGAGCCAGAATACCAATGTCCATTCAGATTTCAGCCAGGCTGTGAGACAGAGTGAATTAAAAGGTTAGAGAGTATCACACCTCTCAAAGAACAGACTCTTCTTAAATAATCCCTAGTTATAATAGAAGTTAACCTAATATCTTCTGCTGCTCCTCAAATTTAGACACAAAAGTTTTAGGTTTTCAGACTCCTCACAGAAAACTGGGATATTTGCTGCATGTGCAGAAATAGAACTAGCACAAGTTGTTATAATTAAAACCAACCAAAAAACAAACAAACATGCAAACGAATAAACAAAATACACAGAAAAAAAAGCATCTGGGTAATGTTTTCTGGTAGTTACTGGTAAATTCAGTGACCTTATAAGTATCTTAAGTCTCTATATCCCTAAGAAAGTTGAATAACGAAAGTTTTTCTGCATATAGCACTGTATTAGTCCACACAGTAAGTTTTTTTCCCCAAGTTCTCTTAAACATAATATTAATATAAGGAAAAAGTCATCTGCTACTACCCTGTAATGCATTTTAATGCTAATGCAAAGGCAGCAGCTTGACATATTTAGTTGATAAAGATTGCAGTTTTCTAACAGATAATGATAGCTTTACTTTTCTTAATAGACAGCTTGCAGTTCATGTTGGAAATTCACCTGTGTACGCACATCAATGCAGATGGGCCACAATACATTTTAAACAACCTCCATTCTGCATTTTTGTGACTCATCGTGACAGCATCAACAATGTAACTGAGTCAGAGAAGACAGACACACCACACACAGATGGAACAGGGCATTGACATGTCTTATTTCATATAATACCATTACAATTTAGCGTCAATTCCAAACCCCAGGTTTCTTTTATGTAAAACTTCAATATGATAGAAAAAATAACAACACAAAACTGCAAAGCTATATTAAATATCATAAAAAAGTAGTATGATAACAGAATGGGCCAAATCATAATCTCCTGCTTACTAAACAACAAGAAGGGAAATACCATTGCTTTTATACAAATTCACTGATGATGCTAAAATTACTGTATTAAGGATGAGTATACAGAATTCTAGATACAGTACAGTACTGGGAACCCTCAGCATGATTTCCTGCTATAATTTGTTTTCTATCCTGTTTTTCAGTTTCCCCCTGAAAACTGTGCGTAAAATCCTTGTCTGGTACCCTGGGGAGAATGAGGTCAGCCATGTCATGACCCTCTCTAGAAAAGACATGGGCTTTGACAGGCCACCTCCATCTGAGGTAACAGTCTTACCTCAACTTCATCTTTGTGCTTGTATGTAGCATGTGTGTACACACTCACATATATTACATATCTACACATACTTACGCACACGAACCAGTAATGCAAACAGAGCACGTCATGTTACTGAAATACACTGTCTGCAAACAGGAGTTCTGCTCTAAGAGATACCCATTGGGACTCCAAATATGACTTTTTGTTCATATTCTTTGGGACTTTGTGAAAGACATTCTGTTGAAATACCAGCGACTTGGCCTTCCATGGAAGTTGGAGAGTAAAAGCTCCATGTATACCCTATGTGCTTCGGGTATACTACTCTCCTGGTTACTAAGCAATCAGGAATGCCCCAGATATTTTCAGCATCGACCACTGATAGACTTCAAAGACTTTCTGAGCCCTACAACATTCACATTATCACTGATAATAATATTCTAAAGATATTAAAATTGTGAAAAGCAGGTTCAAATGAAAAGCTACATCTTCACCCAGAGTGAAGACTGCAGCTTGTCAACTAATACAGCCACAGGAAGCCAGAACAACAGCACAAAAGGAAAGATGTTTTCCAGAGCAAATATCACATTATCAATATCAATTCACTGGGTGTGGGAGATTAAAAAATCACTTTTCCACTGGCATTTTTACACTAACTCATCTTACATATGACAGAAATCTCAACTTTTCCATGCATGTCACAGATTTTACAGTAGTGTCTGTGTTTATTAGGTTTGTCAGGAGTCCCCCACGGGCATTTTGACTGAAGTTTATGATTTCCTCCAAAGGACTTTATATGTTTATTTACTGAAGTGGTATATAAATGAACAGAACATCAAAGTGAATGATTGAATATTAAATAAATAAAAAGCACAGTTTCACAAACACAGGAGAAAAGTATCTCATTTAAGAGTCTGTAAAATTCATTATTCAATATATCTGTTTTTCTAATACTGACCCCAGATTCTGTAAAGGCAAAGGTATCACTAGTGCAGCACAGGATGAGAACAATATGAATTGTTTGAGGCTTTATACCTGCAAGAATTATCCATAGTATAGTCAGGGATAGGTGAGGCTGCATGGAATTGTGTCTTGCTTTTCCACAAAGGCAGGTGGTCAAGGATGACAGTCATGTACAAAGCTTCCTTTCAGCCAACACATTTAGACAAGAAGAGAAGATTAAATCTTCACCACAGACATTCCCAGAGAAAAATATTTCCCCTTGGGGAATGGCAAAAACAAAGAAAATAACTGTCATTCCCAGAGGTTGCCATTGTATTTAGAAAATCTGCAAGTTAAACCCAAAGCACTGAACATTCAAGTGAGGAACTGAGCAGCTACCTCCTGATGTGCAATGACATTTCACAGCAATAATTAAAATGCTAACATGCAAAAAATCAATGGCAATATGACCACTAAAGAAAAAGTAGACATCAGAAAGTTTATGGTTATACATTCCAAAAACTCCAACTAGCTGGTATAAGAAACTGATGCAGAAAAGTAGAATGAAGAAAGAAATAGTCACAGAGAAAAGGGACAACTGATGAGAAATTTGAATAAGTTTTTAAATCCGGAAAAATTAGTAATGAAAGTCTAAAGTAAAAGTGAGGATTTTGAGGATTTTTGGACATCATTTTATTCCTATGATTTACAATTTCTTCTGTAGAACTATATCACTAAGAAGCCGTGAGGTTTTTATATTAATAGAAAATGATAAGTACCACTGCAATCCATAACAATTCCTTTTATCAAATTAGCAGTCTGGTGCTGATCAAATGATGAAATAAAGAAAAATGACTTGATAAACCAGCTGGAGAAAGTATTTTTTATCTGATTTTAAACAAAACAAAACAAAAACAAAACAAAAAAAAAAACAGAGGAGCTTTCTCATCTTGTTTTAGTTCACTTCTATTTATAAGAGTACGATTTCATTTAACCTGTGAAAACTGTGCGTAAAATCCTTGTCTGGTATCCTTATTAGCCATCGTCTTTCTCTTGCCAAAGGAATAACTTGCATCACAACCCAAACACATCGGAAAGCTACAATCTTATTTTTCTGAAGTTTTTGCTTGTATTTTTTTAAACAGGAAGCATATAAAAACTAGAGAAATAAATCTATTTTTCCTTCTTTCGACTCCATCTGTCAAACAGCAAAATAAACAGAAAAGGGCAGCACATCCCACTGGCTGTGATTTGAACTGACTGAATGAGAGTTTGACAAGACTAAAAGGCCAGCAAAAGACACACAGACTCTCCCTCATTAGGTTTTGCACAACAGTGACTACAGACAGCTATGAATGCACAGTACTATGAATAATAAAACATCTGTGAATTACATAATGTCACTAAGTAAGTTCCAAGTGGTATGCATACATTAACCCCCAAATACAGGCTGGTACTTATTTAATACAAAATCAGCAAAAAGATAATGGTGTTTCTCAAAGGCTGTGGAAGTCCATTATGCTATCCAAATCACATATACTACACCAAGAAAAGTAATGCTATTGTTATACCATAATAAAAGTAGTCACACCAAAGCGGTTAGTGACAGGTAGAGATATCTTTGGGAAATATGCCAAATTTAACAAAGCAATTAAATTAAATTCTTCTTGCATTTTCAACTGTTTGCAGTCTACAAACAAGCACTTAATATGAAGAACTTTGATTTGTTTTAAGACCAATACAGTCACTGAAATGCACAGTGAACCTACTAAGAATCAGCACCTGTAACAATCAGTTTCAACCCTTCTTTACAGCACTGAAGATTGTACATAACTCGATTGGAATTTTGTGGGGGTGTTTTAAAATCCCCCCACTCCTTTTCTCCCAACATCGGTGATTGATAAATTATTTTAAAATTTGCATGCATGACATTAGCTTTAATGAATGATATGGTGCTTTTTTATTACTGCAGCCAGGCTTCTTTCTAAGCAGCTACAGTTGTTTCTCGGCAGTATAATGCAGAAATGGATCAGTAATCATAAAGAGGATTTGAAATTATGATTACTGCATATGCATTCTTAATGTCTAATTCAGAACAGGATGACGTATATATGTATATATAAAACTATTGTGTAAAACATCAGTCTGATTTCTTGAGATTTCAGTGAATTTTCTTTAAAAATTATTTTGTTAAAAAATATTTTCTTTAAAAAATAATCATTCTGTTTCTGTGAAGTTACCTACTGTTTTAACACATTGCTTAATAAAAATACAGAATATGTGGTATTTCTTATTAACAGGATGATATAATTACATAGGAAAATCTTTAATATGGTTTACAAAAAGGAGAAGCATAGTTTTTACTCATGTGTAGCCATCCTTCGCCTCATACATTTTATTAGCTAGTTTACCAAATTGAGACATGATCCAAAACTCATTGAAATAACTAAGATGATACTTTTTTTCTCTTCTTTTCTTTAGTCAGAAGTAGGCCCTAAAGATCTTATATCCTGTCCATCCTTCCTGCCCAGCATGCACATCCATTTCATGACAGCAACCTCTGTTTCAAACTCTATTGTAGGTTAACATAGGAGAGGTTTATCCACGACAAGACTCAGGCTATAGGATTTAGGAAATCAACAGATGGCTTTAGAGAAAGTGTATTTAAAGAAGATTTTAACTTTAAATGACAATAATTTTGTGATTGGGTATGTAACTAAAGCTCAGGTATGTATTTCATCTCTACCCTAGAAATAATTCAAGACAGATCTTCTAGGTTACCATATGGACCATATTTCATTCCTCCTACTGAAAGTAGATTACAGAAAGACTAAAGCTACTTATGATATTTCAAGCTTACCAGTATTAATTTGAATAAGATAATAGATGAGGGAAGTATGATTGGCAACCATCCCAGCTGTACAAATTACAGACCTCTTCAACAGAATTTCAAAGAATTGCAAAACTGAGTATCAAAAAATCTAGTGCTAAATTTACCTTCCATTTTACCTCTTTAGATAGCATTATTCACTACACTTTCTTATAGAAAGAAACTGTGTGTTATTAATATTGCCAATAATGCAAAGAGATACAATGAACATGTGGGAAGTATACATGGAGTTCTTACATATGGGCACGTCAAAAGGTCTGCCCATGTGCAGCCATGTAAAACACACACCATGAGCTAGGAATTCAGGATCAGGTGCCAGTCGTTGATGTCGGACTGCAGACTAGATTTCCAACTATCTTTTCTCTCCTCGTTATGTCATGGAGGGAAGCAGCCACTGCAGCTGTACTGACCCTGCCAGCCAGATGCCCAAACTAGAGAGATGACACAGATGTCCAGAACGTTCCTGCATGCCGCCTGGCTGAATTCATGCTGCCTATTGTGGGATATAGATAACCATCCATATACTTTTCCAGTACTGACACTTAAGGTCCATACTTGCAAAGGAATTAATCACTGGACTAATTTTTATTTAGGCCACCTGTGAGCATTTTTTAAAAATCTACCATATTACCTAACTGCACTAGAACAGCTACTGTAATTCTCTCTTGGCATGGTTCAGCATGGCCAGAATATTAGAGGTTCAGTAGAATTGGTATCTAGAGCATTTTAAGGTTTTACTATATATCTTATAAACTCTTATAAATTAGACAAAAACGTAACGATTAAAGTTGTAGGACAAGCCTCTGCCATTTTTTTCCACAGTAATAATGAAACAAGTTAGCATTCTGAAAATGGCAAAGTGGAAATTTTTATGCCAAAGCTGGAGATTCTAATTTTTTTTGACTCCAATATATAAAAGTACTCCACATTTATATATGAGCAACGTCCTTTCCAAAACTCTTCAGTATTAGGGGATCTGTCTTAATCAGCATATTTCCATTGAAAGTCATAACCCATGAGCAATACTTAAGCAATCCTCATCATGTTCTGTAACATAAGAAGTTTTATACCCATTTAATAGACCAGACATTAGCCTCAGAGGACTAAGGTGACCTCATGCAGTTAACTCTAGCAAGTCAGTGTCATCAGTAAGAATACAAAGCAGAATCCTTTATTTCCAACTCTGAGTACTATGTAGTAAACTGCACTTCGTATAGGCTACTTATTTGAAATGAGCATAGCTCATGTCATAAATGCAATCTGCTGGGCAACAGGACAGATATATAGACAGATATATTTCTGCCTTACTGTATGTATCTATGCAACATACATACCAAGGGAATAGCATATCAAGGGAATTTTAGAAAGTAGAAAGCATAGACTAAGTGGCATTTCAAAAGTTGTCCATCTTCTTTTAAACCCTACTAATGTATCATCTTCTCTATTCACTTAGAGTAATGAATTCATAAAGCACAGGTCCTGACATTACTGTCTGACCTCCCACAAGTTATAAGCCCTATATTTGGAAAGCTCTTTTTGCTTGAAGAGATTTTAATAAAAATAGCCACAAATTCAGACATAGGTACTATGAACAATTTTATCTAAAAAATACACTAATGATGTAAAAAACAACATGTATTTGTTAAAAGTCATTCTACTAGAAATAACTTCTCGAGTGAAATCAAAATCTATGTAGTGTTGCTGAGAGTTCTAATTTCAGTGAGAATGATTCAAAACAAAGTGCAGAAGGCTGTAAAGCAGAACTCCACAACACAAGACCCTCCCCCCAAAAAAAAAAAATCAAGTGCTTTATATTTAAAATCTAATTTCTATTAGGAAACTAAATCTACGCTTTAAGTTGAAGATTCAAATTTATACAATACAGATTAGTATTATTGGGGCTACATTTTCACTATTTTTTAATATTAATGAAAGAAATTGACAACTTTAACATTAAAAATATGAGACTGAACTGGAATGTTTATCATCAGTAGCTCCCTGCATGCACTCAGAATTCATTAGAAATGCTCTGAAAGTGTCCATATGCAACAAAGGCTCAAGATTTTTTTGCTCAAGATCTATGATCAGATTCATAACAATATCCAAACAGATTATAATTGAAAGGCAACAAATTGAACTTTGTAGGTAACCAGCAATGTTAACTTCTTATCTGATTCCCTACAAGGTGCTCAGACCAACTTCACAGAGTACTAAGCATCTGAAACACACAGCAGGTCATGTCATCACACCACTTGATGATGAGTTGCAAAGACACATACATCACTATCATTTGCATTCTCCTTCTACTTTCATCCCCAAACTACCAACTTTTTATCCTGCATAGGAAGTACACGACAAATTGCACCAGGATATCTACCCTTTTTATTTTATAACTATCTCAATAACTACTCCTTTCAGACTCCCTGCAGCTGCTAATTCACAATACTCAGATGTCCTCCACAGGGAACACTTCAAAAAGAAGGATGGAAGTAGGGTGAAGACAAAGAAAAAATACTGAGTCTCTCACAGTCCATCTAACTCTTTTACAATGGAGGCTCCTCAGCATAAGTCTTATCTCAGTGACTGGCAGCACTGAGTATATAATAATATGCTATCTACATTTAAAACCAAAAAAAACAAAAAAGGTTACAGGTGCTTCACTAATACTATATTTTAAAAGATGTAGCCTATAAAACATTTTTCTTAAATACAGCATAGTAAAACATTCTTCAGTGAACGTTTACAGAAATATATATACAGAACTGTCCCATATGCATAATGATGAAAATTAATATCCTTGTTTCAGGCAACTTGGCCAGGAGACATTTTATAGATGTTAGGCAAAATAGGATTTGCTATGAAAATGAGTGTTCTCAATTGCAGTGAAACAGAGGGCATTAATTTCTACAATATCATATTACTCTCATAGATATTTCTGGGGATCACATCACCATAGTTTATGAGCAGCTCACAAAACAAAACCGATCACACAATTATCTGTGATTGAGATAATGAAGATGTATTCTGCATTTTACAGATGTAACCCCAAAGACACAAGTACCACTGGCAGAACTGGGAATTAATTTTCTGATATTTAAAACTGCAACAGTTAACCCAAGCGTAGCTTTTGTACCATCCCAAAGAATCCTGTTGTGTGGTTAATAAAGTCAGGTATATATACCTATTACTTCATGTACACTAATGCAAACTGAGATGAAGCATATCTAGAAAAACACTATGTTCCATACTAACCAGCGTTAAACACAAAAATGTTTTGAGTTTGAACACATTTAAAAATACTCTAATGTCTTCTACAGTCAATGGAAGAGAAACAGGTATCTCTGTAAGGGTTTCATCCTAAATACTAGAAATTCAAATCAAAATGATGTGAATAGAAGTGCCATTTTCTTACCCTGGAATTTCTCAATAGTGAGCCTATACACACCATATTAGACAGCAAGTTTTACATTAATCTTACCCACTGGTTAATATTAATGCATATTTAAGCCTGGTAATGTGATAACTCACTTAGATGATAAAATGGGTGAATAAGAGAAGTAAATCATCATTCCTTTAGCAATCAGGAAGGAAAGTAGATGGCTATATATGATGGATATTTATGAAGTATGCTCATACATTCTTTTGGGGTTGCTCAGATAGTCTATATACCACCCTTTTCCTCACAATGTTCCTAAAATTTTTGAATGATATCAAACTGGGACAGGTGGCCGACACTCCCGAGGGCTGTGCTGCCATTCAGAGAGACGTAGACAGGTTGGACAATTGGACAGAGAGGAACCTCATGAGGTTCTAAAAAGGACAAGTACAGAGTGCTGTACCTGGGGAGGAATAACCCCAGGCATAGATTAGGAATTGACCAGCAGGTGCCTGGGGAAAGCAGCTCAGCAGAGAGGGTTAACTTGTTGTCAACAAGTTAATCATGAGGCAGCGATGTGCCCTCGTGGCCAAGAAGGCCAGTGGGATCCTGGCCTGCATCAGGAGGAGCGTTGCTAGCAGGTCAAGGGACGGGATCCTCCCCCTCTGCTCAGCTCTGGTGAGGCCGCACCTGGAGTATTGGGTGCAGATCTGGGCTCCCCAGTACAAGAAGAACATGTAGTTTCTAGAGAGGGTCCAGTATAGAGCCACAAAGATGATTAAGGGACTGGAGCAACTATTATATGAGGAAAGACTACATGAACTGGGCCTGCTTAGCCCAGAGAAGGCTGACAGGAGATCTGATTAATATGTATAAGTACCTGAGGGGAGAAGGTGGGGAGAATGGAGTCAGACTCTTCTCAGTGGTAGCCAGTGACATGACAAGGGGTAATGGTTACAAGATGAAACACAGAAAGTTCCATCTCCATGTTAGGGAGAACTTCTTTACTGTGAGGGTGATGGAGCCCTGGAACGGGCTGCCCAGAGAGGTTGTGGAGTCTCCTTCTCTGGAGATCTTCCAAACCCGCTTGGATTCCACCCTGTGCCACATGCTCTGGGTGTCCCTGCTGGAGCAGGGGGGTTGGATTAGATGATCTCTAGAGTCCCCTTCAAACCTTAACCATTCCGTAACTCTGTGAAAATAAAATTGTTCTGAACAGTGTTTCCCAGAAACAACAATAGTCTGAGTACGGTTTCACATTTTAAGGAAAGATTATTTTGTTTCAAAAACCAATTTAATTCCTACTACCTTCTCAAATATAAATTCTGCAAAATGTAACATGAATAATTAAAACTGATAAGATGAGCTACACAGTATAATTAGGTTTACTGAAATCCTTTAGAATATGTGGAACTATTTTTTACTGTCACATTTCTAATGTTAGGTTTTCTCCAAGATACCACATAAGTAAATATAATATTAACATGTATAAATAATAAATATTGAAATCTTTGGTAAATATCCTAGCTTGGCACTTGCTTTTCAAAATGGTGTTATTGGGTTAATCTGAGGTTGTTTGAATGTAAAAACTAATCTGATTTGGAAGGAAATTAATTTTAAACTTGATTTTCAAACTCTAATGGCTTCCTTGAATTCCAGAGCTGAAGACTATTGAAGGCTCTGTTGTAACTGCCAGGGGAAATAATGAACTCTTTTCTTTTCCATCAGCATGGTAACTTCCCCTGAAAGACCACCAATATTTTTTTTTTGATAGATAGCTCTGATTCCTCTTGTAGGAAAACTCAATGCTGAAATAGTAAGGCGGGGTATGATTAAGAATAGTAATGTGATTGTGATTTTCTGACACATCCTAAGTGAAACAAATGGCTTAATTTTAAGCAATGAGATTGTGTAGGTATGTTCACAGTGTTACAAAAGGTTATTTGAGGCATTCATCACATACTGAACTCTTAATGTGGACTCTCGTTAAATATTGAGAATAGTATAGAAGCCGGAATATTTTTTTCACATAATTAAAGCATTCCCTAATGTAATGTCAAAAGTCAAACACAATGTTTGCAAGCACAATAGGTTAATTTTTTCCCCCAGTGCAGAGGGAGAAATTTTTGAGTTTGTAAGTATGCATAATAAGTTGGAAATTAAATGTAGCTACTGCATTAGAGAGTAAAAGGCTGTCTTTCACTAACTCAGCAGAATACACTGAACCTAATGACTCTCAAACAGGAAAATGAGCCATGGGTTAATGTATGGATCACATCACCTTTTTCAAATGGCAAGTGTTTAAACTGAAACATGCCTACAGGAAGCTTGTGTGAAGAGTAGGGACACAGGTAAATTTTTAATAAGCCTGAGAAATCTCAAGAGAAGATCTTAATATGTTTAACGAACCCGTGCAAAAACAAATTATTTAAATTAAATTATATTGTACAATCTTAAGACCAAAATGTGTTCCAGGTGGGGGGAGTTTGCTTAATTTAATCTTTCATTTTAGGTTTGATGAATGTTTTGGTAAATCATCTACTACTGAAATGACCTTATCTACTTCTCCATTTACATCTGGATTTGCAATTGGCATCAGTGAGAGTGCCTCTACAAACTGACAGTACCTAATCCACAGAAGTATAACCACTAGGAAGAGAAATTTGGGTGTAACACAGCTTGAATTTCTGCTGACAGTCACTTCCTATATCATTCTTATGCAAAATTTGTCTAACTTATTTTTTAGCTAACTAAAGAGAATGTGTACTACACATTCCCTGTAACTTCTCTGATAGTTTGATACTGACATCTATTTTTTCTTTAACGGTTTTGCATAAAATAGAAGTGAAAGTAAAGTGATGTTAAAAGAACAGTCATCTTTACTCATACGAGCAGTCTCGCAGGTTTATTTGGACTATTAAAAGGAATAAGGCAAGTCAGAATTGACTTTAAAAGCTCTAACTTAAGCTTTTAAAGGTAGGAAAATGAAAGAGTAATGGATGGATATTTTTCATCATCATGTAGGACAGTGGCAAGAAGGAAGTAGCATGCCCTTGTCACAACTAAGTTTTACTTTCTCATTCCAAAGAAAAAGAAGACTTTACCCAACCATGAAGCAGTCGCAGGAGGCAGAGAGGAAAGAAGTAGCTGTAAAGATCTGAATCACTGCCTTTAATTTTGAAATTCGCAGTGCCTTGCAAGTTGATGTCACCCAGGAAAAAATCCTTCATTTGGCCCCCCACAGTTTTGCTGACCTTTCCCCTCTAGTGTTGTATCATAAGGCAAATAAAAGTGCTTTAATTTCATACAAATCACTTGGCTGCTAAACTCTGAGATCTGAAAATTACAGCAGTTGCTCAATATTTTTCAAGGCAATTGGCAATTTGGCAATTGGTTTTCACCTGAAAACCAAGTAGAGAATAATGAAATTGCAATGAACAAGAGACACAATTTTGACTTCATTCATTGCTGGACAATAATTTTATTGAAATACAGATTTGCTCTATCTGAAATAAGACTCTGACCAGAGGTCCTCAACATTTTTCTTTACACTCTCCAACTTAAACATTTTTTCTGAGTAAGATAATGCAAATACTCAGAAAAATGGCGGAAAAAAACCACAAATATGTTTCCACATTTAATGCATTAATTTCTGAGAAATTTTACATGTTAAATATATTTTGTTATGATTTCTCCTCTTTAGACAAGCTTTGCAATTGCTTTGAACTCCGAAGAATCAGAATGAAATACGACTTATGGATCATAGGTATCCACACACTGTTTTCAATGACCCCCTGAATTAAATGAAACAGCTAGAGTATGCAAAGGAAACAAACTGTATGCTGACCTTCTTTAATAAAGTTGCTAGTACTAATTTTTATAGAACCTGTGATATTCAGAAATAATCTGAGTGAAACACATTTCCCTTTCTACATTTTTTTGCTTCTTTTTTACTTTGCATTGCTGACATTTTTTTTACTTTCTTTCCTTCTCTATTTTCTTGATTTCCAAAGGATTCTTTTATGCAAAGCTACTGAAGGTCTCACTATGTTTTCATATCAATGAGTTCTAGCAATCAAGGTTAAATAAACAAAGTACATACAGAAAACTGAATCAATTCAAAAATGAAAGAATTGATTTTTTTATTTTAATTTTGTTTATTGATTTTGTTCACAGAAAAGAAAATCAATACAGTAGCAGTATACAGACTTTTGAAGTTTGGTAATATATTCTCCGTGCAATAGAGAGGTCAAAGCCTCTACTGTATCATAAATTCCTCCACTTGGAACTGATTACCACAAGTGGAAGACAGTGGCAGACTATCAGTTTTGAAGGAATAAATACAAAAGATGAGCTAATTCAGACCTAAATGCATAACAGTCAGGAGAGAAAAAGCAGTCTTCAGCACTGTTGCCCTCAGAGGTGAAAAGCCATTTTGTGAAAGCAAGTGGTAGCACACTTAAGTAAAACTATAATACCGTATCCTCACACAGTTCCAGATTTAGAACAGAATACTCAACTGGCTGAAGTTATGACTTAGTCTTAAAAAAGGAGCATGTGGAAATATTCTTTATTACTTAAAACATCCACTCTTGCAGTTATTTATGATGAAGATGAATGATATGAATGAAACAATTATTTAGGAAAAAATATTCAGCATCTCCTGAAGTCATAAGCTGATGTACTAATACTGTAATAACCAACCAACCAAAAATAAATACAAAATTGGAGGGTTTGAGATCGATAGATAGATAGAGAGATTTGGATATAATTTGGGTTGGGGCTATAGACTTTTGTTTTATATGATATGTGTAGTGTAGTCATTTAAAATGTGTAGTCATTTAACAGTGACTGAGTTGTAGGGGTTCTCCCTAGAGTTGTTTTGATTCTGGCAGTTGTGCTAGGCTTGCCACAACTACTCCAGCCTAGAGTTCCTCGGCCATGTGAACTGACCAGTGTTTAACAAGCAAACTGTGTGTACATATGCAGGTGACCGCTGACTCCTGTATTCTCGGGTAGTCTTTAATATTTTTTGTTCTCTGTATCAACTGCACTTGCTTGCAGAGGCCTTTTTTTCCAGCAAAATCTGAAGATTTTTTCCTCTAATTTTTCTCTCCATCTGTCTGTCAACTGTCCAAGTGTTGCAGAGATTTTTTAAGTGGTAGGACCATATCTGGTTTTCCAGGAGTCCAGTTCTGAGGTATAGAAAATTTTTCTTTGTTTATCTAGCACATCATCAGGACTGTTCTTTTTTTTTCAGCAAACCACAAATACTTCCCTGATTCAAACACTAAATATTCAATCTTGCTCATGCTTGTCTCTCAGTTACTAATTGAAGCAATCATCTAATCAAACTTTAGTCCTTTCAAAGATGGAACCGGGCAAAAAACAGTGTTTTTTTTTCATCCTGTCCATACTCCTAAATTAGATGACATTTGATTGTGCCCCTTCACTGATGATCACTTTTGCTTACCAAAACTTTCTTGCATCCCTTTTGTTTCTCTAGTTGAGAATTCTGTCTCTTCTTAATGTCTTTCCAAAATCACTCCAAATGTAATCTGAATTTCTTGGTTTTAGCTTTTTAAATGATTTGCCATAGGAGGGTTTTTTTTCCCATTTTATTAAAAAGTAGCTGTCAAGGTCCGCTTAGTTCGGCAGTGACCCTGCCCCTGGGAATTGATTTTTTAAAATAAGAGTAAAGAGAATTCATGTATTTTGTGATCCAACGTTCATTAGAGTTGGAGTTTCATTTCATAAAAACTTCACTTACGAGCACATACATTCATTATACATGATTCATCAATGTGGCCAGGGTGCTGCGTAGTCTGCACTGTATCCACCTACAAAAAATACAAAAATATATGTCTGCTTACCAGGATGTGAGCAGGGTTTAACTCATCTAATCCTGTATCATGGATCTTGTAAGTGAGCGAGCAAAGAGAGTCTTCTTCTCTCTGGTAGGTCCAAACATAAACCATAGCATAACTATTTGCAGTGAAAACAGTCAGAACAGCCTTACATATTATTTAATGATAAAAGGAATCAAGTGACCTATGTCCAGGAACAGAATGGTTTAAATCTGTAGTATGTAATTATGTACATACTGTACAAAATACTGCAGTAATTTATGATTCTTTCTTTTCTTATTTTAATTATTGTAGGCAGAGAAAAAATATGTTTCAGCTGTCAGTGACAAACATAACTTTTCTCCATGGGATAAATAGTACAATAAATCACTAAAAAATATCAGCTGGTTTAAAGAAGCAAATAATAGGAATTTCATAAGAAAACAATGCATCTTTTCCTTGCCCCCATCAAAACCAGAATGAGATACGGAAGGTAATATACAAAATGCAGTGATATTGTTCACAAAATTCTGTGAAAATATGTCAGTCAAAATGTCAGATATCAACTGTCAACTATCAACTGCAAGGTGACATAAATAAAATTAAGAATTAGAGGAAAATGTGCATTCCTTGAACTGCTTTGATCAATGTGTTTATGAGAGAAAATAAGACACTCAAGACACATGCACATTTGACGATAAACAGTAAATGCTTCTGTCCAACACATTCTTCAAAAACAAGCTCCTAAAATATCACTCAAAACGGGTCATCTTAGTAAAACACATTAACCCCATCTTGAGTTGTTTATGTAATATATTTCGTTGTTATTCATTAACTAGCTTTTCCAGCTGTTTAAAATTTTTATATTATTAATCATTTATATTTATTTCACACCACTCACTGCTAATTCCTTCTTTTTCAGCATTTTAATGAATCACTCTTTCTAATCTATTACACATAAGTGAAGTTAAAACCAATTTACACAAGTGTAGGATAACAGTGTCAAGCATCTCTACAAAGCTGCTTTTGCTGTATGTACATAATCCATAAAAGACTCCCAAATGTCCTCAAATAAGTAACGTCTGTTCCCCAATCTAAATATCATCTTCTTA
This sequence comes from Tinamus guttatus, assembly GCF_059628265.1. NCBI lineage: Eukaryota > Metazoa > Chordata > Aves > Tinamiformes > Tinamidae > Tinamus > Tinamus guttatus. The sequence goes on from NW_028288586.1 coordinate 409,190, forward strand.
CAGGAAGCCAGATGGGACAAGCAAGCAAAACATGCTGCTTTGGTTGCAGAAGAAATGTATTTACATCTCAGTAAAGGGTTTCATCATCATCAATCCAATTATATGCAAATCACTCTGTTCTGTTTTCTCTATCTTAGCTCACCTAGGTAGAAAAAATACTAACCTGGCCCAAAAAGTTTGATAGAAATATATATAACGCTTCTGTTCAGCCATCCATCCATCTATCCCATAAGCATACCAAGTACCTCAAAGTGGGTAACTTCAACTCTACATAGCAGTTATTCACATGCAAATAAAAAGTAAATTTAGCTAACTTTAAGGAGAATGCATTGATTGGAATGGTAGACTTGTTCACTGCGCAATCAACAGGATCCGCTTATATATGTTTTAAGCATCTTTCTCCAAGATGCAAATGCAAAAGCGAGCACTGGTTGTATTTATAAGGCATTTCCAACCACAAAAAGGTTCATAAGTGTAACAGATTTTTCTAAAACCATTTTTTCTTTTCTATGACAGAGAGATTCCTGGTTTTCTTCAGTTAATAAATCAAATCATAAATCCATGCAAGGAGAAAAAATAAAACAAGCAAAAAGGTTACCTAGCATCTACTAGACAAATTGGGGAATCTTTAGATCAGAAACATGATACAGTATGTCCCCACAAACTCAAACAATCATGGAGATGTTCCTGGGTATGTCCATATTACCTGTGCAGTGAAAAGCGAAGAATTGCAGTAAGATTTGTTGTAATTCATCATGATGCCAGGACTTGCAGGTCTGTGGTGTGTCTTCACAAAGTCTGCATTACCTGCAGTCCTGGTCGTACACTGCGCCTGCCATAAGGAGCAAACTGGATGGATGCTGCATCGGCACTGCGAGTGCCATGTGACCATGTGACACCCTGAGGACTGTCCTGGAAGGAATTTGCCTCTAAGGGATCTGCAGAACACTCGATGTGCACAGCAGGTCTCCATATATGGCAAATTTACACCAAACAAACCTTTCCCTGCACTAAGTCATTAATGGAGATGCATCCACAGATAGCCCAACACTTCCTGCTATTGTAATGACTGATGGAAAAAAATTCAACGTTCTTTTTTCTGCCTTAAATATCTATTAAGTGTTGCTTTCCTCACTTTTCTCTTGCAGTTGGAGAATCTTGCTAATTTCTAGGAGAGTGAAATTACTGTTTCCTTTCTTCTGCCACTTCCCAGTATGGAAATGCACATGCACCACATAAAGTAAAATAAAGAATTAAAAGCCATAGTTTTCATTAGCCAGATATTTGTAGTTCTCTGTTAAGCCTGTCCATAACACAAAATACAGGCCTGGAAGCTCTTCTTACATTCTGAGTCCAGTTCCTTTTTATCCTAAGCATAATGTCATGTATTTCCTTGATAGATTATAATTTTCTTACATCAATATTTTAATGGGAAATCTGCTGCAGAATTTCACTGCTGCAGGACTTAAAAATTACTCTAATATCCAATCCAAATTTATTCATGTGTATTCATATCTATTTGTTCTTTTTCCTTAACTTACATATTCATTGCTGTTGGCAAGTGAACTTTAATGTTAACTCCATATATGCTATTACATGTAATTATTTTATACTAACTATGTGGGAGATCATCCTTTAACAGAGTAAAGATGTTTGCAACCCGTAAAAGACTATTAGAGGCTTTAGAATGATTCACTTTTACAAGTATAACTTTTAATTGTTCCATTTTCTTCTATTATGCATGTTACATTATTCATTTAATACTAAATCTGAGTCTGTAAATATATTATGATTATAGTATACATATTATTCTCATTGATTTATATGTATTATGAAAAATTTCAGACAGCGCAACTTCCTGCAACTCTCAATGTGTCTCTAAACAAAGCTGAAAGGTACAACATGTTCAGGTTTTGCCCGCTAAGCACGTACTAGATAAAAATATAACTTGATATACTTCCTATTTTGTGCATTGCACAAAATGTTTCTAACATATTTTTAAACTTCTTTAACATATAACTTTTTTTTAATTTTCATACTCTTTAACTCATATTTTAACAGAACAAAATGTGTTCGTTGCATAGGCTTTAAAGGATGCAAAACCAAATGAGCATAATCACACAAAAAATATGAAACAGTAAGTAAAAATATTAACATCTTCATGTGCTCTACCTTCCGTGCACTATTTGCCAAATCGTTAAGGGCCATATATAGACTGAAATAGAGTGAGGCAACTTGATATTGATGAAATTTTGTCTGAATAAGAGATGAAGGAGGTATGCTAAATACGACCACAAAGCACAGTTTTTAGTCATCAGAATTTCTTTCATATATACACAGTATACTTTAATATAACAGAATAAAATGTGTTTGCCCCTCTACTCAGCCCTGGTGAGGCCACATCTGGAGTATTGTGTCCAGTTCCAGGCTCCACAGTATAAGAGGGATGTGGAGCTGCTGGAGAGAGTCCAGCGCAGGGCCACAAGGATGATCAGGGGCCTGGAACATCTGCCCTATGAGGAGGGAGCTGGGCCTGTTCATCCTGGAGAAGAGAAGGCTGAGAGGGGATCTGATCAGTGTCTATAACTATCTCAAGGGAAGCAGCAAAGAGGATGGTGCTGGCCTCTTTTCACTGGTGGCCACTGACAGAACTAGAGGTAATGGCCATAAACTGAAGCATCAAAAGTTCCACATGAACTTAAGGAAAAAATTCCTGACAGTGAGGGTGACAGAGCACTGGAACAGGCTGCCCAGAGAGGTTGTGGAGTCTCCTTCTCTGGAGATCTTCAAAACCCTGGAGATCTTCAAAACAAAATAAACCTGTATTATTTATTATATTTATTAGTGCTCTGGAATATTGTTTTTACGTTCACTAGACATTCATATTTTGGTGGAAAGTTCTGCATATCATGAAATTAACTTAATTCATTTTGAACATTAGCAATTCCAAGTGAAGGGTGCTCAAAATGTAACTTTGTAAGTACTTTGAAGGCAAGGAGTGGGACAACATAAGATTAATCTACCTAAAAAGATTCATTAGTGAAAACTGCTATAGGTTGTATATATGCTTATGACTTGCATAATATATTTTTTTTAATTCTGTATCATCTTACCAAAGTGAATAAAAATACAAATACAATCTTATAAGAAACACTATCATAACTAAAATGTTACACATCTAACTCATTTATTATGAACTTAAGCCAGAAGCACTCTGATCTTTCTTGAAAAATGAGTAATACTGCCATGTCGAGAAAAAGCAAAGCTTCACATGAAAATAGAACAGCAAGTACTGATATCCTTAGACACCTCCACTGTTGCAAACCTCACCCTGAGGGGTTTGTGCTGCTCTTTAAACAGCTTACAGAACATGGCTTGATCTTGGTGGAGATAATGTAACTAATAGTTTAATCCACTGGTAAAAGACAGGAGTATGAAAAGCCTCTTCTCTTTCTCTCTTTTTTCTTTCTTTGAGGAATGCAGGAACGTACTGGAAGGAATTCTTTTCCTGAACTGAATATACTCCATTTTAAAACTGAATGATTTTTTATTTCACCCTCATACCTCCAGAAGGTTGAAATCTTTTTTTTTTCAACTTTCCAACCTAAGTGTGTATGTAATATGATAACTGCTAAAATATCAGCATTGAGTTTTTGTTGTTGTTTTTTGTTTTCCTGATATTTATTCCCAGAAGAATAATCAAATCTCCTTTCACCGCTGACTTTCTTAAGGCTCTGAAATACATAAAACAGTAGCTTAAAATCAGATGGCAGCAACAGTTACCACCCTCATCCACCTGCTCCACCCCTCTGATGGCCACTGAAGCCTTCAGGGCAGGGTTACCTGATAAGTCTATGAGTGAGCACATACATATTAAAGTAAAACAATTCCAATTTTGGTTTACTCTAATACACCAGGCAAAGATTTGCAAATAATTTGGAGGAAGTTCAAATATTCCTGCCTTGAAGAGAGCAACAGCTACTGCCATTCCATTTTAGCCTGCCACTACCTGTCTTTCAGAGCCCTACATCTGAATAAGCAAAGCCATTTTAGTCATCTCTTGCACAGCCAACCTCATGTTTTTTTTTTTTTTCTTGAAGCTCTTCTCTGAATCCCTGAATGTAAGTTTAATTCTTCCTGAATATGCTTGACTAGAATAATGTAAGTCTTTCAGATGAGGTCTCATGAATGCCTCCTCAACTGGCAGGAATATATCCATTTCTCTCATTGCAATATGCCAGCTAATATAGCAGGAACAAATTTGCCTATCTCATATTGGTGCTCATAATAACTTTGTGACTAATTCATTTAATTCTTCTCCTTTTCCGTTACTTCTAACTGATGATTTCCTAACTGAATTTACCAGTTATATAGTCTTGTTATTGCTTTTTGAGCTATTAAGTTTTATTTTATTGCTGCAGTCAAAAAAACCACTTTCCAGTCCTTCATATAGTGTAGTCTAGTCTTCCTCTATACACATCACGTTTAACCTATTTGTTTCAACATCTGGTTTCACTACTATACTTGCATTCTCTGCGCCTAGGTCATATATAACAAAAATATAAACCAAGATCAGTCCAAAGATGATGCTTGACTTGAATGAATAGCCTTGCCTGTATTCCAATGCTTACCTTTGCAACAAAACTGTCATCTAATTTTAACCAAATTTCTTACACATTTTATAATTCCTCTACTAATCCCCATCTTCCTCAAGCTGAGCAAATAATTTCCCATGTGGCACAGTATGAACTGCTTGCTGAAGTCCAAAGAGAAGAGATTACTACATTTTCTTTATCTATAAAATTGGTTATCTTCTCAAAGGAAGGTATCAAATTGGTTTGGTATGAACCCCTTTCAGTAAAACCATTTTCAATTTCCATTTTATCCCATCTTCCTTTTTCCTTTATGTCAGCAACTCTGTTTTTTTCAAATAAATCTTCTCTGCTGTTTGATAAAAAATGAGGTCACACTTCTAGACCTTTATCCCCCTTCCTCATCTTCCCCACTACTTAAGTAGAAATACCGTATTTGCTATTCTTCAACAAAACAGTACCATTTTTTTCCTAACACATTTATTTACAAGACGACATGGAATGGGGACTGGAGTATCCACCTGATCAGGAAAGAACAAGCAAGCTGGGCCTGTTTATCCTGAAGAAGATGGAGAGGGGATCTTATCAATATGTAAAAATATCTGAGGGGAGAATGTAGGGAGGATGCAGCCAAACTATTCTCGGTGGTAGCCAGTGACAGGACAAGGGGTAGTGGGTGCAAGTCGAAACACAGGAAGTTCCATCTCCATGGAGGAAGAACTTCTTTAGTGTGAGGGTGACAGAGCCCTGGAACAGGCTGCCCAGAGAGGTTGTGGAGTTTCCTTCTCTGGAGATCTTCAAAACCCGCCTGGATGCGACCCTGTGCCACGTGCTCTAGGTGTCCCTGCTGGAGCTGGGGGGTTGGACTAGATGATTTCTAGAGGTCCCCTCCAACCTCAACCATTCTGTGATTCTGTACTCAAGTCACTCAGAATTCTGTCAGGCTTATCTGCTTTCATGTCAGATCAAATTTCAGCTTTTGTTTCCATATACAACATTATCACGGTCATTGAAAAAAAATAATAATTTCAATTTTGTGTCACAACTAAGTTATCTTTTTTTTCTCTACATGTAATAATTGTCCTATTCTTTTTTTCTTTTTCTCCTTATAACTTATTATAGGTTAAGATAACTGCATAGTATTTTGCTGCTTCTTTCAATGCTCTTTGCAATGCCTACTTCCTTAGGTTTTTTTTTTCCAACATCCTACCCTTTACCCTAAACTGACCCGCACCATGACCTTCCTTTTATTATCTGCCCTTCCCCTTCTCCTCTTGTTTCTCATTGCTTGCAGTTTTCCTGATTACATATTTTTTTCAATGGAAACGACTTATATCTCTTGTATGAATAAAGAACTGAGCATCTGAGCCTCTGACATCTAAGACATCTTTATGGAAAGTGTTTGCATGCCACTTTCTCCACTTCCCGCCTGTCTTTGGCATCACTACCATTTTCTTTACCCAAGGCCAATGCTGTTGAGAATAAACCGTATAGCTTTTAACAGGGAATGTACTTCTCTAAGTCATAGCATTAATCTTCCTAAAGACAAAATATCTCTTTTTTCTGCCCCTGCTCCTTTGGCTTTTCAGACACAGTACTACGTTTGTTTATAACAACTTCTCCAGCCATCATAAAATAATTACTTAGTAAGACAGAAAGAAAATAAAGATTACTTCTGTTTCTAACATATTCAAAAACTGAGGTGTGAGGTATCGGGAAATAAGAGCTCCTTTTTTACAGCTACTGTATTTTTGAAAGGTGGTAACAGTAACAGAACAAGTGGTTTGGGGGAATTTTTTTTTTATATGACTTTTTCATCACTGTCTAACATATAATCTGCATGTAATGGGATCTGTCAATTAAATTTGTTGTTTACTGAAGTCTTCATTTGCATGTACAAGGTCAAAGAGGGCACATAGAGAAAAGTTTCTAAGAGACATAAGCATTATTCAGGGAATGAAATGCTTTATAGACATATTTAAAATAGACTGCTATGATGTGGCCAAAAAAAGAGAAAGATTATATGTTTATGGCTGACTCTGCAATGTGAAGTATTACTTTTCATGTCATTGTATTTAATAGCACACTTCACACTGCAGCCACTGGAAGACCCTGGGCCAGCAATTCCTGCTCAGTACAGACCCTCCAAAGGTACCTGGGCTACTGGGCTTCAGAGGCCAGGGAAGCAAGAGACTGAACGGAGAGGAAAATAAATGCAACATGCCCACGGGGAGCAGGAATTTTGAGATAGGACCAGACCAGCTGTTATTCCTAGGTTGATAAAATTATGGTCATCGGGCGGCAAAGAGGATTACACCAAAGGCAATACAGGGTCCATAAGGTAGATGGGGAAGCACTAACAGAAAATGTTATGGACAGAAATGAAAGGAAGACAAGTAAGTGGTAAGTGGATAAGAATACTTTTTGACTACTGCAACATCCCACCATAGAGGGATATTGTAGTAAAGAAAAATGAAGCAAGAACACTAAGAAAGCAAAGCAAAGCACTGCTTATCCTCGATGTCTTTATCAGTCTACCAGTGATATGAATAGAAAAGGCAGGGTTAAAAGGATATGCAGGGGTGTATCTTTTATATGGGCACAGGTTGATTCAACTATGTGCATGGTTCCAAATAACTCGATTTCCAAAATGACAATGTTTCAAATATGAGTGTTGTTCAGTAGACAGGAAAAAAACACTAGTTAATGAAATGACATTTAATTCCTTGGACATCCTTTTAAATTAAATCTAAAATGACCAAAATTAAGCTACATTTGTCAATAGCTACAATATATAAGAAATTATATCATGTGTCCAAAGCTCATGACAGTACCAACAGCACATAGATCTGAAAGGAGCTGAAAAGTGAACTTAAAAAAAAAGAGCTGCATTAAAATATTTGTGACATCAGCTAAATTACCTTGCATCGAACTGCATTCTGACAATTTAAACAGCATATTTTACGTGCTTCTGGATACTGTTGAACACCAACTCTTTTGCTCACAATTCCTCATCATAATTAAGATTTAAATTATGTACACGTTTGCTATTTTTTCCCTTTCAATAAAAAAAGAAGAAGCATCTTTTTTTTTCTGGTGAAATAGCAACATGCATACTTTAGGAACCAAAAATCAGTTTAAGTGCATCTCCACTTCTTTCACCATATTTAAATTATATTTAAGATGTACCCTGTCCATACCATGAAAACACCCTATCAGTTTTATTCATAGAAGCATAGTCCATTTTGGTTTTACACAGCTGACTATACTGAACATTCTATCATGTCCAGTACTCATTAGTAGGATAGCCTAAGCCACATATCTCAAAAAAAAAGAGAAAAAGCATTAAAAATATTTTTCATCTTCTGAGAATAAGTTTCTAGATCCACATTGGGAAAACTATGATTAACCTGACTGGGCAAGAAGAGTGTATCATCCAAGGTTAATGGGTAATCATTCTTACTATTTATTTCACTTCTCCATTTCCAAAAGACGATCGCCTCAGAAACTGATAAGAGGTGCATATTTCATGTATGTTGTAACTTTTAACTCATTTTCTGTATCATGGTACAGCATTTTACAAATGAAAGGCCTCTGTCTTCAAAAAGTATGAGTCCTGAACTGGCTTCCTCACAAAATTTCATAACCATTTCCCTGCTATCTTTTCAACAGTTACTTTCAGTTGAATCCTCCTTCTGTAATCAGGAGACCCACAGACAAGAAGCTTTGTGGAGAGCTATTTGCGGTAAATCATTTTGAAAGATACCTTTCCGCCATTGGCTATCACACACTGCTGTACTGAAACTCTGAAAAACAGATACTCTATATTCTTAGAAAAAAAGGAAAGTTCACCTTTTTATTTTCCGGTTCCTCTATATGCACACAACATGAAAATATAATTTCAGTAAACCTTGAAGGTTCTAGAACCTTGCTAGACAACAATTCAGTCATTGTGCGCTTATTCCAGGACTCTAAATCTTTCCATTTGGCAGGTGGCAAATTCTTCTTCATCCTCTAAAAGAAGCACAACAGGAGAATCCTATTTATTCACAAAGTATGTGGGAAAAAATAATGTGCAACTATAGAGCAGAGCTAGAGGAAGCAACTTTATCACTGAAGAGTTTTTCAGTTACATCCTTCATTAGTCTCAAAGCTGCGAGGTGACTTAGTTTCTCCAAGAAAATGACAGATCTTTGGAATCTTTTTCCTAAAAGCTTTCATGTTGATTATCAGGGGAAAAAAAAGTATTGAGTAGATACTCTCCAACTTTACAAGCAACCCTTTGCTTTGTTGAAAGAAGAATAGCTAAGTCCTCTTTGTGTGTGTAAGACAAGAACTTGAAAAATCCAAGGTTGCAGATCTTTTATTGGGACTTGCTAAAAATAATATGATGCAAAATCATTTCAGGAAATACTAGGGGATACTAAGAGTAAATATCTATGGCAGGTTTAAGGTAGTAACTTAATGTAGTTAAGCTTTTTTTTTTGGCAGCAGGGCAGAGGAGAAGATGGGGGTGTAGGTTTGTTAAAGATTGAAAGATTCAATAAAGATTTTAAAGATTAAAAGATTTTAAAGATTTTTTGTTGCTTAAGATTTGTTAAGGATTGTTAAAGACTGCCATACTTTATTGAGCAGCAAGAGCAAAAAGACACTGGTTTTCCTTGCCTGTACCCACACATACTTTGAGTTCCACAAAGGGATAAATCTGTTTGGGGTCCATCCTTTATAACCCTTGCTAAGGTCTTGCTGAGTGTTATTCCCCTTCTGTCCTCAGCGAGCATGCTGGCACACTTAGAACGGGCTAGCACCAAAACACCTAGTCTTGTGCCTCATCAAACTGGAGCGGGAGACACAGCATGTGCTAGAAGGATACTGCTCCATTATTGGGATGAGTAGAAATTTTAACAAGAGCAATTATCATCTGCTCAAGCAAGAAGAGTCATATTCATTAAGCTCACCCCTACTTTTCAGGTTGGTCTTTTTAAATGTCTTCAAAACTGTGGGTTAAAATTCAGCAAAATTGAAACTAGCAGGCCAGGTCCCCTTCCAGACCTTTGCCTCATAGCAGTGTAGAGGCACCGATGAAACTAAATGGGAGCAAGGTAAAGGCCACCAAAAGATGTGGTATTCCAGTCTTCTGGTTACTTTTTAGGTCTGTTTATACTAGGCGGGAGAAAATTTCACTTTTTCAAATGGTGGCTAGGTTATTGCCTAAAAATATGCAGTCATGCACGAAACAAAATTGCTACATATATTCTAAAAAAAAAAATATCTATGACTTACACCAGACGTTTTCAATCATGTTAATAAGTTGCAAGGAGCTATTACTGTGCTAAACAAATGTCAAAAATCTACCACAGCTACTTATTTATTTATTTTAAAACAAAATAGGTACTAGCAGATGTTTAGAAAACCTGATCTGACTAAAATATTCTCCTGATTTAATTCCTAAGATATTATTTCCTTGTTACTGCAATGAATGTGAACACAAGACAAAATATTCTAATTTCTGAACAGCAGTATAACTATGAAGAAAATAATATAGTCAGATATAATCTCACCTTGCCAGACTCCACTTAGGTCCTCACTATATAACTATGCCATGAAAGCCTGTTATGATCCAAAACTGTTTAGAACTACTAATTAAACCAGGAGAATTACACTCCTCATAAAGTGTTTTACATCTACTATGTCAGTGTTCTCACTTGTGCTTTCAGGAAAAGTTATCTAAAAGGTGTCGCATCTTCAATGAGTGCCCACATTTTAAATAGATATATTTCATTTACTCAATTTGTTTTAAGTTGGAGAGTGAAGAGGAATCTTTGAGAAAACTGTCATCTTTAAAATACAGTGATATTTCATTTTTCTCCTCTGCACTATTTAGATTGCCTGGAACTGAAATACTTCCAACAGCCAGTGTCCAATTTTTCAGAGCTGTCACTTCCTAGCAAATCTGCTTAAGCAAAATACTTATGTTGTTGGAAAACAGAGCAAACGTATTATAAAATGCCTTCTATACTCCTTTGCAGGAAGCTTTGTATTCAAGCACATAAAATGACAAGAATGTACAAAAATTTGAACAGCCTGGTCTAGATACATAAATCCGGTGCACTTGTGACTAGTTTCCAAAGGTTGTTAGAATTTAGCTCACTTCTTTTTTGACTGATTTTTCCTGCACAATAATTATATAATCAAAACTCTATTATTTTCATTATGAAAAGAATCCTCTCCTGAAGAAAAGTTCAATGAAAGAGGACCATGCTTAACCCTTTCTAGTCTATGTTTGTACTGTTTTTATCAGCCATGCCAGGCAACACAAAATTGCTACAGCTTTACATTTAATGTGCAGGAAAGGGAACAGAAATTACTTGTAATGTAAACAAACTCTACAGGCAGAAAGGAGCTCCACTGACAGAGGCTGAGATCTTTCTTTAGGCAAGAGATTACATTTTGCAGACACAAAAAAAAGGTATAAAATAAAGTACTTTTTAAAGAAAAAAATAAATTCTGAATGTCAGTAACTTTTATAGAAAACAAGTTATATGTTATTTTGGTTACTACAAGTTAACATAGATATTCTTTGCTGTTCCTTGATATTTTATCTCCTGAATTTTCTTAATTTAATTTTTGCATTATACAAAATCTTGTCTAAGTTAATCTTTCAAGTTTACACATGAGGAATTATGTAATACTACTGTTACTTCCACTGCTTTAGAAAACCTGTCATGTTACAGGAAAGTCAGTGCTTCTTACTGTGCACAATTCAAATCCCAATTCTCCGATGGCCCGTTAACACCAAATATGTCACCCTTTAACACTGCAGAATCAATACACTGGAATGTCATGGTACCCTGATGGCCCACAAAAGCCTCTGTATACATTTATTAGACAAAGATTTTTATATTACCTCAGAGAAGAAATGTGTCAAGTTAAAATCAATTTCAAGTTTCTTACTAAGGAGGAAATAGTCTTAGACAAATAAAAGTTACAATCAGTCAAGCATAGGAACTGAAAAAAGAAGGTCAAAGTCATTTAGACATCCTCCTTTGCCATCAGGACACTTGGATGTGCAGACTGTTATAAATTCTAACCTTTATTTTTGAACTATATGGAACAGGATTTCCTCAGGATTTTTTTTCTTTTCTTGACAGCTCTTTCTCCAGATCATCTGTCATTAGAGATTTGTTGGAAAAGTCCAGACCTCCCTTCCAGACAATTTAAGAAAAATACAAGAATAAACCATAAGTATTCTAGTTCCATCAAACAATAAAGGAGTATTTCTTCAGAAAGGAAAATAGTTCTAAACATACATAACCTTGATCACTTTCTAAACCAGTAAGAACATTTCTTGTTACTCTCTTCATGACATTTATAATTAAAAAGAACCAAAGTGAATAAATTTTCAGGAATCGACCTTCATATTTTCTTAGACAAGTTCATTACAATTCATTATGGATACACAATTCTTCTGACAAAAGACCTTTTTAAAGCATTTGATGTCATTATTTCTTCTATGACAGCAGACACACTATTTTCCAAACCATGTACTTTATACTATGCCTTTTTTTTTCCTAGAATCATTATATGCCTTCCCTTGCCGCCCCCCCAGCTTAGTACATACGATGCATATATTTATCTGAAGCTGAATTTTCTAGCAATAAACTATATTTTGTGTCTCATCATAAAATTTTTACAATATTTTGCCAAATTCTTCTCACTCTGCTCATACACACAGTCTTACTGAATTAAACAGAACTCCCATGTTAGTAAATTCAGTGAGATTAAATCCTACCATTTTGCCTAAAGCTAACCAATGTGGTTTTGCAAAAACTTCTAAAACTATTTCACAAACTCATAATAGAAATTCCCCAATGCTAGGCTGGCTTCAATTAAAATCTTAACACAGCATTCACTGAAATTGTGTAAGAAACATATGAATCAAAGTTGTCAGATGAGTTATCAAGCTAACCATCTAATGTATAGTTAGAGGTTTAGTTTGCTATTTTAGTTTCTGTGTCCTTAATGAATTTTCTCTATATGAGAGTACACATGTAGCAAATTATACAGAAGAAAGATTAGTTTCTTCTCAATAATAACAATATATTTTTAAAAAATCTTCTATTATTAGAAAAAATATATAATTACAGTATCTTTCCATTAAGGCAAATTAAGTAATTAAATTTCATAAAATAAAATTATACAAAAGCATACAAAAATGATTTTTTTCAGTTCAGTGGCAAATGGACAACATAGCTTAGCATCCATTTTACCAATCAAACTAAACTGAATTGCTCTGAGTTTCAAAACTGAGCTTCAGTTTTGTTTTAATTCAAAAACATCTTTCGGTATACAGTGAACTATTGCTGTTAAGATGTGTTTATTCAGTAATTTTCTCCAAAAATGGCTCTTTAGCATATTAATATATGGGAGGGGATAAAGATCACAGAATCACAAAATGGTTCAGGTTGGAGGGAACCTCTGGAGATAATCCAGTCCAATCTGCCTGCTCCAGCAGGGACACCTAGAGCACATGGCACAGGGTGGCATCCAGGCGGGTTTGGAAGCTCTCCAGAGAAGGAGACTGCACAACCTCTCTGGGCAGCCTGTTCCAGGGCTCTGTCACCCTCACAGGAAAGAAGTTCTTCCTCACATGGAGGTGGAACTTCCTGTGTTTCAATTTGTACCCATCACCCGTTGTCCTGTCACTGGCTACCACAGAGAAGAGTCCGGCCCCATCCTCCCTATATTCTCCCCTCAAGTCCTTAATGCACAGTGTTCAAATCCCCTCTCAATCTTCGCTTCTCCAGGCTAAACAGGTCCAGCTCACTTAATCCTTCCTCATACAACAAATGGTCCAGTCCTTTAATCATCTTCATGGCTCTATACTGGACCCTGTCTAGAAGCTCCATGTCCTTCTTGTACTGAGGAGTCCAGAACTGCACCCAATACTCCAGGTGAGGCCTCACCAGAGCTGAGCAGAGGGGCAGGATCACCTCCCTTGACCTGCTGGCAACGCTCCTCCTGATGCAGGCCAGGATCCCACTGGCCTTCTTGGCCATGAGGGCACATCGCTGCCTCATGGTCAACTTGTTGTCAACCAGGACTTGAAGTTGCATTAACTTCTTGCAGAGAAAAAAAATGCATATAAGATTTTTAGAAGAACCTATGTTTTTAAAATAGCAGCATAGGCAATACTTCTCACAGATCCCAGATAGCACCATAATTTTGCCCACAACTTTAAATTATGTAGTATTTTTTTTTCTTTTGTACTTAAATTAAATGCTGTGATGATAGCATCATTTTACGGAAGTCCATCAACGCAACCAAAGTTTGGATGCTAGTGCTTCCAACAGGTCAATATAATAATTCAAACTTACTATCATTTATTATAATCCACATTACCAGGAGGGGATTACCAGCAGGACTTCCCATTAATACATTAGTGAAGTTATCAATGAAGAAAGCTGGCTCAAAAGATGCAGTGTTGCCACTGTGCTGTGTGAAATCAAAGAAGCTGTTTTCATAGTCCAGTTCTGTTTTTCATTTAATCAATGATCCACAGAACAAAGAGAGAGAGAAAGAAAAAAATAATCATTTCAACTTGCTGCAATGCAAACTGAAAATTTCAAACCATTCACCTAGCCAACTTCCTTTCAAATACTGAATTTAGTTTTTAATTCTAGCAGTGCAATTGTACGCTGTAAATATATACATATGTGTACAAATATATGAGGACTCCTGAGAATATGGACATCCACATCCTTGCCTGTTAGGAGGCATTCAGTACACAAGGCTTTCATTACTGCTACTTCCCCAGGATGCATTAATATTTTCTATGACGTCTCTTACCAATTCACTAGTGTCTCTTAGCAGACGTTGCTGTGCTTAGTTCTAACTCTCGGGAGAGTTAGGATACTTTTACCAATTAGAAATAAGCAAGTCGTTTAATTAACACACCCTTTTCATTAATGGTTTAACCCAAAGCTGACAAAGAATCTTTGCTGCAAACCATGAACAAAGCAAGGAGTACTAATTAAACATCCTGAAGTTTCTAAAGGGATAGTTTCTTTCAGCACCCACGGGATTCTTTGAACTCCTCAGAAAACCATTAGTGCCTTCCAAGAGTGCTAGGAATTTCTTGTAGCAGCTTCACTCACTCAGGAAAAAAATCCTGAACTGTATAAAGATTTTGGACACTCCTGATATTTAAGTTTACGTGGAAAAAAGTGTTTAAAAATGTATTAGGTCAGACAAAAATATAAGAGGTTTTGGCATTATACATGGAAAAATGTTTCTGATTGAAACTTGAATTCAGTGTATCAGGACGGGCTTACATGGTCTTACTAAATGATCACAGTCTTATTCAAGGTGATATACAAGCTGTTGAGAGCTACATTAGTCATTACATGGGAGCTAAATTGATACAGGAGGAGAGAGGAAAGATGATTTATGCACTAAATACCTACCAAGAGGTATACATTTAAATAGGAAGGTCTGTCCTACCATCACAAACTTCTTATAGTCTAATTTACATTTTTTTTAAATCAAGTGGCCAAGGAATAGCAAGCAAAGGACTTCAAGTGGATGCGAGTCTGCATTTAAGGACGCTGCTGCAAGGCGAAGAGGAGCTTTCCTGCAGACAGCTAGCAGTGATCTTTGCTCCAGCCATCCACCTGCCCGCCCCTGCACAGCTCCCACGCCAGGGAAAGCAGGACTCTCTCTGAGGCAGCTGCTAACAGCTGCAGTTTACAGCCTGCACAGCAAGGTAGAAGAGCACTGAGTCTTTTATATTCAGCCTTGAGCTTGCACTGATCCAATAGCTGCAGCATGAGCAATTACGCTACCCCTGCAGTGGCAAAGGGACAGAGAGCCGTGGGTAGCACTTGTCATGAAGCCAGACGTTCCCACCCCTGAATCAGACCTTTCGGGCAGAGCGGGTAAAAAGCAATTATAAATATGTTGTGCTTGGAGGGAAGCAGAAGCAGCAGCACGCTGCCTTGGTCTCCCTTATACTCAGGTGTACTTAGCCACTTTTAAATTTGATACGGAGCCCAAGAGAACAACAACAGTGGAAAACATGACCAGGCTTTGTAAATCTTTTAGTTACGGCTCAAAATATCATCCATCCAGACTTCCTATAGCTACCTTTCATCCCACGATGGGGACTATAATGCTTCTTTTATATTTTTATTATTTCCAGACATTAATCTACAATTTCATAATAATCAGAAAATTATTTAAGCAACTTTTCTTTTCCTGTATTTTATGAGACAAAGCCTATCTACTTGCTTGTTCAGAAATTGTATTCAGTTTCAGATGCTACAGTCAAGAATTCTGTCATAGTGCCAAGGAATTATTTTTCATGATTCTGTCAGGTCCTAATTTTCACAGGCCCATCCATCATTGCTCCATAGCTAGTAATAGATCATATCCTTTGGACTAGTAAAAATGATAACAAAGTAAGTTTGGACCACAGAAACTGACCCATTCTTTATATTTAAAAATGGACCAGAGTTTATTTTATGAATTTAACTCATAAATATTTATTTCACAAAGTTTATTAATAAATACTACATGGCAAGTATTAGGAACTATTTCTTTATTCATTCTTTAATAGGGCCGTCATTTTGGACAACTTCGATAATTTGATTGTTTCAATTTACTGTTTCCAAAGACAAAAATCCCCCACCTTTTGCTGCATGCATTAGAAAAAAAAATACAAAAATAAAGTATTATAAATTCTGTCAATTACATTCCATCACAGAATGTCACGCAAAGATCCAAAAGTATACTCAAATCTACTGATCCAAAGTTTTCAGTTTCTTTTTTCATGCTTCAGTGAAAAGCATATGAATGAACAAGTGAGAGAAGAACAAACAGAAGTGAATCAGGACAAGCTCTGGGGCTCTAACAGTAGCTGGGCTCTGGCCAGGAGTCTGCACTTGCCTCTTTTTCTGCCCAAAGAAACACCCCTAGCATACTGAACTGCTTCTTCAACTAACAAAAAGAAGAAATTTTTGTTTCCCCAGATTAAAAATTTAAACTGACCCCAGTTCCTTAAGGAGAAATCCTTATAATTCCTTTTTTTTTTTCAGAGTACGCCCCCAAATCCTTTCTAGAAAATGTTGTAAAACACTATTGCAATTTCTATTACACAGAAAACATCCACTGTGAGAATCTCTTAATAAAATCTGTACTTAGGCCACACAGAGGCTGAGTGGGACAGCCGACCACAGTTACGTATTTCTTCTTCCAGTGCTGAATATTCTGTCACTCCAGTTCTCTCTCTCAACCGATTAACAGGTCTGGCCTGTAGGAATTCGTCTTCAGATGCACTAATCACCACTGCTCTTCACTGATTACAGTGAGAGTTGTCCTTACTCATCTGCTTGAAAATTGGGCTTTTAATGACTTGGCAGGACACCGCTTTACTTTGTGGACTACTTTTTGTGACTTCTGATTTTTTTAAAAAATTTCATCACTAACCTTACTTTTACTGTGATGTTCACATGAAACACTACAAATAGGTAAGTGATCAAATAATCAGAAATCAGTAAATAAGAAATAACTTTATTCTCTTCAGAATAGTACTTCTAATCTTTGAATATCTTCTAGGGTGGGCCATTTTAATTTAGCAGCTCACGTAATTGATTTACAAATATCTGATTATAATAAAAGCAGAGGGGTTATGTGATCAAGTGGAATAAAAATAAAAACAGACAATATGAGCAGTCGTATGCACATGTAAAACAAGGTTAAAAAAGTAAATAACTTGGAAAATGATCATTATGAAAAATAAAAGGAAATCTTTGGGCATTTTCCCCTTAAGAAACAGAAAGGGCAATTTCATTTTCTTTGAATATTTGTATTGTAATTGTATTGTATTGTATTTCAACAGATAATGAACTACAAAAATAGAAGCACAACTGCATTCACCTAAAGGAAATAGCAAAGATGGTTCATAAACATATTTACCCAGTAGTCCGTTTTTGTATGTCAAACTAAAGCTGTTTTGCAAGTCACATTTTACAGAGAGAAAGAAAATATATTCACTGAGGAAATTTCTATTGTTCAACTTTAACTCAAGCTCAAGTATTGTTTTTCGGGCTTGATTTGTCACTTTTTGCAATTTTAATTCTGAAAACTACTTTTCAAACACACTCATGAATGTGTTCACCTCAAGCATACAAGCTGTACACTAGGATTCTGCAACTCATGCAGACTGAGAGCTCAACACATTTTCCTGTACAGAATCATAGAATCATTATAGTTGGAAAAGACCTTCAAGAACATCCAGTACTACTCCCCTCAACATCAAATCTGTTAAACCATGTCCCTAAGTGCCTCATATTCATATTTCTTGGACACTGCCAAGAATGGTGACTCCATCACTTCCCTGGGCAGCCTGTCCCAACGCTTCATGATGACTCGAGTTATAAATACTGTCATGAGACACCAGTGCTACGGTGGTGGCCACGGCTCTGCTGCCTGCTCTTTGCCAGAGCTGCAGTGCAGGAAGCCAGGATGGCAGCTACTGGAGAGAACTGAGACAGAGTTTGGGGATGGCCTCCTAGAAGCATTAGATACCCACGGTCTTTCTTATAAGTTCTGTCTGCCTCTGCAGCAAGCTAAGCAGCAAGCCCAGCTCTTCCTCATCGCTTCTCCTATATCGTGAAACAGGCAGATCTTTTGCCTTTGTTTCTATATACAGCATTTTTAAGTCACATCCATCACATATTTTTTCTACTTCTGCCCTTTCCTGCTTGAAAGAGTTGTGAAAAAATAATAAAAGCAGATGTTTGAATAGTAAAGTAAAAGATGAAGTAAAAATGGTGGAAAGAAAACCACAAAACTCTGTCTCACTGCCCATTTTCTTATCAGCACTGAAGAAATTGAAAATTAACCAAGCTCTCCCCCTAAAGCCAATTAGAAGGTTTTGAAGCATAGGCGGAGAGAAGAAAATAAGTATTCTTTCTCTTTCAGAAACTACAACAGTTAGAAAGTTCATAGGCATGATTCAAGGAAAAAATATATTATTCTTAGACACTCGATTAAGCAATGACAAGCTAAAAGAAAAGCCTTGAATTAACCACGGGGGCAGCAGTGCTGTGCCTACATCTACAGCAAGAAGCATCTAGAATTGCTTTGGCTGCATTATGACACTCATCCTTTCCTAACTTGGTCTGCAGGACTAACCCAATCTCTGTCACTGCCCAACTTGGCACAATTGGCAAAAAGTGATTTTCCATCTCGGAATTAGAGGTAGGTCTACGCTTTTGTGCCCAGTGTGATCCAGCTGTGCAGATGAAGGAACCAGTGAGTCCCCATGCTGAACAACACGTTAGCCGTGCTCAGCTGCGTGCAGCCACAACACCACAGAGTCAGATATTTTTTAAGGCTTTTTTTTTGGAAGGTCACTCTGAACTCCATGCTGCTATCAATGCTCTAATAAATTTCCTACATTGATATATTCCTGTTTAAGACAGGTCTGTGACACAGTCACTGCTTTCAGTATCTACCAGCAGTCTCTATGGCTAGCTAAATATGCAGTGTATCTTCGAATTATACTCCCCTAAGTTTACACACATTTTTTCAAAGAATATTCAAAGTTGCACTTTACTATGAAGGTATTCAAAACTCTGTAATTTATTTCTAAGAAGTTTCTTGGTCTTGTTTTTTTAATGGTTGCCTTGCCTTACATCTTTAGTTAGCGGCCATTATTTTAAACTCGTTTTGTTTAGTCAAAGGCTATCTGAACTATGGCAAGAATTGAAAGAATCTTAATTGACTTAAAGAGGATACAGGCTAGAGGTTGAATCCTACTGACCAAGATCAAATTACCACGGTATTAGTGTTCACCATAGTTCAGTTAATTGAAAAAGCTGTTATTTGATAGCTATCAACAGTTTGCTGACAAGTAAAGCAAGAACCACAAATGAAGTGCCATAGGAATATTCCTTGGTTTGGGCTCAGTATTTCTTTAGTTTTGGACAATGGAATACACTTTTATTTGTGATGACAAAATGGGAAAAACTGTGAGCACCCAAAGAGACAAGACACAAAATTCAAACAACTGTGCTAAATCACCAGGATAAGCTCAGTGGCAGCAATTACAAAATGCAGCCCTTAAAAAAGAAAACAAAATCAAATAAAAATTCAAAAAGAACTTCACATGTAGCCTCACACCCTGAAGTTGCTGTAATGGATCAGCAATTACAGTACAATAACAATTAAAAATGAGCCAAAAATGTGTATTAAAGAAATAAAATGCCAGGAACGCAGGAAAAGGAATGTTGTTATGTAGGACACTGAGAAAATAGTGGGACTCCTCAGAACTAGTACAACTTTCAGTTAGAATAACATGCACAGTTCAGTCATGAGAAGATAGTGAGAATCAGAGAATCCAGGCGACAGCAACAACAAAGAGAAGTCCAGGAAAAATAAACTGATTTTTACTGATGCTACATTTGCTTTTTCAAAAAATATCAAAGGATTAAGAAGACAGAATAACATTTCCCAAAGGTTATAAAAATTTCAGGGAAGAACTTTATTCCGTGTACACTCAGGGAGGTTATGAAGAAACTAGTTTAGCCCTTGCATCCACACTGCCTTTTTACTGGATGTGATTAAGCACGTAGTAACACTGACTTCCCCATTTGCCTGCTGCCTACTGAATGCTACCTATTTCTCTAACTCATTTCTCTCTGCCAAATGTTTCTGTGAAATGTTTCCTTTATTTTACAAGTACTTAAAGTGTATTAAAACAAATGACCTCCAGATGTGAAGAAGGAAGGAGGCTTGAGCAGTTAGGGACAGAGTTGAAGGGCTCTTAAATAGCACAGAGAACCGCAGCAGGAGCAAAGCTTTTAGGAAAAAATCCATAGTGATTGTGAAGCACAAGCATACTCCAGCTACACAGGCAACGAATGCTCTTTTTCAGAAGTTTTCAAAAATCTGGATGCAAGTTAGATTATTTATGAAATCCTTTCCAGCACTATGTTTTGATCCCTACTGCAAAATCTGTAATCTTTGCTTGGGCAACAACACCTAGCAAGTAATCTGCTGGGCAGCCACAAACTTTCCCGCACTGGTCAAACACATTCTGAGTTTCTAACTTGGTGGTCAAGCCAATGTAGGAAGGTTTGGTAAGCAGTATCCATTATTGTAGATTAAATTAACAAAAAATAATAATAATAAAAATAAAATAAAATAAAAACAGCAGAGTAAAAACATTAAATGAAGAGGAAACTTAAATGAAGGAAATCAAACGTAAAAATCCCAACATTAAGCATTATTCGCTTAATGTTATTTGTTCGATTAACCATTTCTCCTTTTTGGAGGAAAAACAGTGTGAACATAAGTGTCCTCCTTTGTGACATCCTTTAAGTTACTGGTTGAACACGTATAATTGTAGCCTGAGAGAAAATAGTCCAACTAAGCACTCTTTGATTTTCACTACCCTTTCATTATAGATCTCCATTTACTGTAATCAGTTCTATGATTTGTTGCTATGACCAATATATGGCCTGCTATTTTGTTTGGAATTCTACTCCATAAGCGTATCAACCACTCAGAACAAGTCATTTAACAACATGCAAGAAAAGCAGTTCTCACATTCCTCTTCCAAGAAGCATAACTGGATTATTATTTTTATGATTGGATAACTGGATTATTATTTTTGTAATTGGATGATTAAAATGACCCCAAGTAAACAGAGATTGGCTCCCCAAAGCAGACACTGTAGTCATCTGAACAATGCTATACACAGAGTCAGAAATCTCAACACTTTCAAAATTACCAAAACTTATTAGCACGGTACACAGTTAAAATCTAATCATTTATTTC
This sequence comes from Tinamus guttatus, assembly GCF_059628265.1. Lineage (NCBI taxonomy): Eukaryota > Metazoa > Chordata > Aves > Tinamiformes > Tinamidae > Tinamus > Tinamus guttatus. The sequence continues at coordinate 430,627 of NW_028288586.1, forward strand.
CTTTCTTTTTCCTCCAGAAGATCACAGTTTCTACATCTAAATGCACTTTGAAATGCCTAGCACAGGATCACAATTAAGCATGCTGATCCAGGCTAAGAGGTTATTGTCCCCTGCTTTCACCAGCTGCTCTTCCCTACTCTTTCCTGTCGGAGGTAAGAAGCTCCTCACATCTGCCAGCAGAACCATATGTGCAATTACTTCTTAACCCAGTTCTGTCAAAATGGTTTCATTAAAAAAAAAAGAAAAAACTATTTAAAAAGTGTTTCAGCTAAATTGGAATTGCTTGTCTGACTGTGTCCTAAATACAGTTTTTCTTTAAAGTTCTGAATTAGAAGCTTCTGTTTACAACGGCAAATAATGACAATCAACTCGCATTCCCCAACTGGCTCCTCAAACTGCAGGGCAAGGACGGAGAACATCTGAACGTGAGTGGTTACTTCTCTACCAGATTGAATATCCACAGCTCTTGCTGCCTCACAAAGCTAACTTCATCTAACGCTCTGGACAGCATCTTGACATATTAAAATACAATCGTGCTTGCCTGTCCAGAGTAGTGTACAAAATGTTTTTGTCTTTCCCTTACCATAATCCTATATGATTGTAACATATTTTTCTGTCCAACTGCATCTTATCTAGAAGCTTTCAGGAACTCTCTTACAAAATGACTCTATCACGAAGTTTGATGTAATTTGACATTTGATATAACTTCCCAAATAACTATTATAGATGTTATTCAATAGGTTGTAGCAACTACAGCACCAAGCAAGGCAGACAGAAAACACACTGAAAGTTAATCTAAATGAAAAACAGAAACAAAGAATTTGATGCATGTGTTTTCTGATATGACTAAGTATTTAAGCCACAAACAATTTTCTCAGTTCATATGAACTCTTACATAGGTGCTGATCAAGCTTACTCTTACATCAGTGTTAAAATTTCCATTAGCTTTACCAAGTGAAATATTCAACCTACATTAGGTTCTGAGGCAGACTGACTAGTTTGTGTCTGATGTTCCATACTGTTCTCATGACAGAAGCAAAATAATAAATCTAATCCAATTCTACCTCTTCAAAGACATGAACCTATGTAATTATTATCATTTAGACTTAAAAATTCAGTAATTTGAGGAAAAAGACAGGGGAAATGGTAGCCCACTACTCACAGGAAGCAGCATTAAAAATGTAAGCTAATTAAATAAGTAAAAAAACAATGTAAATTAAAGACAAAGCAATATTAAAACTGAAAACCTCGAAAGAATGCCAGAATTGTTGAAAATATACCTGTGTGCAAGACTTGTTGCAATCAATTTTTTAAATTTTACATACTTCCCAGGATACTTTTATTGTGTGACCTTCATTTTTTACAGCCACAAAAGTACCTGGAGTTTGACAAGATTTATCGTTTCAAATGAATAGTTCTTATATTCAATGAGAATTTCATTCACATTAAAAGCTTATATTTTAGTTCCTTTAATTCATAAGTCTCACAAGTACAAAAACCTCCTCTACCAAACAATTTGAAATAAATCAATACATAATATTTTCCCATAGAAGAAAGGAATTAAGTGATAAATATTTGTGTTCATACTACTGCTGTATCTGCAATATGACAGCCATCTTCCCATGCTTTTGACAGATGAATGTTCAGCAGCCTGTCCTGTACAAAGCAAAAGTGGTTTCAGGACATATTCTAACGAATCATGTTGAAGGCTGGTAACTCACATTGTACATGTTTTGTTGTTGTTGTTGGATTTTTTTGTTTGTTCATTTTGTGAGGCTTTTTTCAAGCTTTGTCAGCTGTTTTGATCAATTCCAAGCATTTAAATAGATAATAGGAATTGACTGATAACAGAAGTGTTTGAATTTCAGTAACATGGGCCTTGGAATAGCAGGCTAGCATAGCCTCACTGAGCGGTTTAAGCCAGCTAGAATAATCCACATCTACTGTATATGATTGAGAGTTTCATATAGGGCAAGTGAGGTTGAAATACTAATTTTATTCTAAGCAGATACTTTTTATATAATTCTAAGTTTATACTGGGTGCTGAAAAGTCCTGTACTTGGCTTTTTCCAGAAGATTACTTTTTTTCCCCTAATTTGAAAGCTACCCCTCAAGCCATCTGGGAATCTTCTGACTATGAATGAATGAGGTTTAGATGCTCTTTACCTTAAAAAAAAAAAAAAAAGAAAAAAAGAAAAGAAAAAAAAAAAGATTGAGTACTTCCTTTCCTTAGCGACTCAGGAATGCATCAAATGGTGATGTTAGCAGTTCTATTTTATCCACTGGTATTAGCCATGCCAGAACTTTCATATCTGCATTAGCACATTTTAATGAGGATAACCAGAATGAAGAGGTTAACAAAACCTTTCCAGAACTCCTACTGTTAACCCTAATGCATTTTTATTAACTTACTGCAATGGGAAATTTCAATCCTTGCCTCAAGAAATGAACAAGAGCCTTTCAGAATTTTACAATGTCACAATTTTCTGAGATTCACCCAATACTGCCTGTGCCTGCTGATAACTAGTTAGTGATACTCTATTCAGGGACTGCTGTAGGCAATTTGTGGTACCAACGATCATCCTGAGCCAAGATATTTTCCAACAACACTAGTAAGAATTTAAGTGCTAAGTGTGGGAATATTTAAATTACCAGTTTTCAGGGATATATGGTAAAGATATCATGGAGGTATATTCTACTTTCAGTAATATAAATGTAAATTCAAGATAATTTTGCCAATGTGGTTTTGCACCTAAGCTGAGATGAAAATTTAAGTTCTCAATTTCATTGGTAATATTCCTACACATGCAATTTCAAGTGCTTAGTAGGAAATGCTCTAGGCATTATTCTTCCCATAAGATGTTGCTTAATGGCCATGTATTGGGAAAAGGGAAAGACTCCTGATTCTCTAGAGCACTTTAACCACAGTGGCCATGATGCCTTTATGTTAGAAAGCTTTTATGTACGAGAAAACTTTTGAAGTGTGAGCAAAACAAATTAAATGAAGATAAAATATCTATATTTATAAAGCACTATTTGGGATTTGTGGGTATTATTTTGCTATTTTGTTGTTGTCATCGTTTCCATGGATATTTTAAGCTGCTACCTGAAATTAGAAGCAATGTAAGTCCATAGGTAATAGTCTACACACTAATGTTTATGAGTCATTTTTTTAAGTGTCTGCAAAAAAAAAAGATATTTGTGAATGTAAGCAGTCATTTAACAGTCTAGATGACCTTTCTACCATACACATATTCAATTCTCACATAAAGCTGTATTTACCACATGCATATACGTACATACATGCACATGTTGTACAGTAGCTGTGATGCTTTCTTTTTTTTAATGCATTATAGGAATACACTAAAAGCATTCTGAATGGACTGTAAAGCTATACCCATAGGAATAAACTGAGCAGGGCCATGGCACAGGCGCAGCTTCTGGCAAGTGAACGTCCATACCACTGAACTATTAGCAGGATCTTCATCATGGTTTTGGCTGACGCCACCCCAGTGATGCCAGGCCACAGTTTTGGGGCTATCACGGCCAGGAGCCATTCTCAGCAAGCAGTGTCACCCCAAGCCATCCTGCTTCAGAGGGCAGGAGAAGCTGCACCTCAGCTCGCTTGTGCTAGCTAGTCTCACCAGGAACGGTTCCTGGCCCATTTTATTACTATATATTCCACCTACCAGCTTTTAAAATGCAAGGAGTAGATATTTTTTCTTATTATTTTTAGAAACTATAGTTTCAGAGTAGTATTTCTTTACAGAAAAAAGTAAACATTCATAAACATTTAGCTAAATATGCACCTAAACAAAGCTGAAATTACTAGAATTATTTTCTATAATAGGTATGTTCTTATGAATTGAAAAAATGCTAATTAAATCAATTTTGTATAAAAACATAAAAACCACAGAATGAAAAAGTAATTCTAGAATATAGTTGCCAAAACTCTGCAGCAACCACAGCTGCATTAGCTACCTCCCTAGTACCCTGGGGACCATGCCAGGTAATAGACTTAATGTTTTACTATATATGTATATATATAATGTTATATGGTAATATGGTAATTTTGGTAATGGTAATATATATTAAAAATAATATATAACTATATATGTATATTTATATCAAAATATGACCTCTCCTTTCTTTAAAATAATAAATTAACAATAATAATACAATAAAAAACAGTAATTAAATATTTAAAAAAAAAGTTAACACGGCTGCTTATATATAGATATTGAAAAATGACAATGCTCCAACACACATGGTCATCTTTCAAAAAGAAAGGGAAACAAGCTTCCATATCCCTGGTTTAGAGATAATTTAGAAACAAAGAAAAGGTTCTAATTTTCTTTAACTTAGATAGTATCAAAATTCAGAACAGATACTACACTATAGGATGCTACATAGAATGCATAATGCAAATTAACCTCAAGTAGGTCTTATCAGAGGATAAATGCTGAAACTGCAATGAGTAATATACCAACTTCTCTGGTATCCTCTGGGAATATGATAACTTACAAGGAGACTATGCTGACATTTGTAACTCCTTATCACACATACTGTATTAGCTATTCTCTTCTATTGGACTTTGCCTGCTGGGATTATTGGAGAAGAATGGGATACCCCTGAGTAATATCACAGCGAATTTCGATCACTTCCAAGAGCTAGTAGACAGATGCTTACATAAGGTACTTAGACAGTCCCTGATCTTTTCTATAATGGTTGAATTAAATGGTTATACGGTTATATGGCTTGCGAGAAACATTCCTTATGTAGGGCAGTAAGAACTCTCCTGTCCAGAAATTTTAAATCATCACAGCAACTTCAAAGTACATCGGCATTCAGTAGCTGCTGGAAATGTAATGAATTATTTTAATGTATTGTACTGAGACTGCCACCAGCAACCAATGAAACTCAGTAGTGATCTATCAGTGCATAAAATTCAGACCAGAATTTGTAGCTCAGTACTCTGGCAGGCTGTGTTTAAAAAAAAAAAAAAGGCAAAAAAAAGAAAAAACTAAACAAGTAGTATGCACATATCATTACTGGTAATGAAGTAATGATGAGTGACTTGTTTCAAACAGGGTCTGCCTCACCACACACATTTACATACACAAATCTTCACAAATTTCTTCATGAAATGAGATAAAAATGTAACAGATAACACCTTCTCTTTCGATGTATTTCTCTAAATATTCACTACTAGAACATATTGTTACAGCAACGACATTAACAGCTACAATTGTAAAAACACTCATATGACAGACCCTTCTCAGCTCCCACTTTTCTCTCTGAAATATTTCTCACACCTGCTCTTAATCTATAACCATTTAGCTTCAGAGTTAAAACTTCACTAGACTACTTTTCTTTAACGTATTTTGCATGTACGCCATTTCTAAAGTAAGCCTATGGAAAGATAAAAATTAACTGCTGTTGTGTACACTTTTCACAGTACACTTTTCAGTTCGCTGCTTGGACTGAATGAGTTATAGTAAAATAAGCACTAATTAGCTTATATGCATGTGGAGGTGCTAAATCTAACAATGCTTTAAAATGTTATTTAATGGTAAAAAAATGCAGTCAGAGTAGCACCTTTTAAATTTCTCTTCTCTTTAAAGTAATTAAATTATTATAATGACTACTTACGTGATTAATATAATTAAGTATATTTATATATGCTTTTGAATATAAATGATTATTATAATTCAAGAACCGTTTAATTCAACTTTGCAGAATAGTAATTTTTTTAAAAGTAAACAAAATGAATCAAACTGTATAAAAGGTGACAAAGATCACTTTTCGATTAGTATTGGAGAAAAATATGAGTGAACAAGCAGACTTTTTAAGGAATGAAAACAGTAACTCTTGTAATTGTAAGCGTGAGTAGAATCAGTATATAAAAATACTGGACTTCAGTTTGTAAACATAAAATTCAGTAGGATAGGTAGGATTGTGACTTTCGTTTATTTCTACATCAAGTATTTTACAGGTGAACTCTTGTTTTAAAAATAAGAGATAAAAAATATATACCTTTTTTAAAAAACTGCTCAATTGAAGATCAGAGGGAGGGAACAAAACGCCTTTTAAACCACTTTGACAGCCTTCTTTCTTCTCTCCCTCTCATTGTCTTTACAGGTCACCCCCCAATTTGAATGACTGAAACGGCTGCATTTCAGCAATGCCCTGGTCCCCAAACGGCCTTTTGTTGTAGCAGGAAGTCAAGTCAGCGCAAAGCAACAGCTTGGAGTCAGGCACAACTAAACCTTCTAGAGCCTGAACACGTCCTAAACCAGGTCTAGTACAATGGCGATGTTCCCTTCTGCCTGGCTTCCCATTCCTTAGGTAATAAATCAGATAGAAAAGGAACAAAAATCTGGCCTTAAAAATGTATTCTCCATTTATGCCACATACCCATTTATGTTTGAGACATATCTAGAGGCATCTGCATTTGGAAAAAAAAAAAAAAAAAGAAAGAAAAAAAAAGAAAAACGATTAAAGTTAAACTGATTCAAACACCAGGTAATCTACATATCATGCGTGGAGAGCAAACCTACAGTCTGTCATGTATAAACCGTCGCATCACGATAACCACATCCTGGCCTCCTACACAACTAACAGCTGTGAAATAGCAGTGACAGAATCTGCTGTAAAAACTCGCAGTCCTGTCTCATTCCTTCCTGCTGCCAGAACACTGCTCTGTAAGGACTTTTCTGTAACAGCATCTTCCTCTTCGCAGAGGCATCTGCCACGACCTCCCAGATAGCACTGAGCTGCCACAAGGCATCATACACCTTGTTAGGGACCATAAGGGTCCTTGTTAGTTGGGTGGACTCCCGTTCAATCATTTCTGCTACGATTCCTGGTGCACCTCTATAGCCTTATTCACACAGCCACTGAATTCCTGTCTGCGAATATTCCGAGTATTTTTTTTTTGCCTCTTGGAAAAAAAAGCACACTTGTCATTTTCTCAGTTGGATCTCCTTGATGCACCCCGTGATTTTTCTACTTCAAAATTGTCAGTGGTTGCTCAGCAAAGAGGGAGGAAGACATGACTTTGAATTTACAGACTAAGGCTTTGGAAATAGAATAATCTGACACGAGGAGCACAATAGTTTTTCTATTTTCTGTTTTAAAAACAAAAACTTTGTGTATTAGAAAAACTGTACTTTTGCTTTAACTTGATTTCACATTTCTCAAAAAAAACCCCATATTTTAAGGGTAAAGAAAGATAAGTGCCAAAAGCAGTTTTTATAGAATCAGAATGTAAGAAATACTGAATAAATTATAAATAAAACCTATACTGCGTTATCACAGGGGCCAGGATAGCATATTTTTATGAAACAGATAGTTCTCAAAAATCACTTTGCATCCAAATAGGGTTAATCCTTTATATAGGAATTTGGGGATTTTTTTTAACTTCTTCAAATTACTTTAACAATTTCACCTTTTTTATTATTAACTCTTGGAACATGAACATTGCTAATATTTTCTCTTCATCCTTTGTTTCTCTTTTTCTTCCTGAAGAGGTTCAACTTAGAGATAAATTTAACAAGCCTCTTTCATAATCCCTAGAACTGATGTTCTGATCGATTAAAAATAGAAACACTGTGTTATCAAAATCAGGTGTCCCTTCAACCACCATCACAACAACAAATACTGCAGCTCAGCACATTTATGCACACCTCATACACACATATCACAATATAAAATTAATTCACTCAGCACTGTGAACTGACTGTAAGTGTTCCAACCGTGTTTGTTAAACAAATGAAACACAAGACAAAACATAAAACAGTTAGCTCAGTTAGGGCTGCTTCATGTTATCTGAGTTATTAGAAAGGCTAAAAATACTTTCTCCCACTTCAGTCTGCATATTCCTCATTTTATAGGCGTGAGTATAGAAATGGCAAAAGCCGTAAATGTTATTTATGAAATGTAATAAATGCTACCTGTTTTTTTTTGTTGTTGTTGTATGTTTGTTTTTTTAAAAATTAATTTTGATGCTTTTTCACTACAAAGATTATCTGGAGCAAGAAGGACAAAATATCAAAATGTTCTGCAAATCCTTTGCAGGTAAAAACAAAACCTGCCTCGAGCTTGACGATATTCTCACAGCCTCTTGTACCATGACAGCATCACATCGCTGCTATCACTTCCGTCACTGTTACTACTTAAAATAACTATGCTAAAAAGAAACTTACCATATTTAGAAAAAAAAGATGCTATGACTTGGTATTGGAAGAGAATTTCTATAATGCGTAACTGAATTCTCAGAAGCCCATTTTCTGTGTTTCCACTTGCTGCCACAGTCAAATACACCTGTTCTAACACCACATGTAGCACCCCAAAAGCCAAAATATGCAAAAATGCTTTAAAATAATTCTGTAGGACTGCACAGTCATTTGTACAGATTACATATAGACTCACAAACATAAAATCATTACTAATGTCTGCTTCTGAAAATCATAGTACAGCTGGAGTCTTATCCGAACTTAGTGACTAGAAGCTACCTAAGCTTGTCATTCTCTTTGGTTAATGGAGAGGGAAGTCAAGGGTACATACCTAAAACAGACCAACAGTTTGACTTCTGAAGGTGCTGCTCTAAACAAGTAACTCAGGTTGGATGATAATATTCAGCAAGCTCAGATGAGATGAAACCTAGTCTAAGACTAGGTTTCTCTAGAGACTGCATCTCTAAGTACTAAGCAACTTCTAAAAATAGACTATTAAGACTGATCTTTGTACCTCATTCTTGCCATGAGAACTCAGTCTCATACACATGTGAGGATCTAACAACAGTTCTGTTGATTAAAATGATTTCATATATATAAGTTAAGCATAATTCCACCCCCGTTAGTTAGTTAAATCTTCTCAGGAAACACGGAGTTAAATTAGAACAGGCAACTTTTGAAAATCTTAGCTCAGTCCCATCAATGTGCATCAAGATAAGCCTGCTTTAATAGTACTTAGGAAGATCACTACACTGTAATATTAATAACAAAATGTAGATTGAGAGCAAGCACATTTGGGTAAAGTTTGAGATATTTTATCCTACTATCATCATAAATCTGTACATAGGAATTGAATTCTGATGGACTAAATAGGAAGAAATTTCTTATCAGAATTATTTCAAACTGTTCTATAAAAACTCTCAAAAAAATCTAAAATTTGATTATAGTAAGGGTGACTGAGCACTGTAACAGATTGCCCAGAGAAGTTTTGGCGTTTCCATTCCTAGAGATATTCAAAAGCCACCTGGACAAGGTCCTGGGCAGTCTGCTCTAGGTGACCCTGCTTGTACAGAGGAGCTGGACTAGGTGATCTCTGAAGATCCCTTTGAACCTCAACCTTCTGTGATTCTGTGCATGGATTAATTTGAAAGTCATCTTAAAGCATCTGTAGTTTAGGACTTGTCCAAGAATTTGAACTAGTCAAAGTTCAGGATAGAGTAATACTGCATCATACAATACTATAGTAAATCATGCAGTAATATAATGAATTATACTGCATTATTGGATAATAGTTTGCAGTAATTTTTATTACCTCTGCTATATATTTTAGATGCTAATCCATTATTCTGTTTAAACTCTAACAATAGGTCAGCAATATGCTTCTACCCCTTTGTTTTCTTTGTTACCTTTCTTTACTCTCTCGTCTGCAAAATGTCAGCACATAATTTAATAATGAACTACTATGAAGATGGGCAAATTTTCCCAGAATTTCCCAGTCTGAATATATGTTCTTTTAAATTCTCTTAGTTCCCTCAAAGGATGGGCTATAAACTTGAAACATATTCACAGCTTGGGTCATTAATCAGCAAGCATATTCCTTCCCTTAAAAAGTGCAAACAAAAGCCTAACATTGCCTCATTTTCCCCCTTCACTGTCAATTACACACAAAGTCACAGAATAAGCTTCTCACAAAACAAGCTTCCCAGCTTTTGCATTATGGAAGAGCAGAGAGTATGGACACTATTTCATTTGTTACTGAAATGCTTAAGCCTCTTTTAGAAAGAAAATGTTCATGAAAAACAGAGGATTAGACATAGCACTGACATTTCCTCTGTTTACTCTTTGCAAGGTAGGTCAGCCATAGGTGTCTGCCAGAATGATTCTAATTTTAACACATGATTTTGATTCATGACCACAGAATCAGCCTGATTTGAGGACTGGGATTCTTCTTCTTTTGCAGCCTTTTTTTCACTATTATATCAAATGTAATTTCTCATGTATTATATCCATTTTCGGGATAGCGAGGTCCAAAAGTGCACACAGACATGTGCCACTATTCTACAGGACAGGGGAAATCTAGAAATAAAACTGTTTTCCTTCTCTGTCTGCTTTTTGTCATATATGCAAAAACCTTAAGATCCTTTTGGTTTTAAGGTATACGCTAAAAAAAAAAAACTACAAAAAACTAACAATATTGCCACACTTATGAATCACCAACACCTTTCACAATCCATCGGGAAAAAAAAAAGTTTGAATTATGCTCACGCTTTTCATTTACTTAATATTTGGTTGCTTGGTGCTCAGTAGCATCAGACTTCTTGCATAAAAACACTGAACTGGTTTGATGGGAAGAACAGAAGCTGAAATTAAAATACAAAAATCTTCACGCCGCTACTAGGAAAGTAAGAATAAAAATGCAGGGCATGATAACAGGTTAAAATGTATATCCTATAGGCTGACAAGGTACCTTGTATGTGAGTAAAATTTCCGTATAAATTAGCATTATCCTTTTGATCTCTATTCTACTGCCTTCTCAAGTAAAGTTCTCCCTCCAAAAATAAAACATATAGCAGACACATTTATTTGGCTCCCAAAACATCGGCTCCCAAAACATCAGCTCCCAAAATATCTTTGCAGAAGGCCAAAAAGTGATTATTTTAAGGTTCTCGGAATGGATTTATTTCATCAGAACCTTTGTGTGTGTTTTTTTTTTTTTTTAAGAGAAGAGAAAGATTTTGGGAGGCAGTTGTTTCTATCATAGGTTCTCCTTCAATTTTAGTCCCTTATTTCTTGGCAACAGTTAGCTAGCTAATGCTTCACATAAAAGTCCTTTCAAAATCTTTCCAAATATAAGCTTAGAAAAAATGTAGACAATCAAAAGCATAGAAAGATGCAGGGTTTTTTGGTTACATCCCCCAGTGTCTTAAATATGCAGTGGTTTTGATGAAGTAGAAAAGATGGGCAAAGAGAATCATTTTCAGTTGACAAAGTTCTTCCCCCATTTTTTTTCAATTATTTAATAAAAGACTTGACCAGAAGCTACAGTGCTATGATGATTAAAAAATAGCTCTTCTCTCTCAGCCGCAAGCAAAAAACTAGTGGGGAGAAAAAAAGAAAAAAAAAAAAAGGAGAGAAAGAACTCTAACAATTCTCCTGTTCTGTAAGAAAAGTCTTGCTTAAATGCTAGACTTTTCCCTTGGGAGACAAAATAAATACCTGCAGTTCATCACTGCAGAAAAAGAAAGTGATAGGCACAAAAACGTACTTACTACAAGCTGGGTTTCCTTTTCTCATGAGATCACTTTTTTCATCTTCCAGATGCCTAAAATATGAGATGCACATCCAAAATACCCAAAGTTTCTGGCAGCCAATAGTTAAATTGTCTACATATCGAGAGATGCTTCGCTGACAGCACATGCATCTTGGATCTACAATTCCTTCTTATTAATCCTGTGATGATCTATAAGCTGCTGATTCCAAAATATAAACCCCTGCCTTGTAAATAAATAAATAAATAAACCTGTCTTCTCTACAGGTTGTAGAACAGTTGGAGGTGAATCTCTACAGTAATGCCAAAAAAGAAACAAACAAAAAAAAAGGAAAGAAAAAATGTTTTCTCCGGAGACTTCAGATCTCTTTCACAAGAGCCCATTCCTTTGGTTCATATTAATATGGCCTTGATGAAATTCTGAACATGTGGAAAAAAAATAGCAGCTCAATGAAGAATCTAGAAAGGTGGGAGTTTTGCTCTTCGAAACAATAGAGAGTAAAAAATGAGGTATTGACATTTTTAGACATATTTTTATTTAATTACTTCCTTTATTTGGGACATTTTTTTCTATATATGCCATACTAATTTTTTTATTCTCTGTTATGGATCAGAAATTTGAACCTAAACAGAAATCTTATCGTTTCTGCATTCATATTCGTTGTGTTCTGCTAACTTAAAATATACGAAGAGGTATGGAATTTTACCTAATTATTACTGAAATGTGGGTTTGTGCCCTTAAACTAAAGAAGTGGTTGCTATTTGAAACACAGTGAATACTGGGTCTCAGTGAATGGAGGACATTACCTTCCAAGTTTACATAATGATAGTTGAGGAGTATCTTTTTAGGCATATTTTGTAATTTGGACTTTAAAGGGTTTTTTGGTGGTGGTGTTTTGTTTTGTTTGTTTTTTACATTACATAAAAGCTTGCTTTGAACCCTGAAGAGTTCTGACTTTTTTAACCCCAAATGTGCTAACTTCTCAGAAACCTCAAATTTGTAAACCTGTCAAGAAAGACCTTTTTAGAGAATACAATACATTGTGTATACATCAGCACTCTGTCCATTAATTTCTAGTGTCCCTCAATGTGCATGTTAAGAACTCATATGGATAAGAGCTATACATTTCCATACACATCAAGGAACGTTCCAAAACATATTAACATTAGTGTTAATCTTTTAAATGATTATTAGCAATAATAAAAATGTTACATTTTCAGTAAAGTATTCAGTAAATTTGCAGAGAAGCATTTCATGTCTTCAGGTTTAGGGGGATTTTCTGACCATGTCTTAGAGAATTTATCAGGTTCATAACAATAAATGCACGTTGTCTCCATCTTTCACTGTCACAGTGTACTGCTGCCCTAACAGCATCTACTCTTGTAAAACAAAATTGCAATCAAAAAGTTCAAAATTAATAGCTGTGAAATCTCAAGCATGTGTTTTTATCACTTCCATGCTGTGCAGGCTGGGTACTCTTGTTATTTATTATTTGTGACAGTGAACAATTCCCACTTGCTTTAGTGAAAAAGTGAAGAGCTGTTTGCATAACTAGCAAGGTGAAAAATAGATTTCAAACTGTTGGAATTATTTCACAAGAACAATCCATGTGGATCAGGGCAATAGCACTATAATGTACAGACTATATTATCTGTTTTTATGTTGTTCTGCCTCTATATTCTCCTTAAAAAAAAAGAAGTCTCTTTTAGCATGTTCTGCATTTATGAAGCACCTAGAACGATGTAGTCAAGACTACCACAATAGTAACCCTCATAATCTTCCAATTTAAAAATATAGATGTTTATAATGTCTTAATGCATACATGGTCCATGGTTAGCAAGTGGTCTGCACCTGATCCATTAGCTATGCTGGGACCTGGCCTCAGCGGAATTAGCAAACACCCACTCTTCCAAGCTACGGTGGTGAAGCACTATTTTCTTCTGAAGGACTCAATTTGTCAGTAGAATATATGACTTAATTAGCAAATATTACATAAATACCAGTAGTATTTCATCTTCTATAGAAGCAACTGTTTTAAGAGGACTAACTGAAGAGAAAAGCACGACTACTGTTTTTACTAGCGATTTTTCTTATTTCCTTTTTAGAAATAAAACACAGAGATAACATCTCCAAAGAGTATCTATTTCAAATTAAAAAAAAAAAGAAAAGTTAAAGATAGTAACTATAACTGCATTACAAAATGTCTCCATCTGACTTACTTAATATTAACTTACAGGACAATCTATCATATACCAGGACAGCAAGAAAGATTTGCCTGTGGGCAATACCATTATCAGCGCACAATTAGTTGTAGATTGGAGACACTAGCCTTAGATCTGTTCTCAAGCCAGTAACCTGTTTCCTAGCTGATTGAAAACCAGCGTCTCGTGATGAAATGTTATTTATTTAGCTACAGACAATTTGATTAAATGTAAGAGTAATAATAACAAAACTAATAATGTTCAACTCTACATGAAAGGGTGTAGGTCATATTTTAATTGAGACTTTTTAGTGAGAATACAAAATTATTAAATGAAACAGGATGTGTTACAAAAGAAGCTTTTATAGAAAAGTCATTTTTCTTCCATTAAAAAAAAACTTTCTGAACACTAAAAAAAAAGTCTTTTCGACTGTCAATTACTATAAACCCATCACAAAGTATGAATTCTTAGCTCTTAAATGCTAAGTCTTTCAAATCCTCGGATCCTCGGACTTATTTTATTTAGTTTTTTTCTTCGATAACAGATGGATTTTCTTTTATCCTTAGTAATTTGCATCAATAGTAGATCATGAAGTCTTATAAATACATAAAGCTTTTTAGAAACATTTGATGGAGAGACACTTTAGCCAGTCCTTTCATATTTCTGTAACTAATTCTCCAGGAAGGTTACCATGTAACTTGAATAGTTCAGTCACTTTATATATTTTATATATATATATATATATTTATATATATATTTAATGAAAAACTAGTGAAGAAAAATATATATATAAATTCAGGATTCAGGATTCATAAAATGGCACACATATTCAGTGTTATAAAGTCCAGAATGATTTTTTAATTCACTCATATATATAGATAAATATATATGAGTGTATAGATATAACATTCTCCATTTTCCTTGAATGTCGCATAGGTGACAAAATATTCTGCAATCACATTAAGATATCTTCTCTGTTTATTTTACACAGAGGAAGATTACACTGTTATATTTTCCTGAACACTAAAGAGCAATCAGAAATAACTTGAATCCTAGCAATGTTTCATAAATAAATATTTAAATAACTACTGATACACCAAGAAAAAAAGAAAAGATGCATATACGAGCAGCCAGTGATCTCTGCAGAAGCTGTGCAGAGTTAGACATTAGTCAAGACAGTACAGTTTTGCATAGTTGAACAAGTTTCCTTTCGTTTTGGTTTAAATTTCTCATGTGCATTTTTCTGAATTCATGTAGAAAATCTCATACAGCACAATCATTCAGGCAGCACATCCTTTCTAATAACACATCACACAATTCAACATACAGAATTATATAATTCAAACATGCTGAATGACTGTGTTACACCACTTTATCTACCTACATTGATTTTGCAGCTGCTCAGATGAGCTGCTGGTGTAAAGTCTGAATCTACTGATACTGATACTGAATCTACTACCATACATTTCATAAATCTATATCCTGGTGAAACATCTGCTGCACCTATGTGGTAGTTATTTGCCACATAAAATACTTCGTTTTATAAGGTGCTACTCTTATCTGTACTTTGCTAAATACTTCAGATACCGTATCCTACTCTATTTTGTAAGTACAGAACAACAATTGGGTAACTTACAAGATCCAGACTACATGTTGTAATCTCTAGGAAAAACGCTTAGAATTTAAAGCCACTAGGACACTGCTCTGTTTCACATTCAGTGTTGCCACTTTGACTTGTATGAATTAATACTTGCTCTAGAAATAGTCTAGCTCTATTCATATTCAGAAAGACTTCCCCTGAAATGAAGTGATATATCCAGGCCGTTAAGTTGCAGGCAGCAGAATAAAATTGTAAGTATATAGTCAAAGAAGCCTTATGAATGAGTTTTCTAAATCTACATGACAGTTATGACCCAAGATCGGAGCTGAGGTTCAGTGACTGAGCATGTAGTGACCTGTATTAAATAGAGACTTCAGTTACCAGAGCAGTTATTCCTTCCGTAAAAGAATTTACAATACTACTTGAAAATGGAATAAATGCTTTTCTTTCAAAGGAATCAATTATTGCCCTTCTGCAAACCTGTGCTGCAACTATAACATAATTGCAGACTCATCTAAAATAGTTTTTCTTCTCTGAGCTCACTGAATGATGAGTAGCTTTTGTTGCCGTCACATAGGGCACATGTATGTCATTAGATCCAATTCAGAACACGTGGAAAGAAACAAGGAAAGTGATTCACCATTATTGAAATTCTACAACATAAAATCACTCAGAACAGGAACGGCACTCTGGAGAATGAGACCAAATACACATTGAAAGCAACAAAAATAGAAGATGTTATGAAAAACAAAAATGAAAAAATAGGGACTTAAAATATCCCTGTGAAAAGGATGGGGGAATTCTCATTTTCACCAGCCGCTTCACTATCTTTATTTCCATTTTTATATCTGCTCTTTAGAAAGATTTTAGCCTACTAAAGTATTTGCTCTTGGTTAAATTTAGTGTTCAGAAAAGGACTTCCAAATGCATTTGCCTATGCAAATAGCCAGCTCTCGTCACAGAGCAGCCATGATCTCATCCGAGTGACAAGTTTTGCTTTATAAAGTAGATAGGAATTTTCAAGCCAAATCTTTCCCATGTGTCTGCCTACATATGCCTACTAAAGTTTAGCACATGCATGAATAGTACCATGACCAACACTGAAGTTGGTATGAAGAACATACGCTTGTTGCACCACCATTTTGCACAAGAACGCGTTCAAGAGCAAAATACTTTTATACTTTTTGAAATTTCACTGACACTACATCATTCCTGTTGAAGAGATATTTTCACATTTCAATTTAATATATGATGAAAACCTCCTCTCCATATCTTCCAAATTATACATATACAAGTGCTCATAAATTAAATGAGACTGGATGCACAGTATATAACATTGTCTCCTGTATTTAAATTTTATTCTAATATAAGGCAGCTGAATCTAACTTATAGCGATTGATATTTGTTATTTTTATCAACTTTGTAGAAATACCCATAGTTGAACACAACATGAGACAAAACACCAGCCTGGTATTTCTGAGGATGAATGAAAACTCAGAAAAGACCTGATGTCACTATTGTTTCTATAAAAATAGAAACAGTTTGTGCCAATTCAAAAATAATCTTCTAACTTAACCTGAGTGTATATATATGAACATGTTTTGACATAGGCGTGTGCTATTAATAGTCATGTGTATGGCACACACATTTGAAAACTATACTAAAGTTAATAATCTAAAAATCATTTTCAACCTTACCAATATGCCTTAAATTTACAGAGTCATCAAAGAGTGTTTTTTATTTTTATGATTTAATGAGTGAGTTGGTGACAGCTTTTTGGTCTGACCTTGAGCTTCTCCCAGAGGAACGCAGGTTTTGTGTTGTACCTCTACCAGTGCAGCTCTGTACAGATGTCTCAAAAACTTTGTGACTTTATATGTAAGAGTAAGAAAATGATTCATTATCAGTACAGTTTTCAGGATAATTCCAATGTCACTTACACATTTAGGAAATTGCCTAACTGATGCATTGATACGATCGGTTTTTGAGATTTTGATATCTGTACATGACCTACAAGTTGCTCCAGAAATATCTGAGATCACTAAAATAAGAAATAAATGTTTTACATGCTTTCTCTTTTATTGTTGTAAATCATATTTTAGGTGTCCCAATTAACCTTACTTATTCCAGCATTAGTGTGACATTTTATCATGCTCAACAGACAAGAATGACCTCAGAAAGCCTCTGCTGCCTGAAGTATAGGGAAGACAGGAAGTCCTGGTTTTGCACATTATGTCTATGTTCTCCCTTCTCTCTTCTCTCTACTTTTTTCTTTAACGTCAAAGCCCAAACAGACCTTCTAATTTTACTTCATCTCTGGTTTTACGGAGATCTTAAATTCACATATTATTTTTACCTAGATTTAATGAAGGTTTAAAAAATTCAAAATATGCAACTTAGTATAAATAAGAAAAAGCTTGAAAGGATGTAGGTATATTTGGCTGTACTATTTACCCAGTGCACTACATAAGACAGGAAGTTAACAAGGCTAGACAGGACTGGGCATTTTCACACCAACTGCAATAATATGCTCAAAAATATTTTTAATAGCAGTATTTTTATGTCCTTCTAACACTGCTGTTGGGCCATGCAAAATACACTGTTAAAGTAACTTGATTTGTACAGTCCACATCAGCAAAATATTCCTCAGTAAACTGCATGGACACACATACACCCCATGCATATGCATGCATATGTACTACAATCATGGTTCATAGAATCATAGAATCATAGAATCATAGAATGCTTAGGGTTGGAAGGGACCTCTAGAGATCATCTAGTCCAACCCCCCTGCATACGCAGGGACACCTAAAGCACGTGGCACAGGACTGCATCCAAGCGGGTTTTGAAGATCTCCAGAGAAGGAGACTCCACAACCTCTCTGGGCAGCCTGTTCACTCTGTCACCCTCACTGGTAAGAAATTTTTCCTTAAGTTCCTATGGAATTTTTGATGTTTCAGTTTCCGGCCATTTCCTCTAGTCCTATCAGTGGCCACCACTGAAAAGAGACCATCCCCGTCCTCTGCACTCCCTCCCTTGAGGTATTTATATACACTGATTAGATCCCCTCTCAGCCTTCTCTTCTCCAGGCTGAACAGGCCCAGCTCCCTCAGCCTCTCCTCATAGGGCAGATGTTCCAGGCCCCTGATCATCCTTGTAGCCCTGCGCTGGACTCTCTCCAGCAGCTCCACATCCCTCTTGTACTGTGGAGCCCAGAACTGGACACAATACTCCAGATGCGGCCTCACCAGGGCTGAGTAGAGGGGCAGGATCACCTCCCTCGACCTGCTAGAGATGCTCTTCTTAATGCAGCCCAGGATCCCATTGGCCTTCTTGGCCACGAGGGCACACTGCTGCCTCATGGTCAAAAACTGAAACATGGTCAAAACTGAAACATGGTCAAAAACTGAAATAATTCAAGCTCATATACTAAAAAAAAAAAATCTATTCTGGATAGTAACTTTGGCCTACATATCAGTTTTAATTATTGATTAAAATAATTATTTAGTGTAATAAAGGTCCAAAATCTGATAAACCTCAAATAACAAAACTTCTCTTATGGCAAAAAAAAAAAAAAAAAAAAAAAAAAAAAAAAAAAAACAGGTAGAAAATATAGAAAAAGTGAATATTTAGTGAGATATGAACACCTCCTGAAAGTATAATAAACAAAAATTAGTAAGTATGGAGCAGAAATTACATGGACTGGAAAAAAAAATACTTTTGCAGTTCTAACAATTTGTAGATATCTGTTAGATGCAGACATGCTAAGATCGCTTAAGCCTAAAGCCAGGCTGTTAGATACTGTATTATTCAAATGTCCACATCAATATTTCCTGTATATGTAGCCAAAGAAAATTAAGATGACATGTTGTGTTAACTAAATACTAAAATGTTCAGCGAATATAGTTTAGAGTTCACAGTGGTTGTGAAGTATTTAGTAAGCTCAGAAGCACAGAACGCCAACTATTTTTGCCGTTTGATGATTCTCCATTGTATTTTCATGCAAAATCCAAATGGTAAGTAAGTACTGCATTTCAAAGCAGTCCAGTAGATCACTAACTACATAAACAATCTAAAATTTTCAAAACAAAATTATTAAAGGAGAATGTGCCCAAAGCACCAGAGCAGGTACTTCTCTGAAACCCAGCTAGTTAGTGAGTTGCTAATCATAGTTACAACCCAGGTTCATATCCGTATGTACAATGCGAGAGCTGTCTAAGTTGATAAATCAGATGCTATCCTTTTAAAGATGTTTCTTTTTACGCCTTGCCTATAATAGTACACTTCTTTACTTATTCAAAGCATGAATCCTCTTTTACTCAGATCCTGTCCCTTTTGGCACGGTACATCTCCTGGGAATGCAGAATGTTTCAGTGGTAACTTGGTCTTTTGCACAGTATACAAGCCTATTTCACTGAGGAGCAAAAAAATAAAGACTGTACTTATCAGTGGAACACTTTGTGTTAAATAAAGATAATTAAAGCATCAACACCATATCCCCTCTGTGTTTGATTAGTACCTTCCTCACTACCATTTGTTACTAATGGTCAAAATTGGCCTTTAAAAAAAATTGTAAAGTATGTGTTATGATGTAAATTGAGAACAGAAAATTGAAACACGCTTCTGGACACTTTACAAGAAACAGTTCTATGACTAAGTACCTGAAAGAAGTCCTCAATGTAAATATTTATACATGATGAAAATGTTCTCATATTTTGTGCCTATATTGGATTGCTACCATACCATTGTTACACTTATCATGCTCTAGGACATTTGCTAAGCAGAAAGCTGTAACGATCTTTGTTCTTGAGACTTTCTTGTTATTATTAAAAATAGTCTTTGATATCTGTCTATGTGTGTACATGTGTGTACATAGCAAGAAAAAAAGACAATGCTTTCCTGCACAGTTAAACTGATTGCCCTCTTAATGCATGAATATGGAGTCCTGATAAGGCCATGTTACATGTATGTATTTGCAAGGAAATTGACATTTTGGTTTATATTTTTCTTCACAGTGTATTTATAACCAGAAAAGGCGTAAAGATAATTCATAAAGGACTACAGAATTGGCCAGGAAGCAGCACACCCCAAGCAGAGAAAATGTTACTCAGAAACACCTATACTGCTTCTTCTAATCCTACTAAGGATTATATCTCTGAAAATATACATGTGCAAAAATGGCAGTATTTTAAATAGTCAGTTATTGTTTGTAGAACAGAGCAAAGAGAAAAGAAAGCACGATACAATGATGGGCCAAAGGATGCAAGCAAAACCAGCTTGTAAAGGGTCTGGTCTTCAAACAATGGCTGTTAATGTGCAAATCTCATATTCACAATGGAAAGTTTCAGTGAAAGAAACCTGCTCAAATGCCATCATTTTGCACTATGAGACAATGTGAAGAAAACAGCATATTTTATAAAGTTATGTTTATTACTAACATAGGAAAACAAAAAAGTATTTACATTTTAAAAATATGACTTAAAATTATGATGAAGGATGTAATCCTCCAAGCTGCAAAGTGATCCCTATAATACACTGAGATTTCTTATCTCTGTCTTTGCTGAAAGTTAATAGCAGCCAAGCTCCTGACAGCCAATGTTCAGCATCTTGCGGGCTGGGATTTTAAATCTGTGATCCAGGAAAAAAAAAAAAAAAAAAAAAAAAAAAAAACCTTAAACCCATCCCCATTCAGGAAAATACTTTTGTATATAACTTTTCGCAAGTGCTTAAGAGCTAATGAATCCTAAGGAATTTAAACATTTGCTTACCACTAAGTAGACATGTAAGACCTTTACTGAACTGAATTGCTAAACTAGGACCTAAAAGAGTATTTTGGAGAGTGGTATCATGCAAAAAAAAAGAGAACAGTACCTTTCAAAATAAACAATAAACATGTGAAAGATTGGGAAAAAAAAGTGTATATAAAATGTTAAGTCTTCAATATTTTCATTTTAAGCCTTACACTTAAATATTTAATTTAAGAAAGGGGAGAGTTACAAATTGGCTTTTTTTTAAGCCTTCTACATTTATGTTCTCCTATGTAATACTGTATCAAACAAGATGCACTTGTGAACTCATGTGAGGTATTCCAGAAGGAAACCTCACATAATCACAACAAAAACAATTTGTACTCATTTGGGCACACCAATCAGTCATGTAAGATGAGACTTCATTTCCTGGTGGCTATATACAAAAGTATCAATTACTGATTCTAATTACATTAATGGTAAATGAGTATCGCTCTCATCTATAGTACCTAGAACGCATACTTCCTGCTCTGTCAACTTACTCATTTTAAAACTTTATAAACCTTCTAATGTGTCCTTGGAACAAAAGCAGGAATCATTAGTCAAAGCAGGCATGTACAGCTGAACTACAGAACTATCTCGTATAACACCAAATCATAGTGATTTATTTATAACTGCTCCACATTTCTCTCTAAACATTATGCTGAAAAGCATAATACTAAAATACTAGCACTGTGGCCCGATAAATTAACAAACGTTCCACTGTCAATGTTTGAGACATGTAAATTCTCTGTACTATTTATGCATATATGCCTTAATGCCTTAAGATATTATGCAAAAGCATGCACAAATTGATGTGTCACGCAGTAACAAGTTGGCAGGTACCTACAGGAAAACTATAACAGAAACTTGTGTATACTGGCCTCTTCTACAAATGCTTTTATTTAGCATTACCCTTACTATTTCCTGAAAACTTTCCTTAGCTTATGTGCATGCTTAACAGGTGCACAAGAACTTTCAGCATACTTAAAAATAAGAAGATACGGCATTAGAATATCAGCTGTAAGCTATTCAGCTAAATTAACTTTCATAACAAATTAGACATCTAGCACAGAAAAAAAAGTACTGTCAGACACTGAGAACCTGGATTCGTACCAAGCTAAATAAATAATGGAGCAATTCAGAATGTATTTCTTTCAGTTTGATTGTGGTAAGTGAAACTGTAATAAAGCCATTTTCTTCTACTAAAAAGTCTTTTAATGTATTGTATATCAAAAATATGTCTTTAAAGAATGTTAAATAATTCAAAGCAAAATATATTTTTGTAATATACTCTCAAAGAATGTTTTTATCAGGCAAAGCAGTCATCTGCGTGGTCTTTATCATTCCTTTGTCATTCCTGCATTTACCTTTCAAGGCACTTTTTCCATTAAAAATAAATTACACTTTTGACAGGTTTTAATTTGTATGTTTAGATGAATTGCATCAGTGAGAAAGATTTAATATGTGGTTCACATAGGTTCCACTTCTACTTTGTTGTTAATGTTCACTAAAAAAGTCATAATCTGTCTACTATGTACTTAATAAATGTTACCAGATGTAATATTGGGAACTTTCTTAGTACTTCATATTTTATATGGACTATATTTTCAAACTGAAACTGTAATGTTCTCTCCAGGAGAGAGCTAATGAAATGTATCAGCCAGAAACTACTGTGTCAAATGTTCTATAAAACGTCTGTACGCCTTGTAAAACAACATACACAAAAATAGTGGCAGATACTACATCAATCACACATTTTTGGCGGACCGGAGGCCTGAGTGGTTCATACAGTGAATATTGCATTATTCCTATTGCATTATTTTAAGAACTTGTTCTTATTATTCCTATTGCATTATTTTAAGAATTTGTAAGCAGAATGCAAATACTGGTTACACACTGTAAAATTTCAAATCTAGCAGCCTAGCAGATGTCTCAAAGTACAAGAAAATGCCATAGTACACCATATTTGCATGTTAATAAGTTGAAAATAAAGCGTTTTTGGTCAAACTAGTCAGAATTTCCCTGTTCCAGACTTGGCTCCCTATTTGCACGAATCAGCTATCTTTAGATCCCTGTGTATCAGGCACTGTGGCTGAGAAAACTCTCTGAACATGTATATTAGCTGGAGAGATGTAATGGAAATCATAAAATGTGTATCATTTATCTTATTTTACAATCACTCAAATATTATATCTCAGAAAATATATCTCTGTTCAGGCTACATATGTGTCTTATAAAATACAGTCTCTCATAAAGTAACACTAGCACATTCCCTGGGGCGTGATCCCCACTGTGGCATCCCTGTTTTATTCCGGGGACTGTAAAGAAGTACCTCTTGTCGCAGTTTTAGGCTTTCAGAGCTTCACTGAACCGATCTCAGTGAGCAGAGCCAAGATCAGAGCCAGTCACTTGTGGCACTCTTAAACGAAGGGACACCTCCCTCCGAGGGCCTCACTGAAGTCAGCAGCAGCTGTAGGCAGAGCTATGCAGGAGCTGAGCACGCAAACGAAGGCCCCTTGGTGGTGTGCCTTAATGAATTTCGTGTGGGAAATACATACATATATATATATATATATATATATATATATATATATATATATATGGGCCTGATTCAGTGCTCGCTTGCATCACTGTATTTAGAGCCCCTGCTGAACCCAGTGAAATACCAATGGTGTAAATTAGATCACGGGGAGGCTTGTAGATTATTATGGGATTTTGACCTTAATGAACGACCCGATAATTAGAGCCATTAACGCTTCAAAGGCTGCACATTCACACGCGGCCTTCCGAGGCGCGTGTGCTCGGGCAGTCGCGCGTAGCCCATAACGCGCGGCTCCCCCGCAGTGAGGCGGCAGCTCGCCCTCCCTGCGCCCGGGGGCAGCTCGGCCTCCGCCTCCCCCCGCGAGGGTCTCTAAAGGGCCCGGGGCGGGAGAAGGGGTCTTCTTCCTCCTATCTGCTGCCATCAGCCTTTTCTCGCCTTCAATGGGCGCTAACGAGGGGCGAGGGCTGAGCCGGCGGCCCCGCGGCGGGACGGCCCGCGCTGCTCGCCCACCCGCCTCGCGCAGCCACCCACGCGCCGCGCTGGCCGTTGGCGGCGGCCGTTACCCGTCGCCCCTCCCCCCGCGGCTGCTGCGCGCTCGGGTGGGGGCGAGGCGCCCCCGGGGGCGGGGCCGGCGCAGAGAGGCGGCGCGGCCGCCGTTGTCAGCCAGCCAAAAAAAAAAGGAGGGAAAAAAAAGGAAAAGAAGCGCGATTTCCTGACTGTCCTCCCTGCGTGCTGTGTTTTGGTGTGCATGGGCTGGGCTGGGCGCCTGTGGAGCTCTGGGAGGCGGGAGGGGGATCCCGCAGCGTGTGTGTGTGTGTGGTGCGTGTGCCTGTACCTATGCGGGGTTACGGCGGGGACACGCGGCTCTCTTACCTGCTTGCTGTACTTGCTGCCGGCCTGACAGCTGTACTCGGAGCAGTGGTCCGAGCCGATGGAGATGTTGTCGCCGGCGCCCACGAAGGTGTTGGCCGGCGGCAGGTCCTGCACGGCCTGGTGCTTCTTGCCGGCGGTGGGGGACTGCGGGTGCAGCTGCACGGTGGGCAGCGGCGAGCTGGACTTGTAGTGGCGCGCCAGGTCGGGGCTGCCCGGGCCGCCGTTGACCGAGCGGTAGCGCCCCATGCTGGGGCTGTCCGAGAGCTTCTCGTTGACGCTGTCGTAGCGCTGCCCGTTGGGCTTGGAGGCCTCCACGGTGACGATGCTGCTGTAGAGAGGCTGCTTGCCCTTCTTGCCCTTCTTGTCCTTCTTAGGCTTCTTGGCCTTGTCGTGCGGCTGCGGCGTGAAGAAGTCCTCGTGGTCCTTCTTGCCGGCCTCGTAGCCGTGCTTGCCCTTGGAGCGGCAGTAGCGGGCCATGACCACCACGAGGATGAGCAGCACCACGGTCATGATACCGGCCACCACGCCGATGACGATGCTGAGGCGCTGCTTGCTCAGCTCGTAGCTCGGGTCGCCGGCGATGTCCTGGGCCAGCGGCGTGTGCAGGCTGCGCGCCACCTGGCTCTCCACCACGGTGGCGTTGGAGAGGCTCTCGTTGACGAAGACGTGGAGCAGGGCCGTGGTGGACTGCGGCGGCTGCCCGCTGTCGTTGACCTGCACCACGAGGCGGTGCAGGCCGTAGTGCTTGGGCGCCAGCTTGCCCACCAGCGACACCACGCCGCTGGCCGGGTCGATCTCGAAGAGGCGGAAGGGGTTGCCGCCCACGATGCTATAGTTGAGGTCGGCGTTGAGGCCGGTGTCGGCGTCCGTGGCCACCACGGTGGCCACCACGGTGCGCAGGTTGCTGGAGGGCGGCAGCACGGTGTAGGAGCTGTTGCTGGGGAAGGTGACGGCGGGCGCGTTGTCGTTCTCGTCCATGACGAAGAGGGACACGGTGGCGGTGGCCGAGCGTGGCGGCTCTCCGCCGTCCACCGCCTTCACCCGGAAGGTGTAGCTCGTCTGCTGTTCCCGGTCGAAGGAGACGGTGGAGTAGATGGTGCCCGTGTCGTTCTCAATGGAGAAGATGCCGGCGGCCTGGTCGTGCTCGCCGGGCTGGATGGAGAGGCTGAGCTCGGCGTTGCGGCCCTTGTCGAGGTCCATGACGGTGACCATGCCCACGGGGCTGTTGGGCTGCAGGTTCTCCTTCACGTAGAAGGTGAAGACGTCCTGCATGAAGCGCGGCTCGTTGTCGTTGCGGTCCGCCACGCGCACCACCACGGTGGCGGAGCCCTGCAGCGGCGGCACCCCCTTGTCGCGCGCCGTCACCTGGAACTCGTAGGTGTCGCGCTGCTCGCGGTCCAGCACCGCCTGCACCGACACGTCGCCCGAGTCCGGGTCGATGGTGAAGAGGCCGCCCGGCGCCTCGGCCGAGAGGGACGACGGCTCCAGCGAGTAGGTGATCTCGGCGTTCTTGCCGCTGTCCGCGTCCGTGGCCACCACGGTGGCCACGCGCTCGCCAGGCAAGTTGTTCTCCGGGAAGGAGACCTCCAGCACGGCCTGGCTGAACACCGGCGGGTTGTCGTTGGTGTCCGCGACCCGCACCAGCAGGGAGTTGTTGCTGGACAGGCTGGGGCTGCCCGAGTCCACGGCCACGATGACCACGTTGTAGTCGCGGACGGCCTCGTAGTCCAGGGGCGCCGAGGTGTGCAGGAAGTACTTGCGCTTGTTCTGCGGCTCCCCCTCGCCCTCGCTGGCCGGCTTGAGCTGGAAGGGCACGTCGCCCACCACGGTGCAGGTCACCACGCCATTCTCGCCCTGGTCGCGGTCCGAGACCTGCACGAGCGCGATGGGGGTGTCCACCAGCACGTCCTCGGCCACGCTGGCCACGCCGTCCCGCAGCGGGATGCGCCCGATCTTACGGATGTCGATGGTGGGCACGTTGTCGTTCTCGTCGCGGATGTTCAGCACCACCGTGGCCTTGTCCGTCTTGGGGGGCTGTCCCCGGTCGCGGGCCATGACGGTGAAGCGCAGCTGGTTCACCTCTTCGCGGTCGATGCGGTGCAGGACGCTGAGCCAGCCCGAGGTCTCGTCGAGGCGCAGCAGGCGCCGCACGGACTCGGTGGCCGCGCCGAACACGTACTCGATCTGCCCGTTCACCCCCACGTCCAGGTCGGCAGCCCGCAGCTGCAGGATGGGCGTCCCGGGGCTGCTGTTCTCCGCCAGGTCGGCCTCGTAGACGCTCTTCTCGAAGCGGGGGCTGTTGTCGTTCACGTCGGTGATGAGCACCCGCAGGATGGCCTGCGAGGAGCGCGCCGGCTCGCCGCCGTCGCGCACGCGGAGGCTCAGCTCGTACGAGTCGCGCTGCTCGCGGTCCAGCGCCCCCTTCACGATGAGCTGCGGCTGCTTCTCGCCGTCCAGGGTGTCGGCCACCTGCAGCTCGAACACGCTGCTCCGCGCCGCGTCCGCCTCCTGCCGCCGCTTGCTGCCGCCGGGGTAGAGGGCGCTCTCGGCGCCCGCCGAGGCGCCGCCGCCGCCGCGCCGGCCGCCGTCCCCGCCGGGCTCCTGGAGCAGCTCGTAGCGCTCGATGCCGTTGCGGCCGAAGTCCCTGTCGGTGGCGGTGGGGAGCAGGTAGAGGGTCCCCACGGGCCGGTTCTCCTCCACGGTGAGCGTGAGGACGGGCGAGGGGAAGGTGGGGGTGTTGTCGTTGATATCCAGGATGATGACCCGGCCCTCGAAGAGGTCCACCCAGCTCTGTGAGGGGCCGATGACCGACACCTCGAAGTCCAGGAAGCACTCGTTCTCGTCGAAGATCATCTGGCACTGCGGCAGCTTCTCGCGGTCGATGCGCCGCTCCGTGGTGCTCAGCTCCCCGGTCATGTTATCGATCTTGAGGTAGTCGGAGCCCGATTCCAGGCTGAATGTCACCTCTCCAGAGCCCGTCACGATGCCCAGGTCGGCAGCCACGTTGCCGATGCGGATGTCGGCGGGTCCCTCCTCGGCCAGCCGGTACCTCAGGAGCTGCTTGGCCGCCGCCAGGCTGACCCAGAGCGGCGGAGGCAGAAGCAGCAAGAAGCAGCAGCAGCAGCAGCAATGCACAAAGCCAAGGAGAGTCCGCATCTTCCTCATCTTCGCCCCGAGAAGCCCCCTCCGCTTTCTCCCGCCCGACCCCCAATAGACTCCCCCGATGAGCCAACAGCGAGGGTGAGCGTCCGGGTGATCAATTATAAAATCCTTCTCTTCCTGGAAACTTAATGTCTCATGGCTGGTGCAGTTGGTGGTCAAAACCCTGCTGCGGGCTCCTCTGCTGCTCTCCCTGCCTTCCAGTGCCGATATACTTACAGTTCACGGGACAGTGTATTTTGCTTTTTAAAGATTCATCTCGGCAGATAGGATGGGATTTTCCTCCTCCTCCCCCTTCTCTTCCTCCTCCTCTCTGATTTTACTGTAATCACTTTGCAAGGTTTGCAATAAAAGCAGGAGCAGCACTGTGCGATTTGAAGCCCCCCAGGTCGTCGTCTTCGACACTAGAGTTAACTACAATTCACACACACTCTCTCTCTCTTCGCTCTCTCTCTCTCGCTCGCTCGCTCGTTCAGCCGTTTACGACCAGGGCATTAGCTTTATTCTTCCCCCTCTCTGCACACACAGGAAAAAAAAATGTGATTCGCTTTATTCAAAGGGCTCTTGTCCGGGGAAACTCCAAATCCTCTTAGCAATGGCCAGTTCTTTTAAAAAATAACAATAATTAAAAGGGTAAAGAAAAATAATCAAAAAATCCCAAAAATGTCGGAAGCTGTACAACTGATAGCAGACGAAGCCCGTGTATTACAGAGCAGTCCATAGAATATCCCCTTTGGTTGGCAGAAAAGCACCCAAATCCATCTTCAGAGATCGCCTAAAATGTTCAGCTCTTTCTCCGGAGAGGATTTTTTTAACAACTCTGCGCAAGGTCATCAGTCACAAAGCAACGATACAGAAACTGCAGAAGCCGCTTGCCCACAATCTGCCAGGCTGTAGATGCGAACATACACACAGCACAGTCCCAAGTTTGTTTTTGCATCCGCAGTTCGTGCGTGTGCCTTACCTGCATTTGCACTGCATGTGTTATAGCAGTCTGGATCTGCAGCACGGAGAGCGCCTCACAAATGAGATTGCAGCCTCGCTCCCCCGCGCTCTCCCTCTCGCCTCTTCCTTCCCGTCCCAATGCAGGTAACCAGATCTGAACTTGATCCTCTCAGTTCAAAGGTTAGCAACAAGGCTGTGTGTCCAAAGGCGATTATTGGTCCCTTGTTAATATACCCGGAGCGGAACAAGATGTAACTGGATCCCCCACGTGAATTAACACAGATTCTGAATTACATCCATATAAGCGGAATGGCAAAGGGGAGGGGAAAAGAGCCGCGAGGCGGTTTCAAAAAAAAAAAAAAAAAAAAAAAAAAAAAAAGCAGAGTCCTGCCTGCAAATAAAATGATATCAGTCAGTTGTTTCCTCTGATCTGCACCGCCACGGCGGGTGAAATCTGCAATTGTGTATTCCCTCCTGTGCCTTTCAGAGAAGTGTGGCTCGGATCAGGCGCTTTCACGGCAAAGCGGCTTGTGCTTTAAAAAATGTTGAATGGCAACTGAGAAGCTTCCCACTCGGAAAGGAGGAAAAAAAAAAAGGCAGTAAACCGGCAAGTTTGCCCAAAGTGGTGGGAGCTGCTGAAGCCTCTCGGTAGCTGTTCCCTGACGCTGCAGCAGTAGAGCCGCCTGCGCTACATACACAGAAAGAGAGAGAGGGAGAGAGAGAAAGAGAGAGAGAGGGAGGGAGGAAGGGAGGGAGGAGGAGGAGGGAGGACGAGTCAAGCGCTGCACTCCAGAAAGCCCAGCCTTACCCTCTGCCTCTGCTGCTGCTCTTGCTGCAAGCGGGATAGCTGCTCGTGGCAAAACCCCCGGTCTGTCCTCCGCACCGATCCACACGGCATGCCAGAGTGTGGCTGCTGTTGCCTTCCCTAAGCCGCGATCGGTAGTGATTATCTGCCACCCTTTCCCTGCTCACCTCCGCTTTACGCTGTGAACCGAGCAACGTTTTTTTTTTTTTTTTTTTTTAATGTTTATTCGCCTTTCCTTTAGGCAGAGCGGGTGCACGGTCGGGGCTCTGCGTTTTGCGGAATCACGCTGGTAAGACAAGCCGCTTCGCACAGATTCCCACCTCTCCCTGCCCTGTCGGTTCTTCTGTGAAATAGCTGCAGTCACTGGAACTGGATAAAACTCCAGGGAGAAAGGGGGGCTGCTTTAGAGCTCAGGCTCGCGTCCTGTTTCCCAGTGCTGTGCGAGCCTTTGGGGTTTTGTGTTCATGTTCTTCCTATTACTATCATTAGAATGTGTCTTCTCAGCAGTATTTGTGGGTTTCCTAGGAGAAAAGGAAAAAAAATCCTCAGAAAAGGAGGCTAGGGAGGGGGCGAGAGGTTTAGGCGAATAAACACATGTAAGAAGTAACAGATTTATTTCCGCACAGAGGCTTGCTGCCTCGATGATTGCTAAAATGTAGCGTCACCTACCTGGGTAAGTGGGAAATAAACTTTGACGCTAAAAACTCTCCGCTCAACTTTGTTTATTCTAGCGTCCCTAGCTGGCGTCTCCTTTTGACTTTGTGCCGCTCAGTCGCCCGCGGCCCCGCTCGAGGTGATGCCCGGTGCCCCCGCTCCCCTTCCCGCCCGGCGCGCACGGGAAGCGGCTCGGCGGGGAGCGCGGGCTCCCCACGCGTGTGAAACACTCAAATGGCTTCTTCTTGAAACAGGCTAATGGCTTTTTTTCTTTTCCTCGCGGTGGGGACATATTTGAGCGAGGGCGACACTGGGGAGGCTTAGAGCGGCGGTCACCGCGCGCCTCTGTCACTCGGGGAGTCAGTGTGTGCTGTGGGGGGGGGGGGGGGGGGGGGAGGTGGCCACCTCTGTCCGCGGGGAGCCGCGGAGGGGCCGGGCCCGCGCAGCCCAAACCCCGCGCCGGGGAAGAAGCCGCTGCCCCCGCTCCGCGGGGCGGGAGGCTCCCCCGCCGGCAGCAGCGGCGGCTTCGGCCCCTGACGCTCTCGCCGCTTTGCCAGGACGTGAAAACCCTCCCCCGCTGGTGCCGGAGACACTCGGCTTTATATCTGCAGCATCAGCGAGAAAGCGCGGCTCGGCGCAGGCTCAGTGCTCACCGCCGCAGTCCCGGACGGAGGAGGGGGGCTCGGGAGCTCAGCATCTTCGCAGCGGGTTAAGTAGGATTAATACCAAATCCCTATTATATTTGCCAACCAACTTGCATTTATCAAAATTCCCCCCTCGCTGTTCTGGAGCTCCAAGAGGAGGAAATTTTGCCCAGTGTGTAAGACCCAGACATACCAGTACGCAGGAATACCAGCATACTGCATTACACTGGCTCCCTGCACTAGCAGTACAATTACATCCCGAAGCTCCCGCTGTTCCCTTTCCTTTGTGCTGTTAAACGCAGCCAAGAAACTTAATGTATTCGCCAGAAGAGGGGCGGGATGAAAGCGCCTTTAACCTCCCCGCCATAAACTTTAATCGGATTCCGGGCTGTTGCACGGCATGGGCTCCTCGCCTCTCGCCTGCGTCTCCTTCCCTGTCGTCTCCCATGTCTTCTACTACTACTGCCTGCTTTGCAAGAGCTTGATTCTTCCAGCGAATAAGTGATTCCTTTCTCTTGCCATGTGCGCTCCCTCCCCGCTCCCCTCTCTGGCCTCCCTTACAGACACTATGCCTTTCACATGCGGTCTGCGCCCCCCTCGGCCCCCCTCCCCTTCTCTCTCTTTTGCAGTGTCTTCACATGCAACCTCTCTCTGAATGTGCAATGCCTTTCCTGCTCGCGAGTGCCGCGTCCTTCACAGTGGATTGGTTCCTCTTTCGGAGCAGAGGTAACGGCCCCCCTCCCTCTTCTTTCACCCCCTCCTTCCTCCTCCTCCTTTTCTCCCCCAGGGCAGGCGGCCGGCGTGGGAAATGGGCACGACGTGCGCTGCATGGTGGATTGCAGCGCTGCTCCCGGCCCACGTGCCCGGCTGCGGGGAGGGGAGGTCGGAGCTGACCGAGCTCCCCCCGGCCCCGGCGCCGCGTGTCGGCGGGGGGAGAGGGGAATCTCCGGCACCTCCGCCCCCAGCGCCGCCATCCCGGGCTCCGCGGCGGCCGCGCTCGCAGCTGCCCGCTGGCAGCGCAGAGCAGCGCAGAGCAGCGCAGCGCAGCGAGCGGGGGCTCTGCCCCCCGGACAGACCTGGTGCGCGGCACAACCGCCAGCCCCAGCGTGCACACGTACACACGCACATACACACACATATATACACATATACACATGTACACACACGGGCGCGCGCATGGCGCCCGCGCGCGCTCAGCCCCGGCGCGGCCTCAGTGCTCCCGGTCTGGTGAGAAGCGGGATCGCCGGTAATAAATAACATCGCCCGGGAGGCTGGAGAGCTGGGAGGAAACAGGAGCTCGTGTCCTTAAACGGACCCTCAGGCAGCGCCAGCGCCAGCCCCGCGCCGTGTGCGGGGAAGGCTCCGTCCTGATGCTCGGAGCAGCCGCGGGGGAATCCGCCGGGAGCCCCAGGCGGGCGGGGGAGTCCTCGCTGGAAGGGGCAGCGCGATCCACGGCCGGTTCCGCCGCGGTTCGGGGCCGGCAGCTGAGGAAGGTCGGGGGCTCCCGGGGTTTCCGCAGCCGGGACCCGCAGCGGGGAGCCCGCCCGGGTCACAGAGAGGGGACTAGTGACACGTGTGTACCGCTACATAGGTTAACAAAGACACGTTAATGTGTATTGATACAAACGCGTTGTATATATTTATTATATATATATATATATATAATATACATACCATGCGTGTATATATACACACACACATTGTACATATGTATAAATATACTATGTGTATACACACATATTTATACGCGCAAACACTAATGAAGAAGCTCTCGCAGGGGAAAAAAAAAGCTCAGGTGGGCTTTCATTGAAAAACTCAGGTGGGCTTTCATTGAAATAAAGTAACATATTCATAATAATAGAGGAAAAGGTTAAAAACAGTAAACATGACAGCCAATTCTAAAGCAGAAGGCGGGGGAGCAACGGCGAAAAACCGCACACAAAGCGGTTAGAGCCGTTTGACGCGGGGAGAAACTAACTCAAGAACTCCACCAAGGGACGAGCGGAGGAAACGACACCGCGGCAGCTGAGCCTGCCGTGACCTTTCCTCTTTGGAAAGTGTCTTGCTGATTTGGTGCAACTCTGCCGTGATCCCTTCACCTCCCGTGGCCGCCGCAACCTCCCTCTGACCGCCGCAGAGCTCCCTGAGCCCGTGGCAGCGGATATCCTGGGAGGTCGCCGGAATTATAGGGAGTGCTGACACTTGCCCGGGGTCTTTCACAGCGTTTCCGATATGCTTGCTGTGTAGTAGCATGTAATAGGCAGAAGTGTTTAAAATATTCATTGCAGTAGCAGCCTTTCTGATGGATATTAAAACCTAAGACTTTAAATAAGGAAGCTGCAAATTTCCTTTTAAACGGGTATTAACTGTTTGTTTTTGTGGTTACTTACCTTAAAGCAAACCAGATGTGGAACCAGTTACGTTGTTTAAATCTTCACTCCTCCCGAATTTAGAAGAAGATAATACATTATAGAAGTTCCTGACAGAGCAAAAACAATCCGTGTTGGATATTTGTGGCTAAATCTTACAAAAATATAACCACATGGTTAAATTAATATTGCAGTTTTAGTCAAAATATTTTTGTTTGTTTAGGTTTTTTTTTTTTGCAGTACCATGATTCCATATTCATTCTGAGTTTTCAGAATCATAAAGAATGCTTTAAAATAACATTTAGCAGAAGAGACTGTGGATCTGTTTACCGATATATTAATAGTATATATTATCTTCTTTACAAGTCACAGCTTGAGTGGATTTTTTTCCCTTTTTAATTTTGTTTTAAAAATAATTTTATAGGATTTGTTTTCGAAAAGTCATTTACAGAAAGAATGTTGACAAAAAGTCTAACCAGTCAAAACTATCCAGGCAAGGTAGGTGGATTGTGCTTAAAAGCAGAAGGGAAAAATAATGAAAGCTTTTTAGAAAAGCATATGGATTGGCATGAAGTAAGGCAGATTTTGGTTAAATTTATACCTCATATACCACAGGCTTTCCTCAATTTGAAGGAATATAAATGAGTGCTGTACCTAGGCCTGTTATTCTGTGGACTTATTTTTTAATCAAACTTTTGTTTGATTTCTCTACATGCGAAGTAAACTATAGGGGGAAAAATGCAATTTAAGGTGAGTTTTGAATTCATAGCACACAATTAGAGAGACATTATGCATTATTAGTATATATGCTACCTAAAAGAGATACAATGAGACATTCAGGGGAGATAATTAAAGTTGGATTTAATTTAAGTGAAATGTATGAGAACTAAGTGGCACTGGCGAAGAGAGAAAATGTGTTCATTTTCACTACAAATATTAAATGGATACAATTGTTATTCTATGGATTCACTCACACAGGACACTCAGTTACTCTCAGAAATAATGCAGGGTCTTTTCTGGTATAATGTTTCCAGTGCTGATATCTATAGTGAGCACATAGAAAGTCTCAAAGTGTTTTGGAAAGAAAAGATGATTATCTCTGTGAAATAGAGGAAAGTACAATGACCTGTTTAGTCACCCTGCAAGCCACTAGCAAATAGGTCTTTTCAGATTAGTTCATCAGACCATGCAGTTTTGCATTTGCATATTTTTTAATATATTATGCATCCACCTTAGTATTTGTCTTTGAATAAGTGGTAGTTATTTCCTCTTTATTTAATGCACTGCTTATTTTTTTTTATTTGATGGACTGATGGAAAGTCACAGAAGTCCATTCTGAAGAGAATTTAAAGGAAATTTGTGTTGCAGAGAACTGCACACACAAAAGAAAGTCTTGCATCATGAAACTTGATAGAAACCAGTAAAATATACTAAACTTTTGTAGTTGCATTGAAATGAATTATCCTCAAGCTATTGTACTCATATATTTCTATCAGTCATCCGTTATAACCAAAACTGAGTCCACAGATTTTCTAAAATATTTTTGCCTCTACACCCTCCTCAAAACTTCTTGACATAATATTATTATTTTTTTAAGTTCTGGGGCCTGCAGGATGCTGCAAATATTTTTTGCTAACAGTTAAAGTGTTATTTAATTTTTAAATGAGAATTAGGAGATGATAAAATCTTTTTCTCTGATACTACTAGAGCATCCTGTGTAGCTTTAATTTATTATTAATGTAATTCAGTATAGCATAAAAGATCTGGCATGTCTTCCTGAATCTACTGTGTCAGCTGCCTGTTGAACAGAAGAGAAAATGCCCAAGAAAAATGGCACCTTTGCAGAGTTCACAGAAAGAATATTTGATTTTAAAATTCAGATATTGTTATGGACAATTGAATATTCTGGAGAGCAGTTTCCCTTTTATGTCTTTACTTTCAATATATGTTACTGGTTATACTCTAAAATGTGATTTTTAAGCTTGCACATATACTCATCTATTTATTTGGGAACTTTAAAGTTTCTATATCTCCTTCATCAAAATAGTTATTGCTCTCTAGCTGAAGTGACGGCTATATAAATACATAGTGCCTATATAATAAAGGAAATAAATATGGAGACAAGGGAGGTAACTTAGAGTAGGACCAAGATGTTGATTTCTTGTTAGACCTTGTTTGGCCTTCTGCCGTGATTGAAACTCCTTTACCAAGTATTTTGTCATACCAACCAGGTTTAACCAAGTTTTGCATTGCTACCCTACTTCAAAATAAGACAGAAGGGATAATAGGGACTCTTCCCATGGGGAATACTACAGTAGTCTATCTCTGAAATCATTTGTTTTCCTGCTGCCACTCTTCCACTTTCGCCATATGCACAGGCAGCCATACTTTTATGTGTATTTTAACCATTTTGAAATTTCCTTTTTCTTGGTGATCATCCTTGGCATAATTACATTTTTAGCTTCCTTTATAAGAGTAATAAGTACTGTACAGAGTTGGGGTTTATGACATACAAGAAGAGAGGTACTGATAAGTTTTCACATTTTTTTCATTTTCTGAGAGAAGCCTGACATATCTTCCAGTTCATTCATTCTGAGAGATTATTAAAAGTTGCTCTTCAACAAACTAAACCTCATCCAGGGCTCAGCAGGAAATAACTGCAATCTAAGCACATTAAAGAACAGACAGAGCAACCAAACTGTACCTCTATCTTTGCCTTTTAAGATCATGGGAAAAAGAGAAAAGCAATCTAATACTGTGATAGAATTGGAAGCTTGCAGCAGCTGGTTGATAGGGAAGGATATAGAACCTAATCCAGAGCAGGCAGAAGTCAATAGAAGTACTTTAACTAAATAATCTTTCCATTAGGTACCTAGTGAGTGAGTGTTTTCTAAAGCATTCACGCAAATCTTAAGCAGATGAGTGAAGAAGAAAATGACGTGCATTTTAATCACAATAAATGCTTTTAAACCACTTGGTGGTGTAAATGTTATTTTGCTTGTCCACAGAGATCATGCTTATTACTCAGAATAAACTGGAGGTGGACCCTTGGGAGTCCTATCCTCCAATACTGCATTCACTCATGTTGTATAAATCCAGTACAAGTGCATAGGTACCTCTTAAAATCAATTAGTACTTTTACAGTTACAGTCTTCTGGAACTGAATTCCTCACGTGGCTAGAAATGTTTTGATTTTTGAGGTTAAATTTATTTTGTCTATATTTTTTATATATTCATTCTTGTGTTGATACTAAAGTTCAAGATCTCACAATAAAGAGCCTCAAAATCTGTTTTCAAATTCATGTATTTACAGCAATTCTTTCATTTTATGGCTTGCAAAAATACAGATTTTTCAATGGCTTCTCATGAAGTAAATTCTGCATTCATGACATCATGCTGACAGCTTTCCCCTTCACCTGCTCCATATTTAGTGAATGTTTCAGTGAACCTTTCTCTAATATGGAAATTCAGAATCGTTCATGATTTCCATCATAAGGACATATTGCACCTGATGTGACAGTATTAAAAATCCCCTTCTTTCCTGGAAATGCCTTGTCTAATACCTTGCATTAGCATTTTTTTCATAGCTACATCACATTTTGGTGGCTGACAGTCTTTCTCTGGTTCACTGATTTTTCTGGCTCTTTCTTTTTCTCTGTCATTTCTAGCTGATGAGCCACCAGTTTATACTAGGAAATCTTGTTATATAGCTCTTTGTACTATTAAATTTAATCCCATTTCTATTATAGAAGTCATCGTGGTCATCTGATTCTTCCTGTATATTTTTATGTTTTCACTGATTCTCAAACCTGTGTTATCAGCAGATTTCAGCAGCATGCTCCAACTTTGTAATCTAGTTTTTAATTTAAGTAGTGAAAAAAATCTACCCCATAACTGCCAAGGAGGAACTCCTCTAAGAACTTCCTTTCAGTGATACAAACACAGGTCACAACCTGATGTCCTCTCCTGATCAGTCAGCTGCTTCAATCCCTTATCTTTTCAATCCTCATTAATGCTTCTCCTATTAAACACTGTATCTAAAACTGTTGTGAATCCAGATGGGTGAGATCCGTATTCAGTGGGCATCTCTGCGTGAATAGGTCTTTATGTATTTGTTTTGCTTATTCATAAGATGTTTCTGCAAAAGTGAAGCTGCTGCCTTTCCTGCAATTTTCTAATAAGATCTGAAGCCTTATGGTTGATACCTTGTTGAAGTCTATAAGATGATATAATGCTTATATTTTCTGCTATTTAGCTATTGCTTGTCTGGGGGTCTGTCTTGTCTATGTTTTGCCTATGTATTGTCTCTATCAGTCATCTGCAAGTAAGTTATTCTGCAAATTTAAATGTTTCACTGTCAAAAAAGGAAAATGAGAGTGAAAAAGCAGGTAAAAAAAAAGGTAGACCTTTCCAGGACAAGAGGTGTTATATTCTGACAAACAGGAATTAACATCTCCAAAGGATTGCATAAATTCATAGACAGAAGTAAAATCAGGTGAAAAGAAACTGAAAACATGCATAGGTTTGGCATTTTACAAGAATAGAACTGTCCAGAATATCAAAGGTCAGTC
Source organism: Tinamus guttatus (assembly GCF_059628265.1). Classification (NCBI taxonomy): domain Eukaryota; kingdom Metazoa; phylum Chordata; class Aves; order Tinamiformes; family Tinamidae; genus Tinamus; species Tinamus guttatus. Next base: position 468,285 of record NW_028288586.1, read on the forward strand.
TAAATGAAGAGAGATGTTACCAGCTACTGGCTGAGTATACAGAAAGTGGTGTGATCCTTTTGTTTTTATTTTAAGGTCTTGATGAACAAGCAAAATCTAGACAGTACGATAAATTGTTTCATGAAGATCTTCTATTAAGCACCATAGAGAAGGCTTGAGAGATAGAAATAGAAAATAAGAAATAAAAAAAGAGAGGAATTATATGAGGGTAAAGAAAGGGAGCTTTATTTTGTTTTATTTTGTTTAGTTTTGTTTTATTAACAAATGCAATTAAAATTATATGAGGGAGAAATGAGGAAAATCAGATTTCAGAAATCTGAGAAGGTTCCTATTTTAGAATTATGCATCTGCACAGCTGTGAGAAACTACTTTTTAAAACCAAGTTATTTAACCTCTTTTACTTATTAACTGTTTTTTAAAAAACAAACAAACAAAACAAATTTCAGCTTATTTCTAATATCACCTATTTTTTTTTTCCCTTAAAGGAGTCTATACAACACTTAGTGTGGTTTTAGGTAGGTATATTCAACTTACTATGGTTCCAAAAAGTTGATGAAGGCAAAGTAATGAGAATTTTTTTTTTTTCCAGTTTTCATCTAATGTGCCATTCTTGGAAGAAGTTATTGATTTCACTTGGTATTATTACTACTCTGATAGTTATAAGTAAGAATGATAACATCAGCTCTTGTGACTTCATGACACTTCCTATAATATATCCCCATTTTTAGTTGCTTATTACTTTACTGAGCACATAACTTCTTCCTTCTAGATCTGAAGCTTAAGTCAAATTTTTAAATAAAGTCAAGCAAACTGATTCAATGATTTGTGATGATGAAGCTAGATCATATTATCCATGGTGAAAGTTACATAAAATCTTATTTAAACAATTTCAGCACTTTCATATATTTCAGCAAGAGCTTCAGCTTTATCAAGATACTGAATTTTATGAGGATTTTTTCTGACTATTTTAATTCCCTCGCACAAGCTTGTTCAAGTTTTAACCCACTGAAAAATGAAAGTTCATGTATGCATGCATTAGAGACTTTCTAAATTTTTAGAAAATAAATTTGCCCAAAATTTCATTCAAATAATTGGGTGTAGTTTAACCCATAGTTGACTAGTATTTTCTTGCCACTTTTTGCCCAGAAACCACTCCTCTCAGGTATTATGTAATCTCTCTTTTGGGAAAAGACAATAAGGAGCAGGAAACTGCCAGGCTTGGACACAGAGGGATGAAAGTTGGATCTAAATATGGACAAAAGGATGAAAAAAATTCGGGCAATAGTAGATATTAGTCACATAAGTAAACCCCGCTACAAAATTACCCTATGCAGGCCCTCATACAGAATGGCAACTTACTATTTAGTTATTCGAATATCAACGGTTTATTCAACATATCAATATGACCCGGTCTGGGTGATCAAGAACGTATGCATCACTTTATTCATATTATTCATATTCCTGCATCAAACACTCAGAAATTATAAAATATCAGAATTGATACTGTCAGAAGATCCTCAGTTCAGCTACCTTTGAGCCATCCATTTTACTGTTCGATTGCAATCTAATTACACATTCACATACTGTCTTTTTCCACTTTCATTAAATACACAGAATGAATGGTACCCACTTAATAAGCAACTACTGAATATTTTACTTTATTACATGTTCAGTGTCTGTCTCAAGGCCTTATTTACTGCACACTTTTCAGATAACATCCTGAACACAGCATTATTAAATGGAATTTTTACATACATCACTGCTTTGTCTAAGCAATTAAAAATACAAATTAATTTATGAGGAACTATATTATTCTGAGTGTTATTATGATTCTAATATCACAAAGGGAAAGTAATATTCAGATAAGCACCAAAAGTGCTGCTGACTTTGGATATCTAATTTGAGCCCTTTTCGGCCCTTACTTTTGAGAGTGCTTAGAATTATACAGCTTTTATCTGTGCAAAGGGAAACTTTCCTTGACATAAGCTGTACCTGGGGATGCTCACTGTTCTGCAAATCAGTTTGAGGATTTCAGGTCAAGAACTCAGAAACAGATGAAACCACAATCAAAATGTTTTTTGTGTGTGACTTAGTATCATGTGGGAATTCTGTGGCAGAAGTGAGTGTCAGTCTCCAACTTTACAGTATAATGTTCTAACACCATGAGACAACATTTTCCTCCTTGATTTCACTGAAGAGCAGGTCAGTTCTGTACAATGAAGAAACTTGGGCCCCAGGGTGGTTGAAGAATGACTCTAATGAAAGACTGTTAGAATGCACAAGTACAAGCAGGCTGAATTATAGTTCCACGTATAATGTATTTTTAAATTTTTTTTCTGACCATGAAACAAGAATTTTATGATTTCCAATGATGTCCTTTTAATACGATTGTTTGGCATATAGCATTTTTTATTGCAGACAGAGGAAATCAAAAATTGCGATAAAAGTATATGCATACGAGTGTACAATGCTCAGCAGAAGAAAGCACTGTCGGGAGGGGAAGGAATCTGGAATCAGCCTAAGTGAGAGATGCACAGATGGCAGAAGGTCCCAAATGTTCTAGTCTTCTCTCTGGGCATCTTTTGCTATGTAAGTGTGATAACATTTGTTAGAAGGGATGATTAAGACTTTATAGGCTTCACAGAAGGAAAGTAATTTAGTGGAAAGACTTGAAAGACAGAATATTCAAACGTGAAATGTATTCTGTGAAGGGAGCTAAAAAGGGCCAGATCCTGAGAGATGACTTAGGTGCAATGACTACTAACTGTTGTTCAGTGAGCAAGAGTTTGGAAGACCAGTTTAATTTTCCTCAGTCACTGTATTGAGATTAATTAAAATACCTAAGTATGAAGGAGAAGACCTGGGTCAGTTCCCCTTCATTCAGGAATAAATCTGTTTTTCTCGAAGGAATAGGTAATGCAAAAATGGATTAGCAGTTCAGAAAACTTACTTAAAATCACTGAGATACTATGCGAAGGGGATCCAGGGAACCTATGGAAAAAAATAGAGCTATCCGATCTTCAACTAAGTATCCTAAGTATTAGACCTCAGACTGCGATAGCTTTTCCATCCCTCGTTTTCCTTCAACACAGCTCATGAAGCACATGCTTCATCCTGTTTATGGCCAGCCTACTGTTCTCTATGCTGTATCTCAGGTTGGCAAAGAGCACCCTGAACCCACATGTCAGTCAATACCAGAATGTTTTTGTATTGGGGAAAATCGAAGAAAGTCATTCTGGACAAACTGGTTTACCTAGGTTTGGCTTTTGTGACTCCCATGCAACACATATACAACTATATGTACTCACCTGCAAGTATATGTGTACTCATTTATCTGATATTAGGAAGAAAATATTTGGCAAGCAGCTTCTGACTAATGTAAAATTCCATAAAATGCTAGAACTGTCAATGGACCATTACAATTGTTTATCAGGAATATGCAAAATATGGCCACTTTTCTCAAGGTTACAGTAATCCATAGGAAGACTTAGAATGAGATGAATAATTGAGGCTAGGTACAGAGTGCTTTTATTTCTGTACAGATGTACTTTAAAAGAAGAATACGGTCTTTTTTTGGAAAACATCCTTTTTAATTAGCAAGAAGAATTAGACTTCGGCTGATTTTTTCCCTTGAAGAATGAAAACATCTTTACTGTTACTCAATAATGTTGGATATTTAAGGTGGGAGTCTCAAAACAGCCTATGAAATAGTGCTTGCTAACGCCACAAAACCCTCTCTCATCAAAACCATCATTCAAGGCCTCTGTCAGAACTGATATACTGATGCAAAAAGACCTTGACTCCTGGGCCATACTGAGGACTAATAAGTCATGAAATATTATTAAAAATATTCTTTATACAGGAAAGAAAAGCTTTCCAGTGTTAATCTCTTGCTTTATCTTTACAACAGTAATATTTCTGTAAGTGGTTCTTCATTAAACCTAATTGAAAACTGGACACAAAAATATTACCATCTATCAGCTGTTTAATGAGACCCGAGACAAATTTATGAAGAAAAAAACATACATTTCTAAAATATAACACATTTCCATTTTAAAGATGGACATCAGAGAGCCAAATTGTCACATTTGGTGTACAATCATAATGCAGATAGAATCCTGCTCGCTTGAGTCCGTCTTTCACTTGAGAAGATCTTTTGGCTGGCTAGTTAGCTGGCTTTCTTCAGTGTTTTGTTTCCCAGAGCTGTCTACTCTTTATAAAAATATCTACATGCCAATTTAAGGCATTCTGAAGTCAATCAGTTGTTAATATAAGCATGTACTATGGGACTTTTCTTCGCTCTTACATGGTTAATGAATATGTTCTCATGACTTTGAAATGCTCTAGTGCCTCAGCTCATTTTCAAAAATACTTTACTTGAAAACATTTCAATTTATAATGGGGTCTAAATCTCATTTCCCTCAATATCTTCCCTCGCTCAGATTTTTTTTTAAGGCTTCCCTGGAAAATATTATATCTTGGCTGCTGCTCCTGCTCTTAATGGGTTCGCGGTATCAGCGGGAGCAGAAGGGAACGGGTGCCTCCCTGTGCTCCTGTTGCAGGGACAATGGGCAGACATGGCACGGTCCTCCCCTCCTGGATGAAGACTTCTCTGTTGCCATTTCATATTATCTGCACACACTGCATCTGCTTCATGTCTCTGCAAAAGCACCAGGTCTCACTTTGGTCTCTGCCACTTCACATTTTCTCTGCAGGGGCTTAGAAGAAAACTGATAAAGATTCCCTTAATTTCAGTCTGGTGCAGATCCTAATTGGAAAAAAATCCCCTATCTTCAGCACTAGCAGTGCAGACACAATCCTGGATGAGTGGAAGGAAGCAAAATAGAAGGGGGTATGAAAAAAAAAGGGTGAGAAAAGAGATGGAAGTTGCACTATGTGATTGTGTCCTTCGCTCGCTGAGTCAGCAGGAGCCAGGAGCTCGGCGGGGGCACATTTAGCCTTCGCATTTCTCCACAGAAACCCCATCTGGCCAACTAAATTGCCAGCAATTGACAAGCCATGCTGGAAGCAGCATCCAGCTATTCTCAGGCAGTGTGAAGGTTACTGTGTTGCGGGACATAGTAGGAGAGGGAACAGGAAAGTTGCTGCAAAGCTCTACCTGACAGATGAGGAGGGGCAAATTGTATGGCAAAACTCAGGCTGCTCACTGCTGCGGACTTAGCAAGGATTACTTGTTTGGAGAAAATTAAGTCACAGCTTTAGAAAGACCTGGTATTCTTGGGAAGAAAAAAGAAAACCACAGGGAAAAGAAAAATCTGAAGGAAATTGGATTGTTTTGTTTTATTTTTACTACAGATTTTGTACTTGAATTCCAGAATTAAAGTCTTTCATCTATATTCTTTCTGCTAAGTCATCTGAAGCAAACAGGGTGAAGTTCAAACATTTTGGAGCTCCACTTGAGCTTAGAAATCACTCCCAGCTTCAGCCTTCGTTTGAAAGGCCTAAAAACCCCAAATGCTTTCGCTTACCTTAAAATATTCACTCACATTCAAGTCCTAAACTGAGTTAGAAAACAAGAAATATATGGTCACATATTGTCATTGGATAAAATGAACCCAGTAACCCACGTGGGGAAAGCCCTACAAGACACTGGTTTATGTGAATAAATAGTAATATATCAAACATGCTTTAATCCTTCAGTTCAGTGTATCCCAACCTGTGAGGCTGCTCTCACTAGTGAAATGTGCCAGCTTTAAAGGTGGGGTGGCACACAACAGTGTATAAACCAGTACATGAATGCTTAGGCTCTGTGCCTAAGCAGTCACTGCCAAAACTGCTGCTACTTTAGCAAAGAAGTGTTAGCAAACTGAAGGAAAGGAGATGGTCACTGCAGCAGTGTGAAAAAGTGGGAAATAGGAGAGACAAGGACAAGGCAACCAATCAGAAGCTTTGAGCCGGCTTTTTTCAATTATCCCTCTGATGACTGGGAAAAAAAAAAAAAAAGTTATATAAGCGATTATCCCTTCATCACATCACTTCTTTAGTTGCCTGAAGCTAGCTATGGCTTGGTGATAGTGGGGTGTGTTATCCTGGAGCTTTGAGATTCTAGCAGGCTGGTGAGGTCTCCTGATGCGGCTTTATTGATCACTGCCTCGACATGATCTAAGCTGTTTTCAGGGATCAATTTTCTGGTTGTAGTGGGCAGAAAACTTTTGTCTGAATGAAGCTTGTATTCCATAAGGTCCCCAAAATGTCAACTAGCTTAGGGGCAAAAACATGTCCCAAGAGCAAATGAGCAGGTTGCCTATAGGAACACCTACCACCTCAGGAGTATTGCAAATTGGCAGCTCGTAACCAGCAAGGCTGGAGATATGTGTTGTGTCAGCCATGAGGCAGACAGCAGAACAATAACTAAAAAACATAAAGATTATACCACATACTTTGTTCATTATGTGAGCTATTGAAGCTAGATTTCAACTTTTTTTTTTTTTTTAATACAATCTTTTGGTGATTAAACCAGTATTCTGTGAACATTTCTACAAGTCTTGCTTCATTGAAATAAATTTTAAAATTTTATGTAAGATTGCTGTGTTTTTACCATAAAAGGTAAAGAAATGGACAATTAACTTCCAGCAAATAAGGAGTATTGATGAATGTTAAGTCAAATTATAGTGAATACTGAAGAAAGGGAACTATTGAAGCCTGATCATTGCTGTTAATGGCAAGTAAAAAAGAAGGTCTACTAGGCTTCTTACAGAAATTGCAATTTCTTATAGATCAGATTTTAATATGCAAGTTATTTCTGTAATTTTGTAGAAAAATCATGTAATAAGAGATGATTTTTATTCATGATTTTATACAAAATCATTTTATTCAAAATAATTGTATTCAAAATCATCGATAAAAAGCAAAATAATGAATCACCAATAATCTTACTGTATTTGTCTCCCAAGCCAGTAAAGAATACAGATCTAGGCGTATTCAAACTGTGTCTGTGTGTTTGCAAAAGCTGTGTACCAGACAATAGCATTCCTGGTCAACTAGAATCACCATCCTTCAAGTATTGAGGCTGAGTGTATATGTTTTGTCTGTTTTATATATATATATATATATATATGTGTATGTATATTTCTTTGTATTCTTGCACTACAGTAACCATGAGACACTATACCCTTAATTCTGTGTTTTGATCAATTGCACTTTTGGGTAGCTTATGAAATTTTCAGAAGAGATCAGACAGGAAGTTAGTACCCATAGCTAAGTTTGCTGCTGCTGTCCTACTTTAGTAAAGTGCTCTTTTACTGCAGAGTAGCCTTCCTGCAACAGCATCTGTATCTGCTCCTCACCAAGCCTTCGGCAGTAGTGTGGGATCAATTGCATGACCTTTGAGCACAGCCCTAACCACAAAACAGAACCTTTTCTTTCTTTCCCTACCACTTGGAGTTTGCATGCAGTTCTGCCAAGTCCCAAAGAGTTACCTGGGGAAAGCTGATGCAGACTGACTTTCTTTCAAGTGAAAATTCTCTCTTTTCACCAAGGAATGGTGGGAGCAAGCTCTCTCTCCTGTGGAATTCAAATCTATCTCTAATTCATCAACAGATGGCAGTAGAAAACTCCCTAGCTCCTTGTCTTCAGACCAAAGGCCTTACAAATGACCCTAAAGATAAAAAAGGAAAAAGAAGAAAAAAGACATTGCTGCCAAAATGCTGTTCCATATAATGTGCTCTATGCTTTTTAATACAGTGCCAACATCTCATAAAGATTAATCGATAGATTATTGTGATCAAGAATCAGTTCTCTGATCGCAATAAAGACTATCTCAAATGTCATAATTAGAATGATAGAACAAATAATTTAGTAAGTATCAGGACTGGTTTTTGAGAACTGGCTCACTAGATTTTGGAATTTCATTAGATCTTCCCCCTTCAAATCATGTAGATGTTTTAATAAACTTAATAAATTCTTTACATAGATTGCAACATTAATATGCATGAAACATACAGTAGTTTCTTTTTCTGTTTTGATACCTTGATATCTTGGCATTTCAAACTAAGGAAAAATCATTACTATGAAAATTTCTGAGAGGCATTTTCTTCTGTAATTTATGATAGTGGATGTCTGATATGGGAAGTCTTCTATTATATAATTCTCTTTTAGCCTAAAGGCATATGAATTAGACCTAGAGTTCCTGATTTCTATTCCCATCTTTTTTACTAAGTTATCTTAATAACTCTTTTCACTTCACAATTTGGCAGCACGTTTCCTATGGTGAGAGAAACTGTTTTCAAGGGAAAGCAAGAAAAGGGAGAAGGAATGAATCTTTTAGGCACCGCCAGAGAGAATGGCTTACTAATCTAAACAAAATGGAAATGTTTAATTTGCTTGAGCCAATGCTCCAAACTGAGGCAGGTTTAACTCAAACCTTTTTCAAGATGGCAATGTTTCCTCTTCAATTTAATGTGTGGACTTTTCTTAGACCAAACTTTAAACACTGACAGTGTGTTGGCTGCGCAAGTACGCCACAGAGCCCTGGTGTCCTTGGCAAAAGGAATTGTATGTCCTAGAATCAGCAAAGAACATTTTGCCTCCGCACACTGCTCTACAGACTCTTGGGGGAAAGCCAGCAGAGTGTCAAAGCCATGAAGACTGAAGGCTCGGTTTTTTGAGTTTTTGCCTTCTGCTTTCTCACCCCTATTTTCTGTTTCTTCTTTAAGAAACAAACAGACTTATCCTGGTAGAGTAGGTTTTGTTTTCATGAGCAGAATATTTCTTTTGACTTTTATTCTTCTTCTATCGGTTTTTGTTCTCTAAGTTTTGTAAATATTCCATATAACTAGGAAAAAGAGGTAAATTATATGGTATATGTTCAAATCTTTTCAGGTGAATTTTGGCACAATTTTAGTTATCTAACTAGTTCCAGGTCATGTTATTCTTATACAAACAATTTTGGCAAAACTGAAAAAAAACCTTACTTCTTCTCTATGGACATAAATAATGGTGCTCCTTGTAATACCACCTTATTTTTCTGAAAAAAATACAACTACTGTTACAAAAATGAAATTTTAGTTCAGGTATATCCACTTGATTGATAAAACTGATATCAAGATTGTTGTGTGCTAACTAAATGTTAACATAAACCAGCAATAAAATATATGTTTCAAAAGTTGAGTTAGAAATAGTTGAATAGTGTTTATTTGGTCCTGATCTGCTGCCTTTAATGATACTATCACACATATTTATTTCCAAAGGCTCCTGGTTATTAGTTTTGAATACAATATTCCACAACTCGACTATATGTTCAAACTTTTTGGTTTGTATCCTCCTTCTCTTTACCTATTATCACAAATAGGTAAAGAAGGCACAGAATGAAAAAGACCTCATTCACTCACCACGGGTTTTCTAACAGTAGTGCTAGTATCTGGAAGGTAGTAGCTTCCCTAGTAAGTAACTTTGAGAGATGTTTTAATCAAGTGTTATATAATATTGAATATTATTGTTTGCTATCTTGTGTCCATTTTAACTCTTAAGACTGTCATTGAAAGTGTAAAGTTTTTGATTTGAACAGAACTATTTTTCACTGATCGTCCAGAAAGTAAATCCAAAATCCATGGATTATGCTTCTGCTGAATAGTAATATTCTATGACTTTTGTTTTACTTGCAGGAGTGTTGTATTAACTCAGACACAGGAGTAGATATTCAAAATACAGACATATTCAGTACAACAGAATGGCTAATAAGGGGGCTATTAATCTGGCCCAACCACTGCACTATTTCAGTTGTGCTATTTCTGGCATCACACCTGCAGTTTCCCTCAGAGAAAACTAGTGACACTTCAAAAGAGAGCACAGGGGTAACTTTACATACATGTGTGAACAGTCAGTGAATTGCAGGGTGAAGTGATAGGAAGTGATAAGTTGTTTGACAGTATGCATAGGTGATCACCTTATTTTGTCATCTGTTTCTGCCTGACACTGTTGTACTGAGGAGACATATTTTTAAGCACCGTTCCCATATCTCGAGCAAATTCTGCAAATATTCACACAAAAAGACATGTACACGACACATGCAGACACATACATAACTAGATCCTTTTCTCTCATATATGCATACTTGTTCTTTGAAGACAATTTTGGTGGTAATCATCTCTCTCATTTCCCAAACATTTATTCAGTTTTTAAGTTCAAAATGCTTTCCATTTTCAATACATCTATGAAAAAACAATAACAAGAAGCTTATTTCTATAGAAAATTAGTTTCTAGAATTATCATTTTTAAAGACTACTCTTTCTGCATCCTGTGATATAATACATTTCAAAGTTAGTCTCTTGTTTATGTCCTCACAGTGGCTGATATATTCTTATATAGATTTTTTCTTTGGTCACATAGATTACTGGGTTCTTTTATCCAATAACAACATATTTTTCTTGTTGTCTTAGTTTAATACTGGCATGTGAATGAGTACTGAGGCTCAATGAGAAGAGACTCAAGGAAGGTATTTTGTTTCTTTAGGTATTTTAATTGAAGGCTGAAGCTACAGGTACTTACTAATTTTAAGAAGAGCTTCCATTTCTCTATTTTTATGTGTCTATTTTTCACATCTTTTTCCAAAAATATGTGTTCCTTTTAGTTTTTCCCATCATTAGAAAAATGAATTTGTACCTTTACATTTAGCCTCTTCAATGTATTGTAATAAATGTTTTTTAATTAATAATATCTTCAGTAAAAGTAGCAGATAATATCGGTATTCATCCTGTGTGGTGTAATCCATAATTGTCTTTTAAACAGCAACATTTGTTGGGTTCATTTTATAGAGACTGGTAGAAGAAAATTAAAATTCAGTGGAATGGACTTTGAGAATACACCAGTATAAACCTGTTTTTATTTTATTTTTTTTACTAGAAGAAAACATATATCTGTAAAATTTTTGATTTGAAGTATTCACTAGTCTTCAAAAAGCCTGTTATTTCATACTTTGCTTGCAAAATATTGTTGTAATAACATAGCCTAATAGTAGAATATAAACTGCTGCTGCTTTAAGAAAAGATTGGTGTTGAGATTCATTTTGGACTTTAACATGGACTTTAAGCAGAAATTTAGCTTCCACATTCAAATGAACAGTTCAAAATGTCTGTATTAGCACTGCTCCATAGTGGAGAAAGTCACATTTTGAGTAATTTTCAAGTGAGTCTAAATCTTTCGGACACTCTCTGAGTGGGAATAGAAGCCCAAAAGAACAGGCAGGAGGCCCTCTCATGATATTTGGCCTTTAGTTCAGCGCCTATCTAAAAGGAAAGAGCAAACTCAATATTCAGGCTGTACTCAAAGCAGAAATTGCTTGCTCTTTTTCAGATCAGAAGACTCCTGTACATATGGCTGAACCATGGCTTAACTTCAAAAGGAAGGACAGTTCTAAGATGTGGGTTTGAGTATCTATGGTTGGGTTGAGCAGCTGTTTAAAAAAGGTTGAATTTTGTTGAGCTTTCAAAAGAAAAGTCTGTCCTGAGTGAACCAAGGCCATTAACAACCGGGAAAAAGGAGTTCAGCTGCAGAACTATTTTGTTAGACAGTTCTAGATAGAGCCATGCTCAGCCTGTGCTTAGCTTTTTATTGATTGTACAAAGATATTAAAAACAGTAAATAATTGTGATGTGTTTAGTCATTTTCTTTTATGCACTAGAAGTCCTAGAATGGGTACTCGCAATAGAATCTGTTTTTCTGCTACATTCTATTTTTGGTGTCTCTATTTCATGTAAAAATTGCAGTAAAGAATGGAATCACAACATACTTTCACTGACACTGGAAAAAAATATAGCCATCTGGGATGTATGTTTCATCATTTTGCCTATTTCTTTGTTACAGATTACTGTAGTACTTGGAAGAATCTCCTTTTATTTGGTATTTCTGTCAGAGTGAAGAAATAATGTTGAAAACCATACAGTGCGTATTAATAAGATATATTTTTTGCAGTCTAGCCCATGCTAAATGAGTGATTTGGTAAGGATATCAAATTACTTGAACTGAAGAATTATTCCATAAATATGCAATTTTAAAGAATTACTGAATTATCTTCTCACCTGTGTGATTTGATTAATTTTCAACTGTATCTTTCAAGTGGATTTCTGCAGTGCAAAAATCTCTTTGTCAGCTCTTTTAGTTCCTTCATTGAATGTCTGCATAGCCATGTTTTATAAAGGAAACACAAACATGAAGCCATTCAGTTAAGCTATGAAGGATCACACTGTATAACAATTGGATGTGCATAGATGGTCAAGAGCTCTCCTTTTTTTCTCTCCTAAAACGTTTCTGCTTATGTATTCTTCTTCTACTTTCTTCTCTTTTCCGTTGAATAAAAAGTAGTTTAAGATTCACTTTTATGGATCAACAATATTCTGTAGTGCTTGGAAATATTTCAAATATTCTGCAAATATGTATTAGTATTCCAACTGGAGAAGCTGCCATTTTTAGCTGCTCAGTTAGGGCTAGTTTAATCTCTAGGACACAGATCAGTAAATGGCACCAAGATCTGCACCTGTCTAGGAGCATGCAGAGTAAAGGTGTGCAGTTATAGGAAGTTTTAATCAACTTTCTGTAAAACATTCACTCTTGGATTGCGATGATTGCTACAGACAAGTATATCAATAAATTATACTCTTCCCCTCTTACCACTAAGATCACTAATTCTAGGCAGATGAAGTTGAACCCATGCATGATCTTCTTTCTTTTTTACTTTCTGGAAGGGGAAGGATTTAGAGAATGTACATCGTTTGCTGAATTTTTGTATTCTTATCTCCTGTTCTTGCATTCCTCAGAATAAGTCTCCCTACTCCAATGCATAGGCATTCCCCTCAATTCAAAACCTAGCTCCGTCTAGACCAATCTTTCCCCAAAACCTCTTAGTAGTTTGCAACAATGAGAAAGTCAAGACAAGCAGCAGTTAGAAGCACATTAGAACACATATGAAAAATATCAGCCTCTGAACTGCAGCTCATAAATTAGTGATAGTCCATCTTCTCCACACTTTTTGGTATATTTTAAGACCTTCTGACTGTAACTCTCTCTAGTCACAAGATCTATGTAGTTTATTTCTATTCTGAAGATGCATTTTTAGAAATGAACCTCTTTTCTGCATGTGACATGCACACCATTCCAGCGTAGCAGAGAACAGAAGCACACAGGGATGTTTGCATCTACCAGCCTAGACAGAAAAATCTTCTTCCAGCTAAAAATGGTTTAAACAATAAAGTCTTTTAAAGCTAAGTTATGGATGAAAATGCTGAGCAGACCTGACATACAGTCTCAAAAGTACTGAGGTATAAAAGCTCATGTGTGATACCTGCTTTTTCTAGATACTTACTTCTTTTGCCCCTTAATAAGACGAGGGGTTTAGAATACTATTTTGCTACCTCTCCCTTGTCAGTTATGTCCATAAATAGAGAATTAAACAAAAGGATTAGCCATAAAATAGATTATAATTCAAAGTCCTTGCAGAAAACAGTAGACAAATATGAAATTAGTCTATTCTCCTAGTACTCTGTGTATCAAGGATTGGAAGAGAAGTGACAACATTGCTCCATTAAACAAAGTCAGTACTTTCAGAGGAATACAAAAACTTTTTTAAAAGATGAGAAACTAGAGTAGATAAGGCTATTTGGAGCACAGAATCTTTTCATTTAGTAGCTGACAATCTTTCATGTTGCCTTTCATATTGAGCAATGCCAATATTTATAGCAACGTTCAACAGTCACTGTAGTTAAGAGTAGGTAAATATTTTCATTACAATCAACATTTGTTAGACATGAAGTCTTTAGCTATTTCAAATTGAATGAGTAAGCCATTTTTTTAAAGAAATAATCATCATTGTCAGTACTTAACTTCTTGAGCATCCCACAAAATCCACAGAGACATTCAGGTCTAAACTCCAAAAGCACTTTCTTGTCAAAGTTCCTCAGCAAGCAGTTCCAGAAATCGTCATTGAAAGAATTCAGGTACAGGAAGACAGGAAGAAAAAATATATATATTTTTAGCATTAGAATATAAAGTATTTTTTCCTCTTTTTTTTTTTTTTTTCTCTGTTGAAGACTTCTTGTATTGTTTATACTAGTTGTAAAAATCATTTCAGCACGTATTCAATAACACCATTTTGAGCTGGTCAGCCTTAGCACCATTAAACCAAACCAATTCAACAAGCCTGGTAAGTTTTTTAAATTTCGTGTCGTTAAAGGCTTTATTGGATTAAGTGAAACTGCCATTTTCTATTACCAATGGCAGTAGGTAATTTTCATGCGACTTTCTGAAGGATTTGGCAATCATGTAGGTGGTTCTTCAAATGTTTCAGCAAAAATGTCTTACAGAAGTTCTATAGTTGGATAAAATAAGAACAGGATTTTGCCTGTAATTTAGTGTTATATAAAGCAGCTGTACACCTATACTAGTAGTAATTATTGTATTATTTTAAACAAAAAAACACTCATACTGAGTAGAACAATAACTTGTCTAATGTAGTCTTTATTTCTACTCTCTTACTCCCATCTACTCCAGTTCCTGCTCCTCTTCCTTCTTTCTCCACTCAGCTAGACCAGAATATCAACTTAAACTGATATAACCTTAACTGTAGAAGTCACAATGTGCTTCAGCAGATTACTTTATTGTTTCACAGTGACTGTTACTTTCTCTCTGTTATTACTACTTCATTATTGTTTTTACTAAATCAGTATCCTTAAGTCTAAAGGAACCACCATATTAAATAATCATGATTATGTTTGACTAACAATAAGATTTGATTAGCTGTAAGGGTTACTGTACTAAAATTCTGTTTTCACTTGTCAAAATACTGTTTTTCATGTACTTTTGTGTTTGCTTGTATGTATGTAAGACACATACTGTACTTTGCAATCAAGAGAATAAAGGAAAATCAACGAAATGCCCACCTTACTCAGTGTGGTTAAAAAAAAACACTACACATATCTCCCACTACATTTCTGATTGATAGTTTTTGAAACTAGGATTGACAGCATGTAGGATGTAATGAGTAGGAAGAGGAGTAGAATGTTCAGCATATAGAAGAGAGGTCTGCCTTCACAATAGCACTAGAAGTTGTTACAGTCATCTGTTCGTGCCATTTGAGGAAGAACAGTGACTGTGTAAAGACCTCCAAATGATGCAAATGCCTCCTTTACAAATTATGATTTGTATCTGTGGATTCTCACATTAATGTGTTTCAGAGCAGTGCTGCTGTAATGTTATTTTTCATATGACATGAGTGGACAGATAATGAGGGAAAGACAATATAGTAACGACTAGCAAGTGGGAAGTCCCTTGAGACTATGTTCATAATGCTGGGTAAAAAGGATGAGAAATAGATCCTTGTTTCTCGGGTCAATGTAGGAACTAGTGTGTGTCATACTGATTAGAGCTAGCCAGTGTAGTGCCCATTTACCAGATTCACACTGTGTAGTACTTTGCCTTGGGCTTCCTCTAAACCACGCTAAGAACGCTAAGATATCATCATTACTTTGCAGGTGTGGATCTCCCCTCCCTCTCCCCCCCCCTTTTTTTTTTTTGATTAAGATCCCTGGACTAATATGAAACCTATGTTGCAGCTTGAGTCACGTTTTACACGTTTTATGTTGTGAAACTCAGAGGATCATATATTGCAAGCTTCGAGGGGACATGAGGATCTGTGGTGTGTGCCTGGGTGATTGGTTTCTGAGAATTGTAGGACTATGTAGCATATATTGAAGCAAAACTGACATAGTATCATCTACATAGTCTTCTGGGATTAGAGCATCTCCAAAAGCCTGCTCAGCCTTTGCTCAAAACTGCTGCTCAGAGTAGTCCAAAACGTAACTAGGGAAAGAACTAACACTTAAGTAGATAAAGAGGAACAGAGGTGTTGTGCTTCAGCTCTCTCCCTCTTCTGTTTCTTAGTACAGAGGGAACTTCAGATGCCAGGAGTGGGTTCTTTCCCCATAGTGCAAAGTTTAAATTCAGTTAAACTTGTATGTTAACAACCAAGATAATGTAAAAGGCTAAAAAAGTCACATCATGACTCTGTGTCGCAAAGAGTTCTATGTTATCATGCTTCTCCCCCATCTCTGTTGCAGGTAGGGAAGTATGCCAGTGTGTATGAATCTTTTATATATAGCAAAAAACGTCCCTTTTTATGACTGCTCAGACAGTATGCTGGTGATAAAACCACAGCTGTATCCTTTATTTCTTTTAGGTGATCGTTCTCCATCTACCTGTGAGGAAGGTGAAGGAATGGTCCTAGGGAAGCTCCTGGTTTCTCATCATGATATCAGTTATACAGGCAGCACAGCTGCACCAAACAGCCTCTTAATTCCTGGTGTGGTCAAAAAGCCAGGATCAAAATCTGGCTCTTCAAGACTTGATGCATTCACAAAACACTGCAATACAGTATTGCTTATTTATAGAAATTTGGACCTGTTTGAACTTTTCCGCTTTATATCAGAGAATAAAAGCCGAGAACATATCTACTATAAACTATAAGACATGGCATGTCTCTCCCTGACTCTGGCGATAATTACTGAGTTCAAACGTCTCTAGACTTTTCAGATTTCTGTGTTAAAGCAATGCCATTTAATCCCATGTGTTTTGCTGGTTCCCAGCACTAAAGGAAATGCATATGATTATTATCTTACTTTTTTTTCATTTTATTTCTTTCTATCCTACAGAGCCATATATATTGCTGAATTTAGATATGACAGAGCAAGTGGGGTTAAAACCAAACAAAGGGTATTTTAAGCTGTGCTTAAATAATGTTTGTGTTTATTTCAGTATGAAACTAGATCTTGGGAATTAAGGGATAAAAAGCCCATATGTAACAGAAATTTGCCTAGAAATATTGTCTTGACCCTTGCTGGAACCAAGAAACACGCTGAGCCCCACATTGTGGGAGTGATTTTCCGATTTTACAGAAGACTAGGTTGTGACAGCTCAGAGTTACAGAAATCTGTAAAACTATATTTTACACATTTATATTTTAAATATGATCAGGCAGCCCTTTGAAAACATTCTGAAGAAAACTTGCATGCAACAGGACAGAAAAGTTTGTACTGTGTTTCTATTTAAACTGTTAATGTGTGAGGAAAAGTGGATTGTGTTATCAAGAACCAAGTATATTTTCAAAGCAATCTTGCTTTCTTCCACTACTAAAATAAGCCTGCTGGGGTAGGCAAGAGCTTTCTTTTTTGTGCAACCTGCATGAAGTTTGACAAAGCTTTTAGGCATGAGGGCAAACAGACTGGAGAAAAGAAGGATGTGGGCTGTAGCTGACTGTGCTTTTGTCTCCATTCCCAAGAGGTGACATGGAAATGTTTAGTGGAGCCACAGCAGAAAGGACAATTTTATTTGGAAAGGCATCACCTATCAACTAATATTTGCAATACATAACATAACTTTGAGAGGGATTAGTGGGTAAGAAGGATTCAGGGATAACATGAATTCACTGAAGCTTTCACACATTGCTGCACTGAGTGCAGTAGTAGAAGCAGGGTGCAGGGAAGAAACCCTTCACCTCTCCCACTTCCTAATAGCAATTCCAATAAAGATAGTTCAGTGCTTATTTACTTCTGAAGTAAGGGTTTTGTGCATAAAACTTCTCTATTTTTTACCAATTTTATCAACTGGCATGGTGAGTAATGTTACCTTTCTGCATAACCTTTGACCCCTTGTTCCTTCAGATGTAGCAGAGATCAGAGAGAGAAAAGGAGAGAATAATCATCTAATTTTCTTTTCCATATTCATATGGGTAAGCATATTCATAAACAGCATATTAAAGTTAAAAACTTTCCATATATCCTTTTATTCTGAAGTATGAAAGACATATTTATACCTTTTCATTGATGTTAATGGAAAGCTCTAACCTGTAAATTCCTACAAAGCATAGAAAAGTCAAACCCATAAATTAATACCAATTCAGAAGCAAACTTTAGTGGGTGCCAATGCAGGAAACAAGGGACACATGAAACCACTTTCCTTTAAGCAGGCTGCTTATATTGCTCACTTGCCCAGGAGCTGGCTGGCATGTAAAGGTGCCAGCACAGAGCAAAGTGAACTGTAAGAGTAGGAGCAGAAGTGAGGAAGAAGCTGATAATAATTTAGTCAGTGGGATCCTCTCTTTCCTTTGGAGTGGTGTTACGTGCAAACAGGCTAGACTTTATGTTTTAACCCTAGGTTTATTATAAATGCTGCATCTTATCACAGGCTCTATCCAAAGCAATCTCCTGAAAAGCTGTTATTTTGACTTTTGGATATCTTTACATATTTGTGTGGGGGGAAGGCATTTGTCAGGTATGTGCTAACAAGTAATGAAGATTTATACCTTAGCTGGGAACAGGCTGGATTCCATCACTTTTCATTTTCTGACATTCTAGCACTTGGGGGTTTTTAACAGGTGAGTATTTTTTTGCAAAGGGAGCATACTGTTGATAATCAGAGTTGGATGAGGTCCATCAGAATGCATTTTCACCCTTGCATTGATTTTAACAAAGTTTCTACATGAGGAATATTAGGATATTCAAGAGTTTGGTGACCTTAGGGAATGTTCTATTTTCTGTGTATCCACCAGTTCTTATCAAGACCACCTAAATTCTGAACAGCTCTTCCATACATGTTCATTGTTTTATAGTAGTTCCCCAGCATATAGATATCTAAAGGATTAACTGAGATTGTGAATGCTTTCACACATTTTTAGAGGTGTTTATTTGAGGATACAAAATTCTCTATATTTTAGCTGGTGCTCTGCTGTGAGTAATGCACCAGCAAACAGGCACCCGCATCTCCAATTGCACACTAAGAAGTCAGTTTTGAACCCAGTTTAGCTTGTAGTGCAGGCCAAATGCTTCACAATTGCTTGCTTTCTACTCGTAGCATTTATCAGGGAGATATGAGCATGTACTTTAAAAATATTCATCATCTTGAGAGATAGTAATTTCATATCTTCCAATCACTATTTTTTTAAAAAATCTTCCAAGAACCATAGAACCAAAAGAAACAAAAGCTCTGAAGGGTTAGATACTCCCATTTTGGGGGAAGCAGTCCAGGATTCTGGTCTAATTTCAGCAAATAATTTCATTACTTTTATTCAGTGACTGGTGGTCTAAACAATATAAACATATATTACTTTTACATGGGCTTCAGTTTTAATCCTTCCCAAATGAGAGTCCAGCTCCCTCTTTTTCTACTCTGTCTGCAGGGATTTTTCATTCCTACAATTAAAAAAAAAAGTAGCTTTAAGTAGCAGACTCCTCTCCCTTTCACTCTAATGATTAAACAATCTTAAGATATTAGCTTAATTCCTTATCAGATGAAGTAAGGCCATATCCCATCTGTCCAACTCCCTGGGAAAGCGCTCTAGCATAACCTGTCAAGCTAAAGACTACTGTTGTACTTCCTCTAAAAGAACCAGCCTTAGATAAATGAGACCCAGACTAGGTTATGAGCAGAAATAATTGCCCACTGGAAACAGGTAGATACCTGAGTTAGAGGGGACAGGTTGCATCAAGGAGTTTTTGGGGAACTTAATCTGAGTGTGATAGATGTCTTCAGAAATGCTACTCTTTCTCCATTGCTGAGCTAAAGTATTTAGAAAAGGGATTTTTGAGGGCTGGATTGCTCCTCACCTCTCTCTCAGAGTTAGGCCACTTAGATCTATCAGGGTCTAAAGCCACCACCCTCGCATACAGCCTCTTTTATTTTCTTTTGTTCCTCCTTTATATCCTTTTGAAAGTAATATGAGCTTGAACTTTAAGAACAATGATCCTTTTGACTTTCACAGGCGTGGCATAAGGCATTTAATGATAGCAAACATTTCATTTCTCTGTTTTCTTTTAAAAAATAGAAAATATTGCAATATTCTGCAAAGGTTATAGAAGACACTTTTCCGATGTTCACATATGACATCTCTGTTTTTATTAAAACAAAAAGCATTAAGCGCAGCTCTCATCATTTGAAAATCAAAACCAGTTCTTATCAATGAGAAGGAAAAAGTAGCATTTTCTAAAACTTATCTCTATCCATTTCTAAAATACCTCAAAGATTAAAAAAAAACCTCTCAGCTTTCTTAAGAAATAACATATTCTATTTAAGTGCATTCTAATAGACAAAAGTACTGTTGACTAGGTCAAATGTTGCTAAAAGCTCCATGAAATTCGAATCATTTTCCCTTCAGCAGTGAATATTTCACTCAGCACTAATCTGTAGTGTGCAAAAGAAAATTGCTCCACCATTTCTGATTATCAGTTCTCTGAAGAACGAGGAAGAAAAGGGATGTCATTTATGTCATTATTTTCTTTTTAGCATAAGAAAAAAATCATGGTCTTAGTTAAAACTGAAAGATGGGCTTTTCTCCTCTACTTTATATCCTCTAGTGACTTACTGCAACTATGCTGCATGTATAAATGTAAAGAAGCATCTTATGCTTAGGTGCACCCACCTGCCATCCACCTGGGATGATACCCACCCCTGGGAATGATTTCATAAGGGACTTATTTTAGTTTTTCCTTTGTTTTCTTCTTTCAATATTAATAACTTGATATTTATAATGAAATATATAACTGTTCTCCAAGTACTGAAAAGAATTACATTTTCTGTCTAAAGATGGAGAGTTTCAAAAACAGCATCTCTCTTGAGAAAGTTACAGAGGGCCGTTTTCTTCAAAGTAGCTGGCTACTTTTTTCTTTGTTATGAACAAATTCCTTTCAATAAATAGTACATTTGTCCTATTTTCTACTCTTTCAGCATTGCCAACCCCAGGCAATTTCTTTCTTCTTCCAGGCTTGGTAAAACTCAATGGGATCTGTATTTGTGGCTTGAGTCTGAGCTTGAATCACATACTAACATGGTCATAGAGAAAGAAAACTTCATGTTTGACTTTTAAAAAGACAAAAAGGAATTTGCTGTGTTCGAAAAGAGTGCTCAGCAAGTCTCAAGAGATAGCATCTTGTTTGTCTGATTTGGTGCATACAAAACTTGCCAAAAAGTGAATATTAACTGAGCAATGTGCTTCATAATGCTAAATCAAGGAATAATAGCACATTTCTTTACAAATAGCAGAATAAACAAATGACTGGCATTTTCTGATTCTACTGTGATAATCTGTGTAGCCTTTTTAGGTCTTTATCTTCAGCAGGAGCTTTGCTGTTTTATCAGACACAATTTAAACCACAGGTGCTTCTAGTGTTCTTTCTAAGACTTAGCTGATAGCATCAGTTAAAAGGAAATTGGGGTTACACCTAATTCTTGTTATTCTAACCACCATTTTTTAAAAGAAATACAAAGCAAGACAAAAGCCAAACCTGATGTTCACAGTGGACTAACTTTTTTTGCTTAGTAGCAAGGTAACACTGGGATAAAACTGATGTTTTATGTCGATGCCATTTAACTGTTTCAGTGATGATACCACCCGTAACAACATAAGAAAACATGATGCGCTCTAGAGAAAGAAAGATGCTGATTCAGGTATCTTTATTTTATTTGAATTTGTAAAGAAAAGGTTATATATGATAGTGTTGCACCTTCAGTATTAAGTAGCTGTTTGAGCAGCAAATATGGTCAATGACACCTTATAGCCTTCTTGGGAAGGTCTTGACCAGGCCAACAGCTGTCTTATATTGATATTGTTGTCATTTGGCAGGGCAGCTCTTAACACTCATTTCAGCTGCAAGAGATATAGGAACTCATGCTGCTCTTCTGAATCTTTTTGCTCAGAACAGAAAAATAACACGGAACCGCTCATACTTTGCAGTTGAATGCACACCTATGGGACTTTTTGTATTTTTATTTAAACAAGAGATGCCAGACACAATACCACTGCAGATATATAATGTACATTAGTTTAATTCATAAATTTTTTTCTTTTGATGGACCACATTTTAAGATAGAGCTGCATGACTTCATTTCAACACTGATCATAGAAAAAATGAGGATAAAAAGCAGATATTTCCTTAGGTGACTGGCATTATACCCTTTGCCTCTGACACAGGCAGTTTTTGTCATCCCATTGCCCTCCTGTGCTCTCCCAGTTCTGAGCTGTTTGCTCATTTCCTGTATATTTTAGTGTATGCACACTCTGATCACACTAGGATCTGTGATAAGAGAATATTTAGTGAAGGATAAAAAAAAAAAAATCAAGGACTTATCCGTAAACACTATCAAGCACTCAGCAGTATGAACAGCGATTCTTACAGGCTTCTGACTATTCCAGACATGGCATATTTTTATTTTCAGACCTATATCTTTGTCACAAAACCCAACTTCCCCTGCCAAATTTTACGACTGTTCAAAAGTAGGTAGGTACTAGAGCACTTTAAGGAGAGGTTTCAAGAGCATTTGAACATGAGCAAAAAAATACATATAGTTTAGTAATTCCAAGAAACATAAAATGCAGTTGTTCCACTTTCTTTACAATGCCTCAAAAATTACAGGTAATAATACCATAATTTAGCACACTGATAAATATGTGAAGTAAACATCCTAGGCCGGAAAGTATCATAAAACATTAATACTTGAAGTATAACCAATTCCGTCAGATTTTGAAAAGGGCAAATTTTATGAAACCTACTCAATTAACATTGAAATAGCTGACTTGTTAGAGACCCTTCTGAATGCACTGAGCTTCACTAAATGAAGCATAATAGTGAAGTCTTATGCCTGACAATTTGCATTTTTCATATTTAATTAACATTTTTCTGCATCACCTGCTCTTACAGGTTTAGATTTTTATCTGATTTTCTATTAAGTAAAAACTGAAAATTATTATTCAGTTCCAGGATCAAGGAAATCTTCCTTAAATGACATAAACACTAATGTATCAAGGATCATGCCACTTGCCAATATGTAGTAGAAACATTCAATTCTCAATATTCTTCAGCCTAATATTTTTTGTTGCACAAACTAGGGTGTGAAAATGCTAAATTTTGCTACGTCTAATATCCAGAAATGTGACTTCAAGGATAATTTACTAATTCACTGCCAATAAGTCACAGATTATTCATGGCATAATGTAACATTGTATCATGGATAGAAAGTAATTTCTACACATATAAAGTAATCTTAGGCTTCAGTTTTGAAAGGGAAGTCATTAGTGCAGACACTTATTTCCATTAAAAAGTCTATTAAAAACCCAGTGAAACTATTTTAACAGTTGTTGTTAAAGCTATTTATTATTTGAACACAGTGCAAACATTCCTTTCCTAGTTTTATTAGGTAGTGGCTAAAGGGTAAAAATAGAATTTCATTTTGAAGGGCATTAGTTTACAATGAAATTTGTGCAGCTGTCAGGATTAAAACTATAACTAAATAGAAATACTTTTCAGAATATTGAGCAACAGTGTTTGCTTTTGGAATGAAATAATGGGAATACATTCTAAAGCCGATGCTCAGAGAAACAAGCAGCTGTAATGCAATATATGTAAAAAGTAATGAAACTAAACCAAATAGTGTAAACTTCAGTGGAAAAATCATCTCTTGAGATGCATTTTTCTGCACAGCTTTTTAATGATTAATGCAAATGGTATTTCACTATTTTTTTTGAAGTGGGTAGAGAACACATGTTTATATCACACACAGAAATGAAGTTAAATTTTAAAACCCTAATAAATTAGGGTTTCACAAGAACCAGACATTTAGGATTTAAACTTGAACTGTGTCCACAGCACAACCCTTTACACCTTCCCTCCTCCCCCTCAACCTGGTGTCTTCATAATTGCCATGTTGTTAAGATGCTTTTGTGTTACAAGATTAATTGGAAGTCTTATCTTTGAGTTAAAGGCAAATCATTAAAAAACATTACTGTGTTTTCTTTCCCTATATTTAGTTCCTTTTATCCATGATAGTTTAAATAAATAAATAAATAATCTTAGAGGGAGAACTTTAAAGCAGAGGTACCCTGCATGTCCTGTGTGCATCCTTGGCTGAGTCATGGCTGCGCTCTGGCTGGGCTATGAAGCTATGTTGCCCATGAGGAAGCTTTGGAAGGTACTCATGGCCAGCTGTGGGTTAGTACAACCCTCACTGTGTGGTCAGGCTAAGCTCCCTGAAGTCATGCTTACAAATGTCTAATTCCAGGCGAACAAGGACTGCATAAACCATGCATGCTGGGTTGGCCATGTGGATTTCAGCAGGCTACAAAAGCAGCTTTGCCTACAGCTGAAAAAAAAATCTGAAGAGAAGTACTTCCTATATTTATCTCACCTTGATTTGTGGTCAATGCCAATTATGTGTATGTGTATGTGAAGCCCACCAATTGTATGGATCCATATGTTATCATGTTGGTAAGCTAATGTTCCATGCTTAGAAAACCTCAGAGTAACATTTATTTCCACTGTATCAGTTTAACTATTTTTAATTGTGTTATATTTATCTATATATGTAATTATCTCCTGGCTATACTGAATTGTCACTGTTTAATTAAAGTTGAGACTAATTCACTGCTCTAATTAATGGTGTATGAAATACTCTTTCTTGAGAAAAAAAACTTTCCAACAAAGTAGAATAATTATGTAATAATTTAACTCAGGAAGGTAACTCACAGTTGTTAATCATAGTGGCCTTACCATACACTAAAAAAATTATTCTTAATATTAAATAATATTTTACTACACTGTCAGCTGCTCATCCTAGGGCATTTGCCACCTCCTAATGTAGAAAGTCTGAAAACGTGTAAAGCATTAGAAGCATTCAGTGAAGAGCAGATTGACAATCATCTGACTGCAAGAGCCACTGTAATAGCTTTGAAAAGTTGACCCTATCTTTCACCACCATATAATTGTTAAAAATATAGCCCAAAACAAAAGGCTAAGTCAGTTAACGGATCTATTCTGCAGGATGGGAAAAGGTGGGGGAGTTTTCAGTGGCTGCTGTCTGATACAGCCAGATTGAGAGCAGATATCTGAATAATATAGCAAAAGAATGAGTCTAGCAGCAGACTGATACGGAGACGCGACTAATTGTGTCTTCATCTGGATGTGGAGGAAGTGCCAAGCATAGATAAGAGAGTATGTATTCGTATTTCTTTGCCAGTGAATACTGCTTGTATGTACAAATAAATTCCCATGTTGGTTGTAGAAAGATTCATTCCAGTCTTTGAATTCTTATGTTACTTGCAGACTTATGAGTGGAAATTCTTCAAGGTTCCAGAAGCTGGCTGTTTCTGTGTTTGGAAACCAAGTGAGGATATATTGGCATCCCATTTGAAGAACATTTACACTGTGGACTTTACACTCCTGAAATACCAAGCAGAGGCCTAATCCATTGAAAAGGGTATTTTTAGAAGAATCTGAATGAAGTCTTGGGTATCTAGTCAGAGATCATGGCAAAAGATGCCATTTACCTCTTCCTGAGCCTAGTAGAATGACCTGATGACAACAGAGGGTAGTCTCTATTTTGGCACATGCAAGTCAAAGGACACCCTGCTTTACACAAATAAAATATAGCTCATCTAACCTTCTGTACCAGTCACCTCCTGTCAGATCAGCATCAGTTCCTGCAGATGCCTACTGCAAAGGAAGGGAAAGCCTTGTAAACATTGCAACTGAACATTATTTTCTGGATAAAGATGCTGCATTTATATCATCTTGACAAGAGGTTCCAGAAAGCCAACTTTTTGAAAAAAAGAAAAAAAAAAAATCTGAGAAGCGATGAAGAAGAAAAGAAGGAGAGAAAATAAAG
Organism: Tinamus guttatus; assembly: GCF_059628265.1. Lineage (NCBI taxonomy): Eukaryota > Metazoa > Chordata > Aves > Tinamiformes > Tinamidae > Tinamus > Tinamus guttatus. The sequence goes on from NW_028288586.1 coordinate 493,935, forward strand.
ATGTAAGGAGAAAGGCTGCAAAGACCCTTTGAACCAGCGAGAGGCACTCCATGCCTTGGCTATGAGATGACCAACACATACATTCTTCATAATTTATCAGTAGGTGATACCACATTATGTATGTAATATATGTGGCAGATGTGTTTTATCATAGAAATTGAGACTGCGTCATCCAGTCTCAAGGCCCATTCTCCATTGTTGCAGGCAGAGAGGGAATAGATGTTTTAATTGTTATGCATATTTAAAATGCATCAAAATAATTAGATTTTATTAATCCAGAAATGCAATTATAAATTACTTATAAATTACTTAGGAAGAACTTCCATTGTGGATCTTCCTCATCGATCTTTATTTGCTTCTATTCTGAAATAGGAGAAACTCTATGTAAATCCTGTAAGGTCTATGAGATCTATGGGTGTTGAATAGCTCTGAAAGTGAGGCTACTTCAAGCATTTATGTAGCTGCTCTTTATTGAAACGTATGCTTGGGAATTGGTCTCAAATTCATATTGACAGATATTTTTCATGTCTTTTTTTGTCCTTTTAAAATTTGCATGTGGAATATTAAATTCCAGCTTCATAGTATGTTGATCCAACTCCAATGTCTTTTTTTTTTTTTTTTGCATTTAAAAATATCTTAAATCTGAGAAGTGTCTTTTCATGTGAATGAACCCATGGATTTATAACCGCCAAATAAATATTAAAACAATACAATCTCAAAATAATCAGGCCATCTGGCACTAGGTGGCAGACAATGCAACCAGGAAGATCTTTAAGCAAACTTACCCCTGCAGTGTGTCTGGTTGGTTGTGTGGTTCCTTCTGGTTTAACGTACTCTGACAGATGTGCAGCAAAAGCATGGGATTAGTACTGCAAATTTGACGCTTGCAGTGCAAGCTTCCTTCATACACTAGTCTCAGATTCACCTGACCATATCTTTTAATATTCATGTATTTTTTGAAGCCTGAAAAATAATGTATGTATGTATTTATGGGTATACTGTGAGAAGTTTTAACTGGGCTTTTTTTCATGTTTTTCATTGAATGAATCCCTTTTTTTTTTTTTTTTTCTCTCTCTCTCTCTCTCTAAGACAGAGAAAATGTCTGTCTATTCATCTTTCTTAAATTCTGAATCATTTATTGAACATCATAATGGAGGAGTCCTGGAAAGCCTGCTCTAGGTGACCCTGATTGAGAAGGGGAGGATTAGATTCTAAACAGATCACTACTGATCTGTTTTGTGATTCTGTGTTATTCCATGAACCTATACAAACATGATGTAATCAGTTTTAAGTGAGAGTTTTGCTATGAATTTAAGCGAAACAATGCATTTGCTTAATATGCCTTAACATCTATCACTAGTATATGATTTTAATGGGTATATTATCAATATTAGTCAACGTATAAATGAAAATATCAGAAAGACATCAGAGAGACAATAACATGTTGAAATATTACACATATTACGGATTTGGGATCCTTCTAGATTTTCCATTCCAGGTCAAGGTGACCAGGAGTTTATGCTTGTGATGTGAATTTCACTACTTTAGAAAAACCCTGCTAGATGATAAACTGATAATGAGAAAAAGACAATCAAATTAAATTCTCTGAATGCCTGGCCTTTTGATAGAAAGATTTTTTTTTTTTTTTGATGAGAAAAATACATAAGGTCAGGCTTGAATTTTCTCACCCTCTTGGTTAAGGAAATAATTTTTAAATGTAAATCCACACCATATGCTTCCTAACTGGGAGCAAAATCAGCTGAAACAGCATCAATGATAATTGATTTTTATAAAAATTATCTATCCAAGTGATCTAGGCTTTTACAACAAGATACATAAACAAAAGGAGAAGAATTAGAATGTAGGCACTCTTTGTCAGCCAGTTAAAACTGCAGGTGGTGGGAAGCTTTTCTAAGTATCAATATCTTCATTTTTTCCTTCTAATCATCTTTTAAATATCTGGTATATTGTGAATGACAGGTAACTGATAACACTGAAGAACAGGAAAACCTCCCGCTTAGGCCAGTGTTACCCATTTCTGAACTGACCTTTTTATCAGATGTGTCAGGCAAGGGCATTTATCCAGCAGAGCTGAGTGTGTTTGTTGCATCCTCACATCCATTCATCTGAAAGTACACTGCATAAGGAAAATGGTACAAACTCAGAATAAACTGTCTTGAGTCCTGGATACCTGCTGTGCAGCTTGCAAGACTCGGTGCCTGTATGTGTATCTATTTGTAAAACTCAATCCTGCAACAGGTGCTGTTTGTTCTGATAATACTGAATGAACTCTCCTCACAAGCTGGACAACTTTGCTCAGTTTACTCCTTTATGCCTCAGGTGCCAGCAATGCCATTGCCTGCCACAGACTTGCTTTACAAACAGACTTGGCTCTTATGTTGCATTCGTTTGGGTTTCCGAGTGGAAGTGGTACTAATGGATTTCCTAAGCACTTAGTACAAAAACAATTTGTCTTGTTGGCAGTTTCAGATACTCAGGAATTCTATGTACTTGTCTTCACTTTGCAGATCATCTTTTCTTGGCACTTAAATATCACAGGAGGGACTTCCTGCCTGGAGATAGCACTTACCGTGTTACATGAGCTGCACTTTCTTCTTGACTCTGGGGCTACATGTAGTGACAAGTACTTGGCTCCAGCAGCAAAGTGAGAAAGAAAAAATTACACCAGCAGAAAACTCCAGGTCAATAGAGTTTTAAGCAGGAAGAAATATTCTGAGTTTACCACCCTTAGGGTATCTAATAATCATATATTTCTATCAGATTTTTAGGTTTTTTTTTTTTTGTTATTATGTTAATCTCATTTAATTAATTATGATGTTATTATTAGAAGACCATATTTCATTTCATCATGAATAAAAAAGGGTTTATTTCCTCTTATACATATACTTCACCTTATAGTTTGGTGTTACATGGTGTTAACTACCATTTCCTTTTCAAAAAAACACAGATTTAAAAATTTAGGAGTATTCTTTCAGACATCATGTCTCCAATGAATGCAAACCAAAAAGGAAATGGTAACAAAGATTTTTAAAATTAGAGTTTTCAGTGAAATTTGATAATGCATTTTTTGAAACTGTCTTTCTAAATGTTTGCTATGAGAGGCAATGGTTTATTATGACTGTTTCAGTGAGGAAAGTAAGTATATGCCTTACTCTGAATATATAGATCAGCACTCTATTTTTAAAGTTCCTCAGTTTCAGAGCACTCCTCAGTACTAACTTAAACGATCACGAGGAAAGGTAGAGAAACAGGACACAGGTATGCAGGCAGAGTAGAATATACAGCTTTTCCAGGTACTATGCCTGCTTGAGAAGCTGAGTGACTGATAAAGCAGAAAACAGGATTTTCAAAGTGGATTGCAATGATGCATCACATAATCCTCCCCCGACATCCCCCAACAACAGGCAAAATTTAGAGATAAAGGGTGCGTAGAAACAAGTGATGGGGAAAACGGCAGCTCCCTCCACAAGAGAGTATGATGACAGACTGCTGGTTCTAAAGTCTGAACTAAGAAGAAAGCAGTACATGTTAATAATGAGTTCAGTAAGCTCATACAGAATCAAATGAATCACTTGAGTCAGACTCAAAGGAAGAGATATTTAATGATTTCTTTTCACTTAAGTTTATAAATAAGCCAATATAATATATGTCACAGATGGGAAATAGTGATAGTAGCAGTAATAACAATGAAAAAGAAATGCATGCTATCATTATCCAAGCAGGACATTTCAGTAGCTAGAGAAAGAAACAATACTGCAAAGGAACCGAGGACATTTTGCCATACAGAGCTGGGACTGTATATCCATGTCTAGACCAGCATGTATGGATCACATGCTTTTTCTTTATAATTTGCTTCTAGGTAGACCCAGCTGCTTGCTAGAAAAAGCGTACAAGCTGAAGCAACCTCTGAGCAGTGCTTTAGGGAGGAAGAATGCACATTACTAGTGCTAGTAATGCACTACTAAATTGTGTGCTAGTGTGGGAGAGTCCTTGCAGGGAGAGGAGGGTGGATATTTTAAGAGATTTGTGCAAAGCTGATACATGCTTAAAATGCTAAGCCACACCTCACACATTTTTGCCACAGGACTGCAGTGAATTTCACATGGGAGAAACACCTTTAGCTACTGTAACATTACAAAATCTGGATGTAGCTAGTAAATCAGTGTAGCGATACTCCAGTTTCCCAAACACTCTCTGCTATGCCTCGGGAAAGTTCCTGTTTTCATTCTCTTCTTGCTCAGGCTCTGAAAGTAAGATAGAGCGGACTGTCCGCTCAATAAATCGGCGTGAACTCAGATACCCTTCAAATATCTAAGAAACAAAATAAGTGCAGAACATCGCTTTCAATTAGTATGGTGCCTTCATGCCTGGGATGCACATTGTAATCCAAATATTTCAAAAGCTCTGCTGATCTTGGAGCAATAATCTTGGAAGCTCTGGAAACCCTTTATTCTTAGTACGTCTTGGTACTGAATGATAACCAAACTTCTCAAAGTTAATGCTGTATTTCACCTTGATTTGGTTGGCATTAAGGTTAAGAGGTATTGGAGGAACACAGTCCCTTAGACCTGGCAACAAGGTCTTCATCATTTCAATAGCAGAATTAATCCACTATAGCAAATAAGAAATGATCACATGCAAGTATTTTGTTCCACATGCTTATAACATGCAACCATGTCTGCCAAAAGGATCTAACTCCAAAGTGAAGAATTCAGCTGTTTCTCAGTTCATTGTTAAGCCCAAGCATTAGGATGTGCTTATCCATTACTTCACTATTTATTTGTACATATTGCTGTCTTCATTTGGTTTTTAATATTTTTTATTTTCCTTGTTTTGTCTTTATTGGAAGACATCCAACTCTGTTTTTGTTTTACTCCCTCTCTTCTCTCAGTCTGTATTAGTCTTGTGATACAGAAGACATCTCATGTCTAACTCTTGAGTTGTCACATTCCATTCTCAGATCCATAGCTTTAACCCCAAGAATCTATGTTATTCTGTTATGTTATTCTAATGTCTTGAATTAATTACTTATAATGATAAAACCTCATTATGAAAATAATGATTGGTCAACAAAAAATTTACAGTTGCCCAGCTTTTAAAAGTGGTTTTGTTGTATACATTGTATTGTTTTAAATCAGTTGTTGTGGCTGCCAAAAAAAGTTTCAGTGAAGGTTATTGCAGCAAAATATTGAAAGAAAATTAAAATGCACATAATACCAGCCATAGATATTACCATACGTTAAGCTTTACCTCTGCTTGCCCTGTAAAAAGATAAGTTTTATACTTCAGCCTAAAATACCTAATAGCAACAATGAAACAGAACAAGGAGCTTCCACATCAGCTTTGAATTTCCTTTAATGGGTTTAAGCTAGCCTAAAGACAGAACTTTGTTTATGTGATTTAATATTTATAAGGGCAAACTTACAAACTCACAAACTAGTATATATTTACATCTCTAAGTAATTGCTCCCAGTAATCAGTTAATTGCATTACTAGGGATTGCAAAGTGTTCATTAAAAATAGTTTCATTGTATCCAGGGATTTACAAACTGATTCTGGACTTCTTATAGACTTAGTGTACATACTATAAAATACATATCCATAATTTATGGTTATTATTTGTGCAAAAAGAACTTTCTGATTTTGTGTGGCTAAACCTCATTAATTGCTAAGACATCTTTGTAGAAATTGCTTTCTATGCTTGTAAAGTTAGTGCTAGTGTAACCAGATTGTTTATACTTCTATTTGCATTTTAAGTCATTAGAAATATATGAATGTTTGATAGCAATTTTAATGTCAGAAGCACAGAAAAAGAGTTCTTCTATAGAGAAGATACTGAGAATTCTATGCACAAAGGGACAAAGAAGTAGAAAATCAAAATAATTATTAATTTTTCTAATTGTTAATCCCATAGAATTATTTTTTATTATCTTTAAAAGCATTGAATATAATTCTATACAGGGAGCAATATAAAATGCTACAAAGTGTCACAATGTTTTAACATTACAGAATGACTTCAGTTGCAACTCGTCAGTGATTAAAACAACTCATTGACCAAAAGTAGATCACAGGAGATACAAGGAACATATGTACCAATATGAAGAAAAAGATGTTCTATTTTACTCAGTAAGTAAGAGGATTTAAATATCTCTAAGGTGAGTAGTAAGGCTCTGATTCTGCATATTCTATCACAGTGCTAAAAAATGTACTTTCACTAAGGATAGTTGTAAAGGATTTGGGGTGTAAGTAAGAACAAGTCTAGATTTGAATCACAGATAGAGTTGACTTGTACACAGTTTCCGAATCCATGTTGATAAGCTCCAACAGGCTTCCTTCTGGAATCAAAGCATCTTTCCAGATTAAATATGTCACAACTGGTCAGGAAAGAATATTGTAACTGTGACAAAGATTTGAAAAGACTGACAAAAAACCCAACCAACCAAACAAAAAAACTTTCTGAAAGCTGCATTAGAATACTACTTAACATCCAGATAAATATTTACGAAGATCTACCTAGGGAAATAAACCAGAAATTAGAGTAAGGAACCATTGCAAAAATATATAATTCATCTAAGCTGTATAGTACCTGGAATAAATAAAACACCTCTAACATTGCCTTTGAAGTGAAATGGAAATGTGAAATGAAAATACAAATTTAATCCGATATCTAGGTTCTTAATGAGAATACAAATATTTATCTTTTTTTTTTTTTGACATATAAGTAAAGCTACCAACTGAAGCTAATAGGAAAATAATCATAAAGGTCGTATATATATTTGCTTTATATTTCACTTTGCCCTAATATGTGCTACCTGTCACAAACAGCCTTGTGTAGAAATAAATATCTATTGCTGACATTGCTTCACTGCCTCTGACACACTCAACAATGTCATTTTGTTCTTATTCAGACCCATTTTGAAAAGCTTCTTTGTTTGACCAGACAGGTATATCATGTCAGCTGAACAGTGCAGAACACACATCATTGTTTTACACAAAATTTTGAAATATAATTTGGAAACCAAGTTCTTCCACTAAGGAAAGGATACTGCACAATATGGCTTTAGAACTACTATGTAATGGCAGACTACCAGTATCTATAGAGTTTGGAATTAATATCAAAAGTGCCCTATAGATGGAGTTATCAAAATACCCATTTTAGCTGTTTTGAAAACATAAGGAAATCCTCTTCATCTTTTATTATTTTGGAATGCTTCTAAGTACTTTTTGGGCAGGGGTTTGCAAACCGAACTATGTTCTAAACTTTACAAAAATATATGTTGTGTAGGTGATATCTCCTCAATGAAAGAAAAGATGGCCCCTAATTGTGCTTCATCTCTGGGGAAAAGCAAATGGATGGAGTTATTACGGGTCTGATTCAACAAAATCTAAAAAACGTAAATCTGAACTGCATTTGACTCCTGCATTATATCTGCATGTGTGAAAGAAGAAAAACAGCAAAAGGAAAACACTGTTGTTTTTATCTGGAATATTCTGGAGAGTCCTTGAGTTCTGTCTTCCATAACAGGATGTGGGAGGAGACAATGACCTGTTAAAGGACAAGGGACTACCAGAATATTCATTCTGTTGCCAGTGTGAACTGTCACATAATACAAGATATCATGTAAATTTCAAAAATCCAAATAAATTTTATACTTCCAATATCTAAATGCAAAGGACTCAAAAACTCGATTTTCTTGTGTCTTTGCAATTTTAGGGGTTTACTAAAATGAGCCAATATTTTCAGTTAAAAGGTAGGCACATCTCAGTAGAATATTCTGCTCCCCCTCTGCTCTCCCAAACTCTTCAAACCTAGCAGTTTCTGCTAATTATACATGGCCCTAAATTCTTCCTAATACCTTCTATGCTGATGGGTATTGCAAAAGGTGTGGAAAATGTGAGGAACCTCCTATTTCTAGTTACCAACTATATCTGATATTTTAGAGGAAAGTGAACTTCCATCATGCTTCACAGAGGAAAACTGTGTCTGGGGGGGTGGAAATATTTACCTCTGCAATGACCAGGAGAGAGCAGTTAATTAATACTGAAATTAAAACCTTTGCCATCTACAAATTAGACACATGAAGCTCTGCCTCACGAACTTCAGTGTCAATTGCTGCTCTTTTGTGATTCCATACCCTCTACCACCCCATACATAAGTGGAGTGTTTCAAGTTCTGTTCTGAAAAAAAAAAAAAAAAGGATTCTTGACTCCATGACCTTCATGGATATCCTATAATATCCTTATAGGATATTATTCAGCAGTCTGGAAATTTTAGTTTATTTTCTACGTGATTTTTGACTGCCAATTTTTATTGTTATCCTTTTTTTATATATATACATAATTATAAAAGGTTATTTAATCATTATTAAAGGTGGCCCTCCCTCTCCTCACTTTATGGTTGGATTTCTTTTTCTCTCTATTTTTCAAATGTCTCATAAATCTTCTCCAGCTTGAATTTTCTTTTGTTCCAAAATTCCAGTTAGGACTCGAACAACAGCATAGGTATGTCCACTAGACTCTCAGTCACATTCTTATATCATGTTTCCTTTTTCTAATAGCTGAGTCATGTGGATATATCACGTGTTTGAACAATGTTTCCAAATCTTTCGCCATCTCTCTCATTTCTACATTATAGCATATGATCTTATAGTAGAATTTATTGCATTCCTGAGTTTATTATCTCATACCCTTTATTAGCATATTTCTAATGCCTTGGATCAACCACATTACAAAAGTTTCACAGAAGGGCTCCATCCAGTGCCAATCATAACTAGAGTACACCAATATTTGCAGGCTCTTCAGAAAATGTTGTTGTCTTCTTCTCTGAAAGTCACACTCAATAGGGAAGCATTTCCTTCTGAATCCTTTCCATTCTTACTCAATCGTTCGTATTTATTTTAGGTAGTACTCTTGGGTTGTTTATCTGTGTCCTTCTCTCCTGTTTCAACGACCATTTCTAGCCAGGACTAAAATAACCTTTAATTTCATTAAAAAGTTAAGGGCAGACAAGTATCTTTGCCCCCACAGCTTCTGAGGTTATTGCTAATGAAATGCTGTGGACCATATTTGAAAAATAATTGGTAGAAGTGTGTGAAGCTAGCCATTAACAACAATTTAGGATGCAAGGGCTGTTGATAATACAGTGTTTACCAGCTGGTGTGTAGAAATCCAAATCTTATGATGTCTGCAGCACTCCTAAATCAATATTTTTATGTCTAGCACTTAACCCTATCTTCCATAGTCCTTGAGTTGAATAGCTGCTTGCTTCTGAAAAGGGTCTATTCATAAGACACACAGAGCTTAAATGCACTGAATTTCTTTACCAAATAATTTAAATGTGAGGCACTGAGACCTGAGGCCTCAATGATAGTTGATTAGGAATGGATTTCAAAGGAGAATAACATTATTGAGGAACTGGTTCTAACTGCAGCTAAAGTGAATCTAATGATGCATAAAAGCTAGATACAGTGTTAAAAGAATCAGTGATACTTCAAAATGCTATTAAATGTGTAAAAATGAGGCATTAGTTATGATATTTGTAAACATCTTGAAAATACCTTTAAGCATTGAGTGTTAACCCCATGAATATCCTTGATATTAACACATTTTTTTGAGAAGGATAATCTTTCAAAAGGGAAGATATTTAAATGTATACTTTTTTATTTAGATTTTTTATAAGATTTATAAATCTAAATCTATTCTCTATTTATAAGAAATTCTTTAATTGTAACTAAACTTCTTTCTGTTTTATGTGATTCTACACTCTTAAATTCCGTCTCTTTATAATGTTTTCTACTACATCAAAACTTTCTACATTTTCGAAAGGACTCCTGTCTTGTTCATTGCAGAGGAGTTTTCAATAGATGGTCTCAGGTCTTGTCCAATTCACACCACTGAAATTTTGTTCAGAAGACAAACTTGCTAATTTGAAATGTTATTTTATTTGAAATGTTTATTTATAGTATTTGACTGCTTCACAATATATTACTGAATTTATTTGCATAAAGGATTTGAGAGGTGAATATAGAATTAACCTAATTTTATGAGGGAGTCACTAAAATATATTAAGTGAATTATTTGATAAATCTAAGGTTAGGCTGAGTACCTAGAAGATTATTTTCATTCTGGCCTTCAGCTTGAAATACTGCACTCAACATCTTCATTTGCACCTGTGTGGATCATGTGGTTCTGCATATTTGCTGATCATGTTATCATCTCTGCACCCAGGAAAGGAAGAAATCACAACTGACTGCATGAAAAAAAATAGTGTAAATGGTGCAGTTTAACTTGTCTACCTTGTATCACAAAGGTTTTAGGCAGGTGGATTGTGACAAAAACTTGAGGAGGGCATAGTCCTGAAGGGAGTACATCTCCATCTTCTTTTCTGTAAAATGAGCACAGCAAAAGTCATCAAATGTTCTCAGTCTTTAAAGACGGATTATTTAGGATATAAAAATACCTAAATCTAAACAAGCTAATTCTCATGATATAGAAACAAACACAATTCCACATTAAAACTCAAACTTACTTTGTTTCACACAGCACCATTCATTGAGATTTGAAACAATTGTCCATTATTCTCATGATATCTCTTTTTTTTTTCTGATTTTGCTTCAATTTTTTATAATTTGATCCACTCACTGACTGTTTCTCTCCCTGTCCTTCAGTTCCATATTCCTTCTCATGAAAAGGGTAAGACCTGAGTTCTTGGTCCATCACGTTCCTCATCATAATTTCAAGTCCCAGCTCCCTTCTATTCTAGACCCATTGCCAGTATAGGTCTTTTTCCTCTGCAACAGAAACATCTGCTTTTCCTTTAGAGTAACTAGAAAGTGAACTTCTTTTCTAAATTTAGTAGCAATACGGATATCGGGAGGTCCAGAAAATAGTAATTATCCAAGGAAAAATTCGGTTGATTCCACAATTTTTGTGTTAGCCGTTCTGTGAAGATCGTCATGTGAAAGCTTTTTAGATACTTAGAACTTGTGAAGATTTGTACATTTTAACGAGATAACTAAAGGCATGTTCTTGAGGGACTTTGTTAAAATCTCACTTCCAAAATATGTGGGTTTGCATATTTTTCAATACAAGGAAATTATATTTCATTTTGTTTTTGCATTCTCTAGACACTTTCTTGGAAACAGTAGATTTGTCTGATTGATTACTTACTGGGAGAAAAAAGTGAAAATAAATCCATTCTGAGTCATGCACTCAGCATGGAAAATTTGAGTTCAGACCATTGAACTTAAGCAAAGTTATAATCAGATGAAAATATGAGGCACTGGCCAACTTTAATAATAGGTGGAGCCATCAGTCCTGTATAAAATCTTTATGAAGTCCTTGTTGTCATGGAAGCAACTGTTCCAATACAAATTCCTCTCTGACTTTTTTATTTTAATGCAAAAGTTTATGGCATTCAAATGTACTTGGTTTTGACTCAGTTTCTCAGAGCGAGAACAGCAGTGCTTTAATTTTCACAGGATCCTTGTGAATTCAATGTCACAGCTAAATGTATTTGATGGAGAAAGATACACTATGGTATAAGAAGATGTGAAGTACCGGGGCGATGTAAAATCTCTAGCATAGAGTGACTGTGAAATATATAATGTATACATATACAAACACTATATTTTGGTAAGACAGTGTGGTTTTATTAAGAAGTAAGTTTTATTAAGAAATTAAGAAGTAGCACAACTTCACAGGTGTAGCTGCATTCACTCCTATACTACTTGGCTGACATAGTGTATTGATTGTTATTAGCCTTTGTGCAGACACTGAAGGAAGCTTCAATTAGATACTTGTGCATCTGAGAAAAAGCCATGTATCTTCTGGCACTTGGAAAAGAAAGCATCTGTATGCCTTTGAGGATTTAGGTATTCCTGATATCCTTCCAAATAGCCCTTGTGTGAAAATTGTGGGAAAGGAGGGGAAAGTCTACCTGATAGGTAAATAAAGAGATATTCTTAAGTATTTAAAGTATTTAAGTATTTATGTATCCTATTTAAACTCTATTTCAGTTACTCTTCACATATTTCTCTATATTCTCTTTTTTTGGCTTAAAAAATCCTCACTGGAATTGTAAACTCTGCCTCTTTCCATCTTTAAATGTAATTCTATCGACTCATAGAAATAGCGAATACAGCACTGATGCAATTTACCTTTCCATTCAGCTCAAATGTTTAAAATTCCTTGTACCATGCTGCTGACAGTAGAATTTACCTTTACTTGCTAGCAAAGAAGAAATAAAACCAATACAGCCAATATACATTGAGTCCCTTGGCTCCAAAAATTTTCATTCGGTTTCCAAAAGTGGTACACATTGCTAGAACAGATTTGTTTTCACATAAGGTACTTGTTGCAACTTTTAGATTTGCTCTTCTTTAGGAAGAAAAAGGGAAAATATTCTTTCATCATATGTTCACTGATCCCTTCCTTAAATGACTGATCTTTACTTGCTGGGATTTAAATTTCTGTGACTGAGTTACACTGGTCATGAGACTTATAAATAGGAAACACCCTGTTTTTTCCATAACAAAAATTGCTTTTAGATTTTTTAAATTGTACCATCAAGGAGAAATTTCTGAGCCCTCATTCATATTTTCTCTCCAGGAAGCTAAAAACTTATTTCAAAGCAAATGTCCACTGGACTTCATAATTTTATGTCTTACCAAGATTCATTACAGAAAGGAAGGGAATTCCCCGCTAGGAATTCCCATGCATAGGAAAAGAGATTCACTCTGTGACGCTCATGGATATTTCCATACAACTTTTACACAAAGACAAAGACAAAAGAAATCCACACTTATGTATTTGTTGAAACATAGTAATCAATCTGAGGATTATTTGGCCCTTTCTGAAAATCTTGGGAGTTTCTGGGAATCCCAATCCATACTCAATACTGACTTATATGACTTTTTTAAGATTTGTAGACTCTCTGTCTCTATCTGGTATTAAACTCCTATCTGAAGTTTGTTCCTATCTCCATTTGTTTCTGCAAAATTCCAAATGATCACTACTTCATAGATTATTCAAGGTGAGTTTCTAATATTGATTTTATATAATAGGACTCTATCATCTTTTTATTCAGTATTGTAGAGAAAAATTATTTGGGAAAAAAAAAGAAGAAAATGAAACAAACTTTTATCAGGGGAATGTTATTAACATTAATGGAACCAATGCAGTTCAACTCTCGCTAGAAGCATGCATGTAAGAATGACAAATCAGATACTTCTTGTACTTAGGCATTTCAAGTTACCTGCTATCATCAGGCCAAAATTCTTGTAAAATAGCTTATTTTTATTTTTTAAAAAGGTCAAAATGTGTGCCAAATGAATCTGAAAATAGTTATCCATAGAATATCATGTAATGAATGTAAATATATGCTTGCGTAAATACAAATGTCTTCCTTTTTACATCCAGTGTTTTTTGGTAATATAATGATTTGCTGATGAATGGAAAGACAAAAGAGATGAAGTGGCTTTTGGGAAGTGCCATACTGAAACAAAAGGACCATGCCCAGAGGATATGCAAAATAAGCATTAGAAATATTGCCAATTAAGATTAATTAGACTATCCTAGTTGTCTGCGTTAGTCTGCGTTACTACTAAGTAAGTGTTATTTAGTATTTTCACCAGACCAGTGTCCAAAAGGCCCTTCCAAGGTTGAGACTTCAAAAGACAGGTGACGACAGAAGAGTACAAGAGGGAGAAAGGATTTTTTGCATGTAGTTATGTAGTGCATATAGCACTGTTTCTTGAATGCCCTTTCAGCCTTGTGCTGTGCAGAGCTGGATGGACATCCAATCATGGCATAGCACACGGTGTGGCTCCTGTCTGTGGCAAGGTTCCCTTTTTAATCTTTAGTCATCTTACAGAATTTTCTTAAAGAAGATAATTCACTACTTCTACTGTCAATCAGAAGAACATTCATGTGAGAACCCGACGCTTTAATTTTAAGACAAAGACAAGGACATCACACACCATCCCTCGTGTCCAATAGGAATTGCCTGCAGGCCTGTCCATGATCAGCTGAGTATATCCTGTGGCCAAAGCAAACATGCAGCGTGGCCCGGGCCTGAAGGGCAAGCTATACATGCAGCCCAGTGTGGCTGTGCATGCTCAGATTAACTGTTATGTAGGTCACTACTTGTTGATTTCCTCCAGTTGGAATTGGTAAAGCATAATGATGGTGTGTATAAATAAATGAGTATGGGGTTTGGGGGAGAAGACACAAGAAAATGCCAGAAACATGTACTTATAAAAATATATAAGGTTTGAAGAAACGCACTCAAAATTATGCATACTTTCAGAAAACAAGAAATCAAGGTTTCATAGTAGAATGTGTACAAAGCGTGCACATGTGCAAGGCTAACAAAAGACTATACGTATCTTAGGGTTAGTGGAGGCCTCCCTTCTCTGTGTGTAATCCGAGCTCACTTTGCTGCTGCTGATGGCCACTCCATGACCCTTTACCATCTTTTTCAGCCTGTACTGTGATTTCCAGCCTAGACACAGAGTCTTTATCTGCAATTCCAAGAGGAAGACATCCAGCCCATTCAGGCTGCCAATATGTTTAGTCTTCATTAGTGACAGTCTCCCTCCTCCTTTTTTATTCCTTCCTCATATTTCTCTATGGATAAGTGCAACTTGGTGTGATCAGTACATGCTTCATTCTCAAATCTTGACTAACCCTTATCACCTTGTTCAAGCTGCAAGAGTAACATCAAGTAATGACGTCAACTGCAAGGCTGTTCTTGTGGTATGGCACATGCATATGCTAAGACTAGATCAAACTGCAGTTTTCACACAAGTAATCAAGCTATACTGGCTCTAATAATGAACTAGAGGTCATAGTACTATGAAGTCCATGACTAACTCGCTGCTATTTCAATCCACTTTTACTTCTATGTTTGCCTCTGTGACCTAAAATCCTATCTGAAAAAGCTGCCTGTTGGTCAGTGGTTTTGACTTTTTTTTTTTCCTCCAGTCACTCTGCAGAACTGATGCTAAGATCCAGCCTGCAGGTAGGCAGGCAGGACCTGCTGCTGCATATGGAGTTCTTTATGTCTCTTAAAGGTTCTCTTATAGGAATGGATTTTAGTAAATGTATAATCTGAGTACAAGTCAGTGCCCGTTATCAAAGAGGATTAAAAATGAGGGTGGCTTCAAAAGTCAGTGCCATCAGCAAAGTAAAATTGAAAGGGAAGCAAAGTAGATGCTGTATAAATTGAAAAATCTGTTGGATAATACTACTTTTGATAGTAGAGGATAAGTATCACACTTCATAAATTGCTCATTATCACTGACTTCCTGTAACAAGTAGATTCTAATGCATACAATCTCTGGGCATTCAATCTTCAAAAACCTAGGAAAAAAAATACACCTTAAATAAACTGCTCTTGCAGCTGGAAAACAATTTGCCACAATATCATTTGAAAAAAAAAGAAAATGAAAAGACTCAATTCATTGGTACTGTGGTTATATGCTTGAGCAACTTTTGGGATAAAGAAATGCTGTGCATGAATTCAGAAACAAGTAGAAAATAGACAGGGCAGGTGTTATGCTGACCTATACTCATTAGAATCTGACAAGTAGTTTGGTTTTCCACCTTTTGACCAGGTAGTATTGCCTCTAGGGAATTCATTATCAACAGTGCATCTTTAAGCAAGGTATTATCACATACTAGACATCTGTACTTCTTTGGAGAAAAAAAACGAGTTCAGCTGAAAGATAAAGATGGTGTGGGTACTGCTGCTAGTGTACAACAAGGGGCAGAATTTATACATAAATGAATATACATAAACATACATTTATACATAAATATACATATGGTCCAGGTATAAGAAATGACTTGATAGATGTTTGGATTATTACTTCTCAAAGAATACTTATTTTTCCTTTTTATAATGTTTTTACTGACAGATCCTCCTTCACATCATATCTCTAGTGCATAAAACCGAACAGAAAGAAAATGGATTGTTGTTCTGATGATAAATATTCTGTAGATTCTTACCCCAAAACCAACTTGGGCTGGTGAATTAGCATCTGAATGCAATTCTTACTGGTATTGGTAGTTTCTCTACACATTTTGTTCCTGAAATAAAGAAGTGATGAGATGTTTTATGAGCTTTATTTGCCCAATTGATGTCAAAGCAATGCACTTTGCATTTAAAACACATGATAGCAAAGCACTGGTGAAGACACATTTCCACAGTCTGATGCAACCCTTGAAAAAAATCTGTTTTACTGTTCTGCACAAATTGAGTTTCACATCACCTATATTTATTCATAGTGCATGAAGCAAGAGGAAGGATTTTATTTTTACCTTGCTATTACAGATCTTGGAAATCAGGATCATTAATTCCCTTAGTAAAGAATGGAAAACAAAGGTAGAGCCAAAAATACAACAATATGGAATATTTCATGTTCCATGAATGTTCTATACTCTGGGCAGCTTAAAAAGAAAGATGGCCTCCTTAAACAAGGGCATTATTGATAAAAAACAAACAATTGCTCGAGGACATTTCAGTTTGTTCCTTGATAAAATACATTTCATTTGAAGCCTCGGGCATCAGGCAGCACCGCAGAGCTGGGACAGGCAGTCACTCATGAATCAGAATTAGGATCCGAATGGGCAGGATGCAGCGCCAGGCAGAGAGGCATCGGGGCAGCGTAGCTGCAGTGTGGCAGACAAGGGTCCAGTTCAAAAGCAGCTTTTAGGGGAGGGGAGGCAGGAGGACCTCCCTGAGGCTTTTGTCTTCACAACAGCTCTTATCAGCCGCCCGTGAATGCAGCCAAATCCCTAGAAGTACGTGAGTGTGCTATGGGCTCTGAAATAGAAAAAAAAGTGAGGCTTATTGGCCTATGTAGGTGCAACCTGACCTAATATGTTTTCATTAAACATTATATTGGAATAATCACTTAGATTACTGCATGCTTATATGCATTTAAAGCAATAAACAGGTAAAGGCTTGTTCTTAAGAAGAGGTGGAAGAGGATTTCTGGGTGTACAGGAAGAAATTTAATGCTATTCATTTTAAGGGAGGCAAAGACAATTTGAGAAAAAGATCTGCATAAAACATAGAAATTTCATTTAATATTAGAGGCCACAAAAGCACTTCTATCCTCATAATCGCTTTTTGATTCTTTGCAATTTTTATCTCCATTCTGAACCAAATTTCCAGAGCAATGGCAAGCTGATACTAGATTTTACTAACCTGTATTGATACGTAATGACCCTTGAAGATAGCTTGGTTCTTCTGTTCAAAGACTAGAAATACCCTCCAACAAGGAAACAATTAATGATATCATATCCTCTGAAAGGAGCCATATCTGTTGCCTTGTGCAAACAATATTTTTGTAAATACCTGCATCTGTCATGGAATATAACTCTGAAAGGAAAAACTGTAAAAAAGAGAATGCCTACAAAATTAAGACCTAGGAAAATCTTTTGTTTGAAGAATGTAAAACTTACCTTTATATCACAAGATGACAAGTTTTATTATCAGAATTTAGGATGGCTTCCAATTTGTGGAATAGATTTCTCCTCATCTCCCTAAATTGGAGATTTAATTTCCTATCTGAAATACTTGATATTAGCCACTGCTGGAAAATAATGGCCTATCTAAGGTTCCGGTATGGGGCAGTCAAGGTTTTCCATTATTCTTTTGTTTCCTCATCTTTGATAACACCTCATTTTATTGTCTTCTTGTTTGATGGAATTGCAGAGAAGGAAGAAGCATCTTGCAGCTGATTCAAAGCAGGCTGATATCCATTTTTCTTTCTGCCCTTACATTTTTCAGCACTATTTTATCCAGAAATATTCAATACAAGGGATAGTTTTATAGATTTCCCAGGATCAATTTATATTGAGAAAGGGCTTATGTTTGTGCTCCAAAATTTAATAGCCGGTGAATCATATGTCAGAGAAATTCCTGAATGGCAGTCACCTGATTTGGAGTAAGAAAGTTTATGGTAGTGTGAATGAGAGATGTTTCCTTACAGTTTGCCTCAGTGTCACAGAATGTTCCTTGGCATGTGGAAGTGAATAGTGTAGATATAACATCACCTTTGTGACCTTTGAAAACTAGCAGATACCCTGTATTTCCAGCTGTCAAAATGTTTCGTGTTACTAAATTTTAGGATTGCCTGCCCAAAGGGATGGAAATGTTAAGATTTAGCTAACAAATAACCATTCCTTGGTTAATTGTTAATAATTATGGCAGAGGAATTTATATTCCAACAAAATATCTGTTCCTCTTACATAGTTCACGTGACAGGCTGGAATATACTTCATTGTACTTGAAGAAGAGGAGTAAATCTGTCACCCATTCTTTCAGATTTTGTTAAAAAATTAGATTTCAAATCTGGATATCTTTGTAATTCAAGTCTCACTGAAAGTTGATTGGGTTCATAACCATATTCTCTCCATTTCCTCTTTATTTGTTACTTCTTAATACCTTAAGAAGGCTGTTATTTCCATCAAGCCATATTTTTCTATCTTTTAATTGGAAAATATTAATGACATTATGAATGTTCTGGAAAAATTTCAATCTGAGCTTTATGAAAAATAGCCAATGTCTCTGCCTATGCTTAGCTATGTGAAGTTATAGTGCTTTTCCTCACTGGGAAATGTTCACACATTTGAAAGTTTGTCATATAAAAACTTCATAGTTCACATTCACAGAACCTGTTAATCATACTTTCAACAGTTGTGTGAGTAGGAAAGCTTATTATCTCTTGGATGAGATAGGAGATGACGATGACCATAACATTAAAGCAATGACTAGAGTCATTTAACCCATGTTTCCAACTCTACCTTTAGGAGGACACAGTTTCAACCTACTACTTCATTTAACTAATCATCTCTAGTAGAAGAAAGCAATTCTAGCTTTTCTTTGCATATGTTTTCTATACCTATCTCCAGTTTAATTGTTAAAAAATAGTTTCTACATCTATATGTGCTTATGTGAACACTGTATTAATCACTATATTCTTTCAAGTTAATATACCTCAAACATAAGAGAAAAAATATTTTTTTTCTCTGAAAAAAATAATCAGTTAGTATCAAAATTCTTTTACTAGTATATGCCTGACTACCTGCTTTAAGTGGAGCTCACCCATTTGCTCCTGTCTTGCATAAAATTATTAAACACTGATTGGCCCACAGCAGGAGACACAAAGTGTGACTCTCCAGCCGTTTTTTCAGATCAATCACCTGCTGACTTCAAGTCACTTCTCAAATTAAAAATTAATATTAAATTCAAATAGTTAGAAGATTTGATTCTGATGGGACATGACACTCAGCCTTTTGTCCAGTGACTGCTTAATGCCAAAGAAATGAAGAATAGGTACACAAATCCTATCTCTGCATTCATGACTGAGTCACCCAGAGCTAGACTGCACATTCACAATCCCACTTGCATGTATGTCTAAAGATCTTCTGTTCATTTTAATTTACTAATACATTTTCAAGAAAAAGATGATTCTGTTTCTTGCCACAAGTAGGGTAGTTGATGAAGCACTGGTGAGTATTAGGTCAACAATGTTTTTAATTTGAGGAAAACCTAAAGCCTACTTGGGACTGCTTTTAAACAATTGTTTTATTATATAAATATGGAAAACACAGCACTGATTTTTTCAGGTAAGAGGAAAGTAACTTTAAAACAGGAACTAAAGAGACGAATACGCAAGCACAGAACTTTGAAGAACATAATTCAAAGTCTGACACCTCAGTTCTGTCTGAATCACATTCTGTGTGCCTAAGTCCTCCATTTCTTTCATGTATATAGGGTCCATTTTTAACAGATACAATACTGATTCCAACATATGTACAGACAGTTGTTTGTAAGTTTTGCTACGCACAGTCTTAAAGTATCTAATTGGGATATTTTATAATTTTAAAAACAGTTACTATTTCAGTAAGGAATATACATTATGCATATGACTTTAGTGTATGCTACACTGAGTGCTTCTATTGCCATGAATTATACTTCTAACAATTCTTCTCATAAATCATAGTTATTTATTATATGAAATGCTCAATATGTGTTATGGTTTCACTGACATTGTTTTGCATTTAAAATTCAGATAAATTATGTGAGCTACTGCAAACATCTCCAAATAATGGCTGAACAGCTGATAATACTTTTTGCATATAAACTGACCATAAATTATATAGGTTATTCACTCATGGGAGAGGGCTAGTTTGTAAGACTAATTATTCTATCTTTGGAGTGGGAGAGTTAATCTCTTCACTGAACCTTCAAATGTCGTTACAGTGCTATACAAAATAAAATTTAGCAATTAGTACACTGTGTGAAGTAAGAGAGGTCCATATGATTATATATTCTTGTACGAGAAGAAGCAGTCTCTCCAAATTAATCAAATGAGCTAACAAATTATTATGAGTAATTACAGGCACCCAGAGATATGAGACTGCTAGCAATTAGACACTTATAAGACTAAGAGAATAATTACATCTTGTGGTTTGCCTGGAAAAAAGATTAAAAATATGCTACCAAACTGTAGCAGTTTGAATTATTTCCTGCTCACTAATGATCATTTGGGGGGCAAGGGAAATGGAATGTTTCAGTAGTCTTTCTAAAAGACTTCTATTGTACCATTCAGTAATGTACCAGTATCTGAGTTAGGAGTAAAGAAATTATAGAAATTAAAAGGAAAATTGAGTATTCTTCATTAGCTTTAGCCTGAACCCTAACTGCCTATAAATATTGTTTGAGATAAAATGGGTGACTTAGAGGTGGAATAGGTTAAGGATAGAATATAAGACAGGCTCATATAAGCCTGTCTCTGGCTAAATTGCACAAATAGCAAATTCCAGATGTTCATAGTGATTAACTGGGGATGGTGGGTAAGCTGGAAGGTTAAGCTGTGGAGATATCCATTTATTCAGCTACTCTAAATAAATCAAGATGTTTTCCTCAGTAATTTGTGTCTGGTGCCACAAAATTATTCTGTTTATTCTGATTGAATTTGTAGATCCACTCAGACATGGGATAAATACGCAGATTTTTTTTTTCTACAGAAAACAAAACCCAGATTTTATTCCTGCCTGAGAAAGGTAAAAACACTAAACCACAGAATTCTACACTTGTACTGTTATCAGACCAGTTGCATTTTTCCTCCTTCTTTTTGCAACTACGCCATTTCAGTAACATTGCTTCGGGTATTTTACTTCCTTTGACATGTCATAGGACTACCATTCTTAGGAGAAATGTCAGTGTAAAATGAATTAATTGTATCAAAAAAGAACTAACCAAAGGAAATGACATGCATTTTTCTCTGCATATGGGCATATGTACATGAATAACTACCAATTTAATAGCAGCAACCTCTGAGATTTTTGGAAAAAAAAAAAAGTAAGCCCTGAAACAGACAAACTTTTGAAATTCAAAATACGTGGGTAAGAAATGGAACACTAGATAAACGTCTTGATATAAGTCTATCACATTATTACTAACGTGTTATACGTGCTCTCTAAAGATCATGATCTGAATAAGCTAATCCGGACAATATGTATACTCATACTGTACTCTCAGTACACACATTACATACATTACATCATATATTCATTATACCTATAATGAATATATTTAATCATGTACAATTTGTAGGATGTCATAATTGTCATTCCTTATGAATGAATTAATTAATGACTTAATTAATAAACTTGTTTAGACAGGGAGACATATCCTACTTGAAGAGCAAAAAAAGTAGAATATAAAGTATTAAAATGATTTTAGATACAAGATAGAGAATGTCCAGTCCATAGATGAAAATGAGGGAACCACAGAATCACAGAATGGTCGAGGTTGGCAGGGACCTCTAGAGATCATCTAGACCAACCCTTCCTGCTCAAGCAGGGATGCCCAGAGCACGTGGCAGAGGGCAGCATCCAGGCGGGCTTTGAAGATCTCCAGAGAAGACTGGTTGACAAAACAATGGATGTGTGAGATACAGATTTTTCAAGCTGTTTTGTATTGATAAGGCAGAAAAAAAATATGTTTAAGATGAACATCCTAAATACAATAGGATACAATAAAAAATACAATAAAAAATAGGAATATAGGGGTGGAGGGAGTGGAACTAGGCTCAAATTCAGGACAAGTTGACTGGAGGGGCAGATAGATCTGGAGGAGTAAGGCACCAGCTCTGTAGTCTATTTTTAAATGTAACTTAGGGCAAATACTAACTTTGTGTGAACAGCAGCAGGACATATGCTTGTAAAGTGGTACTTGAATGCATTTTAATTCTGTAAGAAGAGGCTTAGATTTGTATTGTTTCTTCTGTGTCTGCTTTTGGAGGACTGTAAATCTGTATCTGGAATTAGCTTTTTCCGACTGGCATGGTTTCACATATGTGCTTCACATTAACTAAAGAAAGATACCTGACTTTCTCCTTCTCTATAGGCACAAGGAATCAACACATTTTCTTGAATAATATTTTAGCCACTTGGAGTGGTTCTCTGAACCAACAGCTTTTTTACCACTTTGTTCAGGCACGGCAAGCCTTCAGGGAAGGCTCTGAAAAATTCTCATGCTAATTAGAAGTAGGGTCCTACCTCTAAGTAAGGCGTATCAAAAAAGATCACAGATTGTATGCTATTAAAAAGACAGTATCCATATTTCTGTAGACCATATTCAGCATATGAACTATATCTAATATTCCAGGAGTGAAGTAGTTTCACTGCATTTTTCATTTGGATGAATTTGTTAGCATTCTACCCTTGACAGAATCCACAGACTAACCTTTTGTCTGGAGAGAAATTACTGATAGATCATGTGTGGAACAAGTGTATTTATTAGCAGTATGACCATTAGCCAAACTCTGCTACAAAATTGGCCCTTGCTCTGTATGTAGTGTAGCGATTACTGAGATAGGCTCTACTTACAGTGAAAAACAGTAGCACCATCTGGTCTGCCTTGTGCTGATTAGCAAAAAAAGTTGCTCTCCTCTGATCATCTGTGTTTCTTTTTCACTGGGCTCAAGAGAAAATCTTATGATACAAAACCAAAAGAAGGAATAATGGAACTTACCTCCATGTATGTTACCAATAAATGCCTATATAACACAAAAGTCAAAACAAAGTGACAATTAGAAAATAAAACTGACTTATCTTTAGAGATATTGTCTCTGTAAGAATAAGTTAGAAAAATATTTGAAGAATAGGGGATGAATAGGAGTAGTACTACATATATAACATAAGTTTCAAAGGCGAATTTGCAGTCTAGTGAAAGAAAAATATGAGCAGAAAAGCTCTTAGTGAACCATTTAGTTCATACATCATTTACTTTTCTTTTCATGAGATCCGTCTAAAAGCCATTCCAATAATTATAAATACATATGCTATATTTTTTTTTTCTGAATTCTTCCTCCTTTTTTGGCATTAGACTTCTTAAAACTACTTGGAGAATAAGACGAATAGTCTGTTGGAATACAGTGTAACAGGAAGGTGCACAGGCAATGGAATAAATTTGCTGTACATTCTCACTTTGCTTAAATCTAATGCTGCAGGCTAAAGTCTAGGCCAAATGTTTAGTCAGTAGGAATAAAGGTATCTACACACTGGATTGAATTGTAACAGAAAAATGCTCTCAACTGTCTGCTACTGCTTGAGATGTGATGACCAATAACTTGAAAGTTTTTCAATCAATTTCAGCACAAAGTAAAAATGTTCTTTTTTTGATTTTTTACAGAACAGAATAAAGCATATAAAAATGTTCAGAAGTTGTTAACTTCTGAAATGTTTGTGTTGTTTATGCAGCCAGTTTATGATATATCTACCAGAAAATATAAGCAAAATATTGTTCAAAATAAACTTAAAAATTTAGTCTTAAAGACTAAATATCATGGGATTTGTAACAATGTCCATGGCACTCACTTCTGGTTATTCTCAGCAGTTTAGCTGAGAATGAGTGTGCCCTTGTTTCCATTTCCAGAGCTACTCAGGAACTTGAGGATTCTAGTACAATACAAGAAACCATGAC
This sequence comes from Tinamus guttatus, assembly GCF_059628265.1. Lineage (NCBI taxonomy): Eukaryota > Metazoa > Chordata > Aves > Tinamiformes > Tinamidae > Tinamus > Tinamus guttatus. The sequence continues at coordinate 517,963 of NW_028288586.1, forward strand.
TGAACAGCTGATGCACACAAAACCATTCATACTTGATAAACAGTCCCCGTTGAACTCCATTACTGAGACATTGTATGGAAATAATGAATAAAATATGAGATGAAATTATCAATAAGGTAAAATCTATTTATTCCTGGAACAGATATCAAAGAAATTGTGATACTTTTAGTTTGATCTTTGGTGGGTAGTAAAGATGTAGGGTGGAGGAAGACAGTATTCCTTTCCTGATGTACCTTAAACTGACACTGTTTGAATTACATAAAAGACTGTATAAAGGTCTGGACTTAAGGTTCTTAATTTAAGAAAGGGAAAAATTAGGTGGGGCTATGAATGTGGATTACAAATGAAACCTCTGTAGATCAAAATCATAAATATATGTGGAGCTTGAGTCCTATGTATAGAGAAATTCCATTTCTAAAAGAAGAGTAGGAGAAAAACAGCAGGCTTATTTAGCCAAAGGACTACTATGGTCTTTAGATGCGCCAGAATAAGGGGAGAAAAATCTGGCACCTTCTGATTAAGCTGGTGTAGAATTAAAGATGACATAGCCTTGGTCAAAGAAAATCTTGTGCTTCAGGTTTAGGCAGTGATTGGATCATGAAGAGTGTGGATCAAAAGGTTATGTTAAAAGTTTAGGTAGCAGTTTTAGTAGCTGCTAGCCTTAGAGCACAAGAAAAAATTAATGTCCATACTAGATCTGATCTCCTTCCCCTCCAGTACTGTCTTCAGTGTCCATAAACCTACCTAGTGAACAAGAGGAACACAGAGGCAGAGGGCCCTGACAGCGCTAAAATGGTGGCCAAGGCCTGGGCCGGGGCTGGGGCAGCGGGGCCTCGTGGTGCCTTGGGGCCCGATTGCTTTGTCAGTTTTGCCAGTTCTTTGTTAGTTGAGGGGAGGTTCTCGTGCAACCTTTAACGCTTAACCAGGATTTGGTGAGAATGAGGTAGACTGTGATAGACACCAGGCCTGAGGAAGAAGGGACGGCCCCATGGGGAAGGCGGCAGCCTGTGACCGCCCTCCTGCTCTTTGCTCCCGGGAGTCGCTGCTGAGGGCACATGCCACATCCGAGCACAGCAAACGCCGCAGGTATTGCTGAGTTTTCTCATCTGGCACTTCCTACGGTACTGTTATTAATGAGGTTTTCTGTAGGAACTTGGCCTACGAACGCCAGTAGCATTATCGCTTGCTATATTCTGGTAGGATTTATAAGATTTTAACTAGGTGAGCACTAAATTCTTGGCTATGTTTGCATATGTTTGTGAATGTATTTAGGTATTTATTTATATACTCATGATGTGTTTCCTTTCACCTGTTCCAAGATTTTGAATCTAACAACAGAGGTGCTTTTCTACACTTTTCTTTCCATTCTCTGGGCATTTTCTGGTTTTACCATACCTTTTAATAGGGGATCATAAGGGAAATAGGATTTTACACAGTACCCAACATGCAGGAGCACATTGCATTTGTAGAGTGGAAAAAATATGGCACATTTTCTTTTCTATTTTTTTTTCTGATTCCTAACACCTGAGTTGCTTTTATGACTACTAGTGAATATTGAGCTAATGGTTTTATGAAAATTGCTTTCAAAACGCAAACTGTGCTTTGGAATGATAGTTGTCAGGGATGATCCTTTTTTTTTCTGAAAAGTAAGAATTATTTACTTGCATGTGTGTAATCTTCTATTTATAGTGTCTGTAGGATTCTTCAGCAGTTATTCACAATCAGTGAATCATTCACTTCATCCTTACTAGATGGAAAAACTTTGTCATTTTGCTACTTGCCCTTTTCCTAAGTAAGTCATATATGATTTTTTTTCCATAGGTCATCAGAGTGTAAGTGACCGGTAGGTCACCAGTAGGTCCTCCCTTCCCTGGCTTCCCTGGGAAAACTAACCATCTTTTTCTATGGTCATTTCTTGCCTTTTAGCCAATAATAGCCAATAATTTAGCCTTGCAAAGCTGTCTTTTTTTTTTTTTTTTTTTTTTTTTTTTTTGCCATTGATGTTCAGTTTGTTTAAAAGCATTTGGCAAGGGACTTTTCAAAGCCTTTGGAAACCCAGGCAGATTTTATCCATCAGATTACCTTTATCTTCAAGGATCTTAAGGGAAGCAATTTGATTTTCATTAATGTTCACAGAAACTCATAAGGGACTCATGAAATTTTCTGATGACAGAAAATTGGAAGTTATCATAAATACAGAAGAAGGTCAGAATATCTGATAGGAAGAATTAAGTGACCTTAAAGATGGATGTAAAATGGATGAAATATGGGCAATCATCCATTTATGTATTAATAATAAAAAAAAGTCTGGAAAAACTGGAAGTATTCCAGTCAAAAATGTCCAAAGTGAAGGAAATGAACTTTGTAGGCAATTAAAGAATGACTAGGGCTTCCAGTGTGAGAAAAAAAAATAAAAAGCACATCAGAGGCTCTATCAGAAAAGGCATTTTTTACAGAAAAAGAAGTAGTAATGGCATTTTAGAAGGCATTGTTAAAATCTTATAAAGTTTTTTTTTTCACAGCTCTGATCATACTTTAAGATCAGGTATAGAGAAAAGTTATTAAGATGAACAAAAGGATGGAACCCTTATTTTACAGAATGAGCATATTCAGTTCAGGTAAGTGATGCCTGAGAGTGGATATATTTGCTTTGCAGAAATAAACACCAGAGAAAATGATTACTTAACCTAAAGACCATGTTTGCACAAGAAGCAGATATAAATTCCCCATGCCTAAATTTAGGCTATCAATTATGAGAATGTCCCTATGCATGAAAGAAATTAATTTTGAGAGACTACGATTGAGATTATTTTCTGTCATCTCTTGGGATAGCAGGGTGCTGTATTCCTTTGCAAGAAAGTGTGATTTTTAAGTATGGTGGAATTAAATTTGCCTTTCCTTGCTTCCTTTTAAAGGGTATATGAAAGAGGTCAGCTGGAGTCAAGACGCACACTCAATGTGAGTTAAAAGATCTTGCTTGCTTATTAGCTTGCATGCAGTACATTTATATGATTCTGGCAGTTAGTGATGTAACTACACAGGCTCCTAATTGGTAGACAATGATGTAACTGAGATCCTTATGTCCCGCTCCCCACCACTTGTTTAGCTCAACCTTTTAGTTCAACAGCTCTTTATTCCCTCTGACCTTGGCCTTCTTCTTTATCTCCTAGTTAGCAGTCCCTTTGTTCTTTCACTGGAGCCTGAGAGCCCGGATTGAGCAGGCCTGCTGGGCAGCCATGTCCACGGCTCTCTAACCATTCCTCTATAATTCCCCCTTCTTTCTTTTGCACCAGCCAAGCCTGATTGGTAGCAGAGTATAACATTCGTTTAGCGCATGTGAAAGCACATCTAAATAAGCACAGGACAAAAAGCATAACAATCAAAACCATTAATCCCGTCTTAAGCAAAGATTTGAGCCACCCAGCAATACCCAACAAATCTGTTAAGCCATCCAGTCCAAAGAAACCCATGTCCTTTTGTATCTTCTGGGTGTGCTCCATCAGCTGCTGAATCTGCTGGTGGATTGCCTTAGAGTGGTCTTCTAGGTCCATGCAGCACATCCCTTCAAAGTCTTCACATCCATGTCCGTCGGCCAGTAGCAGGAAGTCAATAGCCACCCGATTTTGTAGCACCGCGTGTTGCACCTGTGATAAATCTAGTGCCAGATTAGAGAGGACCTGACTGGTGACATTTGCTTGTTTAACTACCCAGCAGGACAGGGTGTCTAAGATTTTGTGGGCTCTTTCTGCCGCTGCCCCTGAAATGATAAAAGATGCAAAAATGGCCCCCCACTTGGACCAGAGGCGGACTTCGTCATCACAGTCCTCCGTCTTGATCTTGTGGCAAGTCGCGATCTTCCTGGCGTGGCTCCTCTTTCCCTGCAGCTTGGGTCCGTTTGCTGGGCACTCATAGTGGACCTGAATCACAGTGTGGTAGATGCAACCACGGCACATCGCATGGACAGCCTCGCGGCTCTGAGCATGGACAGGTCTGGACTTATGCGAGAAGAACTCAGGGTGCCCAGTAGTATTGTGTATTCCAGCTTGTGCGGACTTGGCTCCGAGAAGTCATGGGATGCGGCGAGCTCTATAGTGAGTCTCGGATTTACTCCCAAAAGACCCCTGGAGATCCAGTTCAAATCCAATCCCTCTGAAGAGGTAGAAGATGCTGCCGTTTCCACGAAAGCCCTGAATGGCTTCAGCGCTATGTACAAAGCACCACCTGAATGTAGGCGGCGAGTTCCCGCCGTCCCGGCTGCCCAACAGGAAGCTGCCCAAGGCGAGCGAGGCGGTGGAGGCGGCGCCGCCAGCCGCACCGCACCTGCGGAAAGCCGGCCCCGAGCGGAAGGAGAGCTGCTCGCCGCCGCTGCTGGAGAAGCAGGCGCCAACCAAAGACGTCGCAGACAAACCGCTCGACCTGTTGGCGAAGGTGGTTGACGCATAAAGCACCAAGTCGGACCACATTAAAAAGAAGGCGCCAACGGTGCTGGTGCACAGCCGGCCGGGGGCGGCTCGCTCCTGCCTGGAGGCGATGTCCAGAAGGAAACGCTTTCTCCAGGCAGCGACTGCCTCCTCTCCAGACCCGAAATCATCAGCACGGCCTTGTCCTCGTGGATTGTTCCCAGCCCCGGCCCTGGTGAGGAGAGCGGGAAGAGCATGCCGCTGAAGAACAAAGCGCTCGACTGGGTGATCCCGCAGCAGTGCAGCTCCTCTTGCCCCAGCATGGGTGGCGCGGAGGCCGTGGAGGGCATTCTTGCTGGCTTTGAAGTTGGCGTCCTGGCCACAGGATTTTGTCACTTTACTGTTATACTTCACGGGCTCCGCAGCCACGGCGGCCGCCACCGCTGGCTGCCCTACATGCTGTGTGACTGAGGCGGTGCTGTCCGCAGCCGTCCTGCTCGCCTTGGTGCACTCGGCGTCGGCGCTGGGTGCGGGCGACGCTGACGCTGGCCGCCCGCCCGTTGCAGCGGAGCCCAAGGTGCTGCCATTTTTGCCACCCAATTAGGCAGATTGAGCAGGCCTCCTGGACCGTCCTTTCCTAGTGGCTTTGCCGAGTGCCTCCATCCAGGTTTGGATACTCTTTTTTGGCTGCATGGATAGAAACACCCATTCCAGAATAGCGATGTCATCTCCCCGCTTTCTCTTTTGCCATTGCATAGCGATGGCACACACTGTATCCTGGTTGGAAAGAACCATAAGTCTTATTGGGAGATCAAGTCGCCTCCTTTCCACCCACTGGGCGGAGATGAGGTATCCCAGATGGCGTACGCACTGCTCTCGCTCGGGGGAAAGCGTGATTGATTTTGCTGCATCGGTTCCTTTTAGCAGTGGTCGTAAGGGTGCGAGGTCCCGATTAGTGAGGCCCAGTAGGCCTCTAACTGTCCGCGGCTCTCTAACCATTCCTCTCTAGGTATACTTTTGGTTAAGTGAAACACACTGATAAAGAAACCTGCCCATATTATGATTCAACTTTGGAATGTGAACTGTTACTCTTCAAAATCAGAGTTCACTGAGTTGCCCTAAGGTGGCAAGAGAGGATGAGGGAGAAACTCAGCAGCGCACTGAAGTATGAATGTAACTATCTAGCAGTGGAGAACCTTCCCTGAGTGTGTTAATTCATTCTCAGTTGCTAGATGGACAGAGTTTGAATTATGAAAAACATTTTATGAAATAGAAATCATAAAAAATAGGAAATACAAATGGATCCATAACCTGGAGGACTGCTGACCAGAAACAAGGCTTTCTCCCAGTAGTTTTCAGATGAATATAGGAGATATTGTACTTGCAAAGGAATTTTGACTCGACTTCAAGATAGGCTGTATAATACTTAGCAGTTGTAATATAATCACCATAACATAAAAAATGCCCTTCTTTTCAAATAGTGTTTTTTATTTCAGCCTTTGCATGCAGCTTGCTGCTCTTGATCATTTACTCTTCTTTTGACATATTACGGTGGATACCACTTACAAGTTACTCAGAGGAAACATATTTAATTTAAACTTGAGGTTTGTGTGAACAAAGAGGGTAAGTGGAGTTCAACACAAAGTGGCATTTTGCCACTTAGAAGGAATACAGAGGACAGAAGGAAGGTTAGTCACATGAGGAAACAGCAGGGAAGGAGTCTTTGATCTTGTACCCTCTGCCATAAATGGAGAAAAGAAAAAAATGTGAATTGAAGAGTGACTTTTCCCCTCATTGCCCTTCACATCATCTCTTCATTGTAAACTTTCATTTTTAACATTTTTCCAAGGAAATTGGGTTATAAAGGTTTTCCAGAACTTTATAGTCACCAGCAGAAACCTAAGTCAAAACCTGAATTTTTCCAGCTTCTTCCTCTGCTAGTTTAAAGTCTGTTAGTCGTGCTCTGCCTTTCAATGAGAGCAGTGGCAAAAGGAGCATCATGCAGAACAGGAATGTAATGATGTACTCTGCCTGCCTCTGTTCTACATGCTGCTGTGAGCACCCTTTGCCACTTTCATGTGCGTCCTTCATATTTGCTTAACATTTTTGTATTCTTAATAAAAAAACCCTCCTCGTATCCATTCTTCCCCACTAACATTTGCGTTCCAAAAATGTGTTGCATATGGTTGCCCAACAGATGTATAATATTTCTATAGAGTCATTTTAAATTATTGAAATATTAAGAAATGCTATTGCACTTGAGAAAATATTTCATACAGAAGCTAGTAGTTTAATAAAATCTGAAGGAGAGGAAGGTGAAGGACGAGTCTCTCTGACCCCTGCCTTTTCTCACCTGTTGTGTACAATGGCAAGACTCAGGATATAACTGCCTTTTATTAATCTGGGAGAGGATTTGCAAAAGAGAGGGGAATGCTCTTACTCATAAAAGGGAAGGAGGAGTGTTGCCTGAGGTCCAATTAGGAATGCATTATTGTTACACTACTCTTATTAATACTTATTTTGCGGTATTACTGTAAAAAGACCAGCTAGAGCAGAGAATATAGTACAAAATCTGTCCCAGGTTACAGCCTATAAGCAAGACAGTTAAAAAGAATGACAGACAAAAAAAGACAAAAGTACCTTGGGAGGGCAACAGATAAATACAAAGCATAGGAAGTTTTGCATAGTTCTTGCCATTTTGTTGAAGTAAGTGCATCTAATCATCTGTTCTCTTGATATCCAGTTGTGTTTTATGGGAGCACAAGATTTAGTAACTTTGCTATTGGAAAAGCCTCAGAGTGAGGCCTGTAATGACCTAACCACTAACCTTCGATACCGTGAAAGGAGAATTGTATGTAGATGCTTTGACTGAATCCCATGTTAGTACCATTTCATATGGGTGGACCAGTAGAACATTTTTGCTTTCCCCAATCAGGTGACTCATTATTTCTTGTCTCTCTCTCTATTTTTTTTTTTGTAATATATCTGATTTGTAATTACTCAGAGAGTACTTCCTGAGTAGGAAAGGCTACTGTAAAAGTCCCTCTCGAAACCACAACGGACATCTGTTTTATGTACTAATTTTTTGTCTCTCACAAAGCACCATTCAGACAGTACAGACTCAAATCCTCAAAATAATGTAGCAGATTTTTCTCATATGTTATATAATATCACAACTTTATGCAGCTAGCACTTTTTTAGGTTTTAAAGAGTCAAACCTAGATATATCATGAAGTTCTTTATCTGTGTACCGACTGCTAAACAATAGCAAAGAAGATACATGATAATGTTTACAAATATTTGAAAACATAGGGAATAAGGAGGAAAATAATTATTTAGTCTAATAAAAGGGGTTATAATTAGAATTAGAATAAACAAACAAAAAATATCAGAAAGGAAAAAGTCTAGAATGAGAGATACGGAATTCTAGCAGGCTCCTCAGCTAGAATGGGTGCAATGCTATCTAATATAGGAATAGAAATGACTCCGCATAGTAGGAAAGCCACCATTACCTTTTCGGATGGACATTCAGTGAACATGACAAGCCTTTTTATGCAAAACTCTTACTGCAACACATAATGAGAAGAAGTTACAGTGGCCAAACCAACCAGTTGGAGGTCTTAGTTAATTCAGCCCTGATCTCACTGAACAGCCTCTGTGCCTGCAAGTTTCCAAATACTTCTGCAAGACACCAGCATCACTCTGAAGTGTATCATTTATCAGGTCCACAGTAAAGACATTGTGCTTAGAAATTCTGACTTAAACTTTATTCTTCACATCTCTGCATTAGTCTTGGTTAGTCTCCTGATTTATATGTGCTCTTTGGATAGCTTTTGTGAAAATAGCCAGACTAGATGAGGGGTCAGATCCTCACTTGTGCTTAGCTGGAATAGCTCCTTTGCAGCTATTTTACAACTTGCTGAAGCACCCTGTTTGGATGTGGATGTTTCTTCAGCCATATAAAAGACTTGTTTGGGAAAAATATACTTTTCATAACCAGAAAGCTTGAGAGAAAGTAATCTGAATTTGGAGATATTTTAAACATTTTAAAAATAGATTTTATTTTAAAGAAAGAGAGGTAAAGAGTGGAGTTACAGTATAATACTACATGGATTTTGTTTACATTATGCATTTATTAGTAACTGTGCTTGGTTATGTGACATTTATGCAGTTTCTAGAAGAAGCCTTGCCTCTGTAGTTTTTGGAACTTGCGTCAAACTAAACAACACTAGACTATGTTTTCTATAAAAAATAAATTGAACAAGGAACTATTAACACATCATCAATTTTATATCCAGTCAGAAACCAACCTATTGCAAAGCCCACAAATCTGCTTTAGCTTGGCAAAGATGTGTTTTCACTGATTCTCATATAGCTGAGAGACAACATTTGAATACTGAGGCTATATGCACTCTAATTCGGTCAACTCTCTTGCTTTCTTGCAACATAATTGATAGAGGGCTGTGAAGGGGAAAATTTTTGTATGAAGATTGTTATAACTTAATGAACCTTGTGAATTTGATGTAGTGAAGCTGAAAAAGGCTGTATATGAATGTGAAGGGATAGGAAATAAGTACGAGGTTTTGAAATTTTAAGCTGTCTCAGCAAAGGCAGCGATATGCCATCAAATAAGTGTTTCTGCATGCAAATGATGAAGTGGGTTTTCTCAAGCCTAAGTAGAAAAAAAAATTGCATTTTCTCTAGTATTTTCCTTTCATGGATGACTTTGAGATAAAGTCTCTGTTGTGGCCCCCTTTCACTCTGAATTTTTAATTCATATCATTGCCTTATTGAAAAATATTTTGCTCTATAGAAAAGGCTTCTGTGATTGACCTTCTTGTCAATGTTATTGTTTGACAAGCTGTGATCTTTTAAAAGAAATTGAAGGGTCCTAGATCTGTGCCCAATAGCTTCCTCTTTGGAAAATAATAATAGATCTATTAAAATGTGTATTTTATGTGAGATTTGAAATAGAAGAGCTGCAATGTGAATCTGCTGTAGTATCAAAAGGACAATTTATTCCAAGAATATAGATTGGGAATGAAATCCTGCTCTTATTGAAACTTCTGCCCAAACGAACAGTGTCAAACTGCCAGTCTTTTTTTGTTATGCTTCCAGTAAACACTATCAAGGAGAACAGTAATGTATTGAGTTGATTTGGACTCCCAGACACAGAAGAAGTGCTACGTGTGATCAAATATGATATATGTGTATGACTGTCCCCTTTGGATAGTGCCTATGTTCATTTGTAGGATAGGGTGTTCTCTTCTATGTCCAGGGGTGTGTGGAATATTCATCTGGCAATGTTTTCCTGATCCTTGGAGCTCTGGTCACAGGGGACGAGTAAGCTGCAAATCCTGTTCCTACCAACATTCATTTAAGTCAGTAATACTCAGTAGCTTTTGGGCTCATGACTTTTGTATAATGCGTTGTCAGGAGCAGCTTGAGCAGCACATTTTCACATCTAATTTGTCTGTCTTCCTCTCCCTTCTGGAGAATCTGCAACGCACAGAGAAAATAGACTGTTTCTGTGAGAGGTAGGGGGGTGCAGGTCCTGCTGAGTGTGCAGCTAACAGGAGTTGGGAGCTATTGCCTTAGAGTGTGATGGTGCTGATTAGAGACATCTTGCCTAAGAGTTAAGGAAGGACTCCCACATTCCAGTGTGTTTCAGACTCAGCAGGAGCCTTGAAGCAGGATCTGTGGTTTCTTTCCTGTTTACCTCTGTCCTCATTTGAGGGCGTTTTCATTCCACATGGAGAACATCCTTTTTAAGATTTCTAAGCTATTACCATAAAGATTTTAGAAAATCCTAGGAAAGCTTTGTGAAAAATTTGCATTTTTCAGAGATAAATGAAAGTTTCAACTATTAAAAACAGAGATTTAGAGTAAAAAATAAGCTACAATCAGAAAAACAGGAGCAAAAGGCATTAGGATAAAGCTGGTCACTTTAATTTGTCACAAATAAACACTGCTTCTGACAGGGCAGTTACGTCTTCCCCATCCACCTTGTCTTGCCTGTTGCCTTCTTGTGTCAGTGGTCGTGCAGTGAGCTGTAGAAGAGAACTGCTCCGTCTCATCGGTGTAACAGTCAACATGCAAGCAGTTTACCAAAAGGTAACAGAAAGTGAGTAAAAGATGTCACTGTTCAGCAATGCATAGAGCTCAGACGCAGCCTTTCTGTTGGTTAGAGCTGCAGCGCTGCAAAATGCACAGTAGAAACAGTATAGTTCAGAGAAGAGAAACAAACATGCTGAAAGGCTTGGGTAATTGAACCCAGAAAGAAAGGTTAACAGAGCTGTTCTTGTGGTGTCTGGAGAGAAAAAAACATTAAGGGAAGATGTAATGACCACCTATGCAGACGTAAAGGGATATTATAAAGGCAAAGGGATCAATTATTTTCAACAGCCAGCAAGTACAAAATGAGTAGTAATGGTTCTTAAGAAGCGGGAACAAAAAATAGTAATAGCCTTTTATAACCTTTGATGTGTTCAAAGTGCAGGACAAACACTAATTTTCACAATATTTCTCTGTACTATGTGAATATTACCAACCCTTTTTAAAGATGAAGATGATGAGGTAAAAATGCTGACCTTTCCTAGTTCAATCAGTGACAAGCCTGAAATTATATATCTAAAGGTTTGTATTTGTTTTCATGATTCATGTATCACTAGGGACTCAAGCCCGGATCCAAGAAGGGACTGACCATTGCTGAATGTTGAGCTGGGCTCTCCTAGGCTCCTTCTGTACTGAGAGGAATGAAGAAGTGGATTCCACGGAAAAGGAAAGAAAACAAGAAGGCACAGTCTCCAGAAGGAAAGGCTACCTAGAGTTGCAGACCATAAAAACAATATTGAAAAGTGAAGACTTTCTTGAATTTCATCCCTTTTTGACATAGTTTTACTAGGGCTGCTCAGAGAGAGAGATATTATAGGTCCGCAGACCACGGCTTTACCTTAAAAGTGAATTCTTTGAGATTTGAGCATTAAGGACTGAAGTTCTTCCATTTGAATTTTATCTTAAAAGAATGCACAACTCTTCAGCGAAATACTTTTGTTTGGTGAAGTATTTTATTGTTATGAACACTAAAATATTCAGTACAGGAATAAGAAATGTGTATTCTGCAGTCCTTATTTAAAGATATTTCCTATTTGGATTGAAAGTCTGTCTCTAGTGAAGTTTTGCTCTTATCTCCAAATGGGCTAGAATTTTGTTTCTCTGTTTTATATTGCTATGGTAATCAGTCTAAATAACCTCACCAAAGCAAATTTGTAAGAGGTTGGTTTAGGGTCCACAGAACAGTCTTACATACTTGACAGCCGTGCAGTAAGATAGCTTACTACTCCAAAGAGTAGTAAATTTATGGTTTAATTAGATAATTGACATAAGGAAAGGAATGAAGAACAAAAGTATATGACAGAATTCTTTTTTTTTCCTATTTTTGTATTATTTGACTCTCACTTATTTGCTTTCACATAGCTACCTTAGTATATAATAGCAATTTTTTAATTCAAGTGTTAACAATATATTCTGACTTCATCTTATTGCACAGTTTCACAATTCTTAACATAATGCTTTCCAAACTTTGTCCTTAGCTGATTACAATTCTCTCCACATTATTATTTCCCCAACCTATGCTCCTTTCTTCAGTATGCTTCCATTTAAAGCTGCTCTCATTATATCTATCAGTATGCCATGTCAGGAACTGCTCTGTCAAGCCATTTGATTAGGATTTCTTATAGATTAGACCAAAAATAAGTTTTATTTTTAACCCATTTAACACAGAAATTAAGATATTTCTCACCTGTGCATTATCTGGATGGAGAACAAGTGCATCAAGTGAGAAATCAGGATCATATGAAAAAAGACTAGCTTGAATTTCTGTTTTTAGCTGTTTTAATCTTGGTGAATTCTCTCAGTGCTTTTTGGCATAGCATCCACACTTGTGCCAAGAAACTTCTTGAATCCTTGCAGCATAGAATTCCTAGGACATTTAAGTAATGTCTTAAAGAGAAAGAATGCAGAGTCCCCATTTGTTTTGTAGTGTATGCTGGTGTAGGTGACACATTTGCTGAGGTTATGGGTTCTAATTCTATGTGAATAAGAAAGGGAAAAGCATGCAGCTTTTTTTAAAACTCTTAATAAACACTTGGAAGTAAAGATTGCTGGAAGAAAATAAGAGTGTTCACTTCTCTGATTTAAAAAATGATTGGGTATTTGAAACTCTATTTCACTGAGTGTGCTCAGTGTACTCAAAAGTTTAACACAGCCACATTCATGTACCTGATCTTACCATATCAATATATAACTTGTTATATGATAAGCACTGAAGCACAAATCAAGCATCAATGCTGAAAAACATGTTATAGAAAAACATTTTTAAGACCAGTTAAAATATGGTAAGTGGCTGAGATTCTGGTCAATGAAATACTTAAAAAGATGCACTAAGAAAATGTTAAGTTGTATGGCTTTAATTCCACAACATGGGAAATCACAGGTAAAGACCATCTGCTGTGGCAGATAACAATGGACTGATGCTGTCAAATCTCATGAACAGAACAGGATTCCTGCCCTCTAGCACACTAGAGGAAAGCAGATGTAGTGAGTCTGTGTGTGGCATTTACAACCACCCACCTACTAAAAATAAAATAAAATAAAATAAAATAAAATAAAATAAAATAAAATAAAATAAAATAAAATAAAATAAAGGAACGAATCAGAAGTCACAACAGATAATTCCTCCTATGTCAAATCACCAGGAGACTCCATGGTCAGAAAGTCATCTAGCTTGCACAGTCTTTTCATTCAAGCTTGCTATAAACATGCTTAATTATTAAGCTTAACTATACTTAATTAATTAATCAATTCAAATTAGTTGTAAACTATAAGTCCAGGCTTCCTTAATACTATCAACAAATCTTTATTTACAGACAGGATAGCTTCTACCCACCGTGGCAAATCAAATGTCTGTCTCCTTTGTACTGTGATAAACATCTGGACTATGTCTGTCCATAGCAGTACTACCAGTAATTCTCCATTATTTAAAACCCTTGTAGGGACTGATTCATGAAGCCTATCTTTTCAATTTTCTACTGAGATAGTAATGTTCAACTTTAGCAGCCATGTTTCTGGAATATAGTGGATATAGCTTCCAAATTGTTTAAATTAAAGAAGTTGTTAGCTTTCTGCCATCATGGAAAATAACTGGATATCAAAAAAATTAAGACTGGAGAACTTGAAATATTCACTCTAATGAATGAGAAAAATTCCGCATATTCAAACATGCATCAATTATGAAGTTTATTAATGATATTTTAAGAATCAATACTTTTTGAGAAGGAGAAATATCAACTGAAGCACAAGCTTTGTGAGAAAAACTGTTTTCCACTATTTTTCTTTCTATAGGAGATTTTCCGTGGTATTTTCCTTAGTCCACTTCCTTTGTTTTGGAATTAACTTCTAAATTAACCTCCTAAAAGTTTTATTACTTGGCAACTATTAGAATCAATTTAACACTAAAAGGCTGCACAGACTTGATACTACCAACAGATGATTTTGGATTTTAACAGTTTTGAATACTGTTTTCCCATTCCCCTTAGAAATGCTGATAAGAGAAAGTCAGGAAATGAGATATTAAAAGTCTTTTTTAGTTTCTCTAGTTTTTGTTTAGATTTGTAAGTTGGACCATGGACAGGAATGGTCTTCCTTAATACTTTTTTTCAGAAGACTGACCTCACCAAAAGAAGCATATACAATCTGTTTAGTTACATCTGCTCTTTCTCTGTTTTCTGTCAGTTACTATCAGTTATAGTCAGTCATTTGTGAGGACTTGGACCTAGTGCTTCAGGATTTCATTTCTGAATAGCACCAATCTTATGAAGGATGCCAGTCTGTTTGTGAACTGCTGTGAAACTGTGATGTCTACAATTCCGCTGTCTAAAATACTGAAGTTCTCTTATACCCAGGGGAAATCATAATGCTGAGGTCAAGCACAAAGTCCCTCTCCTGAGGAAGTCTGACAAGTGTACGTGCGCTGGAATTGCATTTTCCAGAAAAGCTTTGGTAAACTAAAACTTCTGTCACATAATAAGCCAAATGTTCACTTAAAACAGAACCACAGTGCACTTACCTACACTGTATTATTTTACAGAAAGAGGTCTCTTCTTCTGCTCTTCTTTTCAATATTTCAGTTAGTGTGTTAAGTTATCAGTTTTAGATGAACATTAGTGAAATAAATGGAAGGAAAAGTATGACTAACATCAGAAGAAAAAGGAAAAGGGACTCATTTCAGAGAGTTGGCTGTTATCTTTTTAATAAGAAAGCAAAACACAGTAATGAGGAAAGAGAAGATTCCAGACAACTGGAAAAAGCTTTGTGCACATCTTCAAGACAAGACCTACAAACTATAAGAAGGTCAACCTAAGCTCAAACCTTGGAAAGAACATGCAGAAATTTCCTCCTGAAATCCACTTCCAAACACATAAAATAAAAGAACATGGTTGACATGTTAGCACATAAACCTAACTAAACTGATAGTGTGGTATGGTGATTTGAATGGCAGTTGAATCAAGGGGAGAGCAGTAAATGTAATATGCCTTGACTTCAGTAAGATTTTTAACACAGTTATTGACAGCATCCTCATTTGATAAAAAAGGAGTAATATAAGCAGTTTGTTAAATAGGTAGAGAACTGGATGGACCACTAGGCTTTATGCCTTCCTCTTTGCATCTAGGGCTTCTTTTCTCTTACTCATAACCAGTTTGCAGGTTCATTTCAAGGGCCCGTGCTCCTATCTCTGACCCTTAAACAGAAAGCCGAAATGGATGAAATAGATGTATAGTTGATTAGCTGGATTTCTATAATGTAAGATGCTTTTCAGTTTAGGATTCAGATGAAGAAAAAGAATGGCATTGCAGACCAGCTCAGGGAAAAAAAAAAGTTTTTGAAAGAAATGAACAATTGAATGAAAAAAAAAATTGGTTATCATTGTTAGTGCAAAATGTTAGCAGAGGAGGAGAATGACATAATACAACATAGAAAACATGAGTAGAAAGTTGAGGAAATTCATGAGCAAAGAAAGGTATATCCTAAGGAACTCCAATGCAATAGAATGTGATTTTGGGGAAATTCAGAGAAAAGGTAGGAAACTGCTATCCCAAAAATGAATAAAATGATCTTAATGAGTATGTGCACTAGAATTGGCTTAGAGTGTCTCAGGTCACAGGCCATTTAAGATTGAAAATAGCCCATATCAGTGGGACAAATTAAGAGAACACACTGAACTACAGGCAGCCCCAATCTTTGAGATATGACAAACATTAAGGTATTTATCATCTATATCATGACTGATAAATAAAGAAAGCAGGAGCTACTAAGGGAAAGAATGGCTAGTTCACTTTTGATGTTAGAAAACTCAACCTTTGATGGGTACAGCTGCCTGAAAAAAAAAAGGAAGAAAAAAAGAAGACATTGACAATTTGAACATGAACATTTTAATAATTTATCTTTTGAAGTTTCAATTTCAAGATCTAATACAGAAAAATACATTTTTAGAGTTTAGAGTTGAGTAAAAAAAATGCCAGAAAAAGAGTTCTGTCAGTTTAGGTAGAGGAATACAGCAAATGTATTAAATATCACCTACCCTAAATACTTTGTCAACAAGTGTGTGGTACCTCCAGGTATATAGATTAAATATAATCATTCAATAGTTTTTCCTTCTTCTTCATATGAATTTCAAACACACATTAAGAAGCTGAGGTTAAGGATTCTTCACATTATCACAGAATCACAGAATCATCTCTAGAGATCATCTAGTCCAACCCCCCTGCTCCAGCAGGGTCGCCTAGAGCACGTGGCACAGGGTGCAGGCACAGGGTTTGGAAGACCTCCAGAGAAGGAGACTCCATAACCTCTCTGGGCAGCCTGTTCCAGGGCTCTGTCACCCTCACAGTAAATAAGTTCTTCCACATATGGAGATGGAACTTCCTGTGTTTCAATTTACACCCATAACCTCTCATCCTGTCACCGGCCACCACAGAGAAGAGCCTGGCCCCATCCTCCCTACAATCACCCCTTAGCTACTTGAACATGTTGATGAAGTCTCCTCTCAGCCTTCTCTTCTCCAGGCTAAACAGGCCCAACTCACTCAGTCTTTCCTCATACGATAGATGCTCCAGTCCCTTAATTATCCTCGTGGCCCTACCCTGGACCCTCTCTAGAAGCTCAATGTCCTTCTTGTACTGGGGAGCCCAGATCTGCACCCAATACTCCAGGTGCGGCCTCACCAGAGCTGAGTAGAGGGGCAGGATCACCTCCCTTGGCCTGCTGGCAACGCTCCTCCTGATGCAGGCCAGGATCCCATTGGCCTTCTTGGCAACGAGGGCACATTGCTGACTCATGGTTAACTGGTTAAACATGGTTAATATGGTTAATTATATATTCTGAGTGCATAAATATACAGAATCTTTTAATCTGATTTAGTAGGCTGAAAGAGTACTTAGTGTCATTGTGCCATTCTAACAGGAAGAGTTTAACAGAAAAAAATACAACTGCTTTGGAATTTAGTGTGACTTTTATTTCCGCAAATATCTCAATTAATATTTGTGAGTCTCAGCACATGCATTTTTTAATGAATAAACTGGGACCTAAGAAAAGACCTAACTTTTTAAAATTGTTTAAGATTTTTCATTCATTTAGTTAAAGAATGAATAAAGGAGAGGCAACACATTTAACAGTGCTCTTTCTGTTGTGGATGCCTTGATTAGGGGTCTGTTCGGTTCTGAGAGATTCTTTCATTTACTTTCCAAATAAAGCTGTCCTTGTAGCAGCCTGGTCAGTTGGAGATAGACAATAGATAGTGATATACATGTATTAGGTGGGACCACAGAGGGTCATTAAGATTTTACAGCTGGGATAGTGAGTACAGAGTGTTAAGAAGACAGTAAAGTGTTTGGTCCCACTACAGCAATCAAGGATACTTGATTGTACTTTGTGGTTTTTGCAAGTAAATGTATTCAGAATATTGCATTTGATATTAGGCACTGCTTTTCAAAAAAAAAGATATTAACAAATTGAGTGGAATTCATAGGACAGCAACAAAATGATCAAGGAGATAGAGGAATTGATTTCTGAGGAAAGATAAAAGAGGAAAGTAGGTATAACTTGACTCAGCAATGATAAAAGGCAGGGAAAGTTAACAGGCTACAAATGTCTAAGGCATGTAAATATTAAGACAGAGAGAAATAATTTAGTATAGGACAAGGTGATGTAGCTACAATATTGGCATGAAATTAAGAAGATGTAAACTGAATACTAAAGCAAACCTTGCAGATTAGATTTGTTGACCAGCAGATGGGATTGGAATTAAAATGCAATTAACAGCTAAGACACTCAGTTAAGTCCATTTTTGACCAGCCAAAACTATCACGGAGATACAGGAAAAAACGGGCTCAGAAATTAATATTTTTCTGTTCCTATAGTCAAAGATCATTTATGCAGATATAAGATCATTTTTTCAACAATTTGTTCCTCTCTGTACTTTGTTTTCCATTGCAGAATTGGAAGTCCTAGTGATAAGAAATAGCATCTTGGGAGAATTTCCACAGAACTTTTTTCCTTTTGAAATTTCTTAATTTACCAAATTTAAACATTAACTTCTTAAAATTTCCTAAATGCTTCCTAATTTCTGTTGGTTAGTAAGTCAGAATATCTACTCAATGGTGAACTGATTTTAATTTCCATCAAATTTACACAAGCATTTACGACTTTATTTAGGTGCTGCCATTGTTAGAATTAATTTTTTCATTTGATTACTAACTTAAATTGGGTCAATATTCCTTACACAGAAAGAGTCAGAAGAATGTCCTTTCTTTCATGCATTATCCTAGTGTGATATTATCTTAGTATAACATTACCAAGAATGTGGAAGAATTGACATTAGTTTTTATTTCTGCCTGAAATAAAAGCCTCTCAGAGGAATGTTTGAATTGCCAGTCTGTTCTGAACTGGATGAGGCTGATGAAGATGTAAGGTGTTATGCGTGCTTTGGGGTGCTAGAGAGAAAGAAAGGGTAAGTAGAGATGAAAAAAGGCTGGTCCTCCATGGAATATAAACTTCAGAATTAGTATATTTGCTAGTGAAAGCTGCTTTAAAAAAAAAAAATTAAAATAACCAGAGCGTGGATCCTTACCCTGGTTCAGTGAGGTCTGCAGCAGCATGGTTAAAGAGTTGTGCATGCATCAATTTTCTATGTCAAAAAATTTATACTCTTAACATGAAAAGCTGTAAATAGGTGCGTGATCTTCGTCCTTCCAGATGGGACACTAAACACTCCACTTCCCACTGCAGAATTTTTTGACTTAGTGGTTTAAGTTCCTCTCTGGGAAGTACTGGCACTCATCTTCCCAGGTGGGAGTGGAAATTGAATTCTACAATCCCAGGAGTCTGAGATGTCCTATACCTTCTCCTATGGAATGAAATATGGAACACAGTGGGAGGAGAAAGTCATGGGGGGTACAGGAGCTCCTGGCGAATACCCATCTTCTCTTTCATTGTTTCAAGCATATTCTGTAGCATATTAGAAGGCCCTTCTTACTGAGTGTTCTAGCCTTTGTGGAGTTAACTCTGCGATATTTGAATCCTCTCAGATAATGACACCACTACTTACCTAATTCAAAGCACTGACTTCTGTTTTATGACAAAGCCATTAAAATTTAGATTTCACACATATAATAATACTGACTACTTATGTGAAGTTAGCCCCAAAGCATTCACCTTACTTATGGTATTAAATGATTACTTCAGAGCTTTCACCTGTTCAGACAACCAATGTTTGCTTCCAACTGCAGGATGAAGACATCATTTTCATGGCTGATTTCACTATATATAAAATGGCTACAATATACATGCCTGCTACAGGGTGTCTTGAGGAAAGATACAGAAGAGAATCATAAAGGGTAATGAGAAGCGCTTTACAACATGTAGAGACAGAATAGAAGCTAGATGAATCGATTATTTATATGTAAAAGTACAGCTTGAGAGAGTCAGGGACCTGAGGGCATTGACAGGCCTCATTACCCTGCCCAGCCTCCTCCACAGCCTCCCTCCCCCGCAGGACCCCGTGCCAGCCCAGAGCAGCACCTTCAGCTGCTGCCCTGCAACGCCAGAGGTGCTGGGCTCCAGCCCAGCGGGGCCAAGCCCTGCCTGACCTCAGGACCCCTGATCTTGATCCCAGCCTCATCCCCACAGAGGTGCCTGATGCCTGGGCTGGGGCTGCCCCTGGCTGCCGTGCTGGCTCGCAGTGAGGTCCTGCCCTGCCAAATGAATCATCCTGCTCTGCTCCGGGCTCCCTCTCCCTTAGGGAGCAACCAGCCCTACCAGCTCTTTGACAGGGAGTATATTCAAATTACAACATATATCTGTGTGAGAAAGGGCTGTTGTAAATCACAAGTCATTTGCCTCAGGGAAAAGGAAAATTCCCAAAGTTGTTTGTTTAACTTGGTCTCATGGACAACTTTATAATTTATTTAGATCATTGACACATTGCATGGCATTTTTCTCATACAAGCTCAGGCTTTGAGTGCTTTCTCAAAGCAGCATAGTATTTACTGTTAAATTCTGCTGCAGTCTTGTAAGTACGATTTGAAAATGGAACCATTTAAACAAAAATACAGATGTTTTCCTTCAGGTGCATAAGGTAAGCCTGGCATGAGATAATAGCACAGCCACTTAGCAATGAGATGACATTCGCATTGCATTTGCACTTTGCAATGCCATTGTTCAGCATGCCTGTGAAAAATGGTTACCGTGCATTGATAATTCAAAGACGTTTTGAAATTTGCTCTCAAAGGTATAGAAACCTATCAGTGTTCTAAACATGGAACTTAAAATAGACAGGTTTATTAAAAACAAGCAAATTGTAGCTTAGCATTTTATTACTTCCACTTTTTTTCTAGCTCTTTGAGAACTCTTCAACGTATTGCATCAAATCAGTGTCCTTTGAAAGTGCCCTGATTATGTTACCCTTGCAGTTCCTGAAGTCATATTTTTAAAAGGTCAATATGTTTATCTTTATGACAGAAAAAAGTCATAGGTACTTATTGGTCTTGAAGTTGTTTCCTGTTCTGTTCCTTTATACAATTTCAGTGCTTCATCTTTTTTATTCTCTTTTCCTCTTAAGCCTCAGGAATGTACTTTTGATGTATATAGTTCTAGACAAATAAAAATCAAACAAAATAGGAAGGATCCCTTTGATCCTCTGAATATATGGCTAAAGTAATCTTTTTTCCTTACCTGTATTATTATTTCTTTTTTTTTCTAAATGATAATACTGCTTTTGAATTACTAAAGGAAGTGTTTACCCTTTTGCTGCGTACCTCACTGCTCCTCTGGATTTTCAGTCTTCTGTTATTCTCTGGAATAAGAAAGTTTAGCTTTTATGTAACAATCCCTTACCAGTGACTATAAAGTAATCTCTGATTTCCTTTTATAATTACTTTAAGTTCTTCGCCATTTCATTCCAAACCCTTCCTCTAATGGATCAAGCAAAAGGAACAATTGATGACCATATGAAAATTTCAGGTAAATTTTATGGTCAAAGGAGAGAAAAAAATATGCTCATGAGAAACTTGTCCTGTTGAAAACTTTATGTATTGGCATAAGAGAATCAAATTAATTTATCTCAAAGACAGTATATATTTTATTAACAAAATAGAAAACAATAAAGTCTTGTAATGTGTTATCTTTAATAACTTTCAATATTTGTGAGGTTTATCTGTTTTCAAAAATTGTTAGTGAAGTTTAGTATCCTAAAATAATTTGGTAAAATATTTGTAAGGTTATTCTGTGTTATAATCTTACAGTTCTATAACTGGTGTAAATATAAATAAATGTATATATGGAATCTGTAGAATAAAATAAGCCTTGATATATATAGTGAAAATATGCATAAAGATAGAAATAGAAAGTATAAAGGTATAGGTAAAATTAAATAAAATGCTTTTGGAGCTTTGTCAAAATAGTACCTTTTTATCTGACGATCACATTGTTCTTCAAGCTAGAATATATTTTTATATATGTTAGTATAAAAGGAGTAACAATTTGCTAAGTAAAAATTGCTTCTTAAAGATTTTTATTTTCTTGATAAATAATACTAAATCAGAAATGGAGTGGGCTATTTTATAAAATGTTGTCCTTTCTTAGTTCTTTTTCTGTGTATAAAGTCTCTATGTCTCAGGTATGAATTTATTAGCTGTGCTGGCTTGGTAGTATGAGCCACATTTCTGAAACCAGTGTTTATTCCACAGTTCTAAATATTGAGTGACAGAGGTGACAATTAGTCCTGGAAATATTTGACAGAGGAATGGACAGTGCCTATGCTGGAAAATCAAGGACATATTTCCTTCTGATTTTTATTCTTTTATTCTTTATTCTTTTCAACAGAGGTCTTTTTTATGACTTTCTCTGTACTATGATGAGTCAAAAGAATGGATAATTCAGAAGGGAATGAACTCTTCACTGAGTATAAACAAAAAATATCAGTCAGCTGAGCATAAAAGAGGTCAATCTCTCTTTTTAAAGGAACAGTTTTACGGTGGTTCTAAGTGACGTTGCAATGCATTCTGTACATCCTTCACAGGAGGTGAACTCATGTTTTGGCTAGCTACCAGTGTGCTCTTCAAGCAAAGACTTAAGATGATTTTTGCTGCTCTCCTGTAAGCTTCAGCTGTCACGATCTCCATCAGCAGTTCTTCTTTCTGTAACAGTCTTAGCAGACAGCTGCAACATCTCTTTTGAAAAGGTCACAAATGTATGTATTATTTCTAATTCTTTTCCCCATTATTGGTCATGCTTCAAATAGAAGCAAGTCCAATAATTTTATCAAAGAGAATTACAGCACAAGTGAGACTGTCTTGTGGATACAGGCAATGTTTGGGCCTAAGTTGAGTTGCTTAGCTTTTCCTAGACTTGAAGAGTTCTCAGTGGTTTCAAAAAATGGCTAGGAAATAAACTCTGCATTTGGGGCTTAGCAAGTGATAAGATAACAGTTATGCTTGAATCTACACAGTGCTGTGTTGATATCTGAGCTAATTCTAAGAGATCTGGTAGGTGTACAAGGTATAGCTGAATGACATACAGAAATTTTAGTTGTGTCTGCTGTGTTAGAAAACAGTATAGTTAGGCTAATTTTAATTCTGACACTGTCTTGTCTGGAAATCTGTTTGGCTGCATTCCTGAGTTATGGTAGTGTGAAGATGCTTAAAGGCTCCCCAGTCAAAGACTTGGGAAGCACCATAACATTAATGTCCCTGACCAGCCGTACCAGGGGTCTCTACCCACACCATACGCCCAGGAACTCTGGAGCCTCATTTAAGATGGGGCCTGGTCACTAAGACTTTGTCTGAGCAGTCTTTATCTCTGTCTCCTTGATGAACTTCGGACCTGTACTGTAGGTTGTTTGTCTCCAGAATGGACTTCTCATATACATGGAATAGCTCGTTTCCAACCCTGTTCTTGGCTCTGTTCCCAGTTGCACCCAGTTGGACTTCTTGGATGGGCTCTGAGCCTTGTTTTTGCCTGTGTCTTGCCTGGGGCTACTGCTAGATCAGTATCCTGCTCTGCCTGTGCTGTGGTCCCTCTTGGCTCCTCAGTTGCTCTTCATTGTGGAGCAGCACTGTTCTTGATGTTCCTTGATACAGCCATAGCAGGAAAAGGTAAACAGAGAACAAAGGGAATACAAAGTTGGAAAAAAAAATTGTCAGCCAGGAGAATCCATAAGCCTTGGTATGTAGAAGGCTGGATTCAAACTGGATTATGTGCTGCCAACTTGGTTTCTGTGTTTTCCCAGGGGCTTATGGCTGTTCGCAGTTTGTACTCTCTCAGAACTTCCTAGGGCAGATGTAATTTTTTAAACTTTCTTTGGGAATTAAGATGTTTAAGAGGAATAATTCAAAATGTGCCCGAGTAACTTGACCACTACAATATAGAGGTATTTGATTTCTTTTCTATTTATTTGACACAATTACTGTTTATTTTTACAAAAGGTGGGTAGCTTCCACAGAAGAGGGCATTAGAGACACTTTTCACCAAACACTTCATAAGGCGGGTGGTCAAGCTCCTCCTATATTCCTCATAAGTACCTTAGCCATCAGCTTTTGGGGATTCAAAATAAGATTTAAAACTGGGCTTCTAAGCTGACCATGGGGCATTCACCCTGACCACTGGCTGTGGGTGGGATTCTCTTCCTCTTTTTACCTACAACTCCATCCTACAGCGGAAGAAAAAGTCATTTAAAATAGTGGTAGCCAAAATTATTTTCACTCCTAACAAAAATAAAATGTTGTTGACAAATGAATGGGATTTTTTTTTAAAGGTGTTGGCAGAAAATGTTTGACTAGCTGTAATCATTTAAGCTACATATTTAGAAGTGAAATCACCAGGATGTGTCGTAGACTTAGAATACTTCTACATTTAGCAAATGTAGAAAAGGAAAGTAAGTGCTGATCTCTGTTTAGAGAGATCTAAACTCTGGCAAGATCAGATTTATATATCTGGAATCAGTTACTGTATTGGAATCGTCTCAGTATCAATTGCTGTTTTAATCTGGCACAATGTATGAATTATTTCACAGGTCTCAGTAGTTTCTAAATAATGTTACTTCAAGGTCCTAAAGTGAAACCCTAGGATATATTTTTACAACCAATAAATGCACTTTTCTCTCCATCACTTATGCAGAGAAGCCAGAAGAGCTTGATATTGCTACAGCACTAAAAGATACTTTACTAATATAAAGAAATATTCTCTTTAACACATTAGGAAACTATTTGAAACAAACACACTGTATATTGTATGTGTTAGTTTTGAGATGCATTGTGTGCTTATGACTTACATTCCTGGGGAACACGTCTTATTTTACCACAGGCTAAAAATGCATCTTAACAAAATTTGAATGAAAATGGTGCTCTGAGACATACTTCTCCCCAATTTTATTTTTATACTATGCTATTATGTTGCATTAGAACTTGACTTTACTGCTTGAAAAGGACATATCTTTCTCTAGAGGCTATATCAAACTTTTCACACAAACCGATTGTGTGAAACTCTTTATCACTGAACTTCAAGTTATTTGGTTGTCTGTCACTGTGCATGTATTGAACAAAAAAAATCTGGTACTGTCTGTGTTGTAGAGGAGTGATGCATTTAATCATAAGAGAGAAGCAGGAATATGTTTTAATGAGATCAATGATAAATAAAACAGTGGTTTAGCAAGATTTGATGGCAAGGTTCCTTGGGTATATACTGTGTAGAAGACAGGGTCAGACAAAATCATCAAGGAGAACCTCCTGCTGAGTCACAAGGTTCAGAGCAGGCCCCCTTGCTTTCCAGGCTCCTTCTCAGAAGCATCTGGCTACAGCGAGATCCAGCCTAAGTGCCAGGCTTGGTCAACAGTTTGCGTCTGAAGGATTAGGTGCACAATCAATCACAGAGGAAACTTAGCAAAGCTTGCACGTCGAGGGTCACTCTGTCGAGTATCGAATGTTGAGGCTCACTCCACGAATCGGAGTGAGCAGCACTTTAATATGAAGCACTTTAACTCGTAGTGAGTGCCAAAGCCTTCTCCACAAGCCAGAGTGAACAACACCTCTATGCAAAGTGAAGTCAACTCCACCCTGCTGTCATCTACAGCAGAGCTTTATACCGGTGCAGGTGGGCATGCGCTAAGGAGCGGCACTCTCATTGGCCGGCTACAGGTTCCCAGCCGATTGGTGCTCCTCCAGGTGCTTGGTTGCTAGGCGTCGAACACGTTCTTCTCTTCCAGGTGAATTCAGTTTCTTATATGTTCTTACTAAGGCCCCAACACTTGCAGAATTTCAGAGTGCTATTAGTTGGGATTATTTTATAGAAATGCCAAATCAAAGATCAAACAATGCCTTTGATGGAAAACTAGCACTGATTATTTTTTATTATTTGCCTGACACTTTTTATTCTTGTAGATTATTAGTATACTTGCATGGGCCCTTGATCTCAGGAATTCTGGTGTAACTCTAAGGAAACCTTAGGTATTGTTCAAGTGTTTTTGTATAGGTGCTGTCAGAGTCCTGAATATGCCAAAAGGCCTTGCAATATCTTTCCCTCCTAGGTGCTTACCTGCTTTTACTTAATGCCATTTCTGATACTATGCAGATGTGTAATCCTGGATTGGACTGCTGAGAAAAAAGACTTGTGGGAAGAACAGCTGTGAGTGGCTTTGTCGGGCCTTCCGCACTGGATCTGGGAACTGCATTTAAGCTCATGTCCTTGTCTTGTTCCTTGCTTGACTGGTGCTGTAGGTAATCCTGTTCTTATGTACCTCCGGACCCGCTGACCTGACTTCATGGCCTGACTTCATCACTATGGGCTTGTCTGGTGATCCTGCCTCTTAAATTGGGTTACTGTCTGGGAACCTCTTCTGCCCTTCTTGTGGAGTATGGTGGGACTGAGCCCCTTGTTGGTGAGGATGCAGCACCTGGCAGCTTTGCTTTTACCCTCAGCTACTGGCTCACATTCTCTTGTGGTGCAGTCCACTCTTGCACCTCCAGACAACTGGTACTATAAACTAAATATTTAGAAGGACAATTCTCTCTGTTTTTTTTTTTTTTTTTTTTGCATCTTTGAATTGTTGAGGTATCAGGAAAGGAACATTCCCCTGAAAAAGTCCCCACTGAAATTCTTGGTACACCTTTAACTTAGTGTGATCATCCTATAAACGTGACTGCCAAATTCAAGTCCTACTTACTAGCTGAACTCCTATGGCTTGCCTGAGGAAGTAATATTTGCTCTGTCTTGGCCACTTGCTCTTGCTTGGCAGCAAAATACTGTAAACCAGACTGGGCTTTTTTGTTTCATATTCATTGGATTGACTCATGATTCTACCTGGCCATCCGTGCCATAGCAGAGACTGCTACCAATATCTGTGATTCACCTGCCAGAGCTAAAGAAAAAGACACTGTGTATGCTCTCTGCAAATATACTTCTGCCTAAGGAGAAATGCTGAAAACTTGACTGTCTGGCCAGAGGAAGAATTTAGCCCTTCTCCACTTAATATGAAATCCCAATGTTCTCTGTCGGCTTCAACATGTTTTTACAGTGGCATCCTGCTAAGGCTAAGTTACCAGTAATTAAAGCTCATTTTAAAAGGTACACAGTTTGGCGGTCAGATTTGATTTTCTCCTCCATAGAGATCTGTGCTTTGTCAGGAGACGCAGAGGGAAGGTTTGGAAAGATGCAAATTACAGCTATCAGTTTTAATTCATAGCACAAAATATTATTTCTCAGTTCAACTTTTGCTTTTTAATGAATTTATTAGTTGCTGAATCTTCATTCAATAAAGCAAAATGTAGTAAATTAGTCTGGAACCAGAAACTACACTCATGGAAAACTATCCTAAGAACCTGTTATGACAATTCTCAAGGCAGAAACTCTAATACTGCTTTGAAAAGCAGACAAAAAAGAAGTCTTCTTCAAATTGCTGGGTGAGAACTTCTCAAATGATTTTTTGTGGACTTTTGGAAGACATTCTGTCTACATATATCTTTTTTTTTTCCTACGTAAAAATCATTTTTCTGTAAACAAAGTTATGCTCCTGCACCACTTAGGAAATTCATAAACTCTTGGTCATGTTTAATCACTCTAGGATTAATATTAACTTAAATGACCAGTGAAATCCAAGGAAATTATTGGTATCTGCATTACACATCACATTTGAGGTACAGTATAAGGTACAATTTTACCTGATTTCCAGCACCAGGATCCCAAACCCTGCAGATTGTTTTGCAACAATCTTTGTTTCAGATGTCTCTAGAACAGAAAACTTCAGTTCACACAATAGTCTTGTTTTTAAAATAAGCAGATTTTTATCAAAACTATGACACTGTAAATAAAGTAAGCACTCATAAATGTCTGGGCTTAAAGAGATTTTTAAAAGCTCTTCCTGGGGCACTCCCACTGTGAGATTAAATCTGCCAGCAACAGGTACAGTGTTGCCTTCCTAGAGGCTCCTGTCTAGAGGGGCAGGCTGCCAGCTGGATAGATATTGTGGGAAGCCCCTGGTGAGCAAGTGCAGTATATTATAATATCCTTCCAACTGGCAGCCTGCCCAGGATGGTATTTCTGTGCACTCTTCAAAACACTTTAAAAAAGTTTATTAAGATTGCAGGCAGCAACCATGGCAACTGGCAGGAACTATATTTCTCAAGTGCATCAGAAAAGCATATATACAAATAAATAAGTGTGTACTGTGGGAAGATATGGGTCAACCTGATACTCTATTGTAATTTCAGTAGATATTGAATGAGGTGGTGCTTGGACTCTGAGCACTACAGCCTAATCCAACTGGGAAGGATTCTGGAACAAAGCATGAACTTAATGTTTTTCACTTATATGTCTGCATCGGGATATGTATTTCCTGGTGCTAAAATATTCCATTATGTTTCTAGTCATATACATAAACTGCAACAGGACCAGCTAGTGCTTAAGGACAAACCATAAAATAGAGAGTTCTTTAATGGAGCACTATTAGTATGTGAATGATTTTCTATTTACTAAAAAAACTAAGAGCTTTTAGATAAAATATGCAGCGACCTAGGTGCTGACAGATGTAAATGCATCCTGTGCTTAGCAAGACATCAAAGAAAAACACTCAAAAATATGTTTGTGAGGAAATCAACAGGGTTTCTATTTAGCTGTTCTAAAATAAGCAAATAAAGCCGAGGGGAAAGGAATGCAGACCATATGTATGGAAAAAACTAGAAAACAAACAATTGGGCATATGAGACAGGGAAAATTATCTTGTCAGGGTGCACCAATAGCCTTAGCTGGTCTGAGCAGCATCACCTCCCTGCCACCCTCTGCCCACGAGCTGCTGTTCAGCTCCAGGCTGAGCAAGCAGTTCTTGTCTGAGCTACAAAACACCACACATGTGCCGGTGCTGGTCTTGCCCAGCCGGGTGGACTTTGGACCCATTCTGTAGCCTTATTCCTAGTTCTCTTCCTGGCCCCATCTCCTGCTCTTCCTGGTTGGACTGTAGATCCGGTTCATTGTTTTCCTTGCCCAGGTGATGAATGATGAACCCTGCAACCAGCACCCAGCTCTGCTCATCCTGCTCAGACCCTGTGGTGCTGCACTGGGGGTGAGGGCACTGCCCATGCCGTGGACACCTTTAGCTCCTGGCTCATCCTGCCTTGCAAAGGAGCTCTGTCCCTCCATGTTGCTCCCTGGCACACCTACAAGCTATACCCACAGCCATGGGTATGTTTATTTATTTCCCATATTTAGCAAAACCTAAGCAGATAGGTAAAGCAGCCCCCTCCCCCTGCCAAAAAAAAGATAAGTAAGCTCCAAAAAAGGAAAAATAGGAAGAAAAGGGAATTATGGTAGCTCAAAGTGTATTAAAAAGAGAAAAAAAAACTGTAGTAAGGACATATATGTTCTGACTATTTTTATTGCTATTTTCAGTGGCTGTTATCTAAAAAAAATATAGTCAAAAACAAATAACTAAAAGGTAAGCAAACCCAAGCAAAGGAAATGGAAAGGAAAAATATTCTAGTTTAATCTGATAAAATAAGACTTTCCTCAATTAAATCACAACTTGTAAATCAATATTTTCTGAAAAACACTTTAACCACCATGAATTTAAAAGCTACCAACATGTTTCTTCTGTGAGTATTCATTTATCTTATGCACAGTGCAGTTTATTTAGAAATCTTTTTTATATAGGCTAGGATAAAAGGAAATGAGTAAGAGAGCATGTGACAGTAGTCCCATTATAAGATGATCCATTTGTGGAAGAATTAAGTTTTCATTTTTAGTATAAAATTTGTTGATATTTGTATCACAGGATATATTGGCCCTGATTTTATTATTGCGATGGCAGTCAGATACTTTTAAATCGAAATGACACTAATGTTCCTGGTACACTGGCAAGTAACTAATCATTGTATGAGTAGTGAAGAGTTTGTTCTGAGATTTTCCCCTTACCTGACCATATTTAGGAAATTTCCCTTTTATTTGCTTTACTCCCGTTCTCGAAAGGAGAGGTGATAAGGCGTGGAAGTTACAGCTCGCTTTCATGAACAAAATAAAGGAGAAATCAATGTCACTGATCATTTTTAATACCTTGCCTCTGGTTAAGTTGT
Source organism: Tinamus guttatus (assembly GCF_059628265.1). Lineage (NCBI taxonomy): Eukaryota > Metazoa > Chordata > Aves > Tinamiformes > Tinamidae > Tinamus > Tinamus guttatus. The sequence continues at coordinate 547,529 of NW_028288586.1, forward strand.
GTCACAGGAAGCAGATTGAAGCCCAGAAACAAATTCCTGCATGAAACATTTTGCTTTTTAGACCTGAGGTAGTGTTGTAATTGTGAAGATTAAAATCACTCAGAAATACTATTTGGTGTTTACTATGTTGCATATATTTCCCTTTAGAAATAAATGTGATGGAAGTCCAATTTGATATTCTTTTTTCATTACTTAGTTGCATTTGGAGTATATTGGGAATGTGCTTGTGTTTTAATTAATAAAATTTGTTTAAAATACAGAATAAGTATTGATTAGAACAGATGAACTAGGTGAAGTTAACGCTATATAAAAGAAAATAGTAAAGTAATAAAAGAACAACCGAGTTTAAGAAGTATCGGGTTTAACAATAGCAGGTAAATTTTACAGTCAATAGTTTCTGGCCTTTTCCTAGTATGTTTGCTAGCTGAAAGTTTGTAGACCACATTCTGTTCTTAGGTATGTCTATTTAACCCACCAGCTTCCTTTACACAGGAGTTTTAGTTCTGTCCTTATTTCTTATAATGGTCTTACTGTCTTGTTGGAAGCAAACATCTCCACAGGCCTGACTAATGCTGACTTTTTCTTGTGTACTTGTATATAATGCTCAAAATGTGTTTAAAATGTTACTTTTCTGATCTACTGGGGAATGAGGCAGAGAGTTCTTTATGATTATTAGAATCAGTGAGGAAAGGGAGAAAACTCATGTAAAAAAGTTATAAATAAGCATTTTTGGAAACTATTTTCTTAGCAGATCCTAATAAGCCATTAAGAAAATATTTTAATTAATGCCTTATTATGCATTTTTGAACATTAATCAAGTTTTAACATTTTTTTTATCTGTAAGAAAATTGGACTCCTGCTTGTAGTTATGTGATAAACCTTTCTTGGCTTTTAAAATAAGATAAAAATATACAGCCAGGCAGTAGGAACATGTGTAGAGAGAACTAATTACTGAAAACATATAATATATGTATATATATTTTTAATCTTGCATGAAAATTTTGTTTTCTATCTGGATTTTTACAACAAATTTACACTTTATTATGCAAAAATGAGGCAGATGATGATTAATTAAAATTTATTAAAAAAAAAATGGGAATTACCAAGCTAGAGGCTGAAGTAACACATTACATTAAATGTTGTGCAAAGGTATGCAAAAATCCTGAAGACATGTTAATGATTTTAACCTTACAGTGCTCCTCTGCTGTGGACAGATATTATGTGTCTTGAAGAGGTGGAAAGGCTGAGATTGAGTTACTCATGCAAGGTCATACAAGGAATGTATAATCAAGCAGGAATGGGATTCATGTTTTCTATCAATCATGTGGGCACTGAACAATATTTCTGCCGATTTCTGTGATTCTGCTTGAATTAAGAAAGCTTAATCCAGCAATTTGTTGCTTCTTTGGACTTTATTTTTCATAAATTTCCCCTACTTATCTGACTGGGGCCTCCAGTCAGAAGGGCAGTGCTGCTGTAGGAGGAAGAAAATTACATCAAGGAAATTTTATGGAATATACTGCTCTTATCAGATTCTTACATTCATGCCTCAAGGTTTATGCAAGTGAGCATGGTGTTTAGCACTGGCAGGAATTTGTTCTCCATAATCCATTTCTGCTGAAGTGACCAAGATTTGGTGCTTTAGATTTTCTCTCAGAAACTCATGAGGACAGTCCCACTTAAACACTTAGGCAGCATTTGATATTAGCTTCCAGCCCTTCTGAATATATTTGTGATTATAGCCAAGCCAATATTCAATGTCGCGGTCCCCAATGTACAGCTAGATACTACTAATATAATTTCATTGATCAGAAATGTCATCCTGAGTAGTCTTCTATAACTGATAGTAGTTGTTTTTTATGTTTCATATATTTTAAGTTTCATATATGAAATAAATTTTAACAACACCAGATAATCTGCTCAGCAAACATATTATGTATGGCTTGTAAAAAGGTATCATGTCATTGTAAATGCTAGGAGAGAAGTTATCTTAAAAATTAAGCCAGCATCATTACAGCACTTGAAAAGTGTCATTATTGACAACATTCTCCACTCTCCTCTTGACAATATTTAATACAATGTACAATGTCATATGGGCATGTATATATCGGTCACATATTGCCACTGGTTCAAAGAGCAAAGATATTGCTAAGTGCATCCTGAGTACAAGAAATATTTCTGTTTCTTAGCAGGATTTTGCACAGCAAGCCACTGTAACAGCGGGGTTCCTTTTGCAGCTCCTGTGATCGTGCTCAGTTGTTATCAGCCAGCATTTCCTCATAAAGGACTTTCATATAGCCTTCAGGGTTAGGCATGACCTTCTCTAACTAACCCCATGCCTGCAGAAACAAGTCATTGCCCAGCCACATCAGCCCTGTACCTCTGATCTGTTAATCATGAGACTTTCAGTCCAGCTAGGTGCTGGCAACATCCTCTTTGTTTCTTCACTGTCCACAGAGCAATCAACCTGAAAATTTTGGATCTACCTGGGAAACAACTACATCAGCAAAGGAAATAATTAACTTAGGTAGCTGAAATATAGGCTGTAGGTACCGAAGAAAGAAGCTTTGTCTTCTGGGCAATATGTGAGAAAGCTGAAGTAAGAAAAAAAATGACTTAGTAGAGTAAGAAAGATTAGGAAACTCAAGTATAAAGAAATGTAACTATAAAAAAGTCCTTAGTTTTTGCTCTTGTAGTCTGTGGAACAATAAGCTGAGAAAATTCAGTGAACCATTTAAAGTTGTGCTAGCAAAACATCATTGAAAATAGTGTAAGAAGCATGTCTAGCTGTCTAGAGGACAAGTGAAGAAATAGATTGATGTGTGTGCCCTACTAGCACAGAAACCAGACTGAATGGCAGTGACTCCATACATTGCTAATATAGCTGCAAGACAACAGGGGTTCTGTCAGTAAAGCCGATACCAGGCCATAAGCAAAGGGTAAAACAAAAATTCTTCTCACCCCATGCATAGCCTTGGGAAGATTCCAGCACTCTGGCTTCTCCCCAGTCATCCACTCTGAACTCCCTAGGGACATAATTCTAAAATCTGATCTGCTTTCCAAGGAATCATTTTTTCCTTCTTCCCCTGAACTGTGTACATCCCCAGACTGGGAAGTTCAAAAATGGCCTGTCTGTAAATGAGTGAACCGAGTCTGCTGATTTCAAAATCAAGGTTTTGGAAATAAATCCTTGGCTTTCTAACAGATATTATCATCTGGAAAAAGACTAACATTTAAGTTCAAAACATGTCATTTTATATATAGTAAACATACTTTTAAATGAAGATAGATTTTATAGTAGTGTAGACATACGGATTTTGCAGAGGGGCAAAATAAAAATATATAAATTAGGTTGCTTTTCTGTATCATTTTTAACATGTTTCTCTAGCTACAGATTGTGACATGTAGTTATGTCAACATGAGTTTGGTGAGCTATACAACAGAAGAGTTGCTAATGATTCACAGATGCTTCATAGTTTTCAGGGGGATATTGCTATATGCAGACATGTTCATGAGCGCATATGCTATCTGACTACATGTAATCAGACAAATAAGTCCTTCTTGCAAGTCTCATGGCAGACTGCTGGTGTTCTAAACATGCAAAATGTACACATGACATGAAATTCAAGCAGACTATTTTATCTTTATTTTTTCCACCTTCACAGTCACTCCTTAAACTATTTAGCGATTTACCAGGAAAAAAAAAGAAAAAAGAAAAAAAAAAGAACAGATTTATATTTTCTAAGGAGAATGGGCCAGTCTTTAAATTCTCTCCCTAGTCCTGTTTGAGTGTTAAACTCTTGAACATTTTTACCAATCTTTTTCTTATTGAAATCTGTGCTAAGAATAGAACTTGCACAAAGTCTTGTATAAAACTATTTTAATTCTGTACAGTGTGGTGTGTACAGAATGCTTATTCTATTATTTTTTTCTTTATAAGAATACTTAAACGCTAATTTCCTTCTCTTTAAAACCATGGTTGGGCTGTGAAAATCTGTTGTGTTGATATTCTGAAGCCATCAAGAATTTTCTGAGCTCCATTTAGCTAGTATGTTAAAAGCTCAGAGCTGAATATTTCCTTCTTAATCTCATAAAGACCTTTCTCTACATACATATATGTAGAGAAAAACATTTTCTCTATATATACTGCTATAAACTACATATGACTTATAGATAGTAAGGGAACTTCTTAAAAGAAATTTTAACTATGTTTGGTAAATCCAGTTGCTTATGTGAAATCTTCTAATGTTTGAAGCTGTCTGGAATCACAAAATAAAATTGAATCATTCTTATATTATCCATGTTTTTTTTGTTCTGCACTTACACCAAAACCCCCCTTTTTGTTCCATACTATTTTTTATCTCTTCCTTTAAGGACAGTATTTTTTGCATATGATATCCTGGAATGATAAGTTGAGTAATTAACACAATGGTTCAAATAATATACATATATATTCTTTAAGCCTTATATATGACATATGATATGATATGAGGTTTAACTTTATGTATATATAAGGCTATATAGATATTATAACCACATACATACATACATACACATATATATGTTTTAAGGAAGACATTCAAGCAGATATATGGGTGGAGGAGGGAACAACTGTGAAAAATAAGTATACTGCATTTTATCAGTCTGTGAATTTGAAATTGAGTGTTTCATGGATTTAAAGGAAGGAAAGATTACAGCATTTCTCTAAAGGGTTACAAAAGTCAAGGACCATTTATGTACTCTGAATATATGATGTATACTCAGATAATACTGCAAAATCAAGTACAAACAAAACCTCAGCAAAGGTGTGTTTTATTAACAATCATTAGAATAGTACTTCAACAAACAAAAGCTGTTTCTGAAAATCTTCCCCTTCCCCTTCCCTCTTCTTCTTCCTCTTCTTTTTGCAAGTTAGTGGAAGATTGTGAAAGCTTTAAGGATGAAATGTGCTATTTACTATTATTTTCGCTCTGAATTGATGACCCTCAGAGAATGCTACAATACTATTGCATTAACAAGTAAAGAAAGGAGTAGGAGACGTTAAAAAGGTAGGGGCATATTATTTTATTGGTTCAGAGTCTCTTCTCTGTTTCTTTGTGCTCAGAGGTATTTTTGCACATATTTATAATTAATTGTTCTGTATCTAATATACTAGATAAGCTCTTTTATAGAAAAACCTACAGGATAAAATAAATACTAGGTTAGGCTCCAAATAAGCTAGATGGAACCACCATATAATTGTAAGATGTACCCTACACTGTATTTTTCCCAGTATTAAGCAATAACAGCAGGTATTTTTTAGATATACGAAATATATTTAAACTGAATTCTTAAATACAATATTTTAGTAATAATTAACTACTTTGGGTATTTAGCAGTGATAATACTTCATCAGTTATTCCTTTAAAGAACTTAATTGGTGTCAGAAAAAAAACAGCAATGCTTGGAGTGACATTTATTCTAACTAAATACTATTTCCATGTGCAGCAAACTGCAACTCTATGTGTTACAGAGTGAGAAGTTCCAATGTATTTCACACATTAGAATTCAGTAATTCAGAACTGCTTGAGGATGATTCATATAAGTCCTTTCAAAATTGTATATGTTTATATTTTCAAAATGAAACCAAATTTTGCAAAGAAAACCTACAGATATTCATTTTTTAATTAAAAGTATTCTCTTGAAATACTTAAATATATTGTTATAATTTAGGATTATAATTTAAGTTTTTCTGTAACCTGAAGTCCATCTGGACATGTTTGGAATAATAACAACAAGCTTGTGCAATGTATGTTATAAAATAATCATCACTAAGTGCTCACCACTAAATATTTTCCTTTCATTCTTTTTAGACTTCTGTATTTGCTTGTGTCTCTATCATGCATTTTAACATCACACTGAATTTACATTGGAAGAGCTCTGTGATAATTCAGAGTATTTCTGAGGCTCTCGGCATTCCTGTGCTAACTTCAGATGTTATTCAGCCATGTAACTTGTTTTGTTTGTTTGTTTTTTTCCTATCAGCATATCACTTATTACCAGAATACCCAACACTTAAACAGAATAAAACTGAGATATGGTGAATCTGGAAAAGGGGATTCATTTTAGGAAACTTGTCAATACCACCTCACTGCTGATCTAAGACATCTAATCACAGATCACTATGTTAGTGAAAGACCTCAGGGTTACCCTCGCCTTACTCTTTCTCCACCTACAATTTCTTTTTATATCAAGGAATTTAAAGAGAATGTATGAAGAGGCTATTAGGGCAAGACAGCAGATAACCGGGTTAATCTGAGTAGAAACTGAGGAGGTCTGAGGAGCTGATGAGCCAGGCTTTTGAGATGGATGAGATATTAGTAGATGACCAACGGCAAGCCAGACCTTTTCTCTCACTTCAAAGTTCGGAGGTTTATACAGGGCCAGTATGCTTACACTTCACCTTTTCCAAATATGTTTGCTAGTTTTGGTGGATTTGATGATGAGTATCAGTTGTCTTCTTACTTTAACAAATATGTGAGAGAGGGCTTACTTGAAACAGTTACTTTAATGAATCAGCAATTAAGCTGGACAGTTACATTCTTTCTCTTAGAGTTTGCTGAATCAATATTGAAACATGGAAGAGAGAAGGTGTAAGGTTGTAAATCCCTTATCAAAAAGCACGTGTAGAACATGCACACAGCCATACATTTTTTAAGTTGCTGGGAAATTTGTTGAATCAGAAACAAATAGTGTTTATTGAGAAAGTTAAGAAAATTCCCAAGCAGTCTGATATAATACTGATATAAAGCTAGGACAGAATCTGAGCAATGAGAGGTCTTATAGAAGCACGTAATTAGCTGTGGTGAGCTGGAACAAGGTCTGTTGCTTCAACTGGATCTAGAAAGGAAGTAGCCACAGTCTTTACTAGATATATGAAATCTGTGAAGTCTGTATGGTAGGATGAGGTATGATTACACTCTACAGCAGGATGCTCAAGTCAGACTTCACACAGGATCATCAGGCACAATAATTGGAAACTGATGCAGGACTTGATGACCTGAGGGTAGTATTGGAGAATGAAGAACAGGCAGAATTTGTTAGGAGTCCAAACAGGAATGTAAACAAGAGCAGAAAAGCTGAGGCAGGCTATGAAATTGTTTCTTTCAGTGCTAAATCAACGAATGCTTACAAGGACTTCTAACTCACATGTGACTGTAAGAATTCTTTCTATAGTATGTCAAATATATGATTGATTGAGAACTGATATAAGAAATATTCTTGAATAAATTCTCATGTTAAATCTCTCAAGCTATCCTTTATCCAATTGCAGAAAAATGAACATGGACAGATTTTTCTGATGAATCATTATGATCACATACAAAAGTTACATAATTCTTGAGTTGAGTAGACTGAAGATGGAACATCTATAGTTACTTTCTACAAAGTTCTACAAAAATCAGGATAAGAAGGACATAATGAAGGAAGAACTTATGTTTTGTACTTTAAAACTAGTTCCTGTAAAATTCTATTAATGAAAAATATGTACACATTTGTTCAAAGTTCTTCCCAGTGTAACATCTGGTTTTAGTTATATAGCTGACTGTAGTCAAAATATAGACATCTAAAGTACCCTGAGTCTTTTGCTAGGCTTATTTCCTTTAATATTGCATATAGAATAAATTTTTGCTGGTCTTGCAATATGACCTGACTTGTGAATTAGTATTCATATAATATGAAATTGTTTGTATGATCTTTTTCTCTCAAAAACATAATATCAATAGAGGTTGAGGCAAATTTCAGGTACAGTATTAGTTCCAAAAGAGTGCCAAAAGTGGTTTCTGATTGCCTTTTTTCAGGCATTATAGTATCCAATCATTTATAGAATTCCTTCATCATTTTCTTTGCCTTTTAAGAGTACCTTCAAGGTCTTCTGAAAGACATGATTTTAATTCACCAAATTACTTGCCAAACTTTCATATAAGACATTTTGAGCTATACTTATTTTAGCTTACTTGAATTAATTTAATAGTTTAGTCCTTTGGGGACATCAAGAGCTAAATGTTCACATTCAAATACTAACATTAGCTTCAAATATTAATGTCAGCTCATTACAAGGTAAAAATATTCATCATTGTATGCAATTGATATAAACCCAAAAGGCAATAGATATTCTTGACCCCTCATTTTATTTTATTTTTTTAACTTGATTGACTTTTGGAGCAAAGCTGATGAACAATAGCATCAAGTGAGAACGATCAAAGCAGAAAATGTTAATTTTTACTGTACTATTTTCTTCCATAGTAACATTTCTTTCTGTTGTTCTTAAAGAGAGTATGACTTTTTAAGTTCTTATCATGACAATCAAAGCTTTTTGTGAACAAATCAGTATGAAAATGATGCTTAAAGAATCATAGAATCACAGAATCATTAAGAATGGAAGGGACCTCTAGAGGTCATCTAGTCCAACCCCCCTGCACACGCAGGGGCACCTAGAGCACAGGGCACAGGACTGCGTCTAAGCGGGTTTGGAAGATCTCCAGAGAAGGAGACTCCACAACCTCTCTGGGCAGCCTGTTCCAGTGCTCTGTCACCCTCACTGTTAAGAAATTTTTCCTTAAGTTCCTGTGGAACTTTTGATGCTTTAGTTTCTGGCCGTTTCCTCTAGTTCTGTCAGGGACCACCACTGAAAAGAGACCAGCACCATCCTCCTCACTGCCTCCCTTGAGGAACTTATAGACACTGATTAGATGCCCTCTCAGCCTTCTCTTCTCCAGGGTGAACAGGCCCAACTTTCTCAGTCTTTCCTCATAGGGCAGATGTTCCAGGCCCCTGATCATCCTTGTGGCCCTGCGCTGGACTCTCTCCAGCAGCTCCACATCCCTCTTGTACTGTGGAGCCCAGAACTGGACACAATACTCCAGATGTGGCCTCACCAGGGCTGAGTAGAGGGGCAGGATCACCTCCCTCGGCCTGCTGGAGATGCTCTTCTCAATGCACCCCAGGATCCCATTCTTCTTGGCCATCAGAGCACACTGTTGCCTCATGGTCAACTTCTCATCCACCATGATGCCCAGGTCCTTCTCTCCAGAACTGCTTTCCCCAGCCTGTACTGGTGTCTGGGGTTATTTCTCCCCAGGTGCAGGACCTTGCACTTGTCCTTGTTGAATTTCGTAAGAACTCTCATCACCCAGTTGTCCAGTCTGCCCAGGTCCCTCTGGATGGCAGTGCAGCCTTCTAGGTTATCAGCTACTCCTCCCAGTTTTGTATCATCAGCAAACTTGCTCAGGGAGCACTCTGTGCCTTCATCCAGGTCATTGATGAATAAATTGAACAGGACTGGACCAAGGACTGACCCCTGGGTACACTGCTATCTACAGGCCTCCAACTAGACTCTGCACCGCTGATCACCATCCTCTGGGCTCTGCCGTCCAGCCAGTTCCTAATCCACCTCACTGTCCACTCATCTATCCCACACTTCCGGAGCTTGCCCAGGAGGATGTTGTGAGGGACGGTGTCAAAAGCCTTGGTGAAGTCGAGATAGACGACATCCACCGCTCTCCCCTCATCTATCCAGCTGGCCATTCTATGACAGAAGGCTATCAGGTTAGTCAAGCATGATTTCCCCTTGGTGAATCCATGCTGACTAATAAGAAACGATCTGAAAGAACCATCTGAAAAAGCTGTGTTGATAAAATATGCAAAATGAACTATTAATTATTATTTATAATAAAACAAAAAAGTAATAGAAGAAAAAACATTTAGCAGATGCAGATCAACGAAGGTATGTGCGGAAATTAATGAAACTAAATCAACTAAATTGGTTTATAGCAACAATCAAGTTGGCCCAGAATAACTAAGAATGACGTTAAATAAATAAAATAATAAATATGTATATATAAAAGCTAATCTTTTTGTATATATATTTTAGAATATATCTTTTCAACATCAGCTTGATTGTCTTCCTTTGCTTCTATCCAAAGTTATCGTAAATACTTTGACTTTTATTGTACTTACATGCCTGGTTATGCCAAAACTTAGCAGTTCTAGAAAGTTTTGTCTTTAACATAGTAAATTAACATACAAATATGTGCGGCATAGGAAAAAAGCAATTTTATATTACTGTTTCAATTAGATGGTTTTGTTTGCTCTCACATTGCTGCCTCTTAAGTATGTCATAGGCAATTAAGTAGTAGTTAAATATTTATGTTTCTTTCTAATCTGTTTGGTTTTAAGAATGTATCTACTGAACATAGAAATGACATTTTCTTAAAGGGCATAAGTTTCATTAATTCATTAATCTATTTTACTAAAAACTTTTTTTTTCTAAATGTAGTAATTTTTTTTTAATTGCCCATGGAAAATATACAACAAATAAAGACTAATCAAGCCGTCATTAAATGTTTGACAGTGGTTGCTAGGTGCCTAAACTTTAATTAACTACACATTTTGAAAGCTTTGCTATTTTTTTAACTCAAGAGCTATCCTTCTGTGATAGAGCAAAGTAGGTTGTTTTTAATACCTAATTGAGAAATACAGAATTCAAGCTGTGTGTAGGTGATACATGAATTTTTCACCCCTGCTGACAACCACATTGGCTTCTGTGTAATTCTTTAAATTGATTCAAACTCACGCTGTTTATGCTTTTAATTGATTGAATTAAAACATCATTTTAAACACTTAATCATTACATCAGACAGGATTGTGTTTGCTTATTCAGAGCTTAATCCACTACAAAACAAGCACAGATTTCCTATCCACAAGCAATCAAAACACCAGTCCTCAGTCGCTTACTCTTTTCCTTGTTTGGTAGCCTCACATGAGCATCTTGCAAAGGAGAACTGAAGATGTCCTCTAGCAGAAATGTGTCTGTCAAGGACTATGAAGACTGTTTAATCCTGGAAATGAATATGTGAGCATTGACCTATGAATTCAGAATGAACCAAGAAACAAGATTTATACACAGCTGCTTCCTAAATGGACCCGTATCATGAAGTTCCATTCATTTGAATGTCCCTGAGGAAGTCTTCAGAATAGTGCTGCCAATCTGGAAGACGCAATATTTTCAGAGTATGTCAAATTAAAACTTTGTCCTTAACAGAGTAGGAAGTACATACAGTCATATTCTCACATGAAGAATTCACAATTATATGCTAATTTGGTAACAATTCTATTTTTTTTTTTTGAAAAAGGTAGTGACATGAAATGCCTAAACTGGAAAGTGTTGAGAAAGAAAGTTTAGTGACAAATTTCAATTACTTTCCCATCTGCAGGCTTCTAGAATCCACAGTAAACTGAGATTTTTTCAAGCTATATGAGTAACGTATTTATTAACAATGGATAAAAAGTAGACTGTTTTCCCTCTTCTTCCATTATATTTCTGTTCTTACTGTTTGAATTCTACCAACTTAATTACCTTTTTCTTCAAAAAGTGGACTTTTTGCTATCATCATGGTATTTAAACAAACTACTTGATTACAATGTTATAGATACTTCTTTTTGTATCTTTCTACATTATAGCATCTGTAAATCCACTCATTAATGTAAGGTGGTTCCATACATATGTATTAAAAGTCTGACCACATATATGACAATACACATCTGAAAAGTTGCAAAGAGATGGAAAAAATAATTTTATTGGAGGCAGTATAAATGTGCTACATGCGTGGTTCACCCATGTGTTTACCACTAATCTCTTATTGCTGTTGCTTGTGTTCAAATTCTTCAACAGCATGAAATATTTTTCATGTACAAATAAGCCTACTTTCAATTAAATTCTTCTGTCTTTACTCCAAATATAGATATTATCGATCCAAATGAAATCTTCATTGGCTCAGGAGAGGCAAAATTCTGTTCTGAGATGGTAAGGAATTTTGAATTTCTCTCTGCTTTAAAAGTTGCCAGTGAAAGGGTCTCATGAGTTCTGTGTTTTATATCTGAATAATATAAAGTGGGTATATTTACAATGCTATTATTATTTATTTGTAATTTCACTCATGTAATCACAAATGGAGCTGTCAGGCTCAAGCTGTGTTCTTCTGTTTGTATCTGTCATCACTGCTAATAAGGATTTGCATGCCAAATTAGGCCCTTGGTTACAGATGAAATTCCATTACTTTCAAATTATGCCCTCAGTGATAACTTCATAATTTTATAACTGGTTTGGCAATGTACCTGTAACTAAATGTTTTTGAAGCCTCATCCAAAGGTTACTGAAAAAAATAAGTGCCTTTATACTGATTTAAATAAGCTTTAAATAAGGCCTTTATTTAAAAATCCTGTTAATGAAGTATCGAAAGGAAAAATAGCCATAGTCACAAAATCACAAAATCACAGAACATTTTGAGGTTGGAAGAAATGTCTGGAGAGCACCTAGTCCAACCCCCTTGCTCAAGCAAGGTCATCTGGGAACTTGAATACTTAACAATATCTTAATAATCTACCATAATGTACTAGAGGGATACATGGAAGCATGCCTACCTTGTAAAATAAGGCCTTGTTTTTGAGTAATCACAGTTTCACACAGAATCGCAGAATCACAGGATGGGTGAGGTTGGAAGGGGCCTCTAGAGATCATCTAGTCTAACCCCTCCCCGCTCCAGCAGGGACACCTAGAACAGGGTGTTATCCAGGCAGGTTTTGAAGATCTCCAGACAAGGAGACTCCACAGCCTCTCTGGGCAGCCTGTTCCAGTGCTCTGTCACCCTCACTGTAAAGAAGTTCTTCCTCATATGGAGGTGGAACTTCCTGTGTTTCAACTTATACCCATTACCCTTTTCCTGTCACCAGCCACCACTGAGAAGAGTTTGGCCCCATCCTCTTTACATTCTCCCATAAGGTATTTGTATATATTGATCAAATCCCCTCTCAATCTTCTCTAGGCTAAACAGTCCCAGCTCACTTGGTCTTTCCTCATAAGATAGATGCTCCAGCCCCTTAATTATCTTTGTGGCTCTACAAAGCAACACAGTTTGTAGCAAAACTGCCCTGTAAAACTTGTCTCAGTGTAGAAATGTAGTGTCTTTAATACTGGGAAGAGAGTAATATTGCAGTAGCACATATTTTTGTAAATCAAATCTGTGGAGAAAATGTTAAGTATGCCATCTGATAAATATATAATAAATACAAATGTTTGAAAACAACTCTAAAATGCATATGTATTGGCATACATAAGGTGAACCTTAAATAAATTGGATAAATAAATAAATGTTGGTATGAGCAGTTTCAACACTGTCATAGTAGAGTGCATTCTTGCAACACAGAAAGAGGTAATATAAATATTAAAATGCTCTTAATTTGGTTAGCAGTCTAACTCTCTACAGAAAATTATTTTCGATACACTAGCATGCTCTTAATATGTATTTTATGTGACTTTGAATAAAAAGATGTACTTTATCAAAGAAGTTGGCAGTATAATATTTTCATAAAAAAGGTCAGGAAGAAATAAGTCTATGAACTGTTTTAGTTTAAAAAATACTGTTTATATGGCTACTTGAGTATGTTTTAAGGCTGTCTTTTTTATTTAAAGTATTTTTAGAACTTTATTACCATAATGACTGGATACACTTAAAACAGCAACTTCTAACAAGTTTGTTCTTGTTTGCAAAGGAAATCTCTCTCTCTCTCCTTTTCTGATTAAGTGTCTTCTAGTCATTAAATAATGGAAAGGATAAAAGAAAAAAGACTTTAAAAATGCATTTTCCACATTTATTTCCTCTCCATATCTTTCATCCAAGCAGCAGCAAATATCTTAAGTTTATGCATTTCGCTGGACATGTACTGTAAACAGATCAGGTGAACAAATGAAGGAGTGCAACGAATATCTTGGAGGTCATGTCTTAGGGATTTGTTACTCTGTTTCAAGATTGCATAGATGGATAGCCATTTTCAACATAGGTTATATTTGGTATATAAGCTGCCTTTAGGTAATCATAATTTTGACAGATTTTGTATCATTTTTTCTTTTTTAGTGACATTTTAATATTTTGGTAAAAAATCTTCCCCATGTATTCTGTGGAAGAAAAAAAATTTCTGTGGTTGTTCTTAATTCTTGTTCTTAATAACCTACTTCTTTCAGCTAAGGAGCAGTCTCCTGGTGAGGCTGTTCAGGGACATCAAGGCCTATTATTCCACTCATAGCCCTGACAATATTCCCCTCTCCTTAGCACTGGGAGGCCATATGTGATGTTTATATCCAATCTTGAATCTCACAGTTTAGAAGGAATGTGAAGAACATGGGAATCTTTATAGCTGGTAGTTTGGTAGCTGTGGTCAGTGATCTAAAGTGCACAGCTTACAGGGAGTGGTTGGAGGACCCAAGACTGTTTAATATATTGAAGAGAATGATTTCTTCATCTCTGAAGTCAGTCTTACTCATTTCTTTGAGGAAACTGACTCTATGTGCAGCATGGAAAGTTGTTCGCAGATAGTGGCTCCGTAGAAAGTTTTCTATGTCTTTTCTGAAACCACAGAATCACAGAATGAATCACAGAATGATTAAGGCTGGAAGGGACTTTTGAACAAGATCATCTAGTCCGACCACCCTGCACAAGCAGGGTAACCTAAAGCACATTGCGCAGGATCGTATCCAGGTGGGTCCTGAGTATCTCCAGAGGAGACTCCACAACCTCTCTGGGCAACCTGTCCCAGGGTTCTGTCATACTCACAGTAAAGAAGTTTTTCCGCACATTCAGTTGGAACTTCCTGTGCTTCGGTTTTTGGCTGTTGCCTCTTGTCCTGTTGCTGGCCACCACTGAAAAGAGTATGCCTCCATCCTCTTGACACCCTGCCTTAAGGTATTTATACACATTGATAAGATGTCGTCTCAGCCTTCTCTTCTTTAGGCTAAATAGCCCAGCTCTCTCAGCCTCTCCTCACAGGAGAGATGCTCCAGTCTGCAAATGCCTCCCAGTAATCTTTGCTTGTACTAATTTTGTCTAATTTTAAGCATATGGAAAATTTCATTGACTTGGATGCTAAATGCCCATGCAAAAGTGATATAGATTCTTTACAGCCCATGAAACAAGCCAGGGGTTAGACTGATAGTTTAATGATGGAGCGGACATATAGGGTACTTACTGGGTAGTGTTAGTGTATTACTAGTAAGGTGCTAGTGTCCCCTACTGGGGCATGGGATGCTCTGTAGAATTTAACAAAATCAGGATAAAATCGCTTTTGTCCTGATGGTTTTATAATCCGTGTATGAACTGAGACATAACAGGAGCTGATGATAAGAATGGACATTAATGATGATAGTTGATTAAATAAAAACAATGATCCCTTTTGGCTTTAATTAATCATAGTTTTTGTTAACTTTCAGTATTTTGTTTAAGTATCAGTTATCAGGTTAATTGCTTAATACCTAACCTTTTAGTGTTCACATATTAATGTTTATTCAAGTATTTCTGTTTTTATTAATAAATGATCAAATAGCAGTAAATAATATTTATTATAGAAGAGTTATTTTTTCATTAGTTCATTTTATTGTTCAGTAGCCTAATAGAGTATTTGAAAAGTGACATTTTTCACATATTTCTCTATGGTTCATTTTGCCAAAAATATTAAATGGACTCAGCTGATTTGCAAACTGGACTGTTACTTTACTAAATCAGAGGCACTATGTTATACGGAGTTAAGCAGTGAGTGAGCACTGCTGTACCAGTGTAAGGCAGAAGCATAATTTTCCAACTCAGTGTGGTAATCCCAAACAAAACTACTACAGGAACCAGCTTTTCCTTTAGAGATCATCCAGTGTATATTTTTCAGGATCCAGAAGGCCCCATTTCAAGCCAACCTGGGCCTGTCAGTCCCTGTCCTGCAATGCTGCAGTGGTGCCAAACTGAAGCTTTGCCCAATCCTGGGCGCTCTTGATGCCAACCCTAACACGTTGACAACTGCTCCGCTTGGCCCCGGCCTTGACCGCAACCTATGGCAGGGCTGGATGACCTTCCTGGGGCAGCCCCTGGCGGCCCCTGACTGCCCTGCTCCCTGACATGGTCATTGGGACAGGTCCTGGCAATGAGACATAGCCCTGTCCCCTGGGAGCCCACATTGGCACCAGCTCAGGGACACCCCATAGCACCCTGGCAATATTCTAATTTAAATACATTTTTGTGTAGCACATAGCTGTGTCATGTTTGCTGTTTTGTCTACGACATTGAACTGTATTATGATGTGTATACTCTGCAAGCAAAAGTACACTCTGCAAATCTGAATGTAGAAATTACCAACCGGTCATTTGTAGAATACTAAGCAAAAGAGACTATGGCAGACAGCCTGATGGGATCCTAGAAGATAATGTAAAAAGCCGGTGATAAGGTATGTTGAAGCATCACAATTTTCTTTCTGAAAATTAAATAACCAGAAAACCAATTTACCACTTGATCACAAAACCCTAAATTCTTAATTTCGCATGCAATTAATCAAATCAAGAGTTTTGACACGTCAATAAACACAGTATCAGTAGAATTTCCATGATCATAATGACAAAGCCCATTACAAAATATCTGTCAAATTTAATAAAGTGCCTCACACTGAATACTGATTATTTACCCTTTGTATAAAGGGTGAAAAGAGTAGGTATATATAAAAGAAGACAAGCTGAACAAAAGTCAGCTGAGTGAAGGAAAAGCTATTTTTGGAAAAAGTATGTTTTCATGGAAGGAAAGAAAACTAAACAACAAGTAGGCACAAGGATATAGTTGTAGTGATTTTTAAGAAAAGCAATCATTGAGACATGACAGCAGATTTAAATACAAAGGTGCCAAAAATCAAAAATGCAAGTGTTAGTAGATCCTGCACTCTTAACGGAAAATTATCTGAGCAAACAAGTCTCCTAAAAAATAATCAAAGTGGAAAATTTATTCTTTTAAAGCTAAGCTGGTCAAGGGAGCAGGACACTGAGCCACGTATATGTCCATAAATTAATGTTTTGAGTTATAGTAAAGCTTTATTTATTTATACTGATAAATTAAACAACTTCTTTGGCAATGGAGTATTATAATCTATAAGGATAAACCATTAGGACATTGCCTGGCATGAGTTTGTCATGTGCCAATTAGTTTTTTGCAAGTAGTTACTGGACACAGTTCATCAGGTAAGAAGATCTAGGAGTTATTCTCATTAGATAGTTTCAGTGAAGCCTTTCTGTTTTGGAAGCTGAAACAGTTGATGAGTTGATGACTAAGGCCCTTTCCTCATCAGCTGCCCTCAGTGCCACAGAACATTTTCAAGACATTTGGTTTATCCATATAGACAAGGTATGGTGTGTGTGGATCAACCTCTTGATAAAATAAAAAAGGCTTCTTAACTGTGAATACCCAGAACTCTTACAAGACATGAGGACAGCTTAGAAGTCAGAAGAACATTTACAAAGAAATTTGGATAGTATTCAAATGCAGAATGCATTGAAATAGAAATTTCACATTCATGGTTTCTGTTAGTTTCTTGACAGCACGAGATGGGAGAAGTAAAGAAGAGCTTGATAAATAGTCGAGTAACAAATGGATAGGCTATTTTTTACAGGAAAAGGGAACTCCCAAACTTGGATTGAAAGACATCCTTGAAAACATTTTGAAAGAAAAAGTGAAAAAAAAAATCTTGAAAACAATGAAAGACACTGAATCATCTGTGAAAGGAGCTAACAACAATAGAAAAAAAAAAGACACACCGTATCTTTCGTGTTTCCATTATTTAACACATCCTAGTTTTCATTGCTGCCTTTTCTTTCTTTCTTTTATACGTGCCTAAATCTACTATACATTTACAGATATTCAACACTGCATGAATCTTGCCCTCATTCTTATTTTCTATTTCTCATTTTTCTTCAATACCAAAAAGAAATTTCCAGGATAGAGGATAATAATGAACAGTGAAGAACTAGACGCCATAGTGCATTCAGATATTTTTTAGAGACCTTTTTAAAAACTTGCACAAATAGCTATTAATTATCACTATAAGAGGGACATGTTATCATAAATCAAAAACTGACTAAAACAAAGCATGATAATAATTAACCAATTCTCAGTGTGAAAACAGGATGACTATATCTTAAAACAAGCACCAGTGTTATGTAGTATGCTATTCACTAATGCAGAAGTAGTGATACTGGAAAACAAAACCATTTAGAATGATAATCAGGAACACAGATGATCAAGAAACTCTAGTGAGACCTAAAAGGTAGCTGTATAGAAACCTGGGGGAAACTGAAAGTTGATAAAGGAAAAGGAATGCAAAGTAATTATGTGAATATTCATTTACATATTCAGTAACTTACTTGCATAAGTTCCAGAATAATAGACATTGATATTATACTGAACACATCAAGTCCAATGGCTAAGATAATAGAAAAAGAGAAGAAACAAACCAAACAATAATATGGAATCATACATTTATGTGCTCTCTTCTACAATACATGCTCTTTTTTGGTCTCTCTCTGAGAAGGTTACAAATGACTTAGAAGGCATTCAGATTTAAGGGAGAAGAATGATTACGCTAAGAAAGTCATTTCAAGGAACTGAAAAGATTGTGTTGCAGTTTGAAAGCAATGATATCAAATGATATCATATCGAAAACAACGATATCCCGTGCGGCTCATAGTTTTTCTGCCTTTTTCACTGGTCAAACTAAGGAGAGGAGTCCTTTCTCCACTCAAAGTAACGCTGCGCTGTTTCTTTAAAGGAAACGGACAAGGAAAGCAGGGGTCATGAAGGACCTGAAGCTCCTTTTTGAAAGATGCCGCAATAGGAGGCATGTTCAGAGAAACCCCATTTAGCCTGAAAAGGGTCCACTCGATTTAGAGGGCCTAGCCTTTGATTGATAACCAGTTTATCCTTTAGGGTTCTAATGGCTTCTGCATGGGTTGGAGTCCAATCCCATGGTTTGTTCTTCCTCAGCAAATCATATAAAGGATGGGCTATTACAGGAACATGTTTCCTCCTATATCCTAGTGTTCCCATTAGTTGCTGTAGTTCCTTCTTGTTTTGGGGTAGATGTCCCTTTTCAATATCCATTAGGGTATCACTGGGGACAGCTACAGCTCCTGATACCCACAAGGTTCCCAGGAATTTAACTTCTTGCATTGGGCCTTAGCTTTTGGATGATGGCACCTCCCGGTCACGGTTTGTTAATAGACGCCAAATGGGGCAGTTTCTCGCACTCTTTGTCATTCCCACCTATTAATGTATCTGCCATATATTGATAAATGCATGTTTCAGGGGAGTTCTTTACTGTGGCTAGAAGTTTTGTGAGTGCATTATGTGCAACGGTGGGTGAGTGTTTGCATCCCTGTGGCAATTGATTAAAGGTATATTGTACACCATCCCGTGTAAATGCAAACTGTAGCTTATCTTTATCATCTAGAGGTACCATGAAGAACATATCTTTGATATCTAGGGTGGACACCCAGGTATGTGCATGCTGATCCATGACAATCTCAGCTATGCTAGAGACTGCAGCCGTTAGTGGGCCAGTGTAATGGTTAAGTTTTCGGTAATCAATTGTCATTCTCCACCTGCCATCCAGCTTCTTGGCAGGCCGCATGGGATGTTGTACGGAGAGCGTGTTTGGCCAATTATGCCTTGTTTTTCTGAGTACAATTACTTTGGTTATTTCCTTCTTTGTAGCTGCAGGCAAAGGGTATTGGGGAACACTGGTCACATGAGATGGGATCAGGGCATGGGTTGCTTCCATTACTCCTACCATTATGCTTCCCCACTCCTTTCCTTCAAAATTCCAAATGCTACCATCAGGCAGATACTATCGCTTTCCTCTATCCATCATATCCTAGAATGTGCCCTGGAGGTGAACTTAGAACCACATGCACAGCTGTCCTTCTCTTTTCCCCGCCCAACCATAATTGTGTCCTAGAAAGTGAACATTTTCTTTAGCACCTGTAACTCCAGTAATAACTTGTTCAGGACATGTTCCAGTATCAATCAAAAATTCTAGACTAAGTTTTTTTGGACCAACAAGAATTGATATATAGTGTTCTTTGTTCTTGGACCGTAGAAAAATATGGCCCATGTGGGTTGGGTGGCCCGAGCCCCAGTCCACATTATTTAAGTTTTTGGTCTTCTCAGTTCCTCCTTTAGAGTCACAAAAGGATTGTTTGTTATGTCAGAGGAGGGGGGCAAAGGGAAAGTTTTTGTCCTGTCCTCTTGGAGGAGGAGGTTCAGTCACTCTGTGTTCCAGGATTTCAATCAATTTTCTGATACAGTCAGTGGTTTGCCCATGCAACATAGAGCGTAATCCTAAAGCTAATGCTTTTCACTGTAAATTATTGCCCAGAAGGTTTGTTAATTTGATTCACAGATCCCGGCAGACCCTGAGAGGGTTCAAGTTCATGTTTTGGGTATGGTTGACTGTCCAATTTTGTTGTGTGAAACACCTTCCTACCTCCCCTGAATTGTTCTGGAGGAGATTCTAGGTTTGACCACACCATCTCTTGTCCATGACTCACCATGTCATATAACAGATCCGCCCAAGTAGGGCCGTGGACTGTGGGGACATGGGAGTTCTGATCATTATGCTCTTAGGTCCTAATGGCCCTTTCCTTCAAATTTTGCAAATGTATCTTTGCCATGTCGGGTAGTCCCTTAATAAGGGGCCTTAGATGGTCTGGGTCTACCGTAGCCATCAACGGAACATCCAAACATCCTCCGTCATACCTGAATGCAACCAGCTTTCTGCATTGCCTCTGAGAAGCCAAACAATCCCCTAACTTTGATTACTAGTGGCTCACCTCTTTCTCTGGGGTCTATTCCTCCTGCCCAAAATGCAACTAGAGCAGTAATAGATCGATTATCATCTGGGAACCCCTCATCCAGAAACCCTTCTGGTCCTCAGAAGCTTAATGATTCTTCTCTAACAATGTTCTGTCTCCACCTGAAAGAGAAACTCTCCACAAGTACTCGGTTTCAGTTTCCCCAGGCTTCCTTGAAAGTTTAATCTGCAGTTCTCCTAATTCCAAACCTGAAGAAGGAGCAGTCTGGATTGTAGTACAGGGATTCTGACCTTCGGGTCCTTCAAATTTTTCAGTCTTGATCAGTCACTGGTTCTGAGGATTCTTCTTCTATTTCTTTATCAGAATCTCCCCATATGCACCCGTCCCAATCCTCAGGCTCCATGTTAGTAATTAACTTTCTGATTTGTCGCACATTGTGGGGTTGGGGTGCCTGCATCAGCATTGTTTCAATTTGCTGTTGCAGTAATTGGGTATATCTCTTTTCCTTCTCTAATTCATACTACAAGAAATTTCTAAATTCTTACTTTGGTAATCTAATGTCAATTTCTCACTTACTTTATAGTCCTTCTCCGCCTGAATTAGGCAACCACCCAGAACGGCACAAATGACACCCCTTCCTTTGCCGTTCTGAAACTTGGCATGGCATTTCTTCATTCTTTGCAAAACTTTTTCAGGATCTGGCCAATTATCTCTGGCCAATCTTCCCCACCTCCTGAGGGGCCACATTTCTGTAGCAATTCCTTTATCAACATCCTGCCGACTACACCAATTTAAAAATGTTGCAGCTTGAAAGAGGTGGGGGGAGGCAGGAGATATCAAATACTCTGTTAGCTTTACGCCTGACTCTGGCAGTTTTGGATTCAAAGTCTGCCAGCTGTAGGTCTGATCACCTTCTGAGAAGCAAATTGAGTTCATGAATAGTATGATTTATTCAAATGCAACATTTACAAAGCAGGTTTCTGATGTCAGTACAGGAAATTCTCTACTACAGGGTGGGATTTTTAGCTAGCTCTGATGTACAAATGTGCAATCATCACTCACCCCAGACGATGGGAGAGGGCTCTCAGTCTCGAGGAGTCTCCTCAGGTGGTGTCCCAACCCGAGGGGAGTAAAAAAAGTTCAGAAGGTGACTGATCCCAGAAGTTACACTGGAGTCTTCCCTCCACTTCTTCCCTCCATAACTCACCTTTTATCCTTTTTCCTTTCCTTATTTAGGTGAAGCTTGAGTGACTACAGTCATACTAATTATCATTGCTGATTGATGAAAAAGTTTCTCGCTTTCATTTAAAAGTTCAGTCAACCGAAAATCTGGAGCGCATGCTCAGTGAGGCCTTGTACCTCGGAGGCCGGTATCTTTTGGGATGGAGGTGTGTTTAGGCATTATAATGAGCTTACAATGATCAAAGTTCAAGCAAAGGAGTGATTTGCCACCCTTGCTGGCTCAGCATCGGACGTGTTATCGTATATCTCCCCTTGGGCAGGTGCTGTGCGGCTTATCAGCAGCCCAGCACAGGGAGTGCAACAGAGTTTGGCCGCGGTGTTTTCACCCCTCTCCATCTTCTGTTACTCCCCTTTGCAGCTGTGAGGAGGGCAGGTTGTGCTGCCCAGGGAACCGTGGAGGAGCAGAGTCTGTGCGCACCAACCATCCTGGAAGTGGCAGCCATGTATCACCCCAAGCAGGCCTCTGTAATGCCAAAACTTCTGCTAGGCCGGAGTTTTTCTCTAAATTCCCGTTTTTCAAGCAAGTCTTCCACAATTGTCAGCATGACAATCTCCTGTCCGTAGAGTGAACTAAGATGAACTTTAGGGAAAAGACAAAAGCTGAAGTATCTGTTTGGATTTTTCCATATATTTTACATTATCTTTCTGTCATTTCTCATCTTCATGTTGATATTACCAATGCACCTTCATATATGCCAGAAAGACTGTAGACTTGATGAGAATCTTTCAAAATCTTAGAATGAAATTTTATATCAGGCTGCACAAAATGCCCTATTTGGCCTGTACATTGTGAGAATAAAGTTTTGGCAAGATATTATACGAAGTTATATAAATAGAAAACATGTAGAAAGTATTTTAGCTGAGAATCTAGTCCTGCATCCTTTCCCTATACTGAACATTGATTAATAGAAATTGTAACCAGAATTGAAAGCCCCTCAAAAGTGGAAAAGAATGCTAGATAGATATATAAGCATTTTATATGTGCAATCTAAATTACATGCAGATATGTAATCTAAATGTCTGTATGATTATATTTTTACATATATATATATATATATATGCATGTATATAGACCTGGACTTAAAGACAAAGGTGGAACCTGGAAATAGAAGAAAACAATACCAAGATGAGATCATACTGGACAGAGGCTTTATGTGACACTTAATAAACACTGTGGGAATTGCAGTGTTTCTTACAGCTGAATTAGGAATTAATATATAGTAGAAGGGCAGAATACACTATAGTACAGAAGACTTGTTTATCAGCACTCTTTTCACTGGAAGTAACTCACCAAGTGCACCCATGAACTTTTCCATGACTGCATTGCATTAATGGCTCAAAGTGATTGATTATAACCTCCTCTTTGCTTTTGGTTTTTTTTTTCTACTTTCCCTTGCATACATTCAATATATGCACAAATATTCCTTTCAGATTTAACTGTTGGGTCTTTTTTTTTTCTTTTTTCCACTGAGATATTGGCATGATGACAATTATGTATTTATTTCCTAAACCCTTTCACATCTGCGGAATTTTTTGTCACAAAGTTGTGTCCCAGGTTCTATTTGGATTTTAAATGAAAGTCCGTGATCCAGAACATTTGTGGAATTAATTATATTTTTCTCCTAATTATTGTCCAGTTTTATTGCTGCAAAGCATCACATGTAGCTGTCTATTATCAGCAAATACTCATTTCCATTACAGTCGAAAGGACTGTTATCAAATCTTGCCATATCCTCCCTGGTGTCTCTGTTACTGGTGTATACTTTTGCTGGAGTCCCTGTGATAGTGACAGCTTTTACTCTTTTCTACAGTTCCTGCCATTAGGTTTCCTTGCCTGTTGTTAACATTTTTAATTTATAAATTAATATTTATTGTTTGTACATTTGCAATCTCATTCTCAGTTTCATTTTCTGTGGTATTATTATTTTCTCCTTGGAGCATGAGACTATGCATGTCACAGAACTCATCTTTGTTAACTGAATATGGCCATATTTGAATGAACATTTCTTACTCTTCCACAGGCTATCCACATCTTCTTTACAAGCTGCAATCTATCATGTAGCAAACTAGGGTCTCTGCAGTTAAATTTATGGTTTTGCTTTGCTCACAAGTAGACGCACTGCTCTTTATCAAGTGAATTTGTGGTTATCTTTTTCATTTATGTTATTAATATGTATCCCAAAATCATTTTTAATTGAAATGCTCCAAGCAACATGTTGAGAACAATTTTTGTTTGTTTGTTTGTTTTGCATGGTGCCTGATTTATTTTGCATGCTTGCAGTTTCAGGACTGGATTTCTTCATGTCTTGAAACTCAGTATTTAATCAGCTTCCATGACTCCATTTTTACTAACAACCACTATAATAATTATTATAGGCATTCTTTGTGAGATACTTTCAGACAAGTAAAAGAAAATATTCTTGCCTCAAATAACTTATATGTCTCTGTCTCCTTTATTCTGCCCACTAATAACCTTGAAGTTTAATATGATCACAAATTCTAATTTAGAACTCTGATCCTGATGTGGTTAGATAACTGTATGTGGACAAGGAGTAATTATAATATTTGCAATACATGAACAAAAATCAAAGATATAAAGTTTAAAAGAAGAGTAAGAGAATAAAGAAGCACAGCAACATGACTACATAATTACTTTGGCAGGTAATGAATGTTGTTTCAGTAGACTATATATAATTCACAGTGTTCATTCACTTTAACGTATGTTTTAATTGAAAGTGTTGCAGTTACCGGATGAAAAGCTTCCCATTCGTTTTACAAGGTGAGAGAGTAAGAAAGGAAGAGAGAGAAATTAATAGAAGAGAGAGTAAGAGAAAATGATCAGAGTAGTAAGATGTTAGCTCTGGGGTCTGAGAGAGGAAGGGAGATAGTCCTGGATATTCCTCAGCTATATTCCCAAGAGCAAGGAGAATCTTCAGAATAGTTCTTTGCAAGAAAGACTGCTCTGCATGTTTTATTTCCAGCTGAGAAAAAAACAAACACATCCCACAGTCACTAATTTAATCTTCACTGCAAGTGTCGAGAAGCATCAATAGTCAGTTCAAAGAGGTGCTGTATGCATCATATTTTGCAGTAGGCAAATGAAATGACTGATGTCAGAAAGACCATCTTCACTGAGGCTTAACACTAGGGTGGCCTTCTCAAAACATGTCAGTAAAAAGATTTACAGATGTCCTGTGGTCCATTAAGCAGGTGTTAGGCATAGAGATGCAATGTCATCCTGCAGGGCTGCAAAGGCACTAATGTCTTTGTACTGATAGTCATTTAGCACAGATAGCTATCAGCATGGTATCTCATGTTGGAGTTGTTGCAGGGGAGCAGCAGAAAAGAAAGTGATCTGCAGTAGAAGCAATTTTGCTCATGTAATAATTAAGGACAAGACTTTCAGAAATCTGTCTAGTCAACTAGACTATGGAGTGAAACAGTAAAACATATTCTAAAAAAATCTGGATGAAGTTATGTATCACTAGATGTTAATATTAAGACTCTTTTCTCCTCTTCATTTTTGTTAATCATATTTTCCGTTTTGTTTCTGCTTCTGTTTCTTCACTCTTGGGAAGCAAGTCATTATTAAAACTAGAAATTTTAACCAGTCTTTTATGCCACTTTAGTAATATTATGCTTCTTACTTTCGCACAGAAAAAAAATATGGCTTTATACTACCACGGTCATACATTTATTAAAATTATCTTGTGTTTGAAATAATTGTAAATAAACTGCTTATGGATTTTACAGTTAAAAAAAAATTAAGAAATAAATTGGTTCTTGTTCTTAGATCTGAAAGTTGGGGATTTTGCTGGGTGTAGAGCAACTAAAACCTCTTAACTCTTTTAGCAAATTTAATTCTAAAATATTATCTGAAACATAGTTTTAAATATTTTTTCATGGTTATTTTCTATATTCCTACCAATACAGAAAAAACACCAATTTATTAACCGTATTTTTATAGACAATTAACAGTATTTTTCTGCAAATAGAATTTGCAGAAATGAGGATAACTTTGGAGGGAGTCTGCAAACATAGATTACAGCACTAGAATTTGATCAGAACAGTTATAGCCATCCTTTCAACTCTTCTCCCCCTCTCCCCAGGAACAGATGTTAGCATTTCTCTTGTCAAAATAATGATTTTAGTCATGAGTTTCCTGGAAAAGCATTCTAAAAGCTTTTGATAGGTTGAAGTGGAAGGTGTGTTGCTTAGAGTCAAATAAAAAATGGTAGGGCTATCTGATGGATCACATGAAGAGCAGTTCTTGGCAGTGGCACTAGAACAGGAATTCTAAGTGGCTGCCAAAGAGAGTCTTTAAAGCATTTGGCAGAGATTGCTTGAAGATTAATTTTGGACATGTAAGGGAGGAGAAAGTGGTCAAGAAAAGAAGTGACAATCACTTTAAAGACAATTATACAGAAGGAACAGAATAACACCAGAGAACAGCGAAATTCATTTTTTACAGTAAGATGGAGATCTTCAGCAACTTTAAATCTGACCAGGCATGTATACACCTACATGTCACAAATATTTAATGCCATTTTACCCTAAAGACACAAACTGAATAGCAGTTGGCATCAAAATAAGTTTTGTCATAAACAAGAATGATGAGTATTACAGAATATAAAACAAAAGATGATAGTAGTGGTTTTTCAAATAATGAGTACACCTATCACTTTTTACTATTGAAATCTAAGTAATATGTCCCATATTATTTACAGACCTACATACTTCTGAAAAAAATCCTATGTTTATTAAAGAGGAACTAAAGAGTTCATCACATTTTTACTGACTTCATGCTTTTTTTAAGAGCCTATATTCAACTCAAGTGACAGAAAACAACTAATTTTCATTGCTAAACTAACTTGGAATCAGATGTCATCATATGCTAAATGATAAGAATAACAGCAAAGAAGATTCCCCTTCTTCAAACACTAAAATGTTACATGAGTAAGAATGTTCTCTGGGCTTAGCGCAGTCAGAGTTTTTCATGGATGCACATAATATTAGGATGTGCTAATGTCCATAAATATATTTTTTCAAATGCTTAAATTCCTTAACACTTAAGTTAAGAATTGTTCCTATCCTGCTATGTTATAAGTAGATGACATTTCATGGAACAAGATTTTGAAAGGCAGTTTCATTGCTTATAAAGTACAATGCAAATCAAATCACATTACATTTTTTTGTCACAATTTTATTTGAAGAGTACAAAGATATGCTTGCAGTTGTGCACACCTGTCCAATTTTCACTTACTGTTACAGCAACTTTTTTACATGCTTACAGTATAAATAACTATTAGCTAATTTTTCTGGATAATGTTTTAAAATATCTGACCTAATTTGAAGTTAGCAAAAAAATTCTCAAGAAATTTTGTGAATTGACTACCACTCTTCCATTTAAACAGTTCCCTTAAAAATAATGGATTAATTAACTAGATGAGATTTTTTTTCCCCAATCTTAAATTAAGAGTTCATTCTCAACCCTTACTCAGCAAAGCACATGGTATTTCATAAGTCTGTTGAGTAGATGTGCTATTCATTCCCATTAAGCAGAGCACCATAATTTACAACCCATTCACCACAGCTGTTAATCATGTCTGTGTAGACAGTGCATTAGGACAAGGCTGTTGTAGATCTATTCCCAGGGTCTTTTTTTGATTTTTAAATTCTTTTTGAGAGGCGGAGAAGATGAAGGAGAAGTAATCTCTCTGTTCTGGATATAGTCTTTTAAATAGCTATTTCCTCATTTCTTGAAATGCTGCATTCTTACATATTTAGCAATTTATTTTTGCCTCTCTAATTTCCTTCTCTTTATTTTCTGTGGAATCAAATTATGTTAGGCAGAAATGAACAAATATTGGATTTTTTATATTAAAAATCTTTAAAACCAAAAAGTAAAATGATGAGAGAAATGGTAAAGTGAACAAAACAGATTTTTCTTTTTTTCTTTTTTTTCTTTTTTTCCACAGAGCGGTTAAAGAAAGCTTTATTTTAGTATGGTGAAACAAAATGCAGTGTTTTGCTTCTTTTTTGGGCTACTTAATTTTTTTAATTTTTTTTAAGTGAGTTATATTAACATCTAAATTAAAAATAGATCTTTAGTAATAGATTTTGAAAATATTCTAATAAAATAAATGACAATTTTCTAAATGACACGTTTCAATTATATTCTTCTCTTTATCTCTTTATTTTTCTGTTTTTTTTCAGTCAAAATGATAAATTCTGATAAACAACAAATTTGAATGTGCTGAATCTCAAATTTTCAATGAATTTACTTTCCTCTTAGCCTTGCTTCTGAGAGTGCTTTGGACCCCACATAATTCAGGAAACAGAACTATGAAATGGACTGTTATGTTTTATTTAAGAAGCAATATCTAACTCTTTATCACATCAGGCTACCCTAAAATTGCAAAATGATGGCATTGGTACTATCGCAAATAATTTCTCTCTCTATTTTTTCTAGAGATTGGAAATTAATACAATATTGGGGTTTTGTTTGTTTGTTTGCTTGTTTTGTCATTGAAATATTCACTTCATTAATATAAACTGGATCTGACAATTATATATTATTTGAAAAAAAATGCCACTAATACACTTTTCCCTGAAATTTGTTTATTTCAGTACAAAATAGCTGTGTTTGAACAAAGGTTATCAGATAAACTAACTCACAAAGGAACTTTAATTATATAATGAAACTCATGTCATTTAAAAAAGAGCGTTTTCTTTCCCCTAGAAATACTGAAAATTTCAAGCTGCTAAGAATATATTTTTTTAAACAGTTTGCACATGGAAACTGGCAAATTATTTTGTCCCAGACAACCAGTCATTTCATTTAAGGAGGACATTGCTATGCTAAAGTGATTTTATCATCTTATGATATTAGAAAATAAATAAGAATAGGTTTGACCTAATTTAAGAATAATGCCACTTGGCTTGCATAATGCCTATCCTATAGGAATGAAAGCTGTTGAACTGAGCTGTGAACCCACAGAACTCTTTCTGAATGGAAAAAGAAGTTTTTAAAAGAAATGTAATGGAAAAAGTAATACACAATTAAAATAATACAGTACAAATATATTACAAATAATATATAATAAAATAATACAGCAATGCTTCGGTAAAACACTAAATTTTAAAAACCTATCAAAAATGTCTTA
Organism: Tinamus guttatus; assembly: GCF_059628265.1. Lineage (NCBI taxonomy): Eukaryota > Metazoa > Chordata > Aves > Tinamiformes > Tinamidae > Tinamus > Tinamus guttatus. Next base: position 576,638 of record NW_028288586.1, read on the forward strand.
ATTCTGAAGTATTACAGATTTAAAGTTAATAAAAGCTCTGAGGTGGCTGGCATACTTGGACTAATCTTTCCAACTTTCAAATGTTATACTGTGATTAAATGAATATCTCCTTGCAAATGCTCATAAAAAACATATCAAAGGAACAAAGCTCCAGGACAGAGCTAATGTTTTACTATCTAATCACTAACATAAAGCTCTCTGGGAAGTGAAGATATTTTTTTTGCTATCCTGATTTTAGGCAGACACAGTCTAACCTCTAGCCTTTTACATTTTGTGGTTACATAACCCAGTCTGATCTGTTCTGTGTTTGATTGTAAGTGGGCAGAGAAAAAGTTCATTTTTTTCTACAATCTTTCACCTATATTCCCATTAGTTCTTCTTCCTTTGACCTCTCTTTTTGGCTTAATTTAAGTTAAAAGTCTTGGAATATAGAGAAATCTGTAAAAAGCCTATTATGTCTCTGTAAAGTAAAAAGTCTATGATTAGAATTACTATGTCCTCTCTATCATTCTCCTTTATAAACTTTTCCTACTCTTTTGTATTGGAAGCAGCTTTTTTAATAATCATTATTTGTACAGCATCTAGTCAAACAAAATTTGGTGTTTGTTCATCCTACTAGAGCTCTGTAGAGCCCATTATTGCAAGACCTAGAGAAAAAACTTTGAATATAATTCTACGATTGATCTGGATGGAACTGAAAGACTTGGTTACACCTATCTCATGGACATGGACAAAGGCTGAAGTGATTTGTTTAGCGTTCATGGTGAGATGTAAAGGCATATGGTATCTAAGTTAACTGTTCAACCACAGATTTGGAGCCTGTAATTTTCCTGTGTTCTTGCTAAGCTGTACATCTTGCTGGACTGGATAAAAGGGGAGCAATAGTAACTTGCCTCTCATCTACTAGTCTAGCCCTCATTGTAAATAAGAACAGATAAGAGATTGTGTGCCTTAAGCCATTCCAGTAGCTGGAAATCCCTGTGGAAAGGGAGGTTCCTTAAAAGTCTTTCTTCAATAAACTTTCTCTGAATACTATGATTAAGAAATATCCATTTTTTACTGGGACATAAAATTATTTTAGACCAATGTATGATTTTTGGATATTACATATTTCCTTAATTGCCAGGCGTCAATTGTGTTTTGCTTATTAGTATCTTTAAGCCTGTGCTAGAAGCTTCAAATAGATTTGCTTCATGAGAAAGAGCTGAAAACTAACAGGTTAGAATTTATAACTACATTGCTGTGGCTGCAAAAGGAACATTTTTAAACAATGCCAACTGAAGAAAGAAAATAAAATAGATATATAAATAGCTAGATACAGAAATGGAAAATCAGATACTTAAACTTGAAGCACTTTTTCAGGTATGCGTATGAAAAGAGGGTAATGATTCAGAAAAGCCCTGAAATCTGTTCACCTCTCAAACTGAAAAAGAATCAACAAGATGAGACAGAACACAGGAAACTTTGGACCCAGAAGGTAATTTATAGGAGTATGTAGAACCTAAATAAATTTCTGTGAGATGAAAGTCAGGAATTTTGAAGCAGTACTTCTACTGTTAGCAGTTTGTCAATTGTATTTTCCATACAAATTTTACTTGTGGGCATCATTTAGTTAAATGTTCTTAATACATTTTTTTGGAAAAGTGTGTCATTAATCCTCCTGAGCCTTGGTTATCACAAAACACAGAGACTTCAAAATTCAATTTTGAAAGTCAGATCTCCTAGTACATCTCATCTAGCTATCCCTACTTCAAAGCAGAACTCTCAATGTCATCTTATGTTTGCAAAATGATGCAAGTGGAAGTGTCAGATTCAGTCAATGACAGAAACACTAAAAGTCAAGTGTCACATCTCAGCCCTATAGTGTATGCATTGCCATTATCATGATCTTATTATTGCACATCACCTTCTTTGGTCCACAAGAATTGTGGATTAATTTTCTGTACTGATTCAGATGACTTTTCCTGCTGATCTTTTCTCCTACATTTAAGGAAAATATAGAAGATTATTCCTGGAGCTATAACTGCATATGTCCAGATAGTTTATATTCTGACAAAGCAGTTTTCAAAAGGGTTCAAAGGGTCCATCTGAAGTAACTGGAAAACAGCAATTGTATATGTAAAGGTGGTGGCTTTTAGTAACAAATCATGGCTTTCGCTATTTTTTTTTCTTAATTTTTGTAAAAAATGATATGATAAGAAGTTTTAGAAAACATATAGTTAGTAAACCTGAGTAAACCTTCTGACCTTTGCTATCTGCAGGGTATCTGTGATCTCAACTATGCATCAAAAGTACAAGAGCATCTTCCTTTCTTTAGTGTCTTTTAGTAAATGTTATACAATTGTTAAAAAGAAACTGATGCTTGCCACTTCAGCAAATTTAACATCAGTAAAATATTAACTTTTTTGTTTTAAAATATAAAAATAACATAAAGTAAAATATAAAATATAAATTTTCAAACAGAATTCATCGATATCTTTTAAATTTTTATCCTGCACAAGTGAAGTCAGTGCATGTTTTCCACTGGGAGGATGATTATGCCTGGATTGAAACAGAATGTACTAAACACTCTCCTTTAAGTAAAGGAGAAAGAAGAACTTTTCTTAGAAGTATATAGTATTATACATAGAAGTCTTTCCAAGTATCATGATAACAGCTCCCATTCTCTTTCTAATCTCAGGATGGAATTAATTTAATATTTGACTATGAAAATAGGGTGTCTGTTCCTCAAATCCCATGCAATTATAATGTGTTCTGAAAGACTAACTTGCTTAAGTTCCTGGAGATTTTGTACAGAAGTGTTTGAGATTTGGGCTAAATGTTTAAAACTCTCTAAATGACTTTAGGCTAACCCAAGTCACATATATACGCACTTGGGAAGAATTGTGGCGGGGCCACACTCTGAAGCTCTAAAACACTTTAAAGAAGCTACTTCCCAGAGATACTTAAACTGGCATAGTCTAAAATGGATGGTAGCTACAGCTTGGATGTTTGCACATTCTCAGAACATCTCATTCATCCAAACACGGTCAAAATTACTTAATACATTGGTATGCTTAGAACATATCTTTCATCAAAAGCACTGAGTTGCACCCAACTGAGTTGAATCCAGCTAAGTAGGATAGTAAATCTAACCATTTTCTTTCAAAGAAAAGAAGCACATAACATAAAAGTCTGGTTGAAATATTCACCCAAAGTCTGGAGAACTTATTTCACAAGATTTAAGTGTATGACTTTTTCAAAGGAATAGCTCTGTCACCAGGCTACAGAAACTCTCTTCTTCAATCTGAATATAGATCATAGTGCATTAGTAAAACTGAGTTTAGAGGCTTATCATGAACTGCATGAGCCAAGGCTACATATTAAGCACCTGGTGAAAATGGGATCCAGATCACTGTATTCTCTCCTGAAGAGCACATGCTAACTGATCATGGTTCCTTCTTTTTTAAAGAGGAGTAGAAAGGGTGTTCTCCTGACCTCTTAATTTTGTGGTCTGAACTGATAATTATTGCTAAAGAGACAAAGTAACTGGACTCACTAGTCTACTCACTTGTCCTTCTTTGCTGTATTGTACCCTAAACCTCAAACATAATCTAATTTTACAAGGAATATAATGGAGAAAAAAAAAAAAAGAAGAAAGAAGATTATACTATATTCTGTCTTTCTAAAGGCTGAGTTTGTTGCAGCCAGGTATGAATTAATTATTTACTCAGAAATCAAGCACATGAAGCATCATGATCTATTAACTATCAGTTTAAGCAGAGATAAAAGAGAACATAAGGTTCACTTATGTGTCTTTAGAACTTTTAATCCACTTTGGAAAGTCACTGTGTAAAACTTCCAATAATATATGCAAGAGGAAGGGAAATCAGTGATCTTCATTTGCAGATGAGTGGTATAATCATCAGTCTAGGACATTCAATGGTCTTAAGTTTTGGTCAGAATTAAGAACAATTTGTTTTCTGTCACTTCCAGAGTTTCCTTTTAAAAACTATAAAACTGTTAAACATCAGAGAAATAGAGATTTACACATTCAAAATAATGTGTAGTTTTTCAAATATGCTTTCTGGGATTCAAAACAAAACACAAAATATGCTTGCTTAGAAAGCACAGTTCATCATGGACATCACCAAAAATTTTATTCTGTGTTTTATTGTCCTTATATATTAATTGAATGATTAACAGATTGCTGAATAAATGCTTATTAGGAGTAGAACAATGTTATTCATCTGAATAGTATCAACACACACATGTACAAAACAAGCAAGCTAAAAAGTTTTTGCTAAGAAGAGTATGAAGATTCTAGAAATAATGGAATGAATCAGAGCAGGGAACATTTTTATTGAGAGAGTATTCTGGTGAAGTCCATTAAACTCCCTAATAGATTATTCTGGAAAGCTATAGGATTGTTTCCCAATTGTTTCTTTTAAATTAAAATGGATAGGACAGTAGAAACACGTTGTGTATCATCTTCATCAAAGAGTGTGAACAAAAAACTTAGTAGCACTCTTCTACCTTTAAATTCCATTAATGTGAAATAATTTTCTCTCATGTAACCTAAAAGTAATATGCAAATATCAATTACGTTTGCTGTACAAGGGAAAGTTCGACTCATACGTATCCCGAGAGAGATCATATATGCAGGCTATAAAATCAGGAGAGACAAGAAACACAGCTAAAAGTATCAAGGAAAAATGGAAAGAAATCTTTGTTAGTATTTTATATAACAATTCAAAGAACCCTACAGGTTATACGAATGTATTAAACCATTCAGTCAAACCATATAGGAATTGTTATGATGAATTACACAACTTCTGGTCCACAGGTTGTTACTGACTTATTTTGTCATTTGGTCTTACTTTGGTTTCTCAGAATGGTCTCATTTTATAGAAAAGTGGAGGATCCCACACTAGAATAAGACAAGATAATTTGTCCCTATATGAGCTTTCCTCATGATTTCTACCACCTAGAAAGAGGAAAATGCCTTTTTACAATTTTAATTTTCCACTATTTTGATAGCCAAAGTTTTCTTTCTATCCACAGAACACTTGCTCATCAGGAGCTGAGTAATTGTCTCTTATTTTTGAAGTACATCTTTCAGAGCAGGCTTGTCCCGAAGTAGGCTTCCTCTTTCATTGTTCACTTCCCTCAGTGCATATGTTCAAAGCAGCTGACTTACTTATACCTCTGTTTCTCTGTGACCTTATCATTCCTGCCTTAGTCTTTGGGATACATATCTTCAGCTGCTAACTTTAAAGCTAGCAGTAGTCCAATGCTCTTTGTGCCTTCCAGATTTTTATTTGAAAGTTTTGGAAAGTAATAGCATTACATAACCCAAGAGCAGACGGATACTTAAAAACAAAGTATAATTTATTTTGCTTGAAGCTTTATTGCAGCCAGAGAATAATCTGAAATAAAAATGTACTTATTAACTGACCTACATTTGGCATTCCCCTCAATCTCCAGATAAACATGATGCATACTTGTGTTATGTTTTCACCTGAGGACTTAGTAAAAATTTCCGTGTTGTAAACCTTGATTCTCAACCAGTTTGTGTAAGCCTTGAGAACCTGGTAGCTTCTGCTTGTCTGTTGGGTCCTTGTCTTAAGGGATCACTGTCTTTTGATCTTAATCCTCTCAACCAGGGCAAAACAACCTCGCTGCTAAAAAATGAGTGGTCTCTTGCCAGCTATAAAGTTATCTGTTGTTCCTGAGTGGATGTTTCTTACCCAGACTGCTCCTTTATTTTTATTTTTTCTTTCACTTTTCTGCCTAGCTTCTTTTTAGTTAGAAAAAAAAAATCTAATGCTATTCACTCAGACAGGGCAATACCTCACCTATAATTTCAAGGGGCATAGTACTTAACGTGAAACAAACATGTCAATCCTGAACAAGAATTTGAAAAATACACTTTATTATCTAGTATGGATCTCTAAAATAGTCTAGCCTGAGAAAAAACTTGAATGTATTTCTCAGAGGAATGTGTTTTTTTCTACCTTAGACATGATGTTTTCCTGTAATGAATTATTTGTTGACAAAAAGTGTCACATTTTATGAGGATTTATTTATGTTTTGTTTTTGTATTTTCTTGTAACCCAAATACCTCATGCATTTTTTTAAGAATGGAAGTCTTCATTTTCCCTTTTATGATTAAAATAAAAATCTAAATTCCATATAATACCAATACACATGCACACAAGCATTATAATCCTCCTTAAAATAAAACCTTCCATAAGATATCGTCAAACAATTTATTGCAACAAATGTCTTCAAACTATTTATTACAACAAATTTTAGTAATATTCTGTTTTGATTACAGACATTTTTTCAACTTTAATTCTGATTTTTTTTTTTGCAAAATGAAGAATGTATGTAGGCTCATTATTAATGAGCATCATATAGCGGCTCATGAATATATCAGGATAAGCAGAAATCAGTATTGCATTCCCTAAAAGACAGCATGTCAAGAGAAGATCAGATTATTTATTTTGGATTACCCAAATGTTTAGCTGGCCCATATCTGCAGTGATCAAAACATTCTGTATTTACCATCGCTTCTGAAATTTTAACAATAAAGGATCCAAGCTTTTTTTATATACATACATATATATGGGGTAGTCACTCTACTATTGAAAAATAAAACAAATGTGTGAATAGGGAAGTTTTCACGCTCCTCTTTGAATGGGGGTTTATCTTGATTAAACAGTTTTATGAAGTAGAATTACTAAATTTATGAAATTGAAGCTCTAGAAGCACTGCATTTGAATATTGCCTATGCATTGAGATAACGGCTAGGCACTAAAAGTGGGTAATCATGCAGCTTCACCTGTTCTTCCTCAACAGGGGAAATGTCAAATGAGCCAGAAACATATTTGCTTATTTTATCATACCAGAAATATCTGGATTCAGCCACTATCGATTAATGTTAGTACAATGCCCTCTGGAAGGTATGCATCATTTTCATTGTAGTTTGCAGTCTGTATTTTATCTGTTTTTATCTGAAATAATGTGCTGTAGTAGCTATTCAGTACACAGTCACCCAGGAATGTAGCTGAATCTTGATCGGCTCTTAGCAAAGGACTGCACTGAGGAATTCACCCAAGTGTACTATTGCCAGTGTATAAGTCCTATGCTTTAATACAAATTTTATTATGTCAATAAGAGGAGAAATGTTGTGACCTAAAGTTTGTGGGGTGAGAAATGGTGGTACCAATTCAAGATAAAGCAGGCTGGTACAAAAGTAGCCTGTCAACAACTTGGAAGATATCTTGGAAATAATGTACAGGAACAGAAGGGGTGTAACTAACTTGCACTCTGCATGTTATAATCACGGAGTCTTTTGGTGTTACACTATGACCTTAAAGCTCATATTGAATATATGCCTTTTTTTTTTTTTCTTTTTTTTAAGGAAAACCTTCAAGAGCTACACCCTAGTCTCTTAAGAAGAAGAAAATTAAAATCCTGTTACTGCCATAATAACGGATTAATACACTGTGTAAATACTGAGAGCAGTAAACATTTATCCTTTATACTTCAGCTTCAAAGCTGTTATCAAAATGTTACGATCCCTTGCCAAGGTGTTGCAACATAACAAACAGGAAATAATGCTAATGCCTGAGTTTTAAGTTGTTACATGTAGATCATCTTTTCTTTCCTAAAGAGATATTTTTACCTTTTTTTTTTTTTTTTTTTTTTTCCTGAATAGGCAGTATCATGTGCTGCACAATTTCAATATTTAAGAAATATTTTTAATGTGTCCATTATTTTTTTACTATCCACTGCAAGCCTGTAAGCTGAAAAAAATTCCCCAATGACAAACTTTTTTATTAAAAAAAAAAAAAAGAAATTATCAAGTGTTCCAAGTGAATGCATTTTCTTTGTTAACCTGTGTGACATTTTAGAGGCCTAGGCTTGAAATAGGACTTCCAGAGTATAAAAATTATCCTCCTTGAGGATAAATCCAGATCTCACCAGCCTGTTAAATATGTGTGGATATGCTTGCTCAACCTGTTCTTCTGCTTTAGAGAAGTACTCAGGCATAAATTAAAATGCTGAAGTGCTGAAATTCAGAAGCTTAGCTGAAGAAATTATTAATACTCTGCTCCTGCAAAGAGCTGACAGCTTGATGAAGAGGGCTGTGAAACCTCCATTTTTGAAAGGTTTTTTGGAAAATTCAGGTGCTTCTCTGGAGCTGTTCATTGCTCGACCAGGTACAAATTGAATCAAGTGTTGTTTTTTTGTTTGTTTGTTTTTTGTTTGTTTTTACCTAACTGTCAATGCATAGAAAACAGTGTTCTTATCCCCTTAGATATCTATTAACTGTTTTATTTTCATTCTTCCAATTACTAAAGTTGCTCACCAGTGACTATCTTAGAAAAACTAAGTGGCATTTGGAGATTTTGTTGGCAACAACTACAAAAACACTTGCATATTGGTATTGCCTAGAAAGGTGGAAGAGTAATTTTGAAATATGCCTTCTTTCACAGACATATCAGAACATCCCATAATAATCTGATTTCAGCAGACAAACTCATATGCAGAGAATAAAAACATGTTTGGTCAGTCAATTATGAGAGAGTACCCCTCTTCCTCCTCACTAAGTGACTCAGAAAAAGAACTTTTCATAGTTTTATTTCATATCTTACAGTGAATGTTTTCTCACAGAATAGGTTGGATCTGAGTCCTCAAAATTAACTTCATGTTTCTGCTTGTCAGTATTCCTTTTTGACCTAGAATATCACAGCTCTTTAAAATGAAACATTAATGCAGCAGACATTATCTACATGCTCAACTATAGCTTTGATAGAAGTACTTACATCTCATCAAGGCTATCTCTGGAAGAAACACAATGAAGAAAATCAACAAAACATTATCTTAGTAATTTTGTTATGTTTTCTACCTTGTGGGTACAATCATTTTGGCAGATTGACTGATATTATAATCTAAACCTTCAGCCACACAGTGCATGCTTTTTTTTTTCAATATCCAAGCATCTAAATCTCCATTTTGATTAAATTTAACCTTTACTATTAATATTTTAGCAATATTAAAAATTCTATCTTTGGTGAAAATCTGAAATCGAAAAAAAAGCATCTTAATTTCTGAAAATACAATATAATAAGCTTTAGAAAAACATTGAAAGTTCTCAGAATTTTGGTTGAAAAAAGTTGGATGGTTTGGTTACTGAGAACACAGAATCGTAAAATCAGTAAGGCTGGAAGAGTCTTGAACCTTAATGATTTTGTCATTAATATATTCATTAACAAAGCATGTATGAAATCATGTATGAAATCAAAGTATGAAATCATACTTTTTTTTTTCTGGGCTTCGTCAACTGATCCTGACAAGCCCTAAGGGTGGAGGCTGCACAGTCTCTCTGAGCAACAACATCCAACATATGACTTTCTCATGGTGAAAACAGTTATCTGGTTGGAACCCCTCATGCCTGCTCTCCCTCCCGCTGCTAGCATGCAGTGCAAGGAAAATCCTGGCTCTTTCTGCACAGTAACCTCCTTGCAGGTACTGGGGGCTGGTGTTAGGGGCTGTCTCGCCTAACAAAGCCACCTCTTCTCCAAGCTGAACAAGACTGCTCCCTCAGGCTCCCAACACCCTGAAGATCTCGGGAGCCTTGTGCCGAACACATCCCAGTCTGTCAGTTTTCCTTGTACTGGGGGTTGCAAAACTGGATGCAGTGTTGTGTGGTGAGTGCTGAAATAAAGGCAATAATCACAGTGCTCCATCTACTGGCAATGCAAGGCTGCCATCCCCACCCAGTTCTTCCTTGTCTGTGATTAGCAGATCCCTTGTAAATCCAGTCCATCCAGTGCCTATATCAGGAATTTAATCCTGACATGCTCCAGAAATCCTGTGGGTTGCTTGCATCCCGTTGTGTTGTCCTGTCAGCAGATGTCAGAGAGCTTAAGGTCCTCCACAAAAGCTGGGGTCTGTTATCCAAAGGCAGATAATTTGTTTCAAAAATTCTCTTTTTACCTTTCTGCCACCTTTCTCAGCTCTAATTGTTTTGGTTTTTAGGCCTTAGCCCCCTGCTTTAGTATCATCTTAAATAGTCTCATGACTATCTGATGTCTAGATCACAACAGTATCTGGACTTCACATTTTTCATAAAATTCAAATTCAAACTATCCTCCTCGTATGATGCAAGTCAGAGTAAACTCTGAGATTAATATTCTTATGTGGAAGAAGTGTTTGTGGAAGAATTGTTTGAAAGCAGGAACTGAGAGGAAAACTAGGGCCTAACACAGCTCTGGCATTACAGAGGCCTGCTTGGGGTGCTACACAGTTGCCACTTCCAGGATGGTTGGTATGCACGGACTCTGCTCCTCCACAGTTCCCGGGGCAACGCAATCTGCCCTCCTCGCAGCTGCAAAGGGGAGTAACGGAGGATGGAGCGGGGTGAAGACACCACAGCCAAACTCTGTTGCACTCCCTGTGCTGGGCTGCTGATAAGCTGCACCGTGGCTGTCTAATGAGAGATATATGATAACAAGTCCGGTGCTGAGCCAGCAAAAGTGGCAAATGATGAACTTTGCTTGAACTTTGCTCATTATAATGTGAAAACCATACCTCCATCCCAAAAGTTACCCGTCTCCAAGGTACGACCACCCCTCACTGACCATGCGCTCTAGATTTTCGGTTGACTGTACCTTTAACTGAAAGCGAGAAACTTTTTCACCAATCAATAACGATATTAAATATGACTCTAGTCACTCAAGCTCCACCTGAATGTAAAGAAAAGTATAAAAGGTGAACTAAGGATGAAAAGTCTGGAGGGAAGAAACCATCGTAACTCTTGGGTCAGTCAACAGGCTGAGCCCCCTTCCCTCCCCTCAGGTCAGGACGCTGCCTGAGGAGACTAAGAAGTGGGAAAGGGAAGAAACCATCGTAACTCCTGGGTCAGTTGACACGCTGATCCCCCTTCCCTCCCCTCGCGCTGGGACGCTGCCTGAAGAGACTAAGAAGTTAGAGGGAAGAATCCATCATAAATTCTGGATCAGTTGATGCGCTGATCCCCCCTTTCCTCCCCTTGCGTCAGGATGCCGCCTGAGGAGACTCGAGACTGAGAGCCCTCTCCCATCGTCTGGGGTGAGTGATGATTGCACATTTGTACATCAGAGCTAGCTAAAAACCCCACGCTCTAGTAGAGAATTTCCTGTACTGACATCCGAAACCTGCTTTGTAAATGTTGCATTTGAATAAATCATACTGTTTGTGAACTCGGCTACTTGTTTGGGGGGAGGCGATTGGACCTACAGTCCATGGACTGTTCGTGAATCCAATACTGCCAGGGTCGAGCTTATAGTGGATCACACTATTTGGGAACTCGATTCGCTCCTAGGAAGGCGATCGGACCTACAGTCCACAGACTGTTTGTGAATCCGATACCTTTTTTTGATATCTCCTTCCCCCCCCACCACCACTACCACTACGGCTTTCAAACTGCAACATTTTCAATACATCTTACTGTATGAGCTGTGTGAGCGGTCGTGTGGGGGTATAACAGGAAGATCGTAATGCATCTCTGTCTTCATTAGACTCTCTGGACTTTAAGTCCATATTTTTCTTTTTATAAGAAACATTCTTCTTTTCTCTCTCTTTTGTGAAAGCTTCCTCCTGCTCCTCCTGATGTTGGTCCTTACCTAAGCGAGAAAGAGGAAGAGAACTAGGTTTAAGGTGGCTTCCTGCCGGCTCATTGGTTACTAGTGCTTCTGATGCAAAGGCAGGAGTCTGAGGTCTGCCCCTTACACACTTACTCTCCCTTCCAAGGTCTCTTCAGAGCTAACTGATGAAGCTTAATCTGCCAAGCATTGCAATGGGATACGACGGTGACTTGTATGACTGACATTCACAACTTAACCGAAAGCTGTGACTACACCATGTCTGTTGCAATCCTTGTTCTGAGGTGTTTAAGCAGACTCTTGACTAAAGCTATTAAATAGATCATATTTTTTGAAATACATACTTGCAGATAATTTTCAAGCAAGCAGACAAACTAAAATGAACAACATGCAATCAGAGTAAAAAAAAGAAAATAGGTGTCCTTTTCCCTGAGCATGGTGAGAAAAGGTTTTCATTTCTGAGCTTTCAAAGACCTGCCTTGGGAAAAAAAAAAAAAAGAAAAATGCTTCTGCCAGGAGAGAGGGAACATTTTAAAATGCAGCTCCTCAATCTATTTTACTTAGGTGAGCTTGATTTTCTTCAAAAAAAAAGAGTGAAAAAGTGTTGATGCTTTCTACAAAATAGCTACATAAATCCAACAATAACAAAAAAGCCCTACCTGCATATCCCTACCCAGCACATACACGCACATCATATTGCCAGAAGAAAAAAGAGTTTTACTACTTCAAACTGCTATTTTGCTCACCGTGTTCTATGTCTGTATGCTTTACATTTCCTAATACTTTCATTTTATTGATACTGGCCTGTTCTAATCAGCATTTATAAATCCTTCACTATGACCCACATGATGCACTGCATCCTAATTAGAAGGATTTCAACTACTGAGCCATAACTTTAGTAATATGATCATATACTTTACCTGAAAAATCCGTTGGCATTAATTCTGTATGTCCACCACTTTCAAACCTCAAATACAAGGTGATAATTGCAATATTATAGCTGGCTACATTGCTTTTAACTCTGGACATTACTCAGTCAAATATAACCTGGTGACAAATAAATTTAAAGGTATGACTTTGTGAGTTCTGTAAAGAAGTGACATTTTTAGAATTGTCGGGAAGATATTTTTTGGTGACTTGTGCTGAATCCTCTTGCATGTCTAGTCATGTAATCACTTGAGAACCTAAAGCGAACTGGAAAAAAAAATGTTCTGAATTGATATATCTCCTGCAAACTCTGCTCCTGGGCAGAGAGAATTCACTAGAGATGAGAAACCTCAGAGTTGATCATTGAGGCCAATTAAATGAATTACAGTTGAAGAACAGAAGATAATTCATGAGTGACATCTAATCTATTCTAATTTAATTGAACAAGAAGTTAATGTGGCTAGTTTCAGTGTCTGCACTGTGTCGTGTGATTTGAGTATCACCCTCTTTTAAAAAGCTTTTTGGGGGACCTCGAATCAGTTTAGTGTTCTGTTATGGATGTACAATATATTGTTTTTCATTAGAAACAGGTTATTAGCAAAGCCCTATGGAGATAATTGTCATTGTGTCATCTTTATATTTTGTACATGATGACAAAGGGTCTTTTTAACCTATAGGCAAAAACTGTTATTTATTACTGAAAGTGCTTTTACCACAGATAAATCTGCTAACTTATGTTACGTTCAGAGGTTTTGTTACAACCAGAGGACAATGATTTATTTTTAATTTCTCTTCCTGAAAGTGTCATATAAAAACCTCGGCCTTGAAGAAAATAAAATAGCAACAGTGAATGGACATGTAGAAAACAGAAGGCATGTCTGAACAGGTCTTTTACCTTTTTATAAGACAAAGTATGGTTTGGTTTGAGTATTCTCACTTTGTTATTTAGTTCAGTTTACTTACTGCTGACATGCCAGTGACTTGATCTAGACAGTGAGTAACGGTAAAGAAAAAAGGACGTATTTTGATATGCTTCTTTATTTTTTTCTGCGTTACTGGAAATGGGTAAGTAGTCTTTAATTTCCTCTACTGCCTTTAGGTCAGTCTGTTTTACAAAGAGTCATGTGTAATGTGGTAGAAGTAGGGAAATGTAACACAGTAAGTCTCTGCTCTCAGTCTTACCCTGCCCCAGTTTAGCATAAAACTACAATTTTTCCCATCTTTGTTCAATCCACCCCTTCTTATACTATGGTTAGACATACATTAATCCTGACTGACAAGAAATCTATAATTAATGTGTCTCAGGTGAATGTCATCACCGAGATCTCAGTCATTTTCTCCTTTATGAATCTTCATAAACCACTTAAGATGTCTGTGTTAATATCCTTTAAAATGTTATTCAGAATTGCTTTATATCTCCTCCAAATTGTTACATCTAGGTAATGTAATGATCTTTCTGGATTATGAGTATCTAACTGTGACCCTAACTGGAAACAAAAAATACACTAACCTGGATATATACACACAGGCAGGACCTGAAATGGAAGGTCTGGGTTTGCTGTCACTTTGCACAAGATTTGATGAGATTTGCCTCAGTAGAGTTCCCTAGGTAATTATTGCTCTACAGGAATATGCTCTACAGGAGTTACATCATGAATATCCCAGAAAATATAGAAAATATAGAAATACATAAATAAATAGAATCACTTTATTTTAATTTTCAATATAAATGGAGATTACAAGTACAAACACTCTCATTTCACTTCATTTGCAAAATTAATATAGAGCAATACTTTCCATCTCCTATTTTGAAAGTCTGTTCTATTGTGTGAACGTCTAACCACATAAAAGCTGTTTGAAAACTTGCTGTTTGTATGCTTGCTGATTTCATCCTCAAAAATATTTTTAAGACTTTGCCATGTATACAGAAAAACACAGTCAGCTATGAAAGATTGGTATTTACAGAATCCTCTTGATTTTCTGGATTGGATTTGAGCCAGAAATATTACAAACTGTGTCACAAAAATCAATGACTGGAAAAACACAGAAAGTTCATATATCTACTGATCTCAATGCAATGACATTACAACAAGCAGCACTGAAGATGTCATGCAAGCATGGAAAGCTGCACATTTTCACATTTATAATCTAATATGTCCTATGCTTAGGACAAAGCAAAGAGATCATTACTTGACTGTGATCATGAGTTAAAGATGTCCGCTAAGTGTGGAGTTTTAATGAAGTCAGAGAAGTCACTATCTTCACTACAGAAACAATATGATATTTGAATGATCATGCATGTTCTGCATGAACCAAACCCTATGCCCTGCTGTCGGAATGGGAAAGAAGGAAGAAGTGAAGAGGAGTGATTGCCCCTCCTCCCCCCCAGAAAAAAACTTCTCCAAACATAGCTAGATGTAGGTTACTTAACAAGTTAAATAAGAGATATAACTACTTATAGTGGAGTAAGATTATTTGCCTTTTCCCCAGTTTCCTGGAAGGCAGCAATAACAGAGGATGCGACTATTAAGCATTTTTATACTGCTTGCATATAGGAACAAAATTATTTCTGATTAAGATATGAGAGTTTTGAAATTTTCATCCTTTGACCTTGCACTTATTTCAAGAGTCTTGAATGTCTTCCAGTGGAGAGGCAAAAATTATTAGAATAAACTGCAGATTTTCTTTTTTTTTATCACTTTTACCATTTAACATATATTTTAAACACAAATTCAAACCAAGATTATAATTTACCTATCTACTGAAATTTCACCTTGAATCCCATCATGATACTGAAAACGCATACTGCATAAGAGGAGAGAAAAATAGCCTTAATTTTCAATTATCTCACTTAAAAGGAAAACATTATATGAAAGCAACTGGCTATCTGTGTGTGTGTGTCTCCCCTTTTGAGGATTGGTTATAGGAGGCTGTTTGTATGCATTTATTTGTATGCATTTATTAACATTTCATTAAGTGTCTAACATTGTGGTTTATCAGTTGTATCAGCTTGTACAATCCTGAGTGTAGTTCACTTATTGTCAGATAATTACGTGTTGTTCATAAATCAATACATTGTTTCAAACCTGCTTGAGTTTAAACTGCGTGAACTGAACAGTTTTTCACGGTGCCTAATGGGCTGATTCAAGAAGGTGACACAAGTCAGCATCTTTATTTGTACCAAAGTAGCACTCAGAATAGACATTACTATAGTCCTGCAGACTCTGCAGGGACCAGGATTTCACCCAGCTGAACTTTCTCCTTTTTCCACTAAAATCTGTGTTCTGTCCTGCATTCTTACAGTTACTGATAGCTTCTGTGTTTCTGTCTGAGTTGCCTTTGTGGTACTTGTAAGAAAGTTTGTAAAAATCAAATTTGTGAGGCTGACGTGCACTGTCACATGAGTTGTTCTTTAATTGGCTGTTTCCTACACAATCCTGGAAAGGTCATCAAAACATGAAAATAAAATGCATAAACAGCCAAGAGCACAAGGCTACTATTCATGTGAGCAATGAATGAAGACAAGGAACATACGCTCCAGCTATTACATCACTTCTACAATATTTTCAAATAAATTCACTTCTGTTCAGTAAAAATTTGGAAAAACAGCTGCTTGTTATAGCATTAATGACTCTAGATATTATGTTCCCATAATGTGCCATTCAATTTGCCATCAGATTCAGTTATCATTTAGAGATACAGGCTTTAGCCAGAATTGGTTCCATTTTGATTATAGCTGATGTCAAGTAAAACCTGAAATACAATAAAGGAGAAAATTTGTGATTGAAGGATAAGTGATACCAGCTTTGGTATATCTGTTTAGTATATCCAGTAACTTATTTTGCTGAATTGCTTTTTGGGGGAGAGGGATTTCTCGTTTTATAATTCAGTATACTGGTATTCTCTTCTTTTTGTGAGAAATTTACCTTTCCTTTTTATGGAAGGCTGAAGGTAAAAATGTAAAAGGCACAAAGGTGAATATGTTGTAACATAACATGAGGTAAAGTTATCTGGCAGTAGCTTAATTCTGGTGACATTTACTAGTAAGAAAAAAGGCAGATTTCATCGAGACTTAAACTCATTTCCTTTAACACCTGAAGCTCTGAGTAGGTTCACGGTGGAAAACTGTAGAAAGCATTTTGACTAGCCGGTTAGATTTCTTCTTACCTTTTAGTCATTCAGATTTAAGAGGTAAAAATATAAAGAGGATACTAAGTAAGAATTCAAAAATGTTTTGAACTCTCTGTACATACTGTGTCTCATATTGGAAAGTAATAGAATGATTTTATATAAAACATTGAACTGAAATATTTCTTATTTTATTAGGCAGATTAATAATTCCTAACTAAATATATTAAATATATTTTGAAGGTATTTTGAAGAGGTTCTATAAAGATGTTCATGTACAAGATTATGTAAAAGAAATACTGCTTTCTGGGAAATACAACACCCAAAGTGATATTTTTAAAACTTTTTCAAGTTCTTTTGTTTGGTTTTAAATAAGAAAACATACCTCCAAGCTAACAATAAAGACACACACTGATGTTAAGATTAGGCATTCTAGATAGTGGACTTGTGAGTTTCAGAAGCACAGATCAATATTTTCTCTTTTGCTCTTCCTTTTAGAAGTACAAGAGTTCCAATATTGCTGAAATCATTCCCTGACAAGCAAATCTGCCTTGTATTATCATCACAGGAATTTACCATCATGGGATTTCTGTGATTTTTGAATTTTTGTGTTCTGACAAAGGTTTCATTTTTGGTTTCTGACAAAGAAGTCATCGTAAGGATGAAGGATGAACATTTCAAGTATGACCTCAACATATCTAGAATCTTTTCCTGACATTAAAAAAAAATCTTTATTGCAATTGTAATTATTATTTTTAGAGCAAATAATACATTTTTATCATAAAAAGTATTATCCTAATGTGAATATTTCAAATATGTCACTCTACTGCTTTTTTACTCACAAAAAAAGGATTTAGATAGAGATTTTCTGTTGTTTCCAGATGGTGCCTATGTGCTTCACTGAAGAAAATATAAAAGAGAAAATAAAATGTAGCAAAAAGAAATAAAATCTTTGCAAGTTAAAAAGAAGCATATCCTGCAAAATGGTAATTTAGTCAGCTGAACTTTTGAAACACTGAGGTATATCTCAGAGCAATTGTATGCACTAAGAAGTCAGACTTTAGAAGTAGACTTTTATTATTTAACTGTAGGAACATTAACAGATGAATGATTAGTGAGGAAGTCCACAGCATTGATTAGATTGGCCAGTCTGTGATTGAGATAATCCAGGTTTAAATTTTTGCTGTGCAAGAGGTTTTAAAAGCAGTAAGTTCCTAAAAATACAGATAGAAGATTAATGGGATTTTTTTAAACAGCAGTGCATTTAAATGCCATTGAAATCAATAAGTAGCTCTACCATGATCCAAAAAAGCACTTAGGCTTCTAAAATGCTAGATAGTCATTTGAGACCCAGAGGGTGATTAAAAAAGACAAAAGCCTTTAAGTATGAAGAGTCAGTAGGTGTTTTAAGTTTGCACCTGACTCTGCAGTGAAAGCCCAGCTGTACTGCATTGCTCTGAGAGGTCTTTTATTCCCTTTGCTAAGATTAGGTTGTTGGGTGATCAGGTGTGTAAGTGCTATGGGTGAGAGAAGTGCTGTGTGCTCACTGATGCAGTAGATTTACAGTTATAATAGACTCCTGAAGAGTAATAAGTAAGTCTCAAAAGGACATGAAGCCAGACTTACTATTTCTTGGTCAGCATACAAAAAGTGGGTGTAAGCACCCTCCTCCTGTCAGCTTCTGATATCATGACAGTGTGCTCTTGAAAACCCATTTGCCCAATTTTTCATTTTGGGGTACCTAAATATTTCTCAAGGTTTATTTTCTCTGTGCCTCTTTGTTTAGATGATAGTCAAGAAGATAGATAATAATTTTTCCATACCTCTCTGGAGTATTTTGATGATGTATTTTGATGCATTAATGTTTGTGAGGTGATTATGTTTTAGTGTAACATAAACTATACAAATACTACATGTAGATTTCCTAGTATTACATTTCAAAGAAATAAAAGGTCCATAAAGATAATTGTAACAGAGACAATCTGGGTCCATGTGACCCAGGTCACATGCTAGAGTGTATTTTACCATTTTGTCATGAAATTTTCTGTACCACATCCATGTTTGGTCTTACTATGGCTTTTCGTGAATTATGGGGCAGATGCACAGTTGTTGGAATAAAGACAATACTTTTCCAAGTGCAGACAAGGTCATAATAAGTAAATCAAAATAGCAGTATGTTCCTAACAAGTATTCATCTTCCAGAATAAATAAAGAAACCTAGTCACTTAGCATGGGCTAGCAAATTGGCAGAACTTCAGCAGTAAAAAAAACAGCCATGTGAAAGTTCTTTTCTATAGATGTAAGGACTATCCAAAAGCAAAAGATGAAGGATTTGAATTGAGAGGAAAATATTCAACATCACTGCTAAAATTCTGGAAGAAATAGTTTGCTGGTATCTTCAGCATTGCTTAGAGCTCAGATCACTCTATTGCTATAAATATATTGTATGTATTAAAAAAAGATCCAAGTGACAATGGTGATGATATTTACAGAATATCTTCCAGATAAGAAGACCAAGCAGACTAGGATGGTTCAGTATGGTGAGCAGTGAATGAGCAGGAATGGTATGGGGAAGGTCAATAAAGAATTCAGTATTGTTTTTTAGGTAAAAGCTAGTGGTACCTTAAAATGTCAAGTTTAAAACAAGTAAAAGAAATGGTGTTCTCATACAGTTTGGCAGTACTGTGAGTTTCCTGCATAGGTGGTAGAAAAGAATTTTATTCCTTATCTCCCTCTTAACTCTCCTGTCTCTCCTGAACTTTGCCTATACAGGCTAAAAGTTTCTGAAGCTTATTGACAGGGTTAGTTGTCCTTCTAAATAATGCAAATTAACTTATTAAATATGCATAACACAAATACAGTTGATTCAAAAACGGCAAGACAAAATGCTCAAGGATTGATGGATTTAAAGAAAACAGCTAGATATCACCTCTGGCTTTGAAAGCCTGCAGACTACCAGAGGCTAGCAGAGTATGCCAGAAGAAAGATCATTCCATCCATTTCTTCTTTCTCTTGAAATTCCCTGGCTGTTGTCAAAACAGCACTATGTTCAAAACCCAGATTCTTGGTTTGACATAATATTGACAGAGTATTTTCATATTCATCAATAATTCATATTAATGTAATTTTAGGCTTGAGTTAGCTTTTTTTTGGTGGATTATGTAATATGTCAGTAATAGCATATAGAACGAGATAGACTTTCACATTTCATTCAGCAGAACAACTTCTGATGCCTCTGTTTGTCTTAACATTACTGTAGTAGATGTTAAAGCAATAGTTTCTTGTTTGAGAGACAAAAATAAATCCAAGTCTTTCTAAAATATAGAAATCAGAAAAAAACTTCAATACTCTCAAATTGCAATTTCAAAAGACTAAAGGCAGCTAAAAAAGTAAAATATACTATGGAGTGAGTTGTTAACTCTCTTTAAATTAAGGGCAAATCTAAGTTATTTTCCCAGTATTTGATAATATGGAAGAATTAGAAATATATTCTGTGAAAATTCTCTGAGGAAATTGATTTCTTTTATTGAAAACAAGTCCTTGAGACTGAAGACGTTTTGATGTTTATAAAAGAGAAAAGGGAAAAGAAATCATTTACTAAAACATGAAAAAAAAATTAGCTAATCCTTTCTTGGAACCCTGCTTTTTGGAGTTTAGATTTTACAGGAAAAGTAGATGTCTTGAAAAATATTGCACAATTTAAGCAGTACTTTCCATTGAAAAGCATGTATGGGTATTTTCAATGTATGCTAATTTGGTGCCTTCAAAAATGTCAACAATAACTAGTAACTATAGTTGTGTATTTAGGATTACATATATACCTGTTTTATCTGAGGTTAAAAATAGGAAGGGCATCTTTGGTAGCAAAGCTCTTATGTGAAATGTCTTTAAAAGAAGTGTATGTATCAGACTAAATACCTACATTTTCTAGTGAATACTCAGTACCCAAACAGAGATAGAGGGATATTCAGACAAGATTGCATAAATAAGCAAGTCTAATAAGGAAAATTACAAATACTTATTTTGAATTCTAGAGAAAGATAAAACAGCTCACATTTACTTAGCAAAGTTCACCACTCTGCATTTTGTGTAAATGTAGTCACTTGAAAGGAGATAAAGAACTGATCTAAAAACTAATCATCCTATTGATCAGTCAGTGACAAAACAATGTTTCTCATCACAAATTTTCTCTTGATGGAGGCTGTGTTAGAGACACAAAAAAAACAAAACAAACAAACAAAAGGGTAATGAACAAGCAAAGGATTTACTCACTTACTCTGTAAGACTTGTACTTACATTGTAAGACTGAAACTTGACACTAAGCTCAAGCAAATACTGTAGGAAAGAAAATTCTCTGAACATTGAAACAAATCTCTTTTTATAGTGTATGGATCATCCATGAAAGCAACCAAGAGCAAGGTTTCTATTTTGTTCAGTGACCACAAAATTGTCAGCATTTATTTTCAGCTGATTTAAGGAAGAGGTAAATAACAGGAATTTTTAAAGCAAAAATATATATTTGCTTATGCTAATATTTCCTCATTTTTTTCATTAAGTATTTGAATTTAAAAGACCATTCAAATGGGGAAAAATGGAAACACATTCATCTGTGTTCTCTTTGTTTTCAGAAAGAAAAAGAAAACTCAAAATGAGGTTCAGATATCGTAACAGGTCATCTGTGCGGAGCTACCAAGCATCATACAATCTAATGGCATGGCCTGACAGAGCTGCATGGTGTCTGATCTCTTAGATTAACATGCTAATAATGTGTTAAAAATTGGTATGTCTTTCCAGTTAATCTGAGCTTTGCTAGGAGAAGACTATTAGTCAGCAATAGGTGTTCTTAATTCTCTGAATGAGCAGTCCTTTTAAGTGCAGTGAATATGCAGTTAAACTTACATACAACGAATGATTAAACAATTTCTTAAGTGCAACATATAATAGATTTGATTCCAGACAACACAATGATTTTTTTATTTTTTACTGTAAATGAAGCCCTTTAGAATGGCTTCTGACAAATTTCATTTAGCCTTCATCTCTCATACCTTCTATTGTCCACCCTAAATAATCATTTCTTTTTGGCATCTTTACAAACCCAAGGAAATAATTCAGAAAATACAAGGAAAGCAAATCTGATTGTTACACAGTTTGGAACTGCAGCCATAATTCCAGTATTCATGAGGACAAAACAAAGAACTTTTCATAAATGTATCAGCTTGTATTGAAAGATACATTTTTCCTGACAAATATTTTGTTAAAAGCAGTGAGAGAGAAAAAAAAAATCAATTAGAAGTTAAAAATCAAAGTTTCTAGAGATTGCTGTAGATTTTCAATTGATTTAATTGATTTCTTATTAACTTACCATAAGCAGAATTAGTGCCATATTATATATTGCCCTTCTGAACAAGGTCTGATACAAATCATTGAAATATAAAAGTAACTCATTTTTTCCCCAGTTCTCCAGTTTTTCAAATATGAATTTGATTATGGTCTTGCAAGCAACATAACCCATGACAAAGAGCATGCAAGAAAATCAGGAAAATGTGTAAAATTCCAAATGAAGAAATGAGGTTTCTAGAAATTGACGTTTTCCCTGACACCATTATAATCTACTTAGGAAAGAAAAACAGGAAAAAAATAGTGGAGCTGGAAATTTAGAGAAAATTTAGTAAAAAAAAAAATTGAATAAAGACATGATATTTTTCTTTTAATCATCCTATGGAATATTAAAGTGAATTGTCTTCCTGGACTCATGTCACCAGAGAGCTTTAATTTCTACTTCATCTTTTCCTGCATTTTGATACAGAGAACCCTCCAAATGCAGATTTAACCTATGACCAACATACTCTTCTATACAGGTAAACCAAACATGGAACCTAAAGAAGCCATTTGGAACTAGGAGGTGTCAGACTCCAAACCTACAGTTTCTGTGAGGTTTCACTTACTCCACAAAGAAATAATAGAGTTTAGTGTTAAATTTACTGAATTTAGAGTCAGTCTGGGACATGAAAACACGGATTTTTTTTGTCTTTGAGAAATTACAAGTCATTCATATGTGAATTTTCACTTGTTTAAAGAGACTCAGAAAATGGATATGACAGTCTAAACATTTTTTAAAAAAATTAACTGCCAGGTAACAAATAATGTAAAAAAAAATCCAAATGTATTGTTCAGCTATATGAATAGAATGGGTTCTGTATTTATCAATACTGTGTGCAACTGAATGTTAATAATGATTTACAACAGGACTACTGGGGTCTTTATTATATGGAGTTGTAATTAAATATCTAAGTTTTCAGGAAGAAAGATGTTAAAAGAATGGTTTTAGCTAAAGCATCTCCTGGTAATTAGTTTATGAGCTTCAGAATAGAGAATTATCTGTCTGAACACAGGAAGAGGATAAATAATGTCATACCCATATCCAGGCCAATGTTGTCTTTCTATTGAGGGACTAAATTATAATGGTTTATGGATTTTACTCAATATCTAATTTCCTCCAAACTAATCAGATTGATTTTAAGGATGAAATTATTGAAGAAGAGGGCATACTACATTTGTAAATTTACAAAATGAAAGTGATGTTCATGCAGCTTTAAAGCTTTGGAAATGTGTGTGACATTTCATCAAAAGCTTTCATCAGTCTTTTTTACACTAAGAAAATTTGCTGGTGACACAGAGCTAGGAAGTGTTATCAATACAGAAGAAAATCAAAATGTCATACAGGAAGAACCAGATTAACTTGAAATACTTGAATAATAGAAACAGAATGAACAGAGAGCAACAGAGTTTGGTCGCAGTGTCTTCACCCCGCTCCATCCTCCGTTACTCCCCTTTGCAGCTGTGAGGAGGGCAGATTGTGCTGCCCAGGGAACCGTGGAGGAGCTGAGTCTGTGCATACGAACCATCCTGGAAGTGGCAACTGTGTATGGCCCCAAGCAGGCCTCTGTAATGCCAAAACTTCTGCCAGGCCCTAGTTTTCCTCTCAGTTCCTGCTTTCAAACAATTCTTCCACACCATGCCACTGAAAAAGTCTTACAGAACTGACCTTAAAAATGCAGATTTTTAAATAATGCATTTAAAATTCTTAATTTTCCTGCTGCTTATTGAGTCTTTGAGCCTTGATTCCCAAGTATATATCTACAATCTGTGTTAGAAAGTATTTAAAATGGGAAAAAAAAAGAGATTCTCAATGAATGGAATCCCTGAGTGTGTGGGGGGGAAAGACCAGTATTGTTGTGCCTCTTGTTGTTGATAAAAAGAATCAGGTCCAGGCAGCAAACTGTAGGATTTAGGCATCAATGAAAGTTTCAATTTCCCATTTAATATGATACAAAAACAACAACAAGAGCAACAACAAAAACCCTCTTACTTTTCTTGCTTTTCTTGAGTTTATTTCAGGAGCTGTTTTGATAAGAAACAGGATGTTTTTCCTTCTTTAAAAAAAAAAAAAAAAGACTAAGGAAGATATATCAGCCGTCCCTGTGTCGTGGTTCCACCAAAGAAATATAGGTATATGGATTGCACCAAAATAATGCTGCCTGAAGCATCATAACCAAAAGGAAGTAAACAATTTCCCCATAAAGAATATGGGGAACATATTTTTTAGTATGTGAGGGGAACAGGGACTGCATGTCAGGATGTAGTCATTTTGATCTAAGAATATTTATAATTCTTTCTATGTATATAACCAGTATTTGTACAATTATGTCAGTCTAAGTCTGAACTCCTGAATCATTCATGCTGCTTGCATATTGGCCTGGGCTCCAAAGTGACCTAACTAGGTTTCCAGGTAGGGAAATTTAGCGACATATTGTTTCACACATTACAGCTGCATCACTAGGTAGTGTAGGTACAAAGGACTGAAGACAATAAAATATGAATTTGAAAAGAGTAGATAATTGCAGCAAATATTTACGCAACTCCTATCATAAGGAGGTGTTCCTCATATTTTTTTCTCTATTTATTTATTTATTTAAACTTAGGCCTTAATTTGAAGGCCTGTTGAACCATGAGGTTCAACAAGGACAAGTTCAAGGCCCTCCTTAGGGGAGGAATAAGCCCAGACACCTGTACAGATTAGGAGTTGACCTGCTGGAAAGCAGCTCCACAGAGAGGGATTTGGGAGTCCTGGTTGACAAGAAGTTAACCATGAGGCAGCAATGTGTCCTCGTGGCCAAGAAGGCCAGTGGGATCCTGGCCTGCATCAGGAGGAGCGTTGCCAGCAGGTCAAGGGAGGTGATCCTCTCCCTCTAGTCAGCTCTGGTGAGGCTGCACCTGGAGTATCGGGTGCAGTTCTGGGCTGCCCAGTACACTGAGCTTCTAGAGAAGGGCCAGGGTAGGGCCATGAAGATGATTAAGGGTCTGGAGCATCTATCGTATGAGGAAAGCCTAAGCGAGCTGGGCCTGTTTAGCCTGGAGAAGAGAGGTGATTTGATCAACATGTTCAAGTACCTGAGGGGTAACTGTAGGGAGGATGGGGCCGGGCTCTTCTCTGGGTGGCCAGTGACAGGACAAAGGGTAAGGGGTGTAAGTTGAAACACAGGAAGTTCCATCTCCATGTGAGGAAGAACTTATTTCCTATGAGGGTGACAGAGCCCTGGAACAGGCTGCTCCAAGAGGTTGTGGAGTCTCCTTCTCTGGAGATCTTCCAAACCCGCCTGGATGCCACCCTGTGCCACGTGCTCTAGGTGTCCCTGCTGGAGCAGAGGGTTGGACTAGATGATCTCTAGAGGTCCCTTCCAACCTCAACCATTCTGTGATTTTGTAATTTTTGCAAAGGAAAACCAATTTAGCAAACATTTGTTTTATAGTAGTGCAGTCTTTGTTTCTCTTCTAGAATAAGTGATTTGTCCCAGTGTTAACAATTATTCATAGGTGTATTATATACTTGTGTAAGGCTATGTTTCTAACACTTTTACTTTCTTTATAGCATATTACAACTCTGTCTGCAAATAAGAAAAAAATGAGAATTTGTGATCAGAATTATTTAATGTTTTCGTAGAATTCAAAAGTTCAGCCTCTTGTTTACTTCAGCTGTGAATTGATACTTGAATATCACAGTCTATAACAATGATGAACAATGATGGTAGTGGGCATAAGGAAAGGTGACTTTTTTCACTGACATTTACTTACAAAATTATTTCTTTCACTATTAAGACAGTGCTGTCAGAGGTTTCTTAACTGTAAACTAGTAAAATGATATGGTAGCCTGCTGTTGACGTACATTTCTGTAGACTGCTATATTTGACCTTTCAAAATTTTGATAACCTCCATTGGATTGTATTCTCTAAATGAATTGTATTCTGGGCCAAGAGTTGATTTTAAACCTTCATACAGTTCGTTTCAGAGCAACAAAAGGGGCTTCTTTGAGCTCTGATAGTATACAGTAGAAATGCTTGATTTTATTTATTTATTCAGTATTTCTATGATATTCTGTAGTAAGAAAGATTTTTTTGACTTGTATCTTTATTCTCATACACTGATACTTCAGTATAATTACACCAAACAGATATTTTTACAATAATTATCTTGTTAAGAATGTTCTTGACACATGTATTTTACGAAATAATTTTCTAAAATTGAAACCAAAATGACAGTCATAATGGATTAGTTCATAAATTGCTGTGTTAAGAGTTTCTATTTAAGCAAATTGCCTAAGTGCATATGATTTTATATGTAATTATCACTGTTATAAGACTGACTTGCTTTGGTCCCAGATATGTATAAGTTCAACATACCCACCTACTTCATAGCTTTGTTTGCTCTACTGAGTAATTTAGACTGTGTTAGAGATGGGAGTTAATACTGGGAGCTTTGATGAAGCACCATGACTGCAATAGCAGCTCAACATTTCCCAACAGTGAGTTTCCCAAAGAAGAGAGAGGTTAACTCTATAGGAAGTTAATATCGTAGCTTTGATTCAAAGATCAAAGGGTCGTATTAGAAAATAAATGTCTGGAATTTGAACAAACTTGTCTGATTGAGTGACGGAGACTTGAATTATTTAATGCTCACTTTCCAAAGACTACCTGCTTTAAAGGGATTCAGTGTTTAAATATTGCAACTTACAATTATTTTAAGACTTGATGATTTTTTTTTTGCTTTGTTTTTGTCAGTTATCTTATTTGCAAAGGGCTTCGTGTACTGGTCATAAACATTTATGAATTGTGTCAATTTTCCATATAATTTAACCTGACAGAAATGAGGAAAAAAAGTTCTAAAATGCTAAAAGAAAGTGTCATTTTCCTGTTCTTAAAAAGGGCAATAAAAAGCATCTAAAAGTTGCACTGACCAACAAAATATAGATTTTTTTCTACGCTGTGCCTGATAAACAAAGATAGGAGTGGATGGTTTGTTCTAAATATTGGTACCAGGAAGGCAAGGTTAAGAGGCCGGAGCATGTCTGGTTATTGCTAAAAGGAAAGCAGAATATATCCTCAGAGATAGACTAGGCCAGGAAGCCCAGGAGACTGTGCCAAGAGACAGAGTCTGGGAGGGAAGATGAAGCAATGCAGTAACCGGCTCCATGAGGCAGCTATGAGGAGTTGAGGGGAGGACAAATGGTCAGAGGTCCCAACAGACTCCACCAGGCTTGTTCAGGAGAGAAGGAGGAGACCTTCTGTGAGGAGACCGCCTGTGGTCTATACAATAATGGAGTTTAGCCTCATCAACCAGGATCAAATATTACTTTCCCTAAAGTTTTGTAGCCACATGCTTTGCTTCTCAGGTGAGATGTGGTGTCAGTTATAATACTGAATGTCTTGAAAGTTTCCCATTTTAAACTGTTCATACTGTTTCATTTTACTTGGCATAGCTGAATATGCATTACAGCATGGAACTGGAATCAAGAGGGCATGTCTCTCTCCCCCACACACATGAAAATATTCCAATTAAGAAGAGACAGAGAGTTTTTTTGTTTGTTTTTTGTTTGTTTGTTGTATAGTCTGGCTTAATGAAACAGCCTTGGATAAAACCACTACTGAATGAAATACTTCCCTTTCCAGGCATATTAATGTCATTCTTCATTTTCTTTGTTTCTGTTAAGGGGCTTGAAAAAGATGTGCTCCGTTTAGATTGAAACTAAATATTTCACTTGGTCACAAGTGACATTTTTCTTTTCTGATTTTTTAATTAGAGAAATAAAATAAATTATTAAATGGTTTTCACTATTTCTGTTGATCAGCTACACCACCTTTATCAGTTACAAAGATAGTCTTGAGTAGGTTGCATCTCCTAACATATCTTTGTCTTTTGGGTGATGCCTGATTCTTCAAAGAATAATATATGAAATTATAGACTGGTGAAAGAAATATTGCTGAAAATAATTCAGTCTATTGCTGGGAAAAAAATCAGAAAAAAAAAAAAAACTCCTAACGCACTCCTAGGAAATTTCACAAGATATTTTAAAGCTTTTTTTCTAAAAAATTGTCTATATGGCATATTGGAAGAAGAACTGTGGCTTGCTCTGGTCTGAACTGTGAACCAAGTGCTTCATGGCTCTTTCCACTTGGTGGTCACACTGCTAACATACTCCTGTAAAATTCTTATGATTTATAGGTATCACTGGCATCTGCATTGTCTTCAAAATATTGAACTAATAACATATGCAACTACAATTAAATCTTCTATATATTGATAGCTCCTGTTTTATGAGTTCATAAACATAACTATTGCTGTTTTATTAATGTTTATATCTGTATGTATATTCATTTTTAAATTGTATTCAAACAAGAGAGATGCCAATGTACTATCTCTGTGTTGTGTGGTAAAGGTGCAGCTCGATTATGTATTGCAATACATTTCTATTTACCAAATGCTAGTTACTGGGCAGCTAGGCAATATTCGCTGTGTCACTGAATAAATAGAGAAAAAACATGATCATTTGCTATAACTCAACAGTAACACTATTTGCGGTAATTTGGCCTCTAAGAAAGCTGGTTGCATATAAATACTACTGTATTATTTTTCTTTTTTCTTTTTCTTTTTTTAATAAAACATATACTTGAACTGTTTTTATTCCCTCATTGATTATTTGCTACTGCATTTGTTTATACAAATATGTTTCAGCAGATTTGTTTATAGTTACTTGATATGGCCCTAACCATTTGAAAAGATTTAGACTAAGAAAGGACATTTCAGTAGGCTATTAAAAACTATTTGTTCATCTTTTTTTTTTTTTTTTGTAGTCATTATGAAATGACTGGAACTTACCTTGTAGTTTTAAATGTTTCATCTGCATTCTCTAACTCCTGCCATGCATAATAGAAATGGATAAATAACTTAGTGATAAATTGCCTAGCAATATCATAGAGTGGCAAGCCAGAAAAAAAAAATCTCTATTCTTAGTTTGTATTTAAGGCTGCTAGTCATATGCAAAAAAATCTGTGTTCCGTTTCTTTGAAGCCATATGAGCAACCTGGGAACACACTGCCAAGATTAATTAATGCCCCATGTCATGAGGTATGAACACACATTTATATATTGAATCTATATGATTTTGACAGCCTTAATTATAAATATATTTTGTGAATCAACTTTTATAAGAATTATATAAAACACATATAATGAATGCACCTCAATGGAGTACTCTGCTGTTCTCTAATTCACTGCCAAATATAATTTCAAACTCATAGAATATTCCAAACAATTTTCAGATGATGTTGTGTATACATGTGTGTGTGTATGTATATTCATGAATGTTTAGAAACAAGAGAATTATCTGTGGAGGCTTGTTCAAAGACAATAGTACCTTGTTAGCAGATAGTTAACCACAAGGGTGTCAGTCTTTGCAGCAGATGGGGGACAGAGCCGAGAAAGACGAGGACTGAGGAACACCTCCCCCTGCCTTGTGTGCGACGTGTCTTGCCAGAAGAAAAGAAACAAAGCCAGACAACCGCGCAGGTGGCCAGATGCTGATTGGTTGTGCGCTTTGCAACACTTGTGTTAAGAAAGTATAAAAAGAAGTCGGTTTGGAAATAAAGTTGTCTCACTCTGCACCCCAGACTGAGTCCGTTTCTTCACAAGGTGCAACAAATGGCGCCCAACGTGGGGCACGAAGACTAGCTGTCTCTCCGGTTGCACCGCCCAGCTGAACTCCCGGGAATCACGCTGAAAGGAAGCGTAAGGATCAAGCTGAAAGGAAGCTTACTTTGTGTGCACACTAAAAGCCTCTTGAAAGGAAAGAGGTAAGCGGCTGGGAACTATGGGTTCATACCTAATGAAGGAACAAAAGGACGATTTAGAAGCTTCTCCTAAAAACTTGAAACCGCAAAGAAAAAAATTAGGTGAAGAAGAGCTGCAAAAGGTTCTTGCATGGGCTTCTAAAGACGATCCTTCGGTGAATAGTAAGAATGTTTTTAATCTGGAAAGATGGGACCAAATTGGGGTCCGACTGTGGGATAGTGCCACGCGCGGTGATAAGGCTGCTGCTAACCTGTTGCCACAATGGCGAGTTGTACTCGAAATATTGAAATCTCATAGTGGGTTGCAGTCGAACATAAATGACGGGATCGGGGCCCTGCCATCCCCTCCGCGCCTCCTTTACCTCAATCGTGTCCTGATGAGAATCAGAAAAGAAAACGTGCTGCAAAAGCCTTTGCGGTACTGCCACCTGATGAACAGGACGATGATCCTTTTGGTCCGGGTCCTATTGACCCTGGAAAGGAGCCAGACCTATACCCCCCGGATCCTCACGATAAATGGGCCTCAGTAAAACGAGGAGCAAAACAGGCGGGGGATGTGGGCATGCTGAAAGCCTTTCCCGTTATCTGTGCACCAGACCAGAATCCGCGTTGGGAAGGTTTGTCGTATAATCTTATTAAGGACGTGCGACGTACGGTGACAGATCATGGCCTTGGCGCACCATATACCACCCACCTTATACAATCTCTTTGTGATTCTTCGGTTTTTACTCCCCATGATTTTAAAACTTTGTTTCGCCTCATTATGACTGATATGCAATACACGATGTGGGAATCGAAAATGAGAGAGCTTGCTCGAGCTCAGGGGGAGGAAAACCAGCGGCTGTCGAAAAAAGGTCCTTTACGGGCTGTTACTGTGGACGTGCTAATGGGGGAGGGCGATCACAGTGCTACAACAGCACAAGCAGAAATCCCCCCTGAGGGCTTGCAACAAGTTAAGGCACTTGCTCTCCGCGCCCTTAAGGCCGTTCCGGAGAGTGGTAAACAAAGACAACCTTTTGTTAGCATAAGACAAGATGCGAATGAGCCATATATGAAGTTTTTGGATCGGCTTAATGAGGCTCTGGAGAAACAAATTGATAATGAACAAGCACGAAGCTACATTTTTAAGCAACTAGCAGTTGAGAATGCTAACCCTGATTGCCAGAGAGTTTTGCGGCCACTAAAGGATCCTACTATTGATGACATGCTAAAAGCATGTATTAATGTCGGTACCAAACAGTATGAATATTCACTGATGGCCGAAACATTTGCAACAATGTCTATGAAAAGGCCATGTTTTGCTTGTGGCCAATTTGGGCATATTCGTAAATACTGTCCGAAAACACAAGCAAACAAAGGAGCGCCTGGACTATGTCCGCGCTGCCACAAAGGACAACACTATGCTAATCAGTGTCGATCAAAATTTGATAAGGAAGGTCGACCGCTAGCCCCTTCGGGAAACTTCAAGCGGAGCGCGGCAAGGGGTCGCGCCATGACGGCAAATCACCCCTCGGAGTGGCTCCCACCGGGAAGCAGCCGCCGCTTGTGCGCCAGCACAAGCGGCAGCGCCGGGGTGGACCTGGCCACCACAATAGAAGTGCTAATTACTGATACATCAGTTGTGCTAATTCCAACTGGTGTCCACAGCCCCCTGGGGCGAGGAAGGGCAGCACTGTTAATAGGGCGATTTTCAACAACGAGACAAGGGCTGTTTGTGTTACCTGCAGTTATCAACGCAGATTTCATAGGAGAAATTAAGATAATGGTATGGACTCCGATACCACCCTGTACTGTGCCAATGGGAAGATATGGACGATATATTGATTGCTGCAGAGCAAAAGGAAACAGCAGAAGAGGCTCTGCATCAGATTACGCGAGCAGCATCAGCTGCAGGATTAAAAATTGCAGAAGATAAAGTACAGGAAAGTCCGCCTTGGCGATATTTAGGATGGAGAATTTCTGATCATCAAATTCGACCACAATCATTGACCCTAAAGACAGACATAACGACTTTGAATGATCTTCAAAAACTTTTGGGAACTATTAATTGGATCCGTCCCTCCTTAGGAATTTCCACAGAAGAATTACATCCTCTATTTAAGCTCTTAGAAGGAGACACGAGTTTGACATCCTCAAGAAAGCTCACCCCTCCCGCGCGAGCTGCGCTTGGTAAAGTTGTGGACAAATTAACCACTCAGACTGTTCACAGACGAAAGCAGAATTATCCTGTCAGTCTTTTTGTTTTTTATTCTAGCTTCCAACCTTATGGCCTATTAGCACAATGGATACCACAGGACGCATGTCCATTAATAATCTTAGAGTGGGTGTTTCTGCCTCATAATTTTGGCAAAACTGTCACCACCGCTATTGATATGATTGCAATGGTTATTCAAAAAGGAAGAGAGCGTTTGATGTTTCTAGATGGCACAGAGCCTAATATTATTTATTTACCACTTGATACAAAACAATTAACCTTTTTGACTCACCAGTACCAGTACCATCCATCGGTGTAAACCCTCGCGGTCTTTCTGTGCTTGAAATTTGGCAATCAGATGTAACGCATATCCCTGAATTTGGCAGATTTAAATATGTACATGTTTCTGTTGATACCTTCTCATCCTGTATCTATGCTTCTGTACATACAGGTGAGAAGGCCAAGGACGTATGTCGACACTTTATTATGGCCTTTGCAATATTGGGAGTGCCAAAAACTATAAAAACTGACAATGGTCCAGCCTATATAGCGCAAAAAACACAAATATTCTTTCAACAATGGGGAATCCAACACATCACAGGTATCCCCCATTCACCCACAGGCCAAGCTATTATCGAGCGCACACATGGCACCCTTAAAAATATGTTACAAAAACAAAAAAGGGGGAGTGTAGGCTTATCCCCACAGGAACGCATAGCGAAAGCTTGCTATGTGTTGAATTTTTTAAATCGCTGGACAGAAGAGGGCCCCCCTATATACCAACATTTTGATTCACAGAGACAACACAAAGTTCAGGATAAAGCCCAGGTTATCATCAAAAACCCACAGACAAATCAGTGGGAAGGGCCTTTTTCTTTAATAACCTGGGGTAGAGGATATGCTTGTGTTTCTACAGGCTCAGGGCCAAGATGGGTACCTGCTCGATGGATTAAGCCTTTTTTAACACAGTCATCACCATCATCCACACCACCGTGACATCATCCACACAGCAGTGGATGCTGTCCCAAGCTAAAACCTACATATGGGTAATTCTGGCCAATCAAATTTGACAGGACATGTTATACTATCTAGTCCAGTAAATCCGTTTGTAACCTGTCTAGTAGGACAGCCTGTTGATGTTTGGCATATTTCGTTTATTGTTAGTGTGCCTGCTTTGTTTCTTGTTATGTGTTTAAGGATAGATCATTTAATTAAGTCATGGCTGTTCAAACAAAAACAAATAAAGAAGGGTGAGATGTGGAGGCTTGTTCAAAGACAATAGTACCTTGTTAGCAGATAGTTAACCACAAGGGTGTCAGTCTTTGCAGCAGATGGGGGACAGAGCCGAGAAAGACGAGGACTGAGGAACACCTCCCCCTGCCTTGTGTGCGACGTGTCTTGCCAGAAGAAAAGAAACAAAGCCAGACAACCGCGCAGGTGGCCAGATGCTGATTGGTTGTGCGCTTTGCAACACTTGTGTTAAGAAAGTATAAAAAGAAGTCGGTTTGGAAATAAAGTTGTCTCACTCTGCACCCCAGACTGAGTCCGTTTCTTCACAAGGTGCAA
This sequence comes from Tinamus guttatus, assembly GCF_059628265.1. NCBI lineage: Eukaryota > Metazoa > Chordata > Aves > Tinamiformes > Tinamidae > Tinamus > Tinamus guttatus. The sequence goes on from NW_028288586.1 coordinate 610,270, forward strand.
CAATTATCTAGTAAAACTGATTCTGAAAAATGTTGAGCCTCCTTTTATCCTCAGTTTCGGTGGGAAATGAACCTATTTTGCCTAATGGGAGACATTGTGCATTTTGCCGGAATATGGTATCTTATGCAGAAAGAAGATTCTACTTGGTTTGGAGGAAACACAAATGTTGCTTTCTGTGTTGAGTAAAAAACTTAGGGATTTCTGATGGCCTGTAAGGTAAAGTGCTGGGCTAGGCCTTATATGTCTACATTCAGTTCCAGATTCAAATCCTTTTAGAAACTGTATTTTCTCCATCTTTCCCCGATGGAGACACTAAGAATATTATAAACAATTATTATGTTTTTTATAGTGTCTAGTGCAATCTGGGCTAGGTCCTCCAGGGATCCTGGTATCTTGTGACACCTGAATGTAGAAGCATTCAGTTTGACCTCTATCTAGGCTATCATGAAGAAAAGAAGCCAGTGCATCTAGTTGCTTGATGGTTTTTTTTTTTTTTTTTCTTTGTCTTTAAAAAATACTAAAAGGTTAAGGTACTAATTTTAATTAGGTCTTTATCCGATTTTGAGATAATATTTAATATTCTATGTACTTTGATAGTTCAAATAGTATAAATTTTTTTTTTTGTAATATTCCAGATGTCTTTTAGGGTAGCAGAAATATGATAAGACTCAAGTTAATTAATGAGTTGTCACTCATTCATTTTCAGTCTTTGTTGCTGTTTATAAACATTATTTGTACAATGTGAGGGCACTAGGCATGTGTGTTCTGGACAATTCTATTCCTGGTACTTTGTAGAACCATAGCATCTTATAAACTATTGAGTCACTGTCTTAAATGAGCATTGGTGCTTTTAATATTAGTTATATATTGAAAGTCTGACATTTTAATTGACATACAAGAAGTAAAAAACATCAGTGGAAATGGCAAATTTTAACCTACAGCAGTGACGTAGGCTATTTTGAACAATGTTTGGATATACATTAATATAACAGTTCGTGACTGAGCAAGAGGATAGGTAAGACAGTCATACAGGTCTTTAAACAGATGAATGCTTTTCATGCTAGTTGCCACAGTCAACAACATGCATCTGTGGTGGTAGCATAAAACTAATTCTTGTATTTTTTGTCTGGAAAGCTGATGGAAATGGTAAACAACAATCCACTGAGAGAACATTTTGACTGAAGAGCTGATGTTTACTAGAACTGAATCTGACAGAAGGGAAAAATATCAGAACTCTAATAAGAGTTTGAAATGCCTTTTCACTCAAGTTTCTTTTTGTTTTCAAAACTTATGCTGTATATATCCCCCTAAAATTAAGAATTAAGATACCAGTGAGGTAAGGTATATGTAATTTAAGATCATGAAAGTCTTAGTGAAGGCAACAGAATAACCCATGTGTAAGCATTTACATAAACTTTTTCAGAATTGGATCCTGCTGTGGCCATTTATAAAAACAAATGTATAAAAATAAATATATTTAAATTTATATATTTATAAAAATAATTACAAATGAAAAAAAAAAATCTGAGCACACTTGCATTTTGTTGTTTGTGGTATAAAAGCCAGAACTTAATCAAATTCAAAGAATGAATGGTAGTGATTTTAATGTTCTTACAAAATACTCAATATACTTTGAGAACAATTCACTCCATAAACCCAGTAAGTTGTCAGTGTCTTTAAGCTCTTCTGGAGCTTTGTGGTGGAGGATTCAAGAAATCTTCTAGAAATATTTCAAAATATGAAAATTATAATCAAGCACATCAGCTGGAAAGTAGATCAATTCTATAACTTAGCCTTGGTTTTGGATCACCACATATTTCATAAGAAACTTACTTTTGTTTTCTTTTTCATTTTTCATTAATGAGAGAATGCAGGAAGAGATTTACTGTTTGGAAACCGTGGAGAATGTATATTGCCATATACATATTGCCAAATGTAAGTTTTTCAGTGAAAATCTTCAAATTAGTACAAAGTAGTGCTGCCTTGTGAACTTATCACAAAGGAGTTTCTTGAAAAGCTTCCACTTCTGCTTTTCATTCTTAAAAAACAAACCAAGCCAAACCAAAATAAAGATACACCTTCATATTGCACGGATTTGAAAGCAAAGATTTTAAATGAAAAAGTCTGCTAATGCTTCTTAGCATACTGTGTTTCTATATCATCTAAAATAGCTCATCTATGAAACAGTCAAGTTGATAAAGATTTTAGGAAAGTAAGTAATGTTTGTGGGATCCTGTCTTTCATGAATGCCTAAGCCTTTTGACAGGTTTGTCACTCGGGGTAATGTGATATCCTGAGTGTAGTTGCTGGAAGTTTTTATCAATGAAGAGACAATGTTTAAATGTTTGAAATGATTTTCTTAAATGTAGTATGTTTATTTATCTTCATGCCTTAGGCCTACCACTAAGCACTTTGGGGCTTCACACTGTGAGCTTTTATCTGTTCACTGTATATAGTAATTATAATTTTATAAAACAGTTCACTGCCTGTGAAATAATGCTAAAATACTACTTTTGGCTCTGCAAAATCAAAATTATTTTTAAATATAAATCATAGCTATTCATATGCATTTGAAAAGCAGAAAGGGAAGAGAAGCAAATTATTTTCAGACAATCTGTGACAATAGGAGCACATTTAGTAATGAGGGTGAGATAAGGGAAGACTGATGATTTTGTTATATTACCACACTAAAGCACCAAATGAAAGTATCACTAACATACCTATAAAAGGAGTTGAGAGAAAGCCAACAATAGTGCCAGTTTCTATGAATGCTGAAGGGAAGTGTGACATTAGTATTATATCCAGGAGAGCTTTAGGAGCAGCACCAATTACAACTTAGCTATAAGGAGGTGATGTAATCTCTACTTTAAGAAGAAGGAGACAAAGAATAGGGAATATTTACTCCTCAGGCACCTGTTTCTGCAGGGAAGATCTTAAAGAGAACTAAGTTTACTGGGAATTAAAGAAAAAAAATCTGCTTTTTTATGACACGTTCAAAATTCCAGAAATTGGAATGCTCATAATATAATGTGTATAAATTGAAGATCTCTCTGTGACTGAGTATAATCTCCAGAATATTTTGCACTGCTTAAATAAGAGATTTTTTTGATAATTTGCTGACTCAAAATAAAAATATGCTGGATCACACATCCTGATACAAAATTTGGCTAAGGATTAAAGGACAAAGACTTGAACCATGGTTGTATGACTTTATATGCATCAGCTTTCCATGTTCAGATTGCACAATGAGGACAAGAAGCCTGTGCACATTTTAACATGAGTCAAGTCAATCACATTTTTCGGAGTTGAAGCACAGGTGCTGGTGAAATGAAGCACACTAATGCAACAACATGAAATACTTACTAAAATATAATGCAAGTGACATTTGATTCTCACAAAGCAATTGTAATATGCAAAGTAAATTACCAAGAGGAGATACCTAAAAATCCAAAAAGGAATAGTTATTGTTCTCTTACTATCACAAATAATAATTTAAAGAGTTACTCAATTTGATGGTAATGGTTTCTCCAGCACAGGTTTGCTGTCCCCAGCCACTTTTGCACAAATGCCCTCAGTATTCATTGCCTCACATCCTGCTAAAGTGGGGAGAGTACTTGCTTAATGAATGCTTCCTCTGATACATAGAATTTAGACTACAAAACTTAAAAATATATCTGCACATACATATACGAGCATAGATACAGACGGGAGGTATTCCTCTTCTGTCACTGTAATCCTCTAAAAGAGTATCTAAAAGGCATATAATCTTGATTATTTGGATTATTAGTTTGTATAAAACCAATAGAGAAATGAGAATTCCTCTCATCTGAAGACAGGTGTGTAAAATAGGTTGGACCAACATTCTCTTGAAGCTTCTTTCTTTTCTTACCATTTCTTTTGTGATCTAATCCAGCCTTTCAGTGAATGCCTAATTTTGGATGGCTGCCTGATCTTAGAGCAGTTGAACATGTTTTGAATCCACATCTTGAACTGGAACTAGAAGGGGAAGAGAGGGGATAAATCTTGGCTGAAATGTGAAAGGAGCTATTTTCTTTGTGAAAGTCTTTTGCAATGTCTTCTATTCCAAAGGTCAAAATGAGTTAAATAAATCCTTCAGTGCAGTTCTGACAGCCAAATGGAGAATTATATAAAATATACTGTAATCATACAGTTTGATTTTGCTGATGCATCATAAAAATCGGATCTGAAAAGGAAAACCATTCCTAGAGGAAAATGTAAATCCAAGGTTTAGAAGTTCCCCTCAAAACTTCTAGACATAAGAAGAACACATATGCAAATAATTACTTGTGTTTTAATCTAATATTTTTACATTCGGGGAAGCACATTTTTGTATTTCACTACTTATCTCTGTTTCTTCTTTTATTCTCATGTTTCATTTTCATTCTGCCACTTTTTATTTTCTTTCTAGCATTTCTATGCTTTTTATTCCTTCCTTTGCCACAACTTGTGGTGTTGTAGTGTTGTAGTTGTAGTGCTCTGTTGGTGTTGCAGTGTTCTTCTCTAGTCTTTCTCTTCCATCCAAAGCTTATTTATTTCCTATTTTCTAATTTTTCTTGACTGTCTCATTCCCATTTATTCTCTTCCTAGAGATAAATATAGCAAAAAGAGTAAGATTTGATCATTGATTAGTAATGCAATACTCTAAAAGCTTGAGCTCCCACAGAACTGAATCCTATACCAAGACTTGTAGTGTCTTTGCAAACAGGGAATTGTTTGAAAACTAACTAACTCAGGAAAAAATAATCTTTTTTTTTTTCAGCTGGATCAGTTCACCAATCTACTTTACCGGTCACAGAGAGGTATTCTGTTCGCATTGCAAAAAGTATGGTAGTTGGAGAAACTTTATAAGCCTCCATTTTTTTCCCGAATGGAAACACAAAGCTTCATATAAAGAGTACATTCCCGGCTTTTGTTGTTCTAAATCTTTTTTTTTTTTTTTTCCCTGAGGTGGAAAGAACCTAATAGGATTTTTTCACACTTGAATCATTTTTCTTGTTAAAATTAAGAAATATAGAATCCAGTATTAGACAGTATATGTTAGTTAATGGCATTATTTCTTTTTTACCCATTTGGCTGTGAAGTTTATAGAAAAACTTTTTTGCATAAACCTCAGAAAATTCAGTATTTAAAGAAACAGTAAAAACAGAAAAAGGTTCAGAATATTTTGAAAGAAACATAAACAAGTTTCATAAGAGAATGTCACACTGTCATTTTAATGTCTGTTGTCTTTCAAAGGAAACTTTAGAAATTGTCATATGATGTAAAAAGTTAATTCTTAGTATCTAAAATGCATTTTAAGTTCCTTTCCGCTTCAGGTTTTAAAAATAACTTTTGCTGGAGCATTCCTCAATATTTCCAAGCATGATTGCTGACAAGAAAGAAATATCCATTGTAATAGTCAATCTTTTTGTGGATAAGGAAAGTTTATTGAAACTTCTAGTTAGACAGTGTTCAGGATCAAATAATGTCACTTTATTTTGCTGCATTTTACAGAATATTATCTCAGAAATTGTTTTGGCAGATACTCATTCTCATTTTCCAGTTTTTTGCTCACTCATGTGTCCCAAGTTAGTGTTTTCATTTTCAATAGTAAAGTTATGATCCGTCAGGAAATTCCAACTGCCTGATTATAGTAAAGTTTTTGCATTTTTTGATATTTTCTTCAGGAGTTTTTTGATAATAACTGAAAACCAATTAACATTCTCTTTTCACTTGCAGCATTTCAACCGATGATTCTAGATATATTGGTATCTTAATGGTACGAAGCCACAGAGAAACAGGATTTCTTAAAGAAGGAAAAAGAAGAATTCTTTGTCTTTTATTTTTTCAACTGACAAACAAAATATCTCTAGCAGTTCACTAATGTCTCTCCTACCAAAAATGATTATTCTAATTATCAGTTAGTCCTGAAAATCTTTGCTATAGTATTTAAATAATCTGTGAGTGACTTGAAGTTATTAGGTGATAAACTTTTTATAGATTCTACTGCAACCACTGTCTTGTATCTGTATTTTCCCATTTCTTAGTATCAAAACATTAAGCTTTTAAAACTCGCCCAGGGTTCCTTTAATGATCTATTCTATTACCAGTGTTCTTAGTGTTCATGGTGTACCATCGTTGATGGTTGTATGCATACTATATACACTATAGTGATTCTTATGGTAATTCTTGATATACATATTGATCTGTCTAAAAATAATTTCTATATAAAGTACAAAGACTTCATTCTTAGAGACTGTTTTTGAAATATTTCAGTATATGTAAGGATATAAAAAACCTACAAATATATATAAAGTTGATTTGACCAATAATCTGTGTAGCAAGTGTGAATCGGATAGAACAACAACCAGCACAGACCTCTGACGGTGTGCTCATTTAGTCAGACTTTAGATATCAAAGGCTCTGCCTTTTTATAGGTCGATTAAAGGTATTTGGAAAATTTGTATCTTTGTGTAGCCAGCCAAGCTATTCTAACTGTGAGACTGAATATAATGGAGCAACCCCCTTCCTTAATCTTCTGGATATATTTTTACTAAAGCAGTCCAGTATAAGGTTGCTTTTACTGTTGTAAGGGTGCACTGGTGGCTGATATCCAAACACTTCAGGTCCATCAGGACCCCCAGATGCATTTCTAAAAAGATGTTTTCTAGCCAGTAGGCCCCAACTTGTTGAGTAGGCTTACTCTCGCCCAGTGCAGAACTTTGTGTTCGCCTTTCCTGACATTTATGCAGTTTCTGTCAGTCCATTTCTGCAGCCTGTCAAAGTCCCATTGATTGTCATCCTAACTAACATACTAACACTAGTCACCAATCCTTTGTTTAGGTTTGTGTTGGAACTCTTAAAGAATTGTAACTGTAATAAAAACTAATGGTGACAAAACTTGTGACAAAATCAACTCTGAATAACAGGTATATTTTGAATGTACTATCTTCTGCTTCAGGTTGCTCTTTATTCTATTTTAATCACTCAGTTGTACTGAATATATTTTTGTCTAAACAGATCAATGTGTAAGTCTATATTTTTCCAACTTAAAATACTTCCAGGCAAAAAATTTCTATTTAGATGTCTTTAAAAAATGTCTATCTTAATTCAGATCATCACTTTCTCCTCTTAGCATTCATTTCATTATCCATATGAAATAAACATAGATCTACTGATCTTAAAACAAGATCTACTGATTCAAAAACTCACTCTTGTAAGGAAAAGGAACTGGGAGGCTTTGGTAAAGAAAGAGATGGGAAACTGAAAAGTTCTGAGCAATGCCTGGAATTCAGTAAAAATGTGCACAGATGGAGAGCATGAAGCCAGGAGGGCTTCTAAAACAGCTTTTTTTTTTTTTTTTTTCTCCATTTAGTTTCAGATTAAAACTTTTTAAAAGCCATTTGGCAAGAGCTTCACTATTAGGTCCTGCCATCCACTAGAACAAGGAAAGAGCTTCCCATTCTGACTCAAAGAAAGAGAAATGGTTTCCCATTCTGATTCAGTATTTTTCTGTTGCTACACTTGGCCCTTCATATGGATTGATCCAAACTGTGTAATACACTCCTTGAAATATTCTTAGCTTTTGCCCTTTTTATTTGCTTTCTGGGCAAACTAAATAAAAAAAATCAGGAATCTATTGAATCTATTGGCTATTATCTCCATTTCTTTATTTGTGTACAGTCATAAGCAATGTGACAGTAATCCAGATAGCCTCAGCTGTGTCGTGTTTATTGGATTAAATTTTGCAATGTAGGAAAATGGATTCTTTTCTTATGATTTCTACCTTTGAAATGTTAAAGAACATGATACTTTTAATAGTGCTGAGGCACGTTGGAAAAGTGTTCAGGTCCTACCTATCCTAAACTAGAGAATCATTATGAACACTTTCTCTTTTGAATCTATGGTCTGACTAAATTACATCTCACTTCTACCTAATTTTGAGCATATGGTAATGTATTTACAGAAAACTACCCTTCTTCAATGCATCCATATATTGAAGCTGTTCAACAGTGATTTGCACTAAATGCCCTTGTTTCATGCAATTTGCTATTGATTTCAATTAATAAAATCCTAACTAGCTGGGTCACAACTCTGCCTTTTATTGTAGAAAGCACCACGAACTTAGAGAATTTAGATTAAAAACAAGAATAAAAGCAAGGGACCTTGGGCAGAATGTACACTAACAATGTTCTTTAGTTTTATGACCTCATAAAGTCATCAGTTTGAAACAACCTGAATCTGTTAACCTTTAGGGAATGTCAGGAAGAGGCTGCATAGACAGCCCTTACATCTATATGGTCAAGGAAAAAAGACTACAAGGGAGTCTTTATTTTCTTTTGTCTTTTTTCCCTCATTTTTCTTCCCCCCCCCCCATTTTTCTTTCTTTTTTTCTTTTCTTTTTTTTTTTTAGGCAAACTACCATAATTTCTACACTGTAGAAGTTATTAGAGTCATTGGCTGGGAAATTTGCTTTTCATTTCATTTGTTTTCCTTTTTGCAATAATAGATGCAGTGTCCCTTACAAAATATATATTATTATGAATGTTTTCATTGAAACTTTTCCTATCATATCAATGAGATACTTTTGGAAAAAAGTTGGAAATGTAGTAGGTAAAATGCATGTGTGTGTGTTCGCCTGGATTCAAGCATATAGGGCAGTTAAGCGTCATAAATAAAATAATATGTATAAATATAAGCATTAGGTGCCTGTATCTGAATCCTTAAATCTCTTTCTCAAAATAAAAGGGGGTTTTGATATGATGTTTCAGAAAATCAGACTCTGCACTTATATTCTTACATTAAGTTACCGCAGACAAGTATGTGCTATATGAAACTATGCATTCTGTCAAGGGAGACATCTAAGAAATATATGTGTGTTTTTTTTTAATCACTATGATCAATTAGATAAAAGTGTCAAGGAGTGAAGGGTAATTTTTCCATTATCCGTTCTCAAGGTTAAAGCATCTACATTTTATTCAACACTACACACAATTTTTGCACCACTGATTTTTCTTTGGAAAGTTTTGTTCTTTTATTCTTTTTTTGGAATCACAAAATTTTATTATTTTATTTTAGATAGGTTGAAAACCACTTGCATTTTTAATATAAGCCTATATTTTAAAAGTTGGGAAAATATTTTAGAAGGAAACAGATTTTTTTTTTTTTCAGTAACTGGAAAACTGTAAAGAAAGATGAACTGGAACAGCATCCTGGGTATTAATCTTCTGACACAGCAATAAATAGTTTTCAAAATTTTCTGTTGTTTGTCAACCAGATATCTAGAAAATTATGGAGTGATGAGAGATAACAGTACAGATTCTAAGCATGGGGATATAATTTCACTTACCTTATTAATTTTGATAATGATTTTTAATAAACGGAATCCGCAGTAAAATATTTGCACTTCCAATGACGTAAGAGTCCTAAAGAAATGATTAGCACAACTTTTGCAATAAGAATACATGAGTTAGTTAAATAGTCAGAAAATGCATTATAAAAATGGATTATAAAAATGCTTTTATAGTAGAATTCCAATTCAGAAATTCCAAGTTGTTCAAAGCTTTTAGGACAGTAGCTTTGTAATGGTTTGTGGTATTGTAAATAATAAGTCTACAGAAATTTTTGTTATAAATGTCCGGATGCTTGCATTTATTCTAGTGCCTGCTGGGATGCCCAACTGGGTAAAATCAAGCCATGGATTATCAATTTACTGCCACTTTATCCCACATGAAATGAACTTGAAAACAAATAGCCTGAGCACCTGTAATAAATTCTGAATAAAATGTAGCTTTGTGTAAATCAAAAAAGACAAAAAAAATTTAAGTTTGAAAAATTTCCACCAAGTTGCATAATGTTTCTTCTTTGCTACGTGTAGACAAGAAGACAGAATGTTCAAAAAAGTCAATTTAGAGGCAAGACTACAAGGTAAATATCTGCCTTTGCTACTTTCATTTCATCTAAACCATGCTTCCTTTCGGCTGCTAATTATTCCCTTTTTATTAAGGCAAGAACCAGCGACCTTGAGAAAATCTGTATGAGGAAGGGGCACAGGACTGGTGAGTGTTTGGACTCCTGCTTTCTATTTCCTCATAATATATCTGTTTGGCACCAACTGCAAATACGAGGTACACATCTTGACTCAGAAAAAAAAACAAATCTCAGTTGACTTAATTTGTCCCTCAAACAAAGTGTCTTGATCTTTGTGGAAACATGCTGACTTTGTAAAAGTAATAAGGAATCCTGTTTGTTAGACATTAGCCTTATCCTTCCACACAGTAAGTAACAAAGATCATTGTTTTACATCTTCTTTGTTTTAAACCTTCATTACCTTACTGTTTGCTGCTAAGTTTATATTTTGATGTGAAGCTGTATCCTTTAATTGTCTTCTAATACACAGATATTACAAAGTCCAGGCCAAAATATTGATGTCATATACATAAAGAGATAAGAAGTAACTGTGTGCAAATTTGTTTCACTACTGATTAAGAAATAATTACAGTATTTATTAAGTATCTCAATAAACCTAAACAATTATTAAAAATACAAGAGCATAAACTAAGAACACCATTTTTAAATTTCACTATGATAAATAGAAAACTCTCAGTGGTTAAAGACAATTTGCTCTTTACAAACATTTCCTCTGCCCTTCTGCCAGCAAAGGCTCCTTTCACTGGGTAAGGCTTTTAGGGATATAAAATGTATGTGTCCAGACTGTGCCCTGAAGCAGTGAACTCCTTGGCATAGGGTTGTGTTGATTACATGTGTATTTGTAGAATATTACTCTAGCATACAGGGGCAATAAATAATTTAAACCAATAATTTGCTTTAAAGTTTAAAAGCATAGTTACTGGAATGTATTCCACTCACAAATACCGATTAATTTAGATGCTGTGCCTGGTATAATCCACACTGTCATTCAGGATTATAGGGGCCAGTAGACCAACTATATCCTGAGGGCATGAATTGGGACAGATCAATCAATTTACAGAGCTTTGGCAAAGGTTGAACAGCTGGTGCTGAAATTCTTTGTTGGAGAAATGACCAACTCACCAGAGATTATAGATTTAAGCCAAGATTGATGGTTAAACCTTGCAAATAAAATCCTCTTCAAATGTGTTCTGACTGATTATAAAGCTAGTTTAAAGGCATCACTCCACAACACTTTCTTAAAATGAGATAGTCATTAAACTTCTGGCATTAAACAAATTCTCTCTTGGGGCCTGATGCTAGTAGCAAATAGGTTAGCATTTTCCTTTGAAATTATTTTTAAAAAGGTCTCTGCTGGCCAATTTCTTTTTATTTAAACATTCGCTAGCATGAACTTGGATTATCAATAATTACTTTCACATACTTAGTGCCACAGGTAAGATTTTTTTGCCCTTTGGTCACTCAGCAAAAGCTATCTTTTAACTCAGTGAGTTTATCAAGGATTCAGGTAAAGGTTTGATTACATAATAAATAAGTTCTCTTGTAGAAGAAGATGCATTTATTTTGTTCAAGTGATCTTGGTTTACAGTTGAACTGGAATTTGAAAAGAAACAGAAATAGGTGGAGAACAGATCTGAGTCAGTGGAGGAAGTAAATAAGCATGGGAGGATTTTGATTTTTTTTATTAAATGCAGGTATTTAGGCTGATAGGATACAAAGCTGCTTTTTGGGGAATAAGCAAAGGAGAAGATTTTGGAGGAGCTAGTAGATGGGCAAGAGAATAATAGTGGAAAAGGAAAGATCTGTGAAAAGCAAAAAAATATTTCATGCATAAACTGTTGTGGGGGAAACCAGAAAAGACAGAAATGAACTCCTACAAAGATGTGCAGAATTTTAAGCACACTAAAGATTACCTCTTGTTTAGTGCCTCTTGTGAGGCACTAGATGGAAGAAAACACATGTTCCTATAGGCAAAATTCAATTGTATGTGGTTGTATATTTTCCTCTCTTACATCTTAAGTAGACTTACCGCATAGTTCAGTCTGTCAATAATACAATATTGATCATCTCCTTGAGATAAGATTCTTTTTGAATTTTTGTTCTCCAATTAGAAAAACAAACCAGTGAGTTGTTCCCTTATTCTTTCTTCAAAATAAGTGTTCCCATATTTCAACATATTTTGCACTTTGCACTATATATTCCCTAAAAAAAAATGTATCTAATAAGTGACTCTTATGAGATATTCCCTTAAAAATAAGGTATGATATGGTGCCTTTGATGGATAAAAGAACCTTTAGCTTCACACCTGGACTTGGTATTCTGACGTTCAGGGAGATATAGGATTACTTATCCCTGAAATCGCCAATCTCATTACTGTGAGCTGTATGAATAGGAAAATGGAGATAGTTAATGATAGAGTATAACTGGAATCACACAATCCGTTCTTACCATAAACAGCTAATTGTGCAGGTTTTCCAGAATTATGGTCTATTACCACTATCACTTCCAATGATTGAAAGCCCAAAGCAGTGGGAGAACAGTGATAAAGCCTGGCAGATTGCTTGCTCAATTTGTTATCCATAGGCTCACCCAAATAGTTTGAGAGTTGTCTGGAGAAACAAGGTAGGTATTATTCTTCAGTATTGGAGATGCCTTATGAAGAAACAGATTTGTTTCCTTTACTCCAAAAAAAAAAAAAAAAAAAGAAAAGAAAAGAAAAGAAAAGAAAAGAAAAGAAAAGAAAAGAAAAGAAAAGAAAAGAAAAGAAAAGAAAAGAAAAGAAAAAAGAAGAAGCACTAGGGATCTCTTTATACACTTACTCCTCCAAAGCAAATTTACTGTGAAATCAGATCATGTCAGAGCCAAAAAAAAGAGAAATAGTATTTTGTCTCAGTAAGGGACAACAAATGTCCCTTCCAAAGGAACAATCAAAGCTCATGAATATTGTATGAGGGTATCCCAAATAGGTGAGACTGTGTTTAGGCAAATGCTTAATGGAATTCTTCACTTTGGTGAATAAACTGCACCATAATGGGCTACATTTAAAGTCTGTCCTTTGTATTGCCCAAGTAAAGGGGACCTGTGTGTACAGAGTTCTATGTGGCATCTATGGCTACCGATGTGTCTTTCAAAGACTGGACTGCTCAGTAAAGCCACAGAAAATCTGTTTAATGAATTTAATCCTCCAGGAACTCTACAGATGTATAATATCATCAAAGACATATATTTACAATTTCATCTTGGAGCCAAAACCAGATTCCTTGGACTGAAGGATGAAAAATCTAGCTTTCCATTCTTGTTCAGCAAAGTTAACACAACTTTTCATCCAAGTTCAGATAACAGAAGACTCTGACTTTCAACTTTGATTTTAACATGCACTTCTGCCCCCAAAGACTCTTATGCAAAAGAACTACTTTGAAAGGATTATGGTGTTTAGAAAGTAAGCCTATAATAAGGTGCTGAATTAAAATTTCCCAAGTTTTTTGAAACAAATTATCTGCTGGACTGTCACTGGTAAAATTAGACCTAAAGATTAGTGATTAATTTTCAAGTATCCTCAGACCTGCAGCTTCTCCTGACCACATGGCCTTGTTAAAATACTCCTCTTCTTGGTAGCAACTTAAGATCATTCACCTTGGCTTGCACTTATGCAAAGATAATGCCAGGCAGAAAATAATAATAAAAAAAGAGCCTGAACTATTTTTGTTATTGTATGAAGTACTAGAAAAATGATATCATAGTGCCAGAATGAAATTGTCATTTAACTGAAGGTATAAATAAAACAAATGCAGAATTTTGTGGAAACAGATAGATATGCCGTATTCTAACTACTGATACAAAACAGTTTGTACAAAAAAACAAAATATTTTGAATGTTTCCTGGAGAAAGAAATCCCCTTTTTCCTATAGATTATCTGTAATTAAATACTGTTTTCAATATATTTCCATAAATATAGCTAATAAAATGTGAAAAATTACACTTATATTAAAACAGAAGTTTTCTTAGCACAGCCACAATGACTTCTAGGGTTTTAATCATGCAAAATTTAGCAGGAATTATGATGTACTTTTGTGATAGGGTGGTCCTTCCCCTCCACAACCTGATGTGTTTTTCCCTCATAGCCTGGCCTCTCCCTAACCCTAACCCTGCTAGGGTCATAACTGGTAACAATGGTGATGGTTGAACCCAGTTCAAATCAGAATTAGGGGACACAGATAACAGCAGGGAGGGGATAATCAAGGGCATGTTCCCTCTCCCCCCACCCCAATACATCTGTTACATAAATGTGACTGCAAGTCAAGCATCTTTCCCCCAAAGTAGGGGGCAATCTACAGCCTGTTGAACAGTGGGCTGCATGCCTGGATCTGCGCTTGAGCAGAGACACCTCTCAAGGTTCCTCCTTGAGGCTGAGAGATTCCTTACGCACAACAGATCCTCAGTGATGAGCAGAATGCTGAACCTTTGCAGACTTTGCTCTGATTGATATTTGCATCTCTGATCGTGCACATAATCTTTTAGACACAAACTGCTGACCAAGTCCAGGTCTAAAATGGGACCCGGACACACCCAGACTCATTTATGAAGGAGTCTGGAAAGCAAAGGGGTCCACTCTGAACTTTGTGCTTCAACAGGATGCTCTCTTTGGCAATTCCGTCTGACCCTCTCCTCTATGCAGTAAATAACTAAACAAGCCTTGCCATTGAATCTTGCTAAACCACTGTCTTATTTATTATCGAACCTTGTTAAATCACTGTCTTATCTCAATAAAACATATTGCTGCTTCTTCCTTAGAAGTGAAGTGAATCACTCATCTGCGACAACTATTTTTATCATTTGTCTGTTTTAAGGTGGTGAAGATATATGCTGACCCTGGAAGTGTGTACAATTTGAATTATTCTTTCTTGAGGAGAATCAGAAGAATTGACAGTTATACCTGAAAAGGATGTGTACTTAACTTGAATATATATAACCCATCTACCACTTCTATTGATGAGTACAATAGATGAAGTAAAGACGTGCCTATCGACACGCTCCACTGATGATGACATCTGACAATGCCCTTACCTCGAGTGAACAATTTAGCTTTACCTATCCTCTTCCTGAAGAATTCAGTTCCAGAAGAAGATTTCTAACATTCTCAGAAATCCAGTATGCTATGTTGATATGTGTGCCCATATGGACCTTACGATTGACAGAACACAGACTGTCTACAAGTCTCATTATTCTTGTAGAATACAACATTAAGTCTTTTCTAGAAAGAACGCAATCCACCTTCTCTAATGGTTACATTGCACTATAGCAAGGGCAAGACAAGTCAAATGTGTGGAAGTAATCAGGATAATGTAGGTTCTCCAGAGACTCTCTGCATTTCTTGTAAGTTCTTTCCTGGGTTACTCTTAAAACACAAGTCATTTTCTGCTTTCCATTGGATATAGGAGCTTTTCCACTCTAAACATGACCTGCAGTGGATTTGTTTGATTCAACAATGTCTCCAGAAATGTTAACCCTAACTTTGAGGCTCTACTTAAAATGTAGGTAAATCAGGTTTAGTGCTATTTTCTGTAGCACTAAACAAATTGTATGTACTTACTTGTCTGACTTCTTTTCACTCTGTATATAATCTCATTAAACATTCCTCATACAAGGAAAAGGTTGAACAATGTACCCTGACAAGTTCAACTGTGACCTCCCTGTAATGTCAAATTACTTTTGAGTCATGATGTTGCTCGTAAAGTAATAATAACAATAATATCAATAATAAAAATATTCAGAAGGCTGTATAGTGTATCTGTAGATCTCCTTCTGCTTTGCACATGTTACATGAAGCTAATCATCACATTGTATTACCTTAGTATTTCTTCTTATCATGGAGAGTATTTAATGTTCATCATTCACATTCTGCTCTAGCTTATTATTTCTGCTCTGTAGGGTTTTATAGAATGTTAAAATGTGTTGATGTAATGAGGGACACTCATACTGTGCTCATGATACTATCAGTAGGGCGCAGCAGCCCTCTTTGCAGCAAGAGTCAAATCGTACCATTATTAAAGAACCTCATTTAGTTTCCTATCTTCTGTTAATCTAAATGCAATTCATATACAACAGTCTTTCATACACTATGACCATAAGCATACACTGAGAGTGTTAAAATATAGCAATTAATTCAAACTACCTGAAAATTACTTTTACTCATTCATATCAAATCCTACTTATAATAATCCTACTTATTCTCTCTTCAGCCCTGTTAGTGAGGGCTCACAATCCAAATATTAATACAGAATTATACACATTTTTGTAAGAGGGAATGCTTAAGGTTCAGGAAGAAATAGTAATAAGTGAGTGACCCTTAACAGGTATGGTTGGAAAGGCAGTGAAGTAAAATACACATCTTTAGACTCTGACATACCTCTTATTTGTAATGTATGCACGTATGTAGATATTTTAGATATGTAGATATTCGTGTTTGTACAACACCTTGCAAAATATGAGTAATTAGCACTTTTGGACATTAAGACAAAGCTATTTCTTACATATTGTTATCTATATGTGAGTGAGTGTTTTATATATATATATTTGTATATATATATCTTATATATACCTTATATATAAATACATGTATATACATTTAATTGCAATTATTTTAAATTCACTTTTTGTTTGATAACAATTTTAATCCTCAAATCTAAGACAGCACTTATGCATATGCTTAGTTCTTTCCTATGTTTATCTCTATTGCAAATTAAGACATCATTCGCTTACCTTTGAAGCTAACTGCGCAACTTCAAAAACATTTGCTAATTTATAAAAGAAGACTGAGAAAATCTGGTGATTCTCAGAATGAAATTGCTATTTTTGTTTGAGAGACAATGGAAAGGTCACCAATTTACTTTGTTTTGCTAGGTAAATGCTTGCTGCTTGTTTTATTTGATAAAAGCATGTTATGAAAGTATAACTAGAAGTAATTTTGAATAAAGTCTTTTTTCACATTGCAGAATTAATCCAGACAGCTTCTGTATGGTATTCCTAACTACTGATTGTTATGTATTTCTGGTTATGAAGAATTGTTGCTCTCAGAGTAATTTCTGGATTTCTTACAGATTTTCCTGCAAAATAAGTATTAAGGGCTAAAACAGTGTCTATAGATAGGAAGATCTATCTATCTGTGATTTTAAAATAACTGATATGAGAGTGAAAATAGTAGCCTTAGACAATGGATGACAATAATGATGTAATTCTACTTGATTATTTTTTAGACTAGGGAAGACATTTATCTGTACTGTTAAAATATAGGAGAGAGAGATTAAAGCCAAAAAACAATTACATGCATGAAAAATAATGCCTCATATACTAATAGAGGATATGGGTGTAAATACACAGTACATGCAACCTGAATAGTCTTCTCTCTTGCAGTTGAATGAATGCTGTATGTACAAAGACAGAAAGAGTGTAAACAGCAGGGCATTTCTTGTAAGCAAGCCTTGGGAAGTCGGAAACTTGTTTTTTGACTTCATTCCCTTGACATAGGATTTGAAAATCCTCAACCAGTACTGTTCTTCCAGCCTTGTTTTTGTGTGCGTGCATAGAGTGAAGTATACTGTGGAAAAGGGTATGTCTTTACAGAAAAAGAAAAAGAAAAAAAAGAATTAAAAAAGGTATAGCTTGAGACTTCACTTACAAATGCATGTAATAAGTAGTTCAATGAAAGTCTGACTCGTGATAACAAATAAATACATAACCTCAAGATTGAAAACTCCAAGACTCGCAAAGAAAAGGGCCTGATTCAGTAAGTAAAGTAAAATCAAACACTTCAAAGTTATGCCTGTAGTTTCTTAATGGCCCATCATTTAATGTTTGGAAACTTTTAGTCTTTTTCAGTGTCTTCATTATCATTTATCTATCAGATTTGTTCCTCTGTGAGCTTTTGTTTCTCACAGAATAGTTGGGACAGGAAGGAACATCTCTGGTCCAACCACTCTGCTCTAGCAGGGACAAGGTTGCCGAGGAAACACAACCAAATGGCTTTTGAATATCTCCAAGGATGGAGACTCCACAACCTCTTGGGACAACCTGTTCCAATATGTAGTCACCTAGTCACCCTCACAATAAAGAGGTACTGTCTTACACGCAAGTTCAATTCATCCCCATTGCCTTTTGTCCTCTCACAGGCACCACTGAGAAGGGTCTAGTCTCCTTTCCGTTTACTTTCTTACATTATGTATTTATAAACATTGATAAAATCCCTTCTGAGCATGCTCTTTTCTATATTTAGTGAACCCAACTCTCTCAGGCTATCTACGTGTGTGAGGTGCTCCTTTATCCCCTGGACCTTTGGCTTGACTCGCTCCAGTAAATCCAAGTCTTTCTTCATCTGGGATCCAGCGCTCCAGATGTGGTTGCACCTGGGTAGAGTGTAGGGAAAGGATCACCTCTTTCTACTGACAATGTTCTTTCTTTTGTGAACCATCTTTGCAGGCCATCTTTGTTACAAAGGTGTATTTCTGCACCATGTTCACCTTATCCACCCAGGTACTTCTTTGCAAAGCTGCTCTCCTGATGATTGATCCTCATCCTGTGCTGCCACAGGGGGTTGTTCCTCCCCAGGGTCAGGACTTTGCACCTCCCTTTTAAACTTGAGGTTCCTCTCTGCCAATTTCCCCAGCCTGCCAAGGTCACTTAACAGCAGCACAGCCCTCTGGTGTATCACTTCCTCTATTGCATAAGTTTCCCTTTGAATTGAAAAGGCCTTAGATCGGCTAACCGTAATGAAACAGGTTTGCTTATCTTCTGCTACGCTTATAGTTTCCAAAGGCAGAAATGGAACCAGGGCATATGTGAGGGACAGCAAGAGTACAGGAGAGACCAGTGAAGAGGCTCACTGCAAAGAGGCCTATTCTGGAAAAGGACTTGTTCCATATTCACTTTTCAACTGTTCCTGCAGCAGCTGCTTAAGGGAGGAGGAAGGAAGGGAGTACTCTTTCTCATTGCATAGTCCTAGATGCAACAACCAGCTTATTAGAGAACTCCCAAGCCAAAGCCACAATCAGATCATCATTTATAAAATCCCTTTATTGTAGTATGCAAGGTACAATTTGGGCTTGCCAATATTTCATGGATAATATTACAATATTTTCTAGTTTCATGCTTTCTTCAGAAACCCACTTTTTATGCATTTCTCAGCACCTTAATCTTGAGTAGCTGTCAATTAACTGCGTGTTTCATCTGGCCAGGCAAACAAAAAGCCTTTGAATTGGATTTTGCCTTCTTGTTTACCTTCTTTCAGAACAATATAATGCTATATCTGTCACAGGAATTTAGCAAACTCTAAAACATCCTAGATTTTTTATACTTTATTTTAATGCTTTTGTCCTTCTTTTATATTTTAAGTTTTTCTCTACTGATTTTCCATGAGTAAATCTAGGTTTAACATGAGTTTATTTACATCCTGCTTTCATCACGCTCCTCAGTAATTCGCTTCATTTATTTATCACTCTCTGTGTGAGATACAAGGTAATTTAATCTTGATTTCTGATTTTAATATTAGGTATCCTGGTTTTAGAATCTTTTACCATATTTCTGTTTAATAATTACTGTAGTTTTCAGACTGGTAGGATCAAAAGTATACTTCACACTATGCACCTCTACTGCTCTCACTGGCATGATAGTGAAGTAATGAAGAAAGATTAAAATTGAACTCTACTTTTTTAAACATCTTTTTTTTGAATGAACTGTATTTCAGATGTTTTTAAAAAGTCACTGTGTTTGTGCTGTACTCTCCAATAATTTGGCTCACTTAAGTAATCCCTCTGCACATCAATCAAAATTACACTTTTTCCTACAAAATGAAACTCCCATTCACAGTTTCCTACCAAACTTTTCAAAAGTGAAATCTTCCCAATGTTTAACTTAGCTCTGAGCTCTCAGCTTACAAATTCTACCTTCAGTGGTTTCCTAGGATACCAACGCACATGCACAAACAAAAAGCAGCATGAGGAAACAAGGTAGGGAGCCTGCAGCATTTCCGTTTAAAAAGAAAATCTTTCTGAACTCTCTGTGTTCTTACAAAAATACCAATGTTAAAAGTATGATAAAATTTCACAAAGCATATGGTGGTGGGCTTGAACTTTACCTTACACCTGTATCATTTGTGAAGGTAGAAATTCCCTGGAGAATTCCAGAGAGAACAAGTTAAATAAAAATAGCTTTTGCATGCACTACATCGTGCCTTTGGAAGAATGAGACAATAGTAGTTTAACAAAATTAATTTCAGGGCCCTACTTAATTACCACTGAAATAACTGGAGAGGCGTTAACTGACTCCAGCTGCTGAAGTGGTAACCATCAAGGAAATTCTTGGTAACCAACAGGGCAATTACAGAATGCATTTTGGTTGATTGATAGAGGGCATTTTCAAAGAAAATGCATTTTCTGCCAAAAGAAAAGTTAACATTGTTTTCTCATCTCACAAATATCCAAACGCACACACACACACACAGACAGACATATGAATTTAGATGATAACTATACCTTTTTTGAGATAAAAATGGAATTTCATAAGTGTTATTGAGAAGTCATATTGGATCTGGTATATGAGTGCAGTGATGGATCAGAAAAGGAGAATGAGAGCATTCAACACATAAATGCAAAATGCTGAGATAAAGGTAATCGTGACACAAATGCTCCAACATTGTGTTCACTATGGTATATCTACATCTTAAAGATTCTACAGAGGTTCTGTAGAAAGAACCTCTAACATAATAATAAAGCAAGGGAAAATTCTTCACAGCAAGAAACAAAAAGTACTCAATCTTTGTAGCTAATCCAAAGAAAATTAAATAAAGGCCAAGAGGTGAGGTCACCTGATTACAATATGTAAAAGTTATCATGGGGACAAAATACTGTGTATACTTAGAAGAGCAAGACTTTAGTGCTTTTGTGAGTGCTTGAGTTCATAATAAGCTCCTTCCATTTTAAGAAGACCAGATACTCAAAAGTGCAATTTTCTTTTACAAAATTTGATGAATGGGACAGAGAATGAGACTTTCTATGTCCAGTTCATTACTTTTCAAAATCTACCATTACCTGGAAATGGGCTGTTTTGAAAATCTTGCCCTGTGAAGGGTCATGGAGCACATCTGATAATTCTAAATCTTTTAGTTTATTTTGGTAACAGGGAAAACACCAATTCCTGCAATATTTTGACTAGGAGTGGTGCTAAGGACAACTTGGTGTGAATAGCAAGAGCTGGCATCACACAAAAGAAGATATCTTCTTTTTCCAAGGGCTTATCAACCAATGTTTGGAAACTCTAACTTCTTGCAAACAAAACAAGAGACTGCACAGCCCTCCTCAGGGTTACAAAGTGCCACTCAAATGTAGAGCTGTTTGTACCGCAGTGTAAAGCTGTCACATGTTTTGAAATATAAAATACATATCTTTGAAATTACAGTGACGACATGAGTGTTCATGTAAGTCAAAATTCTGAGCCATTTAACTTCTTACCTATCTGGATCCAGCTGCCAGTAATTTTCCTATTGAAATCCCAGATGCTACTAGAAGGCAAAGATAAAGTAAAAAAGTAGTTCAGATGAAAAATAGGAATGAAAATAATAACAAAAAGAGCAGTAATAAATTGGTTCCTTAGATGGTAGCACAATCATGGTCAGAAAAGGTGATTCTAATCTTCATATTATTCGTTGATAAGCACAATAAGTTACTGATTGTTTAAGTGAAATCACTTAGGTTAGTCTTTTTCTATATCTATAGTTTGCTTATGTCTCCTTGCATTAAAGAGGTCCCCTAAAATACTGCATAAAGGAAGTAGGATTTCTACTTGAAAATATCATATATGTTTGAATATTTTTTTGGCTGTGGCACCTGTGTATACATATGTGTACTTCTATGTTCATGAAGTCAGATATCTTTCAAACATGCAGATATTTCTGGATATTTTTAATATTGAATTGATCAATGAGATTTTTCCATCTCCAATAGCAGCTGCAATTTAGAATACACAAAAGGAAGAGAGTCGTTGAACATTGTTTTAGCTACTTAATTGCCTTTTCTGATTTCCAGAACCATGGTATAACACTAAATAGTCACTAATATTACAGAAATGAAAAAGTTTTCTATTAATATTAATTTGATTCTTTAATGTCTGAAATGAAAACTGTGTTGCATATGTATATGACGTTATTGTAGATAGGCATATTTGCCAAAAAATAATAGCTGTAGATTAAGAAAATGTAGTCAAAGAGTATTATGGGTAGTTTTGAGCATTGGTCTTGTTTTCCTCTGATGATGATATCTATATAAAGCAGATATGATTTACATGAATCAGTAAACAGATGAATCTGAAACAGCAAGTAGTTGTTTGGAATTCCATAGCATATAAGATGACCAAGTTTTCTGCATATGATTGTGGGATATATAAACATGTATTCATTTAAAGTAACTTTTAGATAACTTTCTCCATCATTGAATCAGCTGTTCAAGGTTAGTTAACTTTCTCCCAGCAATATAAATGAGGAGATTTAGATTATATTTAGCTTAAATTTTCTTTCCAGGATTTTCACATTTTAAATTCTACTTGCAGGGAAATTTGGCAGCCTTTTACAATTATTTGTGAATTGAATAAAAATATATGGATTATTCTTTGCGGGAAAAATTGACATGCCTACACAATTATAGCATTAAAAAAAAAAAAAAAGGAAGAATATTTTAGTTGGTCAACTTATCCCTATTGTTGCCTATTCCTTTTCCAGTGCAGCCTTGCACAAAAGGAATTGAATCACTTGGCACCAGTTTTCAGGCATGCATGATGAAGAGGATTACAGGAAAAGAAACAGAACCTTGAGGGCTAAAGCTTTTGAAAGCTGCCTTCTGCCATACAGTTTTTATGTGATGCCAAGGAATGTTTAAACCAAACATTTCATATTTCATCCCTAAATGTGTACTTTTCTTCTTTTTTGGGCATCCAATTCAATACCTTGGCATTGGCAGTAAAAGAAAGCAAAATGAATGTTAGGCACGATTAGAAAAGTAATACAGG
Organism: Tinamus guttatus; assembly: GCF_059628265.1. Classification (NCBI taxonomy): domain Eukaryota; kingdom Metazoa; phylum Chordata; class Aves; order Tinamiformes; family Tinamidae; genus Tinamus; species Tinamus guttatus. The sequence continues at coordinate 633,247 of NW_028288586.1, forward strand.
CAAATCAGAGAGAGAGAGAACAGCTTTTTTTCACTATGCCAGTCTAATGCAGTCGCTAATTTAGAATATTATTTGCCCTTGTTCATCTCACCCTACTACAAAAGAATTAATAGGGCTGGAAACGTCCAGAGAAAGATGAAGTGATGATCAAAGTTATGGAAAAGCTTCCGTGCAGAAACTCTCTGAAGATTAGCGAAGAGATACCTGAGAAGGAATATGATGTCTGAAGAATCATGAAAAATACGAATAAGATTAATGGTTCATTGTCTTTAGAAATCGAAAAAATAATAAAACCAGAACAAATTAAATTCAAAGCAAGCAAAAGGATTATTATATAAAGTGGAATTATACTATAAAAATTCTTTGTAGTGCCTGCTGAAAATTAAGGTGTGTTCGAAATGGGTATGCACTCGTAAAAGTGCATACGTGAAAGTCTTTCATCAGAGAAAGAACAAGTCTTTCATCAAGGACTATTAATTAACAAAGACATTACATCCAGCTCAGAACATTCTTGACCCAAATATCAGAGAGATAGATAGTATTTTGAGTGTACTAGCTCTTATATGCTAAAATAGACACACAGTGTTTTAAAGTGACAAACAGAATATTGACTGGAGGAACTTTCAATTCCTGACGATAGCTAGTAGTGTCAGTTAAAGACAGTTAAAAACAAAACAGCAAGAACAACAAAAAAGCACAAACTCTGGATATGTACAATAGCAACTGAGCCTTTGGGCCCTGTGCTTCAAACTCATATTTGGGCACAGTGCACTGAATACTCTAAAGGTTCAGATTCTTCTTACCTTAATTTGGGTGCCCAAAATCAAATGAAATGATTTGCCTTAAAATTGGTTCTAGACTGGTTCTGTTAAAGGCATCATGACACAGGAGATGAGAACAGTAAGCCACTAGGAGCCCTGTTTGTCAAGGGGATGCATACCTCTTCACTGGGTCACTTACCACTCTGTAAAATACATGCAAAGCTATGTGCCTGATGCTGTGATGAATGAAACATAGAGCAAAAGATGGGGCTCTGCCAAAAAAGCAATGGAAGGGCACAAGGAGTGTGTCTTCAACATTATGATTTTTCAAAGGCTTAAGACTTCAGACTGTAGAAATTTCAGGAGCTCAGAGGGCAGACCCTGCAGTCCCTGCCTGCCCCAGGGCTCCCCATCCCGGCCAGGACTAGGACCGTGGCCAGGACCATAACCCCCTTCCAGCTGTCAGCCCTTGTCTTGCCACGTCACAGCAATGACAGCTCCAGACTCTTCTCTTGGATAGAGTCTGGATTCCCACTGCATTAGCATGTATCTAGTCCTCTCTCCTGGATGAGCAATCAGGTCCCCGTATTTGATTCTCACCAGTGAAGTCTGTCTAATAAAAATGAACAGTTAATGAAAAGCATGTGTGGCCCCTACATTTACTCAATTGCTTAGTAGTAAAGTTGGTAGTCAGCCCTTATAAAACTGAAACTAATAAGTGAAAAGTCAAAAAAAAAAGAAATTTTAAAATGAGAGGCCAGTTAGGTGTTATTAATGCACAGTTTCTTATATATTCTTCTGATACGTATATATTCTCTCTATGTATATGTTCTTCCTATATATATTTATATATTCTTCTATACATATTCTTCTTAATATCTTTCTGGCAGTTGTTTACATGAGATCCAGTCTAAGCTGAAGCTTCAATATCAGACCACCAACCAAGTTGTGAGACTCTTGATACTGTTTCACTTGGATTCTAAATAAAAGAGCAAAAAAAAAGAAATTTTTCTATCCTATTCATGCTTTTAGAATTTATCTGTTTAAAATCATACCATACAACTGAATGCAAAATACCAAATGACTTCACAGCAGTCTATATATATCTGTGCTTATATCCTGATTTTCAATCAGCATCAGTGGAAAGCTGGACTTTTCCAATTGTTGGACAATTACTTCATTTGGAAGTAATTATCACAGCTTTACCTTAATTAGAAAGAAAAACTCTTCTCAATCTTGTTTGGGTGACAAAAACAACCACAACAACAAAATATTTCTGTTTAATTTTAAAATAACAATAGGAAATACGATGATAGGTTTCCAAAATTGGAGGGGAATGTAATAAGCATTCAGTGGTGATATTTAAACTTAAATCATTGCAGACATATTAAAAAATGCAAGGGATATTTAAAAGTTATGAACTGCTAAAATAGAAATGATTATCTACACAAATCTTCTACCTCCTCTTCAGTCATAATTACCCTTACCTCTTGTCCTATCCCACCTTCCCCTTTCTCATCTTAAAAAGCCTTTTAGTGAGAGAATAAAAACAAAAACAAACAACAAAAAATTAAAGCTTCCCCCAAATAAATGGATATGGTACATATGAATTACTTACAATGCTGTATCATTTAATGTCTGCTAGATCAATGTTTAAAGGTGAAATAAACTTCTACTAAAACTCATACACTCCATGGTTGAAAACAGCTCCAAGGAATGACTTTCTGGTTATCACATTGTGATTTGGAAAGTTGCCCAAAACTACAATAGCAATTTCTGTTCTCATCAGTCTTTGAGGGCAATGTTTATATATTATGCAGTAATGCCCGAACAGGAATCTGTCAAGTGTTTCAAAAACGGATTCAATATGCTTTTATGTTTTTTCATTTACTGTTAGGAGTATACTTCTTGGCTCTCAAAAAAAAAAAAAAAAAAAAAAAAAAAAAAAAAAAATCTTGCACCAATTAGGTCCTATTTGCATTAAAAAAAAAAAAAAAAAAAAAAAGACCCTTGCTTCATTTCCTCATTTTTGTCCCATTATCCCATTGACACAGACCTGGCAATAATACTGGTAATTGAATTGTCTGCTGGTCATCCCTTCATGAACATTTTACGTTACCTTGAAATGATTGTGCCATGGAAATAATTTTCTAACTCATGACAAGAGAATGTAAAAATATTAAAAACTTGCATCCAGGAATATGCTTGTCTTCTAATTTATTTTAAAAATAGATATTAGAAATCTTAAAAATGAAATTTTATTTTTTTCTTTTATTCTACTGGCTCATTTTTTCCTGAATGAAAGAGGAGAAAAAGCCTAGAGTTATTTTCAGAGGAGGAACAAAATGTAAATGGAAGAAAAAAGGTGGGATAGAGCTAGGAAATATCTGCCTTTCACAGTACTGTTTCAAAAACAGATACGTTGTAGCTGGGAAAATAGGCAGTCCGAAAACCTATATATCCTCCTGTATTTATGCTTTGAGAATTGGTGAGAGGGAACACACAATCACTGAACAGATATGCTTTTCTGTAAAGTTTTGTCTGTGTGGAAGCATTGCTAGAAAAGGGGGAACTGAGAGAAAAACTCCGGCCTAGCAGAAGTTTTGGCATTACAGAGGCCTGCTTGGGGCCATACACAGCTGCCACTTCCAGGGTGGTTGGTGCGCACGGACTCTGCTCCTCCGCAGTTCCCTGGGCAGCACAACCTGCCCTCCTCACAGCTGCAAAGGGGAGTAACGGAGGATGGAGAGGGGTGAAGACACCGTGGCCAAACTCTGTTGCACTCCCTGTGCTGGGCTGCTGATAAGCCACACAGTAGCTGTCCAATGGGAGATATACGATAACGTCCAGTGCTGAGCCAGCAAGGGTGGCAAATTGCTCCTTTTGGATAAACGTTACTAGAACTTTTCTCATTATAAGCGCATTATAATGTCAAAACACACCTCCATCCCAAAAGTTACCCACCTCTGAGGTATGACCACTCACTGAGCATGCGCTCTAGATTTTTGATTGACTGAACCTTTAAATGAAAGTGAGAGACTTTTAAACCAATCAATAACAAAAGTAAATATGACTACAGACACTCAACCTCCATGTAAATGTAAAAAAAAAAATGTATAAAAGGTGAATTAATGAGGGTAGAAGATGGAGGGAAGACTGCATTGTAACTTCTGGATCAGTCGATGAGCTGAACTCCTTTCCTCTCCTCAGGTCGGGACGCTGCCTGAGGAAACTTGAGACTGAGAGCCCTCTCCCATCTTCTGGAGTAAGTAATGATTGCACATTTGTACATCAGAGCTAGCTAAAAACCCCAAACTGTAGTAGAGAATTTCTGGTACTGACATACGAAACCTACTTTGCAAATGTTGCATTTGAAAAAATCTTGCCATTTGTGAACTTGTTGTTTTGAAGATAATTGGACCTACAGTTGACAGACTGTGAATCCGATACTGCCAGAGTCGGGTCTATAGCTACCATAGTACTTTGTATCCCTATTAAGAGATGAGTCCAGCCACCCTTAGCCTCTCTAACCTTTGAAAATAGCTGGGCTGCAAGGGAATTCATCTGTTACCTGATTTGCTCCCCTGCGCCCCTCTAACTGGAACAATGTGTTAGTCTCTGTATCTAGATACAGTAAGCAGTTTAGACGCGAATTAATTACTCATTGAATGTCACAAGATACCTCAGAAAGGTAATATGCCTTCCCTCACCAAATCAATCCTGAATTGAAAGCCTCTCAAAGTTAAGAAATACATATACGGAACGGTGTATATATAGTGTATGCATACATAGTCTGAAATTCTCTTTCTAGAGCAACCCTGAAGGCAGGGTTACATGCATGTACTTTCATTTACTCAGGATCTGGCAGTGGGATTTTTGGAGTATCTTCTTTCCACATGAAGCGGAGAGTGAAGATCTGAAGATGAGTGGAGATCATTCTTTTCAAGTATAATGTCATGAAAAAAGGGGTACCTGTCCTGAGTTTAAAGCACTTTTAAAATGAAGAAAATTCTCTCTTCAGCCTGAATAGATTAAAACCCTACCTTCATATAATGCAACTACTGTATAGATTTCTTCTGATTGTTTAGGAGGAGATCCAAGACTCATGCTACATTAGTTTTCAGTGATAAATCCTGGGTTCTGTTACCTGTTATTTAGCTTTTTCCTTTTTTTTATTTTTTTTTCCTAAATCTATGCCTCTTTAATATACAATAAATAAACAAACTAAGACCAGAATGGAAACTTTTTACCAACACACTAGAAAGAAATCCTCTTTTTTTTTTTTTTTTTCAGAGCCATATATTTTATCTTTCCAACATCAGAACTATCTGATGATGTCTCTGTTTTACTGTTACCATGGGATGGCCAGGCATAGAATTTTAGGCACAATAGTGAAGTAATAATTTTGAAATCTCAGGTCTTTTTTGTAATTCTCCTGCCCTCCCCCACAAGAACAACAAAGACCAGAATCCATCTACTTGATCTTTCCTACAAATTTATAATTGCTGAAATAAAGGTAGCCATCTCTTGAAATTATAGTAAACAATTGAACGTTGAAGTAAAAAGTCATATTTTTAAGTTAATGTAAAATTTATTAAGACATAAATTCAATAGGCCTTTTTGAGAAGGTATTACAAAAGTAAAAATATTTATATCATTACATATTGGTAATTACAGAGAACAAAAATATATCTGTGCTAAAAGATTGCAGTAGTTCCTTTTTTTCTTTTTTTTTCCCTTTTTTTCAAATGCGCTTCAGATATTTCATTTTGATGATCTATCAGCTGCACTGTTTTCCAAACTAGGTGCCAAGCAACATTCTTTCACTGTTATTCTGTGCTATCGATCAAGCTCAATTCTCTGTTACACTTTTTGTAGCTTTGCTGAAGTGGATGTGTACGAACATAATGCACTGAAGAGTCTGGTCTGTAGCCAGTCAGTACCAAAATGGCTGATTTTCCAATGCTTTGGAAATGTTGTTATTTTCACTGTCTGAAATATCGCATTCTGGTAGATTTGGGAACTAAAGTAAAAGTCATTTCCCATGTTGTGTCACAGGTAAATGCAGGTCTTTCCTGAAGAATTCTCAATGTAATTTGAAATAAGATTGAGCATGAAGATAGAAAGGAGATAAGAAGGGGAAAAAGATAAAATAAATTATAATCAGAATGGATAGCTAAATCCACCATTGAGAATTTGCATGATTAAATCTTCCTTTCTCAAAATACCCTTCAGCTTTGTTTTCTGTGGCCAGCTGATTTCTTTACTTGCAAGTATAGACGGAAATATTAAGAAGTGTTGAATCTAAAGGCAGCAAAAATGAGAAGAGGGAATTAAATTAATGGTTGTAGTCAAAACTGGATAATGTAGTATTTTCATATAGACCTGAGCAGTAGGAATGCACCATTTTGACAAAGACATAGCATTGCTTAGTTTAATGTGTAGCTAAAAATCAAACAAATTTGGGAACAAAGAAAGAGCACAGCTGCAGCATTACCAGCAGGTGCTGGTTTAAGGGAGTGCTGGTCATTTTTAGCAAATAAGCCTATAAATGTTTAGTAGTGGTAGTAACTTCAGGCAATGACACAAATTGCAAGTAACACAAATATTTTGAAGTTCCTGAATACAACTTAGATCAGCTGTCACGAAATTTGCAGGGTTTTAGATATAATGACATCATGGTAGTTTACAAGACAGAAAAAAATAGCATGTAGTTACCCTGTCATTACATAATATTTGCCATTTAAAATTATCTTTATCACTACAGAACTCTGTACTGCAATTCAAAGGTATCACTTTTCTCTCTTGTCAGAACTGGAAGTAGGTCCTGTTGATGTTTTTTACATAATCTGTTCTTATTTCTAGTGCAATTGCAGTAATTAACACAGTGATTGCAGTCAGGTAGTGGGTGATCTGATGGTTTAAAGTCATATCGTGATAGCAAGATTGCTGTCCTCTGATACACTTACAGCTTCTAATGTAAAGAAACTGCTCTCTAGAATTTTCTTTTTGCAGTGATGAACCCACTCCCATGTCTGCCATCCTAACTGCTGCAGGCAGAAGTGTGGTGCTAATTACAAAGTGTCATAAATTTATATACCATTTGTAACTTTAATAGTAAATCGTCAGTGAGATTTGTTCTGCCAGAACTAGAGCTCTGGAACATTGAAAGCAAAATTTCACAAGTTAATGGCCTGCCCTTTTCTGACAGCACACCAAGCTTTCACACTATTAACTAACACTTTGCTTCACTCAACCACTGAACTGTTGACAAGAGCACTTTAGCAAGTCTGAACAGAAGAAAAAAATCAAGTAAATCAAAAGCCAATTTGGAATAAGGCAGAAAAATGGGGGAAAACGATGAATCAAGGAAATAAAAAAAAAAAAAGAAAAGAAACCTGATACACTTTGATAACCTTTATCAATAGCACAGCAATACAATGAACAGTATCTTTTTAAATATTTGAATTTTGAATAGCTGTTTTTTTCTTAAATACCAATGAAAAATTATTGAATAGCTGTTGAATAGTTCTGAATTATTTTCCATTTGACTTAGAGGCTTAGAGGTCTGATTCTATATAGATGTAATGATCATTTTACTGAAATAGTTTTGAAAAATGAAGAAATTCCAAAATTTCCCCTATGAAGATATCTAATCTAAATAAATAAATAAAAAGTATACAGAATGGAAATACTTTGTATACAGACCTTGCAGAAAGAGTTGTTTCAAGAGCATGGAAGAGATTTACATTTCAACTGTGACACAGTAAAATTCTGTGTTCCTGTGCATTAATTAAAATATACTGCTTGAAAGCACAGGAGGTAACTGGAGATCTCATCTAAGATAATCCGCCTCATTCAAAATAATATGTATGTATTATTATCTGCAAATATAAAAATACAAGTATCACAGATTCACAGAGTGTTTGAGGTTGGAAGGGACATCTGGAGATCATCTAGTCCAATCTCCCTGCTCAAGCAGAGTCACTTAGAGCACGTTGCACAGGACCATGTCCAGGTTGGTTTTGAATATCTCCAAAAAAGGAGATATTCAAACTCTCTGGACAGCCTGTTCCAGTGCTCAGTCATCCTCACAGTGAAGGTTTTCCTTATAGGCAGATTTAACTTCATGTGCTTCCACTTATGACCATTGCCTCTTTTCCTATTACTGTCCATCACTGAAAATAGTCTGGACCCCTTGTCTTGATACTCTCCCTTAACATATTTGTGCACATGGATAAGAGTCCCTCTCAGTCTTCTGTTAAGATGGGCTGTCCTTGCAAATGATGTGCTAAAGGTCCCTAATCATCTTCATAACCCTATGCTGGACTCTCTCCGATAGTTCCATGTCTCTCTTGTCCTGGGAAGCCCAGAGCTAGACCCAGCACTCCAGATTTGGCCTCACCAGGGCTGAGTAGAGAAGAAGGATTACCTCCCTCAACCTGCTGGCAAGAGTCTTCCTAATGGATCCCGGGATCCCATTAGCTTTCTTGGCCACAAGACACTTTGTTGGCTCATGGTCAACTTGTTGTCCACCAGGATTCCTAATTCTTTCCCACAGAATATATTTCTTTGCAGATCACAACTTAATGGTTAATCACTGAACAAACTCTGAAGGTGATTTTCTGAGACAAAAATCCTGAAAGTAAATGAAACGTAGTTCTTGTCCAGTGGTGTAGACATCATGATATGAACATTTAAACCAAGAGAAAGATTAAATGTGTGTGCCTACAGCTTCAGACATAGTTGTGTATCAAAAGTAGCAAATCAGAAGATGTCCGTAAAAATGATCCAAAGTTTCTACTCCACTACATGAAACTCTGTGAATACAAATATTAGTAAATCTAGCTGCTTGCTTGTTAAGTGATGTGTAGAAAGCATTCTCAGATACGTGTCAAATGCTGACTTTCTCACACTTGTAGTAACTGAGTCGGAACGATTTAACTTTGTGGGTATAATCACGGTGCATAATGCTATCTTTGCTGTAACAAGCAGAACTTCTCATTGTTTGAAAACAGATATTGGAAAATTTTATGTGGCTTCAGTGAAATGCCCATATTACAATAAAGAGAAACTTAGCTTCATAACAGAATAGTTACTGCCCTACCTTGTTTTATATAACTGTTGTATTTTTCTCTGAATGAAGACCAAACATTTGCTGCACAAAACTGTATTGATGGGATAGCTCTTTCTGTGTGAAGATGTAAAAAGAGATGGTGGATAGAAAAAAAGTAACATCTTTTTCATTTCGGTTTTTAAAATTTTGACATCAGCATAGGTGCTTGAGAATTCTTATATAAAGTAACAAGGTGGGACAACAAAAATTATAAATGAATTTTAATAAAAAAGAAAGATATGATGAATATGACAAAGGATTAGCCATGTAATTTTCTAGGGAAACCAAGGGGTCACAGCTGCCTCTCGCAATTGACAAAACTAAGCCAATGTTATGAATAAAGATTCAAAGTCTGCTAATAATAAAGAACTTGTATGCAGTTTAAATACTTAATGCACATTTTTTGAGTCAAGTCACAGCAAGACAGGTGACAGAGAAATAGGAAAATGAAGTGGGACGTAGGTGGGTAATAAGAGGGAGAAGTGACAGAACAGCCCAAGGATAAAGAGAAAAGGAAAAAAAAAAGTGGTTTAGCTGTCACTCAGTATTTCCTGTGAGATATTAACAAACTCAGAGATGATTACTTTTTAGTAGTTTGCTCTTTGTCCCATTTGACTCAATTAAGTGGCTCTGGAAAGTAAGTACTCTATTAAACTTGGTATTTAGTGATATGAAAAACCCTTATTCTTAAGATCCTTTTTGATTGTTCAGTCATGAACAGAAAATGTTTATGCATTGCCATTCTCTGTCCATTTTTTCCTCTCGTTTAGAATTCTTCATTTATTTCTAAAAATATTGACATAAAATCACTAGGCAAAGAAACAAGAAGATTTGTAATGACAGCAAGCAATTTAAAAACGTAGTTCCAACTTGATAGCACTTGAGAAAGTGGATCTTGAGTTAACATAGAGACAACTTTAATGTCAGAAAACCAACTAGCAAAGAAAATGCAGTGAGAAATAAAGGTCACAAGTGTATAGACATTCAACATGAATGCCCAGGCAACTTCAGAGGGAAAGGAAAATTATTTCTTTAATTATTTTGATATTGAATATGAGGAGAAGTCGAACTGAACAAAATCTCTTAAATCTTTGTTTAAAGTCAGAAAGATATTTAAAGAGTCATTTCTAAATACATATATAGGAATGTATTCATTCTCTAAATAATCTATCTTATGTTATTAAAATAAAAAAAAAAAACAGAGGGGAGTTTGGGAGATAACATGATACAGAACTCAAAATAATTTCCACATAAGATACATCCCTGTCTGTATATAGCCTAGTCTGAAGACAGTGTTCTTTTTTTTTTTTTTTTTTTTTTCTTTTGGTGCTCTATGACCAATGGAGCTTAATAGACTGCCTTGTTATAAAGTGTGAATTAGAATAAATGCAGAGGATAAAATTTACAGTCACTGATATGACTAAAATTTGACATTCCTTTTAAGTGTTAACTATCAGTGTAGAGAAAAGGTGTAACCCAAGTTATATAATTACAATATTTAATGTGAGTAACTTTTAATTTTTTTTGTAAATCAGAATTTTTGTGCATTAGTGATTCACCTTAAAAATAAATGTAATCATATATCATTATTTAGTGTCATATATATTTTTTTTAATTTAGGCAATAAGGCTATCTTCTCATACATTATACTTCCTGGACTCAGAATAAAAAGATATTAATTGCTTTTCACAAAAAAGTCCAACCATTTAATCACATTCTCTATTCCTCTGAAATGAGATTATTTTTTAATCCATTTTTATCTTATTTTTTTGAGACTTTAGTTTATGATTAACAATCCAATTTAAACTAATTCATTGTATCTCCAAAAAAACCTTGGTTCTTAAGAGATCAACAGTCATCAGGTCACAGGTCAAATAGGACAAAGTTATGTTCACTGATTTATGACACATTTAATATTCAAAAAAATGTATTTCTGAGTTTTGGGGAGCTGAATATGAAATATTTATGCAAAGCAGAAAAGAATACATTTCTCAATTAGTTAGAGATGTTTGCATTTGCATAATCATCACAATGCTTTAATTTTTAAATCTTTCACATTTTTGTCTCCATTTAACATTTTTTACATTGTTTGTGGGCCAGTGTGGTGAATTAATCCTGAAATATTTGCATTTTTTTTCCTCTAAATAGCATGATGCATTGCTAAATAAAGCAAGTAAAGTAAGGAAAAGCTTTTAAAGTGCTTCTGAGTTATTAATCATTTGATTATGTGCTTTTCTGTTACACTTTTTTATCTGTTTGAAGAAATAACCCATAGGCTGAAAACTTTATGAATCCTGTCAGAAATATCTTTTTTTTTTCTAATTTCCTTTCTATATATGTCATTCATTCTTTTTTTATTCAGTGCCTTGAAATGTCATTCCACTGGGCCAAACTCAGAAAACAGAGAACAAAAAAGGCAACAGTTTGCAACACTCATTTGAGTACAAACAATTCAATTATAGGAAAAGAATAGGGACAGCTCAGTAAAAATATTCTTAGTATGTATAGGCAGGACACATAACATGGAAGGTTTATACGACATTTGATAATTCTTTGAGGATCTCTGAATTCGCTTAAGAATTTAAGATATTCTGAATAGAAGGAGACATTGGTTAAATCTACAGAGATAGAGAAGCCTACTCAAAAAATAAATGTTGGAGTCTGGGCTGAAAGGACAGCGAGGTCATTGTTCTTCAAACCTGTGGCGTGAAGTGTAGCTCAATTCAGCTCCTCTGGCAAGTCGCTTAGGACAGAATTTTGCGAGCCACACAAACCAAATGTAGATCACATTGCCATGGACATGGATGATTCCATCCTGGCTGGGATGACACCACCAGCTCGTGCACTGAGTATGAACAGCTTGCTCATCTTGGTGAAAACTAGCCTGAAAAAAGTAATTGTTGATCCAGCTCACTCGGTGGATTTCTGATTGCTATAAATGGCACAAGGAAGGGAGAGTGTGGCCTGGGAATTAGGGTGGTCCTATTAATCTAGAACATCTTATCCTACAGCTGTTTTAGCTTTTCTGAGCTTGTCTTGAAAAGGACAAATCCAGACTGGTTATGAAAAACTTCAGACTGAACAAGAAGTCTTAAGATGAAGCATAAGCACAGATTCGGAAGCTGAATTTGCATTCGTGATGATTAGTCAAGGATAATGCATACTGAGAAAAGCTTTTTTTTTTTTTAAGGGAGAGAAGAAAAAGAATATCATGTCCTGAAATTAAATTCTAATCTTTTATCATTTGGTATCCATGCCTATTGTATTTTACAGAAATTATAAACCCTTCTTCAGTACTGAGTAACCTTCAACTGACTATAAATTCATCAGGATAACCCCATAATTATACTGTGAGTATACAGAGTGTTCTGTACACTCTCTAGTCTACAGAAATTCTCATAGTTTCAAAGCAGAGATTTTTATGGTAGGTATAGACAACCTTGTTATTGGTAGTTAAGTAGTACACTCCTTCAAATAGCCCACTGTCTTTCATGAAGTTTTGAGTGATGACTATCTTAGCCCTGGGTGTACCAAAACTTGCTAAAGGACATTCTGTTTGTTATTTGATGACATCATGGAGCTTCATGCATACCTAAAAAAACTTTCTGATCCAAATTTACCCTTCAGCCTACTGGTGCTTTTATTCATATGTATGTTCATTCTTCCTACTGCAGCAAGTACACAGTTTTATCCAGAAAAAATTCTCACCTGAGATGCTGTGTCATATCACAGGTTGTTGCTCTTTGTATATGCAGAGAGAACCTATGGCATATTTATTTCTTCCCTCTTCCATTCCTATAATAGTAATCGAACGAGGTCCCAAATGTACCTGTCATCATGTGCTTTATAGACAGTGGCCAAGCTCTACTCACTTCCATCTGGATGCTTTAGTTCCTGACTTTCTACTCTAGAGTAGCAAGAAACTTTCACATCTCTTTCACAAGTATATTGAAACACCAGTAGGAGAGGATTTTAGGCTTGATAGTTTAACTGAAGAGAGGCATCCATCCTTGTCCCAAGAGACATATCCGAGCCCTTGAGGAAAGCCAGAAGTTCAAAAGCATCTTGTGTTCAGTATTTTCCAATAGTTATTTTAAGTAGCTCATGCTTAGTTTGCAGGGAGCCTGACATCTTTCAGAACTCTAAATTCTACCATATGCACTGCTTAATTCAGAGTTTTGCATTCCTTTTTTTAGGCTCAGGTATGTACAATTAGTCAGTGAATTATCTGGCTTGTAAGTGCTAAATTTCCTGATTGGATCTATCATCAAATGAAGATAGCTTAAACATCTCCTCTGGGCTTCTTATTTTGTTTTGTCATTCTGCCAGCTATTTAGACTGAAAGCTCTATACAGACTGTGTTCTTGCTAGAGGTGGCAAAATAGTAAAAACAGTGCTGGTATTTAGCAAAACTAAAATTCACTTGGTGTTTTCTTCCTGTCTTGTATGGTTTAAAAATTAATTTAGTCTGGTGATTTTTTTTTCCACACATTCTAGTTAATAGTTGGCACACAACGTGCATTATTGCTACTAGCGTTTTATATGGGTGCCAACTAATCACAAGGATCTTGTGAATAAGTGATTGGAGGTTTCTTTTCAGCCTTTTTCTTTCTGGTAACTATTCATTGATCTCTCTAGAGACATAGTGCTAGGCTTTTATTGTTTAAATCTTTACTGCATACTCATGCTAAACACAGTGAGAGGAAGAGAGAACTTAAATACTTTCCAGGGAAAAGGCATAAGTATTTCCCATTGATTGCATTGTAATACAGAAAATGATACTGAAGGGGCATCGTATAATTTATGACTACTTTAGCGTATAGGGTAGTGCAGTATGCAAAGAACTGAAGAGGAAAGCAGTCATTAATCTGATATCCATAATTAATTTGTATTATATGGGGTTACTTCTGGTTGTCTCTAGCCTTCTCCCACGGACTGAGTGGCACTAAGAATGGGAATGCAGTAGATGTACTTTGAGTCTACATTTTCAGACCAGTTTCATGGGAAAGGAACCCAGCTGTGCCCTGGGACTCTTCTGCAATGGGAAAACGCTCTCCTGATCTGGACTAAAGCTTTAATATAGACATACTGTCAGTTGCACTATAAAACAAACAATACCTCAGGTTTAATATTAACTTATCCAATGATGGTCTTATCCTTGGTCTTTGATAATAAAGGAATAAACTGCTGAATAAAATGCTGTTAAGGTGTGTTTTTTTTTTTTTTCTTCCCCTGGTTGTATTGAGAAGATGTGGATCAAGTAAACGTTCTCATGAAGAAATAGATGTAAAAGGCACTTTGCTAATACTAGGAACTCTTAGATGAGCATGTAGGTTCTGTTAAGCAAATTCCATTTTCCTTATGAAAATTCCCAGAAGAATAGTTATGGTATTCTCTTGGATCTATAATGCTCAAAGTCTGGAAGCCTTGTGTTTTGTCTTCGAGACTTAGTTGTCAATCCTAAAATCTATTATATCGGTAGTTAAGGAGATGATAGCACTGATGCCAAAGGAAATGTACCATTATATCCAGGCTAGTGCTAGGACCATATTTGCTGTTTAGTTAGCACAAGGCCTGGACCTCAGGGCTGCAGGTAGGGTTAAGAGAGGGAAGGCCTAGAGCCACATGGGGAATGGGGCTATAAAGGATATGCCAAAGGAAATGTAGTGCTATATCCAAACTCGTGCTTGGACAGTATATTGCATTATCCAAGCTCTAGACTTGGTGACCTCAGGCTTAGGTCTGGGGCTAGGGTTAGGGTTGAGAAAGAGTAAGCCTGTAGCCCCATAATGAGTCAGGCTAGAAAGGGCATGCCAAAGGAAATTTAGTGCTATATGCAGACTGGAGCTAGGACCTTATTTGCCGTTGAACTAGCTTTAGGCCTGCTCACCTCATGCTTAAGTCTAGAGTTAGAGCTAGGGTTAGGGTTAAGAAAGAGAAAGCCCAGTACCTCATGGGGATTGGGTTTGGAAGTTGCATGCCTTTGGAAATGTAGCACTATATCCAGGCCGGTGCCTGGACCATATTTCTCACTTAGCCAGCACAAGGCCTGGTGACATCAGACTTGGGTGTAGAGTTAGAGTTAGGGTGAAGAGAGAGGGAAAGTGATCCTCTGCTATATGCTTCAGATGTCCATGCTTGTGCAGGTGTTTGGACTAGATGACCTCTAGAGGTCCCATTCCAACCTGTATGGCTCTGTGATTGCTTCCCATCTCTCCCCCTCCCCCAGCTCTTTTTTATTTTCTAGACTCATCAGGTTTCCTCATCCTTCATAAAATATTATTCTGAGTGTTTGTATATATAATATTCATATTTTTATTTCTATGTTGTGGTCATTTAGGGTTAAATTCTATGACACAGTTTGACACAGCTTTTTAAAAATATTTTTACATCAAATACTACTATACCTACTTTGTTCAGTGATCAAAGAATTTTTTTTTTCATACTTAATGGATACATTTTTCACTTGGAAGATCAGTTCCTTTGGTAAGTAGTTGAAATCCAGTGTAGATTTTATTACTTACAGCAACGTATGGCATTGTATTCTTAGATATGAATGCAACATATTTGTACTATAAAAAAAAAGAGTATAGCACCAAAGGAAATAAGATAATGCAATTATCTGATGTCATTGGCTCTTTGTTTGTGAAGTTCAAGATAAGCACCTAAATCACCTTGATACAAACAAGATTTTTTTTCTACTTTTTCCTTTGCTATTTTCTTTTTCTTTTTGAAGCTGCATAACTACATGTGAGAATGTCATAGCTCTAAGAAAAAAGAATTTGTAATCTAAAGACTACAGTTCTAAGCTTGGAAATAAAGATAGTTTTGTTTCTATCAAATTGTGAATGGTAAAATACCATTGTGAATAGTAAAATAAAATCCTAACTCAGATATCAAAGTAAGTATAGCAGATATTCCTCATTACTTCTCTGCATTCCTATGGCTGCTGTTTCCTCACCTTTATCTTCCTTTGTAATGCTTTCTGCAACACATTTATAATTTTGGTCTCTACAACATTCCTGGGGAGTGTACTTTAGTAAGGGCTGACAAAATCGCTGAATTTGGCATTTTTGAGCAAATATGAGTGAGAAAACAGTGGTAATTTTTAGCAGTTTAAATCTCAGGTGCATATGAATAGTATTTCTAGGGATGACAAAGGAATATGTCTTTAGTGCCACAGCATTTCTCTGCTGGAAATTACTACTTTTTCTAAAGATTCTTTGGTTCCTTATGGCAAAATAAAATAAATTTTGTTTAATAAAGTAGTTTCTTTTCACGTTATATTTTACTTAGCCAATTCTGTATAGAAAACAGTTTAACAAAAACATTACTATCTGTAACACTAACCCTCCAGGGAAGAACTGAAACATTGAATGGAAACATTAGGAGTTTCAAGGCATTTTTGAAACCCTTCCTTAAAATTCTCATGAATTCTTTTGAGCCTTTCTAGCTAAAACAACAAATCAGTACAGCTTACCTTCTTCAAATATGTGAAAGAATTGTTTTTTTCATGTTTGAGTGGGAAAAGAAAATCAGAGTGGATTTAGTATTTTGCTTATTTCAGATGATGGAGACCCTCCTCTTCTCTCCCAAGGGAAGCATAGAGACTACTATACACTATGAATATTTTATCTTCAAAGCAGAAGGGAATTTTCTCTGGAAGTGAAAATTTGGATAAGATAGGGAGTGGTAATGTTTGCATAAGTTATAGAAGCAGAGATTTTAACTATTTTTTTTAATTAAATATAAGATTAAGTGGAAATAGTATCATACTATCTACAAAGATAGCGTGAAAATAACATGCTGATCACAGCATTTTCATGCCATTTTCACCTGAATACTGAGGTCACCTAAGAAAGGAAATTTAACTAGGTTTTTCCTAATGTACTGTATATTGCTGGTTTTAGGTTGTTCCTCTTTTCCTTGTAAGCAGGAGGGATGAACTTGTGCTTTATTTTTAAAAATAATTCAGGCAAATTCTAATTCTCGTTCACATCTTCTGCAATGGAGGAATATTATTTTCTGGCTTTTCATACAACTGAATTATGTATGTCCATGTTACTTGTATTGGTAATTCTGTTTGATGGTTGGGAGATTTACATAAACTGGAAGTAGCTGTTAAATGAGTATAATGTAGTCAGCTTGCCAAAATTTACTCTGTGCTGCTGACATATCAGTAAGAAGTTGTGGTTCATTTTACAATATAAATAGAAGAAAACTTGCTTGGAGCAGTCTAAAAATCAAATGCAAAATAGAGCAAAAGATATTTATAAAAAGCCAGAATTTGAATATTCTGGTATATAACTTCATAAAAGTTCAGGTGAATGCCTCTTAGATAGCAGTCTGAAGGAGTTGAGTTCTTACACAAGAGTCCTAGGCTTATACATCTACAATTATAGGCATCTGTATATATTTTATATAAAATAACATAAAATAACAATAACAACAATTATATATAATATATATATATCTTATGTATTCAAAATTTCCTTACCATGTATGCTAGTGACAGCTTATGGATGAATAGCCAACTTTCCAAAAAGGATTGTTTTTACATAAAATAATATAAAAATAAAATCCGTGAAAGATGTATAACAGTTCCACACAGAATTCTCTAAGCATCCCTAAATTCTAAACTTGTCAGTTTCCATGGCAGCAAACAATTTGTATATCACCTAGTATTAAAGTTCTGAATTTCCTTTTTCATGATTCTGAGCTATTCAGGGATGATTTGAATCTCTTATTGTTTGAAGAATAAACTTTGATCCATCTTACATTGTTATAGTATGAGATTTTTTAGAAAGATTTTAATCATTTCATCTTTCTTTCTGATTTTGGGCCCTGAATTTTTGTTTTAATTATGATGATTAGATGAAATTAACACATTCACTACAAGTAGATTCAAGAGGAAATAAAAGTTAGTTATAGAAATACTTGATAATATAGGAGATGTATATGCACATGTGTACAAGTACATGATTCTTTGGAACACTGCACTATTTAATCAGAAAACTCTTAGAAGACTAGGCAATAACAGGAATTAAAATGAATCTTTCATTTGCAAAGGAATAGGAGAAACAATTGCCACATTCCTCACAAATGATTATAATAAGCAATTAGTCCAGTTTCATAGGTGGAGCTCGTCTGTCCAAAGAGAAGAAAAAGAATTTTTAACTAACATGAGACTTATTTTTTCATTGTCATTGAAGAACAATAAATATATGGAAATAGATTCCCCACTCGAATGCTTTAATGTAAATCAGGTTTGCAAATATTCTATGAATTCACAATGTTAAAGTAGAATCTCCTGGAATACCAGAATTATGTTGATTTTTATCAGATATTATCTGGTCCTGTTGTGAGGTGTTGCATTTATGAAAAGTAATTCTTAAACTTTATATTGTAAATTTTAAATTGTGCTCAGTATTTTCTTAATGATTGTGACCATGGTTTGATTTTTGATCCCAAAGCCCAGCAACAAGTATCATTAGTCACCATCAGTGACAAATACGAGAGCTCTGTTATGTGATCCCATTTCTAAAGTATCATTAATAGTCAGCTGCAGAGGAGATAGAACTTGTCTACTTGTCTTTTTTTTTTTTTTTTTTTTTTTTTTAAGGCTAAGCTAATTCAATTCAGAAATGCTTAGAATGGAAAGAATATTTAGAAGCCAATATAACTGTACAGAACCCTAGCCAGAGGTCTGATTCTTGTAAAGGAACATAGAAACATAGAAATTCACTACATTACAGGTTCAATAAGAACAAAAAAATATATTTTT
The DNA here is from genome assembly GCF_059628265.1 of Tinamus guttatus. Classification (NCBI taxonomy): domain Eukaryota; kingdom Metazoa; phylum Chordata; class Aves; order Tinamiformes; family Tinamidae; genus Tinamus; species Tinamus guttatus. The sequence goes on from NW_028288586.1 coordinate 651,908, forward strand.
TAAGGAAATAAATACTTTGTGGTCATATATCCTGATTCACTCAAACCTGTTTTTTAGTAATTCAATATATTTTTAGTAGTTATTGAAAGTAAGATAAACAGTAATCATCATTCAGTTCCTTAGTCAGTCAGCTTTCCGAAGCAGTATTTCACAACAAGGAAAAAAAAATCTGCATTTACTGAAATAACATAATATCTTAAGGCTAAAGCAAAAAGACAGCAAATCCAGGGACTGAAATATGATTAGCTGGTTAGTTTAAAAGTAATATTCATATCTTGTATTTTTCAGTGACAACAAAAAGACATTTTCTAACTCAATATTATTTTGTTATTTAAGAATTAATTCATCAAAGCTATTTATTTTAGAACAGTAAAACTTTAAACACTGATTTTGAGAGTGTTCTGTACAGAGATAAGTGGCAAGACAAAATCTGAGCTTTGACAGTGTAAGACTGTCAGACTTTGGTCTGGAAGTGGGAAAATTAGACTGGAAGTTAGGCTTTCAATCCTTCCTGAATTATCCTGTATAGATAATTGTGGAGCAACATGAAGCATCCTCAAAGCATTTTCTGGTAAGTAAATAACTACCTGAGCAACTGATGAAAATTCTCATTTTAGTTGCATAGAAAGTAAAAGTAGCCAGCTGTGGACTTTTATATTATTTTAGTGCATCTTGTATCTTATGACTAACTATCCTTTCTCTCTGGGCTTAAAAGGAATCCTTTTGACATATTGTGTAGTTAAGTCTAAAATATAGTTCAAAACCCAGGCACACACAAGGTAAGTAAAGTTTTATACTATTTCTTTCTATTTTCATTTTCTCAAACACCATTCTGCACTGTTACACTAATCAAGAGTAGCTTAGGAAAAAAACATAAATGAAGAAATTATAGAACATCTTGAAGTAACAGCCTAGTCACAAAAAGTTCTGTTACTTGCTATGAGATATAGCCAGATAATACTAGCTGAATTAATTTTATAGTGCAAAACCTAGACATTTTTTAATGCATTGAGTCTTATGAGGCCTTTACAAAAAGGGAAAGCAAAGAAAATTAGGCTAGATATTGTAGGCTGAAGATGCCTGAATGACTGGGAAAGAAATTGCACCCAAATTTTCTGGCACCCAAATTTTCCGATAGTCATGCCATTCCTGTCTTCTCCTATATGATAAGAAACAGACAGATTCATCAGCTTTTTTAATTAAATCAAACTGAAGTCCATACTGACTGCTGATGCAAAAATCTACACCTAGCTTCTCTTCTAGCTCTCAATGCTTGCAATTTTGGATCCATGACACAATAATATTCCACTGATAATCAAAATGTATCTGTTAGAGTTGTAGGAAGATATAGAATAACCCCTCATTTTGGCTCAAAAGGTTCTGTTTATTTTTTAGAGCTGATGGCACAACAGTATGTAAATCCACTAATTTTGCATTAAAATGAAAAAGAATAAACTCTGATAAGCAAAGCACACTGAAAAGGGTTTTTTCATTTCCTTGTCTTATTCATTTCACGATCCTGCAATCCCTGCTCCAGCAAAACTGCATGCTGGCTTTGCCTCAAGAAAAGTGGAAAGGATAGAACCTAGGATAGAATTGAATATGTTTGTAAAAAGGACCTCAAAAGATAAGTAAGCTGGATGGCAGGATTTTTTTTGTTTTTGTTTTCATCCATTTTTAAATACAGAAACCCTGTAGGAAACTGGAATCTCCCAATCCTCTCTGGAGTTGGAGGAGGTCTGTGAAATTAAAAAAAGGAGATGGCAGCATGAGCAGTGACTTTCATTTTTACACTTACTGGCTAAGTACCAAAAAGCGGAGTATAAATCTGCTAAAGCCTGAAGGGGTTTTGGACTTTTTTTTTTTTTCTATGATTAATCTAATTATTGGCAAGCAGAACCAAAAAATTCTGTCTTCTCCCTCTGAATAGTAGCAACATCTCTCTCCTTTCCACTCAGGCAAGAGCAGATAAGGAAGAGGCAGTAATAAGCCTCTTGAAATGTATTTTAATAATAAACTTTGATAGGTGACCATTTTGAATTATAAGAGGAAGATATCTTGGGATGAAGCAAAATTTCACTGCAAGTGAAGTACTACTTCTCAGGTGGAGAAAACCATTTAAAATGTTTTGAAGCAATTCAGGGATTTTGCTCCTCCATATGTAACTATAATTTTAATTTTAGATGGCTACTGCTGTAGTGGAGTGAGTTTTTATATATGGTTGGAGACCTTTGTCACTTCTCACTGCCCTCTTTGGATTCATGTGTCAATCAAAGTTTATTAATAAAGTCACAGGGCTATAGCATATTTCTAATTGTACTCTGTTTCTAGGTGACAAAGAAGAAAGTAACTAACTTTGCAGATATATGTATATGGAATTCTTAACTCAGTAGCTTCTTATCCGTGGTGTGGCAATAAAGAGAAAAGTGTCCAGCAGTTCTCAACTGGAGGCAATAACAATAGCTGCTAGACCACCTATAGGAACCTAAATGAGTATGAAGCTTTTCAAGATCCATGTGTTCATCTGAACATCAATTTCAACTTCAAGAACAGGCCTAAAAGATGCATTATTCAGAATAATAGTATGGTGGCCACCTCTGGGCCATGCTTATCTTCAAAGATGAAAACTGAGGATTATTCTAGAAATCAGACAGGAGAGGTTGTTTCAAGAACTGTTAAGCCTCAGTGGCTTGTTATTCTTAAGTATACTCAGTGACTAAATATATTTTTTCTTGAAAAGCTATAAAAGTGGTAAAGTATATTTTGAACAACTTTCCTATAACGTATAATTGCTTGGACAAATTCTGTATGTACTCTGCAATGTCTTTAATGTTTAAAAAATAAATATTCTTTCAATACAGGTGTGTGTATTCTTCCCAAATGGAATTTTCTTGGAAAGTATGTTTAGAATGATCATAGCATGTCTGAAGTTAATCTTTTGTTTTTAAAAGAAAAAAGCTAATATTTATTTAAAATATAAAGAAATAATAATAATAATAATAATAATTGTCATTTTAATGTATAATTATTATTCCTTTAAAAGTTCTTTGCTCCTTTGTAGAGTAACCTCCGGTTGTCACATCTTTCTTGGAGGAGGATGATGATGATGATACAAATACACAAGATGAACCAAAGATGACACAGATTTCTTATCCACTGATGTTTTTAATGTCTTTGTGCCACCAAATACATTAATTTTCCTCAAGCTAAGTGGTCATACTTTTTCAGTAGTGTATGTAAAGAGTTACCACTGGCAGGAATACTTGGTATAAACCTATATCAAGCTTCATAGGAAGTGATATTCTTTATAAGTCCAAACAGCAAACCAGAAGATTAACTCTGTTCCCCATGACCTCTCTCCTGGGATGTTAAAGCCTGTACTTGAATTCTCCTGGATAATGCATAGTGAGTAGGAAGACAAACATATATTATTTTTGTTTGAAATCTCAAGTAAGATTGAGGCTGTCTTTCACATCAGGCACAGCAAGGTCTCAAGTCCTCATTTCATACCCAGATGTTTTTGTTCACCAAGTTGCTATTGCCTGAAGTAGATCATGAGTATGTGTGTAGGAGTTAAAGAGCTACCTGTATGTGACTACACCGCTGAAGAACTCCAAGGCTTTTGTTAGACCTCAGTGGTGGGTCCAGTTATGTGTAGACATCTATACTTAGGTGATTTTTCACATTGCCAGTATAAAATAATGAATCAATGAGTTGTTAGCTGTTATTTTGAGGATGAGCATCCCCACAATAGTAATTCAGATATTCAGATAATTAGATATGGGGTTAAGATCCTCATAGTGTCTGAGCCAATCTCATTTTGCAAATAACTAGACCTGAAAATTAAAATAAAACATCATTCAGTTCATTTTTGTCCCAATGGACTAAAGCAAACATTGTCTAATAAATTTCATCTTTTAGTGTAACTGGAACTACATGACTTCGGACAGGAAGCTTGAAGGGAAAAGATAAAATCAGATCAATAAGAAGAGACTTTTTCATTAACAGCTACATCTCTTCATCCATGCAAAGCAAATAGCATTTTTGCTGCAGCATGATCACGATTGCTTATACACAGCCGCAGGTATACGGCTGTTTGAATTTTAGATTTTTTTTTTTTTTACATGCTGGAAAATATTAGACGGTTCTACCGCAGTAACAGATGATAAGGGAGTTCACCCAAAGACATATTGAAAATGTTCAGTTCACAATCTCCTTCAGGATAAAGAGGCCTGTCATAAACTGGGAACCTCTCCAGGTTCATTTTTTAGAAGGGCAACATCCGTGTAAATGAAGCATGATGTTTTGTGCTTTGTACTGCTAATGGTGTCTCTGAGAATGTCTTCTGGAAATTTGACAGTTATATGCACAGAGAGAGCATTCTTTTCCCAAAATGGGGCAGAGGCAACTTAAAATTTTCAGAGATAATTCCTAACATTATTCTCAGAGATATAAATGTAGAATGTTAGCATTTTCAAGGAATGCTGAAGCCTGACCTGGCTGAGAAAGTCCCAGTGTTCGTTTTTACCAGAAGAATAATAGATAGCCTTTTATATTTTTCTTATAAATGTCTTGTCATTGTGACTTTATTAGCTTTATTAGTTTTTTTTATCATATTGCCTTTTCAAAGGAATATACATTCTGCTTCATGAGGTACACTTAGCTTTCTGTTAGGGAAATTAAAGCATAATCATAGAATCATAGAATCATAGAATGCTTAAGGTTGGAAGGGACCTCTAGAGATCATCTAGTCCAACCCCGCTGCACATGCAGGGTCACCTAGAGCACGTGGCACAGGACTGCATCCAAGAGGGTTTTGATGATCTCCAGAGAAGGAGACTCCACAACCTCTCTGGGTGGCCTGCTCCAGTGCATGATACAGATGTATAACTTAATTCAAATATGTTTTTACAGTGCACAAACTGATTGTGTGTGCATCTAGAATCTTTGAACAATATCTTAATAGACTGCTAATTACTGCAGCATAACTCCTTTTATTAAAATTAATTTTATACATATATTTTATATTTGCATATATACATAATTATTTATATAGTTAGGGACATTGATATCTACACAGATTTAAGACAACTAATTTCAAGATTAAGCGGATGTCTAACACTTACTTTTTAAAGAATTTCTCCAAAGCTGATCTATTACTTTGGATCTTTTGAACTGCCAGCATTTATACCACTTGGAAATAATTATTGGTAATTTCATACCTACTGAGACTTTAACACCACAGGATTGTCAAGTTTGATAATCATCATTCCCCTTAGCACTATTACAGTTTGCAGAGCTGTAATTATGCAAGTTACTTGGGTGGAGGATACTAGGACCAAATATTATAGTCTTCGTGGGATCCTGTTAGATTCTACAGCTCCTACAATGTTTAAACCATTGTTCGAATTTTTCTGCATGTATCTTGGAGCTACCAAGAACTGTTAATGTAAAGATCAACATCCTGAACATAAAGAGTTTGCCTAACCATTATTTCTGTGTCCATACTTCATAAGTGAAATATATAATGTAATATCTAGGAATGCCTTAAATGACTTTAACAAGAAAGACAGTTTGTCCTTGGAGAATGTTGTGTATGTTATAGTAAATAAATAGTTTTCCAAAGTATGCTGCTAGTAATTCAGACTATCAGTTGATGAGGTTAATAAATTAACATCTGAATTTCTAAGAGTTCAAGATGTCAAGAGCTAAATACTTATAACAGTCTCATTCTTATGAACACGTAAATGGGGACTGATCTCCCTTTTATCTCAAAAGTCTGGCCCTAAGCAATGACGTTGACTACAAGTATTTGTTCTTTCGTTATCCATTTTTGTCCACACTATCTGTGAGGATAAATGAAGAATGATGTGTTTTCTTCATAGGTTAAATGTGAAGGGACTCAAGAATAAGTTTAAAATATTGTTCCAAAAAATGTCTGTCTATATTTTAATTTCATTCTGTAACTATGCCTATTTTTCACAGTTCTAATTGTAAGTATAACATTTCAACAGCAAGGTTTGTTCTTTGTGAAATCAAAGGAAATCCACAGTTTTATTACAGAACAACTACAACTTGATTTTAAAATTAATTTTTGTTCTTTTTCATTATCTTGATTACATTGTCTTATACAATGACCCAAGAAATCTAATTCTTTTTCCTGTGTTCACTGAACAAAAAGAACTCCAGAAAACATCTGCTATCTCTAACAATTCTGTTTAAGCAGTCAATTAATTCTTAAGAACCATTTTTTTTTCTGTGAAGAGGATAGGACTTTGTAGCATCCTGCTTATTTCACTAAGTTATAGGCATTTGCATTTGAAGGTATGGATTTTAAGTCTTAATTAGTTTTTACTTTTTTTTTTTTCTGGGGGGAAGGGTGTTAATCAAATGGTGCTTTAGCCACTGCTAATCTATGTCCTTTCTGTCCATAACCAACCTTCTGTCTGTCTTTCTGACACAATTGATAGATGAAGCTTTTAACTCCATTGGAAGATAGATTCAAGTAGTTATTTTGTGTTGTATTTCTCTCCTATGCCAACCCTTTCATACATTTTTTTTCATTTTCTCCCATTTTTTATCAACTCCCTCCTCCCCGCCCCCAAAAGTCAAAGCTTATACAGGAGGAATAGCAACTGAATTTTGCAAAAATGAAATTAGCAGACTTTTCTTAGCAATAATAGTGCTTGGTTTTGTAATTACTGACAGGAGATCCAACACTGAGGCTCAGAACCACTTCACTGCTCTCAGGCAGGTTGGATTTGCAGCAGCTGCAGCAGCTGCTAAAGCATTATTTTTAACTTTTGGAGGAGTAAGAAAATCTCTTGTAGTTTTCAGTCTTTTTGTAGTTTTCAGTTTTTGTAGTTTTTCATTCCAGTCAAAAATTTTGATTAATAGACTCTGGAAGAACAGGTCTTATACTCCTGGTTGGGGTCATAGATTCAGAAAGAAAGAACAGTGTAGAAATGTCTGACTCCCATATGACTTTTTATGGAGGGAGATTTCCTGATCTGGCAGTTGCTGGTCACTGTTATCACCATTCACATTGGTCTTCTAACGAGGTATACCCTGTAACATTTTGAATACCCTGAAGTAAAAATAAAAAATGCAAAATCTATTAATACAGTAAACACAGTTGTTGCTGTTTTGATTCCTTTTTTTTTTTTTTTTCAAAGTTTTTATTTCTGCCTACTTAGGTCTGTCAGAGGAAAGCCTCCAGATTTTTTAAAAGCAAAACCAATCATTGATACAAACTCAGTGTCCAAAGCATCAGAAAATTACTTTTGATTACTAGATTTCTACATATCTGACCATAATGTACAATTACAGTCACTAGCCATTCATAAAATCAACATGATCAGATCAAATATAATTAAACTGCTTAACTGAGAGAAAAAATAATAATTCTTTATAGAAGAGGGACCTTGCTTTCAGCAGTTCAGATGCAATTTCAGTTTCTAAAAAGAGTATATCATCTTGCTATAGGAATCTATTTCCTTGACCAGTCCAGTGTTGCCATCTGTCTCTGGTGTTGAGTAATCCTATTCATCTATGTTCCACTCTGAGAGATATAAAGAACTTCAGAAGGCTTTTGAAGTCTATCTGTTTAATGATGTCAGGTATCCAAGAATGGCTGTTCCTTGGGCTTCTGTTCAAACCTTCTGCCATTTTCCTTTGGCATATATGTGAAGTTCTAATGGGAGATGGTTTGTGTATAATAAATTATATATATATAATACATATGCATAGTGATTTCCTCACCAAAATGATTTAAACTTTGCATATCATACAGATCATATATATGCGGTATAAAAGATCTGGATCAATGAACCAGAACCTTCATGAACAGCACTAAGAAAAACAACATCAAACCTTAGATGTGGGAAGAATGGATTTGTAGATATACCTTATAACCAACTACTGGATAATCATCCACCTATATTTTGATGACTCAGCTATGCATTTATCATTTTATCATTGAGCAGTGAAGAAAACTGGGAATCTGCTGCTAAATAATGAGCAGCAGGACTTGGTGGCTTTGGTTATAGGGAAGTTTGAGGTCTGGCTGAGGCAGCAGTGTATCTTGGCAGCCCTTAAACTAATCAGGATACAGGGTTACATTGATAGGAGCACAGCAAACAGCGTTCAGGAACTGCTTATTCCCCTTAGCATTTTGTTGGACTGCCTTGGGAATACTACATCCAGGTTTTTGCTTCCCAGTACAGAAAGACATTGATTGACTGGAGCAAGTTTACCAGGAGCAGACAGAGACTGTAGTCATTGCCCTATGAGGAGACACTGAGGGAGTTGGGTTTCTTCAGCTTGGGAAAGAGATGGCTTCAAGGAGGTTAATAGGGGAAGGAGCTCTTTGCAGATGTACATATTGGGAAAGAAGAAAATGTGGTCATAAATCAAAAAGTTCTAACTGGATGGATATAAGGAAAAAGCTCTTCACTGTCAGGATAATTGAGCATCAAAGTGTGTTGTCCAGGTGAGTTAAACAATCTCCATCAATGGAGGCTTTAAAAATCTGACCAGAAAAAATGACTAAGCAACCTGATTTCACTTCACTGGTGACCTTTCCAGGTCTTCTCCAATCTGAAGTCTATTATTTTTATTCCTTTATTTATGATTAAATAACTGTATTTCCAAAAGTTTGTTCAAGTGATCGTTTTCAGAAAACAGGTTTATCCAAGAATTATCTGGATTATAACTTGGTCTAGATATCAGAGTTAAAACTGCCAGCTTTCTTTTAAAATTTACATAAACTTTTTAACAAGTTTTTTTATCAGGACTTTGGATGAGATTCAAGTTCACTGAAGGGAAAAAAATCAGCTCCTGAACAACCAGCACAAGTTCCCACGGAACTTTTCTGCTTCATCTTATATTTTTCTATACCAGTCTGACATACTGCTTAGTCTGTCAGATCCAAAGTCATTACAGCAGGAGGGGACATGAGTATATCTTTTTCATTTCTTCCTGTGGATGTGCATTTCCCATTAGCAGAACATCAGTTCTCGTGCACTCTGCAAGTGAAAAATAGATCCTTTTTATTTTGTGTTCAATCCATAGTATTATGGATTGACTTTGAAATATTTATGAAGAAAATCCAACTTCCTACCTATTAATAAGAACCATATTCATTATTTGTGTTTGCTGCTTCTGATTAATGTCAAACAAATTAAATTACTGCGTGAAAATGGTTCTGATTAAAGCAAATTAGAAATTTAAGCTTAGATTACAACACTGGAATTTTATTTCATTTCCTAATGTGAAATTTCATAGATACTACAGCAGAATACTCATTTGATAGACTTTTTCTTATCTCTGTGACTTCCAATTATACTGCTTGCCTGGATTCCTGCAATGTACTTCTGTGCTCAGTAAAAATTGATATGACTGGAAATATATGAAATCTCCACTAACACAACTGGAAAAAAAATAGAGTTAGTTTAACGTATCTTCCAGCAGCCTGGAAAACTAAAGAGAATTTTAATATGAAGAACTGTAGTGCAACACTCGACAAAACATGCACTTCTAAAGATAGATCGGCCAAGCATTGATGAATTTGGAGATAGACAGATTTGTATGAAATGGTATAAAAAGTTTCCTATCATCAGGAATATTTGTATCATTGTAGCTCCATATTTTGTTGATGTGAGAAGGAAAAGATTCATCAGCTAAGGTGGAAAGATTAGACCACTAGTTCTTGCATAACCTTCTCCAGCTGGATTCCCTCTAACCTTTTTCTGTGTGTATTTGAAACATAAACTTGAGGAGTCTTCAAGCCAGGCATGACTTTGCAATCTGACATCTTGTCATCTAATTATGAATAATGTCTACTAGGCTTATTGGCAATTTCTTTTTCAAATGATGGAAAGTGACACCATCCTAGATCTGGTCCAAATATGCTCTTCTGCTGAATGATACCTGACTGCAGAAGTTACCAAAGTGGAAAAGAAAGCTGAACGATGGGAAAAAATAAATACTTAATGGCATCTCATTTCTCCCTCTTTACTGTATAGGCAAAAGAGTATTATTCAAAAATAAAAGTAATTTTTACAAGGACTAGGTGATGGAAAATGATCCTATATTTTTCTATATAAATTTAATATAGCTTCCATAATGTGTATAACAGTGGAAGGTAAATACCATGAATAAATAACTCCATAGCTAACATGAGAAGCATGACATCTTCTAGGAAACCTAAGTGCTGAGGTATAATTTTATTAAAATTGAAATTTGAATTATGCATTATTAGCATGTGTCAGTCTGCATCTTGAACAAACCTTGAAACAACACTTCCCAATTAAGGTCCACAGCAACAAACATAACATGCTACATTATAAAACTGCAAAATGTCTGGAGTAGTAAATTGCTTTCTTGGATAGCGAGATTAGCATTATCATTTGATTAACAAATGCCCAATACTATTTTGGATGAGATTAGTTTCCCTTTAATTACCCATGTGTTCACAATTTGAGGTACTTCATTACTTGCACATTTTTAACTGCATCAGTCACTCCCATTACACCTTTTCAATTAGCAAGAAAATGGTACAAAATTACATTATTATACTCACATTTTAATTTGTAGTATAACTATTAATCTTTTCCTAAACCTTTAACCATCTGGAAGGATATGATGGCATACAGTTTTTCTCAATTATGTACCTTTTTTTTCTGTTCAGCTATTTCTTATTCTTTTTGGAGATGTAGTTCAAAGTTTAGATCCCATCCCATTTGTCCTGAGGAAGACATTTGTATATGTGCTATGGCAGAGGTGTTTTTTTTGAAATCATTTTTTTTGAATGCTTCAGGTTAAATACTATTTTTTTCTGCGAATAAAAAGTAAGTATACCAAATATGACTCCTCAAAATTAATGTAATTAACCTGAAACCACCCAATGTGTATTGCTTTTTCTTTTATTCTAAAAAAAAAAAAGGAATGATTTAACGATTTATTTTAGTAATATCAAAACATTAAGAGTGTTGCAGAAAACAATAAGTATCGGAAGCCATTTCCAGCCCATCAAGTTGTGTCATGTCAGTAACCTTTCTTCATATTGTATTCCTTTTATTATACCCTGTGAAAATGATAAACTTGACTTCTGACACACTTCTGATGTCTACGTTCTTAATGCCTAAACACCTACTATCTTGGCTTCTAGCAGGACCACAAACTCTGAGTACCTTTATCACTAGAGCTGGTGCCAGAAATTAAATCTGAGAGTGTCATAATTCAGGGTCGAGGATAGTTCTGTTGCATGCACCAGTATCACTGAAGCTCAACAGTAAGCAAAACATAAGGTCAATATAAGCACGGCATTGGATTTCGTTACCTGTATTGACTTCTAGATATATATGTATTACTTACTGATTAGAGGATTTCCCCAGGAATGTGATCTAAATAAAATAATTTCACCAGTAAGAGGTGACATTTTTTAACTTGGCTCCTAAAAATATAAATAGAAAACTCAATGTTCTTAAACTAATAAAAATTTTAGATTACTGTGATGAGTAAGCAGAAAATCAATAGATGTTTATTGTATTCTTATGTCCATATTCACCCAAGCAAATGGGTTGTCTGTTCTTTCTTTGTTTATGTCATGGCCATATCAGAAAATAAGACATGTGAAACAGTCGTTCTGAATTACCAAAGCTGGAATATGCTGATTACTTTTTCTGATTATCAATAAAATATGCAAAACTGTGTACTAAATGACATCTGTACTCCAGCCCGGTGCTACCAGACAGTTTTCTGTATAAGCCTTGACACTATCTAATTCAATATTTTATGCAGAATCCTACTACACAGACAGTAAATGTGGAACAACGTGGTAGGCTTATCATAAAATAATATAGGTTTATCAGAGAAAAAGCACTGAAAGAGCAAGTTAGGGCAAATATTTCATCACATCTGACTACCATTAGGTGATTTGCTTTGAGGACGTTGTACTGTCACTAGCAGCTTGGATGGTAGTTATCTTTTGCAACCTAGTCCTTTCACATGTATCGTACACTGGTAAGACTGTGCCATGAACTTCGAGAACATGAATCATGAACGTCTCAGAAGGCAAAACAGTCCATGGCAGCCCTTCTAAAAGTAGTTAATTATTCGTTCTTTCCTGATCTCTGAAGGCATTGGAAAAAGGCATTGTCCAGGACATTGGAAAAAAATAGCAAATGATTTTACATGTCATGAAGCTCCCTTAGAGAAGCTTCAAATAACTTCAGTATTAGCTTTATTTGATTCTTATCTTGATATTTCTAATGTTTGCTGATGGGATTATTTTAGTAAAAGAAATATATATTTTTTCACACTTTATAAATTAAATAATGCAGTGAAAACAGTTCTATCCTCTGATGATCTTCCAAAGTCTTTCATTCGTGCTTCAGTTACCCTCTGCTCATTACACCCATATCTTTTCATTTTAGCAAGAAAAAATCATTTGCTCCCTTCTATCACTGAAGATCGTTCATGAAACAGACCCAATGCATCACTTAGTTACACTGTTCCTGTCGCCTCCTGGTAGATTAACTACTGGTCCGGCAGATTAATTATTCTTGATGGAAAATCAGGACAAACCCATTTTCTATGCCATCCTGCTATGAAGTTAAGCCTCAGTGATTCTACTTTCCCTTTGTTCTGTCACTTTTCTTGTTTTCCTCTGTCGCTATATGAAACAGTTTCTCAGTGTATAAAAGGATTTAAGACTTTGAAGTCTGAAGGCCAAATTTGGGTCAAAAAAGTAAAGAAGTTCTGCACCGCATAGAAAGTTTATATATATATATAAGATTAAATGTCTGAGGTGCCACTAGGAACTTTTCCCTGTAGTTGTGTAGTATCTGCAGATTTACATACTTAAAAATGCCTGCTCCAAAAGTTTCCAGCAATGGCGATTATAATGCCTGATCTTATGTACTTTCAATTATATGCAGATAGTTCTTAAGTGATAATCCAATAGTTTCCTGCTAAACTATTTATCAGAAAGTCCACCTTGTTCATACCATTTCAGGAAAATTATATATTAGCTTGAAGCCCTGTGAGAACATCAAAGTAGTGCAAAAAGGTGAAATAAAGTAATTAAAAAAAAAAGCAAAACTAACTGATGGAGATCTTAATAATAGTAGTGGTAGACTTGTTATTTACTAATTCATATTTACACCATGATAACTTTATTTATAACATTTAGCCATGCTCAAAGTACATTTTGCACATGGAAGTTAACTGTAGTGTAATTCTATGAAACAGTTTTGGTTTTACTGACTAATTTTTAAAATCTTAAAAAAAAAGTTGCAAGAACTGCATAACCTATATAACATATGAAGTGTCTAACCACTGACAACTTCATGTGGTAGAATGGATTTAATATCAGCCAGTCTTCTATAACCTAACAAATTTTGAAACACGCAAATTATGTAACTTTCCCCTACAAGGAAAGAAAAGGAGAAAAAAAAAGAGGAAAAAGACTAAGTTTCCTATACTCAAACTCTAGTCCTTAGATAAATGAGTAATTCCTATTTTGTTGGACTAATTCTCTTTTGGATAAAGTTACAGCATTGTCATTTAATCTTTGCTGTATTGACACAATCAGTATAAAACAATTAGGATATTCCATTGAATGCATTGTCTTTACAAGTTCTTCAATCTTTAGGTTAAAAAAAATACCTATTTTTTTGTGTAGCACCTCAATGAGGGAAAGTGCGTATACTGAGATTTAAAGATAATTCTGAGATGTATTATACAATAAGATGGATTTAGCTAAAAGACATTTCTGTTTCGTGTTAAAACTACATAGCAGTAGGTGGAAGATCTGAACAGGCAAAGATTGTGCACTATTAGAAATCTTAAATACAGGTAAATAAGAAGGAAATGTATTTACAAATTAGAGTAGATATGTTCATTTCTTCAAAAAATGTCATCTAATTCCATATGCTGCAAATTTCTATCACTGTATCTGAAGGCAATTTGGTACCTAGTACTTATTCAAAAATAACTATCTAAGTACAGTTAAGAAGTAAGAATTAATAGCATCTAAAAGATTGGTTTTATTTTATATAGACTTTTTATTGGGACTATAACCAAGCATAAGAATCAGCCTTGGACAGCTTGAAGAGTCCTATGAAGTGTATAACACTTGCGAAAAGTTACTTGTAATTGAGAAATTGTCAGCCTCCACTGATAATATCCGCCCTAATATATAGCACCACTGGTGTTGAAATCTCTGAGAACTTTGTCCTATATTCATTAGAGATTGTATTAGGCCTGCATTGATTTAAAGTGCAAACTTCAGTACAAATTCAGAGTCTCATGAATAAATAAATACCATACAACTGCATCCAGTCAATCTGAGACTTGAGTAATCTGACTGGAACAAATTCTAGGAAATGAAGCCAGCACAAAGTACTTCTTTGACAATGGGTGAATGGACTCACACTCATTTGGATAAAGTAGAGTTTGCTGCAGGATCGTATCTATAGGTAACCAGTGTTTTCAGTAGCTTACCGGCATCTATTTCCAGCTGTGTGTTCTTGTATTCGTTTTATACGACTTCTCTATTCTCTTATGACTGCTTAGGTAACAATGCAATTACATTTGTAGACTGTTTATAAAATAAAACAAACAACTTTTTCTCAGTATGTACTTTCCAATTCTTGGAATGAAAAAGAAAATAGCATTTATTAGCACTAATGTATGCTTATGAGTAGCTGATAAACAGGAGAGTTGTTTCCTGGGCACAGTTCTGTTTTATACAGAAAGTATTTTTTACAGATTTCTGACTTATCATTATTGCTAAGTTAATATGCTTATAATTTTAGTTGCAGAATTTGTGATTTTGAATTTTAAACAGCCAATGGCTGGGAATGTCTCAACATCCATTTCAATATAAAATGTTGTCTATTCTAACCAGAAGTTTATTACAGCCATATGACCACTGGGATTGTGTGCTTTAAAAGTAACAAGCCTAGTAATTTAAAATATGAAAATAGGCTGGATATTTTGGTAAATGATCGCTTTCTGTTTCAAAATTACGTTTACTTTTCAAGCCTTAAGAAAAACAAATATAGGTGAGGAAGATAATAGCTTGAACATTTTTGAAATTTGATATATAAAATATCTCAATGGATCATTTCCATGAGACATTTTTTAAGTTGATTTCCCATTCTGCTTTGGTAAAGGTCTCATCCTTTGTTACATTTGTCTGAGAACTTACTCAAGACACTTCAGAATTATTTACCACAGACTTACCGTCTCTTGGAAATTTTATGAGATCTCACCTAATACTATATCTTAATCTCAAAAGTTTCTGTCTATAACATAGTCTAGTTCCTCTGCTGATTTTTTTTTCAGTCATAGGAAGAATATTCTGAATCTAATTGTCCTCTCTGGAGTTTGCTTTAAATTTTCTGTTAATACTCTAAGCTGATACAGCACAAATATGTCTGAAACAGCAACTTTCCTTCATTCTGATCTTTCTTGCACTATGAAATACCCTATCTAATGGCTGCACAGAATGCAGACATAGCAATATTCACTGTTGCCAAGCTTTACTTCAGTGCCCTCTTCTCACCAGGATGTGGACATGTTGCTATGCCAGCATGCCCTTATAACTTTTGTGCTTTTGCCCAGTTGACTGTTCTGGTGCAGTTATGCTCATAGGCACATCTGTGCCCATGGGGATCTTAGCTTTTATATTTTACATTACCCCTTTTACGTTAATGTTCCCTTGGCATCTCTAAACATTTATGGGAATAAAAATGGAATGTGTATTACAAAATGCACTGAAAATAGTCCTAACAATCACTGTCATTGAATAAAACTATTTATGTGCATTCTGGCTCTGGCTTTCAGCATCCTCATAGGACCTGCAAACAGGTTAGAGACAAGCAATCAAGTTATCAAGACTAATGAGTTAATTCCTATCAGCTCCTTTGCTGTGGCTGCCTGTACACATAGTCTAAGACTAAAATCAACTTGCAATAATTCACAGTACATTACTCAGTAAAAGATAATAAGGAGTGTCAAGTTTATCACAAAGTAGAAGTAATGCATGTGGCAAATTAGCACAGGACAGGGTAAGTTCAGTAAATTTGCGCTCTAACATGCCCTGAGGTTTCTTGTACATGCGCAAGGATACATAAATATTCATACAATTGTGAAGCACACATGTGTTTGGAATTTCTCACCAGCTATATATCAAGATAATTCGTGACAAATATAATGACTGAGAAGTTGAAGTTTAATCCTATTGCTCTCATAAGGTTATTTCTAAACTGTTAGACAGCTATTGTATCTAGGATTATTCTTTTAATTTCCAGCTGAAGGAGGTTAAGGCTTTTAGGATGCAATCGGAAATGTAGAAGTTGTAGCACTGACTGGTTTAACTCCACCTTTTTTTTTTTTCTTCTTTTTTTCCCTAATTAAGTGTTTATAATTTATAATGAAATTCTTTTAAAACACTTGTTTTGAAATAAGTGGATGTGAAGTAGGAAAGACTTGATTCTTTTTAAAATTCTCTTTTCATTTATTGGTTTTGCTTAAGAGCTAAGAACAGCCCAATACCTGTTTTTGAAAATGTTCTGTGAAGACTGGAAAAATAAAAATACTGTTTCAGCCATCCATATTTTTTTTTCAGATTTCTCTTGCACAGGCTTACATTAGCTGTTTTTAAATATATATATCTATATATATACATATATATGTAATTTTTTTCTGCTTTTTTCCATGTGACTGAGTAAAATAAAATTACTTGTATGGATACATGAATCTAGCAGAAATTGATGATATGTCAATTTTCTGCACTGCACAGGTGGATAAAATATTTGATCATGCTAAATTTGCTGAAGTCTTTCAAAGTAAGAATATTTGCGTAAAGTAAATAAATTGTGTTATGCAGGTATTGTTTTGCATTTTTACACTGTGGACTTGGAAGATCTAGATATGTCGTAGGTTAATACATAGATCCCTATGCATTATGCAATGTGTATAAAGAAAGATGACAGAAAAAAAATCAACACATTTTAATGACACATATGTACTTGCATACCATACATGCACTTTTCTCAATTCAGGAGATGAGTGGAGTATCAGAAGGTACCTGAACAAGTGCAGTATAAAATAACCTCTATATTATGTCTGAAATATGCACTCTTAGAATAAATTAATAATCACTTTGAAAATATTAGTTATTAAAAAGCACTTCTGCCTATGACCATGTTCTTTACTGACTATATTCTCTTCTTTTATCCTATCCATACCCATAGAAATTTCTTCACTTAAACTAAACGGAATTCTATAACTAATTCTTATATAAAATACATTTTTTTTCAAATACAGATTTCATTAAGAAATCTGC
The DNA here is from genome assembly GCF_059628265.1 of Tinamus guttatus. Lineage (NCBI taxonomy): Eukaryota > Metazoa > Chordata > Aves > Tinamiformes > Tinamidae > Tinamus > Tinamus guttatus. Next base: position 669,267 of record NW_028288586.1, read on the forward strand.
TACGCACCTCACAAAATTTGTTTGCCTGTCCTGATCAGTCACTTTTATAATTACTTGAAATAAAATGTAATATTTTTAAATACTGAAATACTTCTTTAATCTCTACTTAACACTCATAGCAAAGAAAAAGAAACAGAACCTGTCACAGATTTTGTATAAAAGCAGACCAAAGAATTAGAAAGGCTGGTCAAAATTAAGACATGACTACTATGTTGTGTCATGTGAATAATTACACAGTCACCTATAGCAGTCTTTCCCAAGAGATTAAGCTACAGTTTGATCAGTGTAAATGGACAGATGTATCACCATAAATAATGATTACACATAGCACATTGTACTTAGCATGCCTGCAAGCAGATAGCATTTTTCTCTCCTTTTTATTCTGAATTTCAGCAGAGGGGTTGATATTGCTTCTACGCACTTGTTTTTTGCAACAAGTGTGTAATACTCGCAGACTGAAACGGGAGCTCTGTAAGATCAGCCAGCAGTAGCTGATGATACTTTCTGTTAACGGATCAAACTTTCAAGGAAGCCTTGATTCTCTCAAGAAGAGGAAGTCAGCAATGGAGAGAAGCCAAAGTTTACAGTGTAAAGAAAGTAACTCTGATAGCACTGTAAAGACCTGATAAAGGAGAAAGCATAATTCTGCTTCTAAAATGGCATCCTGAAGGGCTGTTACTTGATTATTACTCGATTCAGCTTTTATTATTCATTGCCAGTAAACAGAAGTAAACAGGAGCACAGCCATCTTTCCTTGATGCTAAGCTGTTTTTCACTTTGATTCTCAGAAGCAGAGAAGTGCCACGAGGATTGCACAAGCAGTCCAATCCCACTTGGCATACGAATCCTGCTAGTAGACCGGGAACCAAAAGCTGTCTAGACTATATTGTACTGCAGGAATTATCTGCTGTCAAGTATTAATATTTGGCACCCACCTTTCCTGGGGGAAAGGAATTAGATATTCTCTTGAAGTAGCTTGTTCTATGTTTTCCTATGCTATACTGTTGTGGCCCTTGGAAGAAGAGCAGAAATATTCCAATATTCCCAATACTCTCCAAATTTACTCAGGAAGCTTTACATTTACCCCTTAAAATGTGTCAACCAGGGGACAAGAGGAGCTGGAAGCCAGTTTTCCTTACTTATTTGCAGATTTTACTGCCTGGAATGTGGAAATTCTATTGACTAGAATGTTTGCTGCATGAAATATCTTCTTGGTTTCCTATGAGAAGGGGAAACACAGCTTTGTCAGGAATTCTTTTAATGCTAGGTTAAATTCTATCCCTATAAAAATGTGGAAGAAGTGTTTGTGGGAGAATTGTCTGAAAGCAGGAACTGAGAGGAAAGCTAGGGCCCAACCAAAGTTTTGGCATTACAGAGGCCTGCTTGGGGCCATACACAGTTGCCACTTCCAGGATGGTTGGTGCGCACGGACTCTGCTCCTCCACGGTTCCCTGGGCAGCACAACCTGCCCTCCTCACAGCTGCAAAGGGGAGTAACGGAGGATGGAGCAGAGTGAAGAAACCGGCCAAACTCTGTTGCACTCCCTGTGCTGGGCTGCTGATAAGCCGCACAGTGGCTGTCTAGTGGGAGATATACAATAACATGTCTGCTGCTGAGCCAGCAAGGATGGCAAATCACTCCTTTCAGATGAACTTTGCTTGAACTTTGCTCATTATAAGCTCATTATAATGTCAACACACACCTCCATCCCAAAAGTTACCCGCCTCCGAGGTACGACCACTCCTCACTGAGCATGCGCTCTAGATTTTTGATTGACTGTACCTTTAAATGAAAGCGAGAGACTTTTTCACCAATCAATAACAATATTAAGTATGACTCTAGTCACTCAAGCTCCACCTGAATGTAAAGAGGTGAACTAAGGATGAAAAGGAGGTGGAAGAAACCATCATAACAGTTGACAGGTTGAGCCCCCTTCCCTCCCCTCAGGTCGGGACACTGCCTGAGGAGTGAGGAGGGAAGAATCCATCGTAACTCCTGGGTCAGTTGACGGGCTGATCCCCCTTTCCTCCCCTCGGGCTGGCGCGCTGCCTGAGGAGACTCAAGACTGAGAGCCCTCTCCCATTTTCTGGAGTGAGTGATCATTGCACATTCGTACATCAGAGCTAGCTAAAAACCCCACGTTCTAGTAGAGAATTTCCTGTACTGACATCTGAAACCTGCTTTGTAAATGTTGCATTTGAATAAATCATACTGTTTGTGAACTCGACTACTTGTTTGGGGGGAGGCGATCAGACCTACGGTCCACGGACTGTGAATCCGATACTGCCAGGGTCGAGCTTATAGTTGATCAAACTATTTGGGAACTTGATTCACTCCTAGGAAGGCGATCGGACCTACGGTCCACAGACTGTTCGTGAATCCGATATCGTGAATCCGATATCTCCTTTCCCCCCCACCACCACTACCACTGCGGCTTTCAAACTGCAACATTTTGCAAAACAAAACAAAACAAAAAAAATCCACAAATTATACTTCACTTTTAATATTTTTAATATAAATACTGAATAATCTCTTTTTTTTTTTTTTTCTTGGAGGAACGAAAGATGGACAAGCTACTCTATTGAAGAACCTACCAAGGCTAAACTATTCTATCATTCTATGACTATCAAAATAAACTTTAATACATTTAGCATATGCATTTAAACTGATTACAGTTCAAATCAATTCTACTGTAACTTTTAGTTATAAAACACAACCATAAAATTCTAAAAACAGTCACATTAACTATTCTCAGTTAATATTTATCCTATCATTCTCTTTATTAGGAAAATAGATAATGATTATTACCTCTTGGCTAACATGAAAATCATAGACAATATAATCTGTAGTTTCAGAACTGTTTTAGCTGGTGTGGAAACTGTTTAGTAAATTTTGCCTGATCTATGCTGGGATTTTACTACATTTGCTACTATTTCAATTTCTAGTGGAAATAAACTCTAATGAGGTTCATCAGAGTGAAATGCAAAGTCCTGTCGCAGGGAAGGAATGCACTAGTGCTGTCTGGAACACAGCGTTGCAGGAAAAACACCTAAGGGTGCTTATGGACAAATTGACCATGAGGCAGCAGTGCACTCCTGTGTCAAATAAGGCTCCTGGGCTCCATTAGAAAGATAATTGCCAGCAGGTCAAGGGAGGTGATCCCTCCCCTCCACCAGAGGGAAGGCAGCATCCGAAGTGCTAGGTCTACTGGTTTTCTCTGTATGGAGCTACTGCAGTAAGTTTAGTGAAGGGTTATGAAGGTAATGAATTCAGAAAGAACAAGAGAAAAGGGATACAATATATTCAGATTTGGAAATACAGGAAAATTCATTTAAACATAGGAAAAAATGCTATTTGTTGTTCATTTATTTGAATGTAAAGGTAAGTTTAATGTAAACACTCAAACAGGTTGCCCAAAGGAGTTAGGGAGTCTCTGCTCTTGCAGATCTTCAAAGCCTTATTGTACACATCCCTGAGCAACTTAATTTAGCTGACCTCGCTCTGAGTAGGAGGCTCAGTCTAGAAGATCTCCAGCCATCTCTTCCAACTCAAATTATACTTTGATTCTGTGAAAATAATCTCTCTGAGGGTATAAGGTCCAAGTTTTCTATTAAATATTTAATGCTGTTCATTTTTTAACACTTGTGTACTCTCCTATGACAGCTAAAATAATATTATTCTTCACTCAATGTAAAGAAAGAAGAAATCTATGACTTGAAATACTCTCATGAATGTACAGTTTTCAAAATGCATTTGACTTCAACTGTTATTATTCTCTTAATGTTAGGTCTTCTCCCCATGTTTGTTTATACTATTAGAATTTGGCTAAATTCAGTGATATTTTGTCTAATTAAGTAAAGTTACAAGCACTTATTGAGGGAAACGCATCTCCTGCTAGAGACATTTATGCAGGAATCAGGTTGCACCACCTGTAAACAATGAACCTGCTGTGCTACCCATATGGTGAAACATCTGAATTTTATAAGCTATAGAATCATGACGCATCTTGCATTTTCTGGCAGAACAAGAGGGAGAGTAACAGACCAGCCCTCAAACAAGCATCTAACTGAACAAGCCATTTGTTGACTAAGATCTTGAAAAAACAAGAACCTCAACCATAATCAGATATATGTTTGTTGACACCACAACACATGTTAAAAAAAAAAAGAAAAAAAGAAAAAAAGATGGAGAAAAATGCCTTTCCCATATTGATATTTTGCCTATCAGTGAGACTCAGTGATGAAACTCCACATCAGCAAGGTACAGTGATATACCCATTCAATCATATAAAAGATAGAATTTTGGGTAGATCTCTAAACGCCAGTCTTTCCTGACTTATTGCTCACACTTCTCTGGCTCTGAATGATTCTAGAGAGAAATAGGCAAAGCAAGACTAGTAAAAAAGCTAAATATGCCCCCAAATTGCATCTAGTCAACCATCCATTGAAAGTATCCTTCCTTGAAAGATGCAAAATGCCAAGATTGCACTGAGAGCTTTGGTTGAAGCCGTTACCTACTTACAATGATCTTTATGTCCTTTCTGTGTCTCACTTCTCTCATGACCAAATTTTATGCTTTATTCTTAGGATATTTGAACACATTTTTGCAACTTTTTTTCCAAACTGGAACTGAACTCTGTGTAACCATTGCTGCTTGACTGTTCTCTTTTGTACCTTGGCGAGAGAATTTGCAACATGTAGTTAATGCTGCCTGAGATTTATTCCTTCAACAAGTTTAGATTTTTTGTTTGTTTGTTTAACATTTTATTGAGTGTATATTGTCCATTGTCCTGGAATACTTACTTACTAAGTAAGTAAGTTTTCTATATTTTCCATGTTACCACTTCACCAAAATAAGTTATTCAAAATGTCTAACTTTGCTGGAATGTTTTTGTTCTTTTTTTTTTCTTTTCTTTTTTTTTTTTTTAAAAAAAACCTATCACTTGCAAAATATACTCACCAGTAAAAAATGTAGAATGTTGATCATTTCAATGTTTTGAACTTTTTCGCTATTTTTCACTATTTTTTTCCAGCAAAGGACATTGACCCTTCTTTAAAATATGAAGACCACTGTTCTGATTTCAGGCAGGGGGTGATTGTACAAAGTAGAGTGTGGTGAGTTAAATTCTGAATCAAGTTGTTATTTTGCAGCTAGTATAAGCATATATTGACTTTTTTAGGTCAGTATTAAGCTTATTGACTGGAGGATTTAATATTTACAGTATTTTGCCAGAATCAATATGATGACCTTAAGGAGAAAAAGAAAATGTCTTTGAGTGAACTAAATAACAATGTTTTTTGTTTGTGCCTGAAGCCTGATGATATTTAAATATATCTACTTTGAAAAGTTTGGAATGTAGTTACAGTTAACAGCTCATCATTCTTTGTCTCTCGGAACTCCTATTTTTCAAAATGAAAAAAGTACTATTCTCAATGTTTAAGAATGTGGTGCTATAAGCCCTTCTTTTTAAGAGAGAGAGCTGATGTCATTTGTGAGTTCCCAGAGTTCAATTTCAGAGAAATTCTGTTTTGTTGTTTACATGTTGCAGTTCTCCTTGGGTACAAGCTCACCTCAGAGTAGATGGGATTTTGGTCATAATAACTTTAGTCATAGTGGTTTTAAAATTCTTTAGAGCTCCTATCTAGGTCCAACTGTTTGAAATTGGGAGCATCAGAAATCTTCCTGTGAACTGTGTGAATTCTGGATGTTTGAAATCCTTATTATTTAATTATATTTTATAATATTGCTTAAGTCAGCTTTGACAGCCAAGGGGATGACTGAAAGTTATTTGTCAGCTTCTGTCATACTGGCTTCAATGTTTTGCTCTCAGGAACATTTTTTTCTTTCACTGAGTTTATTAAAAAAAAAAAAAAAGGGCAATAAAACCAAAACAAAATATTTTAAATTTTATCAAACTGTTCATCTTGCACTGAATTAGTAGTGTTCATTCAAGGTCATCCTCTAGGCAAAAGCAGCACGCTACCCAGCAAAATTTTTTTAAACAAAAAGACATAGAAATATGATATATATTATTAATAAAATTAAGTTTATTTTAGCAGTGCATAGATGCTTCAGAATGGATTTAATGATTAATGACTATTTTATGTATAATGTACTTTCGGGATTAGGAAAGTAATCCTATCTAGGTAGAGGGCCACATGCATCTTAGTTCCGTAGTTAGTTTCCTAAATATTAGTTTATTTTCCTAAGTATTAGAACTGATGAGAGATCAGACACTCTTGTTTTTTATACCCAGACTTCAACTCATTTTTCAAAATTATTGCCTAAAGTCTGGAGACAAGGTGAAAGAGAAAAAGAATAGCACAAATATATCTATGGAAGAGGGTGAAACTTCCCAGAAAAGAACAACAAAAAATATATATATCTCTAAAGGGAAAAGCTACCATAAGATATTTTTTGCAGACATGTCCAAATCTCTACAATATAAGCAGAAGATAATGTAAATATATTTGTAAAAGCATTTGAATACTATTCAGTATTCAACTCTTCACAAGTCAATTTGTTCAAGAAAATATTCATAAGGACAGCGCGTAATAATTTCTAACAATAATTGAGGAATTGGCTCAAATATTTGTTTTTAATGTACATAATACTGGCCTAAAATTTAAAAGCTTTTTCTTCCATTGTAAAATAACTTCATTTGCCATATATAATATCTTTAGGGCAAAGAAAGCATTTTTTTCTAAGTTGAAAATATCATTTTTTCTATTAAGACCCTCCAAAACTCTTGGGATGAAAAAGGAAGCAAATGAACTACAAAGATAACAAATGGTGCACTATACAGTGTCCTAAATGCTTATTTATTTGAAGGGAAAAATAGAATGGGAGTAGATAGAAAGCAGCTGTAACAATCTATGGAACAGAGTTCTGAGTGCTGTTGCTGAGTTACGATATATTTCTTAAGGAAAAAACTTTTACAGTATGTAATATGAACTCTTTTCCTGTGTTACAAAGTAAAAATAGCATTTACAGAAAGGGAACAATCTATCCACTGCTCTCTCTTAAAGCTTCTTTTTTCATTTGATTTTGCTTCCTTCTCCTGTAGACACAAATATACTTGTGCTTGTGTTTTTGTCTAAATGATGGTGAACATAATTCATGAGTATGCTTGATTTTGTTACAGCATGAAAAGCAAATAAGAGACATTATCAAAACTCACATGTTGCTTTTTAAGGGCTTGAGCATAGACGTGGTACTTTACTGTTCTCATTTTACCTTCCTACCTGTCTTCGGTACTAAGCCTTGTTTATCTAAGCCTCTACTTAAGGCCATACTCTGTAACCCTTACACATAGCGTAAGCACGGATGAATATAAAATCTTAAGACATCTGCACTGTGTCAGGTGAAAGCTGGTCCAGCAAAAGGGCAGTTTATACTGTCCCTGGCAGTGGCCGTGGCAGACTCCCCCAGCATATCTGTTTAGCCTATCTATTTTTCCGCTCATTCTGGTATCAGAGGTACTTTCTTTGTACTTGAAACTCTGAATGGATGTTTTTTAAATTTTATTTTATTTCAGTGTGTGTATTTGTCCCCACTCATCTTTTTAAAACATTCAGATTACTACGAGGCAGACTGTAATGCTTACTCTTAGGTAAATACTGCTTCTTTCAGATGTTCTGCAAAGCCCCTATACAATTCTGAATATAATGTACCTAAAGGAAGATTAAGAACCCCTCTGCCTTTTTTAATTTGTATTCCTCTGTTGCATGAATGATTGCGCTTACTGCTCTATGTTTGCTATAAAAAGAGTTCCCAAATCAGCTGTCTCATAGTTAACCTGTCTCTTTTTAACCAGCTTTCCTGACTTTACGAAAAGGCTTTTCCCTCAGTTTCCCTTTCAGAAGATAACAGGCATGTTTTTGCTATCTTTAGAAAATGATTGCCTGTTATTACTTACCCCTTTCTTCTTTGCACTGTGCCAATGAAGGGTAAGCAAGGATGTTCAAGTGAGGCTGTAGTCCAAAAACATGCTGGTTGTAAATGTGTACTTTCCATTAAAAAACAAGTTTGTACCTCCATTATTTCTTACCAAAGAAGATGAGAAATTTTCCTTGCTCATTGGGCCCCTCTAATAGCCAAGTTTAAATATTTGGAGTCCAATTCCTGTCCTGTACAGGGCTCTTGAGTGTATATTTTGATTGTCTTGCATCTAGTGCATATATCTTATGCAAAATCACATTAAACATGCGACATAGTCACATGTTGAATTACACTGTCTTTGTGAACAGATTTAGCCAATTACATTGAGATTGACAGCTTCTGTAAATGATAGTGAACTTGCATGCTAAATGGACCTTGAATTAGTTTTAAAACTATATTCCCATGTCAGAAAGCTCTTCCCACATGTAAATTCAGGAAGACATAAAAATATATGCATATATGTGTATGTATTCATATGCATAATACATATGTTATAGGTAAATATAATATTTAAAAGTGTTGCCACTAAATCGAAAAATATTGCCATACATACTGTCATACATAGGGAGGTGTGTTTTTCTCTGCTTCATACATAGAAAAAAAAAAACTCTCTGACTATGATCTAAGAGAAAACACTGAAAAGAAATTAGGTTTCCTCGTTATTCACTATTTGCTATTAGTGTACTTGTGTGTCATCCATGAGACCCAGTGCTTGGAGCTGAAGTAAATCTTACAATACGTGTTTACTGTATACTGTGATAGAAACAAAATATTAAGTTTTGTTTACACGATTACTCCTGCTTCATGGTGCAGTATGATCCAGGTATACACTGAATGAGTATTTTTTAAAATACTTGCTTCACATCTGTATTTGTTGCATATGCCTGTTTTTGGATAGTCTGAAATTAAAAGACCAGCATGTGTAAGTCTAGTCATAACTATATTTTAATGAAATTTCTCAGACTTATAAATTAGCATAAATTTGTCACAAAAAAAAAAGAAATTAGGAAGTCTGTTAATGTATTTTAAATCTCTGTGGTTTTTGTTTTGTTTTTCTACTTTATTTGGTTCAAGACACTGTTAGTACAAGGTGTTGTTAGCACAAAGATTTTGTACATTTTTTTTTGTAAAAATTTTTGTACAAAATCTTTCTCAGATAAAGTAAGATCAGTTATCAGACCAAGATCAGTTCAAGGAAAGTGATCTAACTTGCCACAGACATGCTATACAGTGAATTATAAAAAATGAATGTGTACATACAAACTGTGACATGGATTATCAGAACAGACAAAAACACTTTTCCTCTATGTTAGCCAAATTTTGCTGTCCATATCTGAGAAAATCTCTCATTGAAGTGAAACCATTAACAAGAATTGACAAACAGTGTGAGATGAGAGTGTGAAAAAAAGAATTGACCAAGAACTGGTAAAAGGCAAGATGTGGATATTTATGTACATTATTTTTCCTCCTCCGCAATCTAGTTAAAAGCAGACTATCAACTGTTCCTGATAAAAGTTATGAGCTATGGAAAGGTACTTAGCACCTCTGATGAATAGTCTGAATTTGCAAATGAGAAATATCTGACAGACAAGTTTAGTTAACACTTAACATTGTTCCCATAGAGAGAAGTCTGGTTCAGAATGAATGTCTGGTTTGAAAGAGGGTAAATATGGCATAGGAACATGGATAGGATATTTACATTAGCCCAGGGTTCAACCTTTGCATATCTCTAATTTAGCAGCATGGATTTGCTCATTTACTTTAGTGATTTTAAATATGTAATTTTTGTCTGAAATAATCCCAAAATATGTAAAAATAAAACACAAAAGTGTTGAAGAAATTATGCAGAAGAAAACCAAAACACTATCACAAATTAAGTAGATAGATAAGGGGCAGAATGAAAAAACAGACAAATACATTAGCATACTTTCCACACATGAATATCAACTGCATTTTTTGCCATGATATTATACTGAAAGTCATTAAAGATTAACTGATTGAAAAATGTGTCTCTTTGAAAATAGTCATTTTGCAATACTGCAATAAAGAAGTAACAGGAGCATGGCGTTTATTTCCTTCCATTTACTCTATATCCTTAAATTAATAAAATAATATCTTTGTCATGTAAACATTATTTATAAATGATACTTGTGACTACTATGAAAAATGTAAGCTGATCCAATTAAAAAGGGGTTCTCTGAAGACAGAGCTTTTAATGGTAATAAAAGTTGAACTTTCATTATAGCAATATGAACAACTGCAAAACAACAGTTCTCTCACTTAATTAAGATGACTGTTCTTTTCTTACATGGATTTTGAATTGTTTTTAGAGGCAATATTTTGAAGGGATTATTTAAGCTAACTTTTTTAGTTCCTCAGCCATAAAGCATGACCTTTACAATATTTTGACTGGGAATATCCATCACCTCTGATCTGAACACTGAGATACCAGAGATAATGAGATGTTGAGGTCATAGCTGGTCTTGAGAAAAGAATTTAATGCTCTGAGTAGGAAGGTATTTACAGAATAGTAAATGAATGAATGAGTGCACGGATGGAAGGGAACTAGAGGGTGCCATGTATTTTTTTGCAGAGGAATATATTTATTGTGGCAATTTATGGGCATTCTCTGTTCAAAGAAAGCCTTAGAAAAATTGCTAAACTTTTCTTTGTAAGCTGAAATAATGGCTGGAAAGACATGTGAGTTTTAATATTTCTTAAGTGATAGGAGAAATTTACAAATTCTGATCTCGTGTAAAAAAATAGTCTTCTCGCACAACAGTTGAAAATCCAGATTTAATGATAGCCTAAATGAAGGATAAATATTTGTTTATACCTTCAGGAAGAATCTATTATTATTTTTTTTTTTTTTGCTGTGTGCAGTGAGATACAACTACTGAAGTAAAAAGAAAGGGCATCTCAGTCAATTCCTAGCACTTGCTACTGCATCTAAAACTTCTCTGTCAGAAAAAGCTACAAAAGTATTGGCACTCTTTGAACTCTGCTTAACCACAACTGCCCCATTATTAATTTCTTACCTTCCAGCTCTGAATATTGCAAGACTGCCCTCTGTTATGTCATATTCATTCTGCCACCTAACAGCTTTTTGTGCTGATTGAGAGTCTGTAAGAAATACATGGAGCAGCATGCTAGCAGTTTGTCAGCTTAAGCACACTTTGGCTCATTGGTCTAACAGCAAAATACAGTAAAAGAGAAGAAATGCATAGCACAGCCAGGACAAGATGATAGTAAAACCGTAGCACAAAATGAAAAACAACAGGGACAGACTGCCTCTCCGAAGCAGACTTAGTTTAGTGTTTCTGCTGCAACTAAGTCTGATTCATTAAAAGCTGGAGGTGAACATTTACTTTTTTCTCTGCTCTTCGCTAACGTTCCTCAATAGACCTTTTTTTTTAGAGAAATAAGCCAAAATATAGGCAACTAAAAGCGTCACCTAAAATGGCTGACTGATGGTTCACAATGACTCTGAAGGGGATATGAGAAAGTGCTAGAAAGGATGTAGTGAAAAGTTAGCATTCATGCAGTATGTAGTTTGAAATTTTTCATTTGTGAACTGCTGAAGATTTAAATATTCAAGTACTACTAGGCTTTAGAAGCCTAAACTCCACTCATAAAACTATGAGAATTCAATTTATTCTACAGTTATTCTACAGCCCTGTACATTAGGTACATTTTCAAACTGTAGTGAACTTACAGAAGTAAATACAAGAGTTCATTTCAGAGATGACTGAGTCAAATACAGTTTTCTCTGTACTCTCCTGGTATCTGAGAATTTGCAGTAGATTTAGATCAAGCAGTCAGGGGAGTGCAGATCAGTTGTCTTAACTGACTGTTCTTTAAAATACTTTCACTCCTCTTTGACATTCATTTGGGGCAGGCTCTTTTCTTTTTCAGATACATCAAAAGAAAAGAGAAAAAGGCTTCCAAACTACAGATCCCTCATCCTTCTGCTAGACAGTGTAGTGGCCTCTGGGAATTTTGCTATTTCCAGGAATAAGTTGTTATATCTTCTTTCTTTCCACATGAGATCTTAGCCCATGAGGAGATTGTGAAAAATGATGCCATTGCTGACCTAAAACTTACCTGTGTGCGGCATACTGAGCTTTGGGCACCAGAATTGAGAATTTCAGAACACTTCTTGATGTTTTGGCAACAGTAAACTAAGAGCAGAAATACCCCTAATTACAACAGCTGCTGTGATTCTTTAGAATGTCACTAAAAAAATAATAGGATCTCTGTTCAGAATTACTATGCTTCCCATTTCTTCGTACATTCAGAATCCTATAAAAAAGAAGCTTTATTTTTTCAATATTTCTATTTTACAGAATAAGAAATTGGAGAAATTTGTAAATTAATTCCTTTATGTTTGGAATAAAAACTTAATGACATGGTGTTTGGAAAGGATAAAATATTTTTCTCTCAGAAAAAGATGTTTTTAAGGAGAGTGTTCTGCAAAACAGTGAGAGTTCTTGTGAATGTAACAAGTATAACTTGTGATTTTCAGAATACATAGAAGTATCTTGATCATTTCCAGAAAATGAATGTTTTTTTTTATTCCAAAGCTAAAATGTTAATCAAAAAGCATTCCAGTATCTTTCCTCCATACATATTATCACTAATCCAAGCTTTTGTGAGAAGAGAAAGGGAGAAAGCTAAAAGAAAAAAGCTATTCCCTAGAGAAAAGGAAATTCATTTATTTCTTCTTACTCACCTTAACTAGGCATCTCCCTTCTTTAAATTTTTAGTTCATCTTCTATTTCTTTGTGGCAGCGTACCAACGTCCTGTTTCCTGTGTGTTGGGCAGGACACTGAAGTGATTCCACTCTTGGTGGTCGGTTATGCAGAAAACGGAGGATATATTTCCAGGTTGCAAAACCTTTGGCTGACATTTTTCCAGTTGCACATTAACATATTGTGGCTTCAAATGTGTCATTCTTCTTTTTTTGGCACATTCTAGATTCATTAGGGATTGGTCTATGTCACATTGGAAATATTCATATTTAGACTGCATATATGCTAAAAAAAAAAAAAAAAAGTTAGTGTGAAATGTATAAACAAGAATTTGTTTGCAAATTATCGGTGACAGTTGTCTAGCAACTGTCTGAAAATGACCTGTCATGAAAATGACCAAGGGGGCATTTCAATCATGGTTTTAACCTATGATCACTCGACAAGGAATGCCAAAGAAAGGTAATTTATGCCCCAAATCTTGTTCAAAAGGAAGCATCTGTGTTCTTTTAATATTTAATGTCTTTGCATACAAGTGATTCGAAACAATACTACTTCTTTATACCTCCTAGGCAAATATTTCACTAAGAATATTTATATTTAAAGTGCATTGAGTGGTCCTAAAATTACATTCTTTATGCCTTGTTTATATTAATATTCTATTGAAACTTAAACAGGCATTGCTGAAAATATTAGGTATTAATATTATATATATCAAAACATCAAACTTGCTCAGTTTTAAAAAGGTGTACACAAAAATGATAAGGAAGCATATTAGTGTATTTTATATATTAGTACTATAGTACTAATATATTATTATATATTAATTTGTACTCAGAACTTCATATTAGTATAAATACCATAGAGCACAGGGCTTTAATGCTTTTTTTTTTTTTTTTTTGTAATGTTTGTGGGATGTTCATACATCTCTATTTTCTGTCTCAAATGCCGCTGAAGTGTAGCAGATCAGAAAATATATAGGTAGCCAGGTCATGCATATTTAAAATTAACATTCATAGTTATTTTGAAACTACGTTCCATCCAAGAAATTGTTTCATCTTGTTAATGCTTTATAAAGAGAAAAATCCCTATCATTATATAAATTTTTAGAAAAGAGAAATTTTCTATGAATTCTTCAAAGAGAAAGATCCACAATTATTAGAAGCAATGAGAGGTAAGAAGTATAAGAGTGATATTTCTATTGCATTGCCATATCTAAATAATAAAACTGCAAAAAAGTTGCGATTATTTTATACAGCTGAATAAAACAGAACAAACAAAACAAAGTAAGAAAAGCATTTACTGCATGTATGCAACAGTGACTTTTACTGCATTTGCATTTGGTCAGAGAAATGATCATCCTTCACAAAAGCTGAATAAGCCATAGTGAAAATGGACAAATATAATAATCAAGGTAAAAATGGTACAATTAAATTGTAAAATAAACATAAGCAATTATAGTAAATAACCATAGAACTCTATGATGTTACTCTTGGTCTGAAAGCATTTCCTGGATCTTATTTTTATTATCAAGTAAGTGGAATCCATTGGGAATAAGAATAAATTGAGTTATTTTTCAATCATTAGTTTATGCCATTACAGGTTTATCTCTAAATATGAATCACAAACAGAAAGGGCATTCCATATTTACTAGAATTATATTATAAATGTCTCCCCAAATTGATTTAGATAGAAGCAATTTTAAACTGAGTATTTTACAATGCCTTTGTCTTTCTAAATCCTGCAGTGGAATTCCCAAGACTCTGCAACTGTGCAGTAGAAATGAAAACAAATACTATAATTTTGGCAAAGAAGTTCTGTTATTTGTAAGGGGAGACGATAGGGACAAATGGGCAGCGCTTTCTTTATAACACCCTGCTTACATCCAGTTCTTGTACTAGCTTGCTATAGGTGAAGCTTCAGGAAGAGGAAGAGGTTTCTAAGCCTTATGACTAAGCCCCTGTGAACATATGAATGACTTTTATCTCTTCAAAAACCAGTTTAAAGATTTAAGGACTGTTTAGGTTGTATGCTTGTTCACTGTCCATTTGAATTTAATTCTATTCTAATGTCTCTGTTAGCTAGTAATGAATACCTTGCATAATGGAAAGATATCTTGAATAATGAAATAATGAATATTAAAAGATACCTTGAGCAATGGAAAAATGTCCAGATAATATGTTATGAATCATGCACTATGATCTTAATTATAGGAGGCTTATGTGCAGGACAATATAGAGCCAGGAAAGCCAGGAGTGATCTGAGAATGGCTTGAGACAGTTACGCAAATTGGTGAACCATTTCTGGAAACAGTCATGTCGTAAAATAAATACATTAAATAATGTCGAGGTAAATAAGCTGACGTTATTAGCTCTTTAGTTGTATTTTTGTGATTTTGTCCTTGAGAGAATAGACCTGTATGTGAATTTGGAAAGGAATTGAAATAATGCACGACTCATTCCATATACAAAACTGAAGTGATGCTTAAAACTTCCTAGTCTTTGAGAACTTTTGGGTTGAATGTAAAGTATTTATTAGAAATTTTACTTCTTTAACTGTAGTTGAAGTATCTCTGTTGACAAGAAAGCACGATGTGGATTTCACAAACACGTTATATAAGTTTAAAAACATGAGTGTGTTGCTTAATCTAAAGAAGAGGAGACTGAGACCACAGTTTAAGCACACCAAGGACTTTTGTGGAGAGAAAATAATTTCTTCTTTATGTTTGTGGTAGCTAAGGCAGGGGCTGATGTGCTTGTATTGTTGGGCAGAAGATTCATGTTAGTTACAAGAAGAAACTTAATAATGATAAGAATAAATAGGCACAGGAACACATTAATTGGAGAGGTTGTGGAGTGGTTCCTCATCTGTGGTCCTTAAGAATAAAATAAACTAGTAGGAATGACATAAACTGTTCCTCTCCTAATGTAAGAAGGGGGTGCTCAAAACCTAACACTCTAATACTCTCATTCCCTTTGATTGTCCTTTAAGACAACTCTTCAAAAAATGAAAAGAAAAAAAATGTATTACTGAAACTCTTTTAAAACTATCAAAATGATAGCACTTCTCTCTCTAGAAAGAAAAAGAAAAAAAAAAGAGAAATATTAGGAAAAAAGAAAAATTTATTTTAACTTATTATGTGAAAATTAAATTCTTCATGAAAGAAATGATTGGACCAAAACATGGTATTTGCTTTTTCATTTCACTGTTAAAGCACTGTTATGTTATTCCAGAATAGATTTCTTTTCTAACTATTTATTTATTTATTTATTTATTTTCCCAAAAAGCAAAATAAGCCATATCGTTTAGTGTTCCATACTTCTCTGCCTTTAGGGCTTCCAGCTGTCATTGATTTATGCTGGAATTGTATAAGACACACCTTTGTATTCCACCAACCTCTGTATTTCATGTGAGGTGCCAGAAACCATTAATTGAAGGTACAGAGTACTATCGTCTTGACCAAAATTCTTCTGAAATTGATGGACAGAGTGACTAATTTCCACTCTGCTTCAAATCAGGTCTTTTGTAAAATATCGCAACTTCTTTGGAAATAGTTACACCAGCAACTACTCTATTGACTGGGATCAGTGATGTACAAGTGAGTGGGGTACTGGGCTTAATACCAGATATAACTTAATGTCACTCAAGTCAATAGCAAGTCATTTCTACAAGCAGCTATGCCAATTTCCAGCTCTTCACTAAAGTCTTCTTTAGAAAAAATTTATTTTGAAGTGAAACAAGTGTTCTTCATGTGCATCCAGATGCCCTAAATAATGGGACTAAAATACTATAAATAAAACATACATAAACATCAGTGAAGCCCCACTTGATTTTGTCAAAAAAATAAATTTCCAAACTTTAAAAATACTTGATACCTAGAGCTCTTATAAGAAGTTATTACTTAAAAGGTTACTCTGTTCTTAGGAAACTTTAATGGCTAATTTTAATATTTAATAATTCTTATTAAAATAAATACTGCTTGGGGGCAAGAATATGATAAAAAATAACTGGGCTATTGGCAGACGATCAAGTCGTCTAAAGCATCTTTTATGAATAACATCTTAGCTGAAATGTGCTGTTTTCCACAATAAAAGGATTGCAATTAGAGGACGATATAATTTAAAAAGTGCATATGATAATCATGTCTAGACTTGAGATACTGAGAAGACGTAGCTCACCTTAAAGCAAGAGATTGATCTACTATGTTATGATTTATAAAGTGAAAACTATTCTCTATGCTACATGAATGTGTTATTGAATTGTTCATCTCAATAAAACAAATAACAGTAATAATCAAAATAGTAATAGTCAGAATACCATGATTTTGCTGGAGGTATGAAATTATAATGTCTTTTACCATTTCATGTAATTAGTTCCTTGTTATATCTGGGAACTTAAGGACTGAATTCTTGAGGTACAACAGCTCTATTGCTAAGTTGTACTCCTGACATTTCCCTGCCACACAGATGTTCTCACTAGTTTAACTTCACAAATTTTATACCCCAGACAACATCAGCAGAGTAACATGAGAACTGTTAAATGAACAGTAGTTTATGCTCAACTCTCTCAAACAATATTGTTCAGGAGGGCTCTAGATACATATTTGACACTGAATTGTGGCAACTCTCATTATTATTATATACTCTTGATCCTCATAAAGTTCAACCACCAGATCTGCTTCAATGTTACAGAGAACAGAGATTAGTAGTTGTCTCTGCTAAAAACTGTGTTTTTCTACTGATGATGTACAATCATTACATTGTTTAGTTAATAGATTCTTTGACTTGTATTTTGCTGACAGGTTAATTTTGTTTTTAATACAGGTTTTGAAATGCAGGGAAGATATGTAAAAACGTAAAGCTTTTTAAGATAGCTGTTTGTGTCTGGAGACACAAAGTTTGTGCAGGCTGTTAAGGCCATAGGGGTCGAAGATTGAAAGAAGAGAAAGGAAGACGACGTTTGTTACTCCTCTTCAAGGTATCTTACGGAGGAGGAAAAGAGGTCAAGATTAATTGATCCAAAAGACCAAGTGCAAGTATGAATTTGTGGTTTGGTTGCCAGTGCTCTCACCTATGAAGGATAATGCATCCACCTGTCCCTGTTTTTAGAGATGCTTCTCTACTTAGGGCCATAATGCTCAATATAAAATATGTACAACCTTTACAGCAAGACATGCATCCATATGTCCTCCTTTCTGATGTTTGACCTACTACAAGAATTACACTACCTGTTTGTTTCAGAGAGCTGTTAAATTGCTTCTCAAATGACACATCTTCCTTAGTGTGGAAAGCCTTGATGCAGGCTGATATTCCTCCCAAAGCCTGTATGTTCCTAATCTTCTGCAAATGAGTCATGGCATTCCCCCTCTGGGGGGAGTGCATTCCCCCCTGGGGTTTGGTTGCTCGGACTCAGGGCCAACTTTGATATGGAAGTCTTGTGTAAGGGTGCAAGAAAAGAGTTGTGAGAAGCCTTAATGGGGGCTCACCCCCAATTTTCCTGCATCTGCTTGCAAGCTGGGATTTTGCCCAGCTTCTTCTCTAAGCTACCTTGCAGTTACACCTGTGCATGTTCATGCCGCACATTGATCCAAACCCTGGCCCTCCTACAGCCTTTTTGCTCTCAGACCTGCCCCATCTGTATGGACTCAACAGTAATCATGGGACTGTAGCTAGGCCTGGTCACCACCAGCAGGCCTGATCCTCACCCTGACTTGTGAACTTGATGTTCCAGCTCAACCTCATACCTTCTGCATCTTTATGGAATTATCTGGTGATCTGAACCCTCATCTAAACCTATGCCCTGCTCCCCAAGCTATGATGTTGCAGCTCTGGGTGAGGGCACTTAATGCTGCCTGTTTTGCTGCCACCGTCAGCTCCCAGCTCAACTTCTCTGAAGCAGTAGCCCACTCCTACTGATAAAATTATTTCCCTGAGAAGAGTTAATCTTCAAACAAAAGAGGAAATTAATCTGAACTGCCTGTTTTCTCAGTGAGTCATCTACCCAGTTGCTATGTCCTGAGAGGAAAGCATACCCTTCTGCAGGAAATCTCAGTGGCTACTGCCAGAACTATTGTCATTGTACCTGGGAAACAGCCCACTGCTGCTGGAGAGCCAGGCGCACCTTGAGAACACCAGATCAATCCCTCAGGGATTTTGGGTCGAAGAATGACAGCTTTCTGGATTCCATTATGACAGTAATAATGTACTCCAAATTTATAAAACTGAAACTACTTCTACTGAATTAAATTTAAGTCCTCTACAAAACTTTAAGACTATAAATTGCCATAGCTCTGAAGCTGATGCAGTAGGTGAATAAGTTTAAGGCTGAGGTACCCAAAATACATGCAAATTCTGTTTTAAAAGAATAAGGTCATACTTGCTCTGTACTATGGAGTATGATGTAGCAATTCCACCTCCAGATATATAGCAGTGTATCTGTGTCAGCTTTGGAATACGTCCATTTTAATTAAGCATGTTGAGAAACAGAGCTGATTAGTCCAGGCACAGTGTCATCCTCCAATAGCTCTTCTGCTTTTGGGACCTGAGCTCACAACCCCTTGTGGCATAGCACAGCATGATGCAGATGTACCGGCTCAGATTGATGCTAGCCAAGGGGGTCACTCATGAAATTATCTTTCCATTCTAAACTATATAAATCACTAAATCTATGCAGTTTGACTTGACGAAGACCACCTCTGGAATAGCAAAGAAGTCAGAAGTCAACCATTTTTAACCTAGTTGTATATTGTATCTAGGAAACATAGTATTATATTTTGTAACTCACTGAGCAAAAGAAAGTAGAATATTGTAAGCTGTTGCCAAGAACATGACAGAAGAACATCATTTGTTAATTGCTCATAATATCTAAAACTATTGAACTTTTCAGTGTGCCATATTTGGGAATTTGTTTTGTGCCACAAATCCATTAAATGTGCTTGAAAAACACATTACTTCTTAGTACATACAAGGGAAAAATTAAGGAAAACAGAGAAACAATGGGCAAATTTGTAAAGAATATCTAATGTGCCTATTCAGAATTTGTACAACAACTACACATAGATGCTAGGTAGATTAAAATCTGAATAGTTTATATCCTACCTATATATTAAACTCTCCATATGTGAAAGGAAAACACTCTTAAAACCTGTTCAAAATATTCTTGTATTTTTTGCCACGTCATTCAACATCCAAACCAGTCTGCTTTTTATATAACTTTAGCACTTTTTGATATCTAGCTTTTGATACCCATGCACCATTGCTCTCTTTTATTTATTTATTGTAGTCGTGGACACTTTCCCACTTGAAAAACTAGAAAGCCAAAGCAAGAGCATTATTATTTTCTCTGTGACTATACAAACAAAAAAGCATTTCGAAGGTGTCTAAATGGATCAATCAACAGACTATACTTTTAAGAGCTGAGCTGGAACAACCTTTCACCTGCAAAAATACAAAGAAATATACATGAAAGGAAAGAAGAAATGTTTTTCTGTGTTACAGAGAAGTACAAGGTCAAGGATGATCATTAGGCCTTGTGAGGAAAGCAATTACTACTGTGCAGGTTTCCTCTTAAAGACTTTTATACTAGTATTCAGAAACACAGATTGAATTAAAAAATAAAGCAATATAAAATATTTGTTGCAGAAATTATTTGGATTTAGTCCCCAATGAAATAACAGCAGAACTACTTTGCTATTGTCTAATTGTTTTTATCTTAATGCAGAAAGGTGAAAAATGTAAAATGCTTTGCATGTTTACCATTACTGAAAAATATTCCATGGAGTACAGCTATCTATAACATCTTTAACTTTTCTCATCTACAGACACAGCTATATGATCTCAGGGCATTCTGTCAGATATATGAGAAAGCATAAATATGGTTATTTGAATATATGACGTTATTTGAATATATGAAACATCTTCATTTGTGACTCACAGACGGAATTTTTTTTTTTATGGAGCAGCTGGCATAAATGCTACACTATGGAATTATCAATCTTTAGCAACGAAAGATACCTAACACACTAAAGCACACCTAGTCTGATGTTCCTCCTAGGGAATTTGGAAACAAATGTTCTTTTAATATGTAAGTAGGGCAGTGTTGCAGCTTGGAGCGGGTCAGGAATGCCAGACAGCAACTTCATAGAAGCTGGAACTGACTTCGTTTATTCCGCGTTACGTATCACAATATATAGCAATTAGCATAGCAACATCTCGGCAGAGCATCAGTAATTGGTTACAAGCATTAATGTGCTAACATATCATAGGTTGCTAAGCCGTATCCAAGCGTCTAACCGCAAGATTTAAAAACAGCATCTCAGTCCTAGGAACTTCCTCAATTACAGGAGACACTTCCTTAAAAGTTGTTTACCGAAATTCAGTGATTCTGCATGTCAGCCTTTTCAGTCCAGGTTAAGGACGGTCAGAGGCACCCCCCTGTACAATGTCCCCCTACATTTCCCCCTTTTTCTTTAGATCAAATGTCCCCGAGAAGCAAGCCAACCTTGAGGTGTCAGATTCGGATTACGTGACAAGGCATTTAACAAACGTGATATTAAAGCGCGTAAACAGGTCCAAGTGATCATTAAACCAACTACAAGCAACAGTCCCCATAGTAACAACATTAGTAGCGATTTCACCAACGATTTCATCCCTCCCCCGATTCCAAACAAGTCAGTTAACCCATCGAGTCCGAAAAACCCAACATCTTTTGTTACTTTCTCCGTATGTTTGATCAAGTCGTTGAGTTGTCGATGTATAGCTGCTGAGTGATCTTGCAGGTCCATGCAGCACATTCCGTCAAAGTCCTGACACCCATGCCCGTGAGCAAGTAGCAGGAAATCAATAGCGGCACGGTTTTGCAGTACAGCGTGTTGTACCTGGGTTAAATCATCTGACAATTCACTAAGCACAATACTGGTTGCGTTTGCCTGCTTAACTGCCCAGCATGCAAGACGTTCAATATTCCTGTGAGCTCGGGCAGCTGACACTCCCGGCACAAAAAAGGAGGCAAAAATTATTTCCCAATCATTCCATAAACTAACATCATCATTGCAATCACTACCTACAGTAACCTTTGTACTCCTTCGTCGCCTAACTGCTATTTTCCGGCTCCCAGGAGGCCCATGTGGCCATATCATACTAAGGTGACCGATTGTGCAAGGTCCTCCCATAGGCTGGGCTGGAATGCCAGCCCAGGCTCGATTTCCGCATATAAGAAAATATCCGGGAGGAAGTTTACGAGGCAGGGCATTACCTTTAACCTCAGGGACGGACCCGGCACACCAGTTTTCCCAACTTAAACTATTGCCAATCGGATCTACGGGGGTGGTATTATTAGATAAACGCATTGGCCAAGGCAGTGGCACTGCCTCGGCGCTGGTATCTAAGAAAGCACAAGCAGTAGCATTAAGAGAATCTAGCAATTCTAACTCCTGTGGCGGGTTATCCAGATCCTGCTGGCCGTTAACCCACCACTCGAACTGCGACATCACGACAGACATATTCTTATAGTCACACCATTTGCTATTTGCATTCTTACAACTGTCATCATAGTGAGCCGCAAAAACCGCAGCTTCACTGTCATCAAGTGGGACCCCTACCAGACAGGTCACAAAAGGTGTGCTGGGTGTCGCTAAGCTAGCACAAAATTGTGTCGTATTTAGCTCTCTGGCTAATGTTACCCATATATTTTGCCGAGGGTCGAACAGCCGTGGATGGAGTACCGAAGCCTCCCACTCACAGACACTAAGGCCCGCGAGAATCAGTACCAGAAATGTTTTCATCTTGCGTGGATGGCGTCGGCCCCTCCGCTACCTTCGTCCACCTGCTGGGCACCCACAGGGGACCTGAAATGGTAGAAACACACATGTAACCCCTGCCGAGGAACAGCACCTCAGCAGGACCCTCCCAGATTCCAGTTTTCGGGTTTCGAAATCGCACCCACATTCTGGTTTCCACGGGAGGAACACACTGCGTGTGTTTGACAATAGGGGGCACTTCCTCCGTACCAAAAATACACAGATGATTTAACACAAAGAGAACAACAGAAAGGCGCTCTTTTGGGTCAGAAATGTCTTCAAATTTTCCCAGATACTCTTTCAAGGTTCGATGGGCTCGTTCTACCACTGCTTGTCCCGTAGGGGAGTGCGGAATACCCGTACTGTGCTCCACCCCCCAGGTATCACAGAAATGACGGAGTGTCTGACTAATATACGCAGGGCCATTGTCAGTCTTAATCTTTTCAGGTACCCCCAAGACTGCAAAGCATGTTAACAAATGCTTTTTTACGTGTATGGCCTTCTCTCCAGGCTGTGCCGTTGCCCATATGACCTTAGAAAAGGTATCCACACAAACATGGACATATTTCAATCTTCCAAAGCTGGACACATGAGTGACGTCCATTTGCCACAGCTCTAAGGCCCTCAGTCCTCTCGGATTGACCCCGATACCCAATCCTGGACCGTGGTGACTACACTGTGGGCACGCCTGCACAATTCCCCGTGCATCTTCCAATGATACCCCAAACTGCCTTGCCAAACCCTTAGCGTTAGTATGCAACATTCCATGACCCACTCTTGCTGCTTCAAACCGATTGAATGGTCCCATCCGAGGGGCTACACTCACCAACCTATCTGCTCGGGCATTCCCTTCCCCTAGGCCTAGTTCCCATGTGTGACTACGGATATGTATCACGCAGTAAGACTCAGTCCTCATCATAATCGCCTTCCTTAATTGAAGGAACAACTTTCCCAATCGCTGATCCTCCATGGCCTTAATCAAGGCACCTTCTATTCGGTCTACCACTCCTGCTACGTATAAGGAGTCAGTGACCACATTCAAGGGTACCGACACCCACTTGGTGAAGGCCCAAACTACTGCTTTCAATTCCAAGGTTTGAAGGGAATCCTTCTCCTCCGCGGATAAGGTCTGAGACTCCCATCGATCTCCATCCTGCCAGGTAATTGCAGCCAAGCGCGATTTTTTACCTGCATCTGTGAAAGCCGTTACCGCATCTGGCAATGGTCGCTTGGATCGCTTAGGGCGTTCGACCCAATCATAACTGTTTAACAAGTGACCGATTTTCCCCGACACTGGGCGCGATATTATGTCCCCTGAAAAATCCAACAACGCCAACTGCAGAGCTGTCGAGTGCCTAATTGCCCACTCTAAATCTCCCTTTTGTATCGGTAGACCTATCATGTTCGGTTCTTCCCCTGCAATCGCTATGACCCGATCCCTACCTTTCCGAATTAGAGATCCCAGAATCTCAAAGGGTGTCGCAATAGCTGTTTTTGGACGCACTGCAGGGAATACCCATTCTAGCACCGATACCTGCGTCTCTCCCCCTTTTTCTTTAATGAGCTGACTAATTACAGCAGCGTAACTAGTCGGCCCCTTTAACAGTAGTAAGGTTATACCGAGGTCCAACCTCCGGCGGTAGGCTAACCGCTGAGACAAGACCTGGGAGAGATTCCGAAGGCACTGTTGTTGCTGCTCTGTCAGGCTGATTGGCGTCGCTGGGTCAGTACCTTTTAGTAAAGGCACTAATGGTGCAATCTCATCATTGCTAATACCTAGGACAGACCGTACCCATTGCAAATCCCCCATAAAGGTTTGCACATCAGACAACGTGCGCAGGCTCACTTTCAATTCTACTTTCTGTGGCCTAATGGTAGCCTCTGATATAAGCCAACCCAAGTACTTCCAAGGCTGAGTACGTTGTACCTTTTCAGGTGCAATTTGCAACCCTCGCTCCCGAAGGGCCTTTGAAATTACTTCCTCCTCTTTTACCGTAATAGGTTCTGCTCGTGCAAAAAGGATATCATCCATATAATGATAGATCAATGTATGTGGCCACTGTGTACGCAATGGCTGCAGGGCCGCGGCCACAAACAATTGACACATTGTTGGACTGTTCTTCATTCCTTGGGGTAACACTACCCACTGATAACGCCTAGCAGGTGCTGCCCTATTTATGGATGGTAGCGTAAATGCAAAGCGGACGGAGTCCTGGGCCTGCAGTGGAATGGTATAGAAACAATCTTTTAAGTCAATTATCAACAAGTACCAACTTTCCGGGATCATAGAAGGAGAAGGCAGGCCAGGCTGTAAAGCCCCCATCGCCTGCATCTGTTGATTAACTGCACGAAGATCATGAAGTAACCTCCACTTCCCTGACTTCTTAGGAATAACAAAGATTGGTGTATTCCATGGGCTAGTGGAGGGCACCAAATGACCCGCCTTTAACTGTTCCTCTACTAACTCTTCCGCTATTTGCAGCCTCTCCTTCGTTAGCGGCCACTGCTCCACCCAGACAGGGTCTTCTGTTATCCAGGTGATAGCAACAGGCTGCTCAACAGTAGCCGCTAAGGAAAACCCTGTCTTGACGCAGTTGAGAGAACCACTCCTAGCTGAGCCATGCACTCCCTGCCAATCAACATTTGAATAGGAGCAGGCAACGGCAGGATAGACACGTGAGTGCTAACCACTTGATCATCTATTGTAAGCTGTACAGGGTAAACACTTTCCTCTGTTTGTTGAACCCCGCCTACACCTCCAATGCACGCTGCGGCTATCCTTTTTGGCCAATGCCGTGGCCAACACTCGCTTGAGACAATGGTGCAATCTGCACCAGTGTCCATCAACCCTTGACAGCACACGCTTTGGCCCCGGAAACTCACTTGCACCTTCACTAATGGCCTATGTTTCATGTTTAGAGTTAAGAGGGCTTGTCCTCCTGTGGACCCAAAACCTTTTTGCTTCCGTGGCGGCAATGAAGCTGCTTGGGGATTAATAGCCCCTAACAAATTCTGCAAAGGAACTAATTGAGCCAATTTACTACCTTTAGCAATAGTTACCGGTGGGGTCAATGTGTATACCACCATTTCAATTACCCCTTCCGAATCCGAATCAATAATCCCAGGTATTACAAAAATACCAGACATTCCCGCCGAAGATCGACCCAATATCAACCCCCCAATTCTTTTCCCTGACCAAGGTAAGCCTTTAAACTGGGAAGGAATTCGCACGGGGGAGGCATCTTGTAGACAGATGCTTACTGCGGCTGCCAGGTCAATGCCCAGGCTTCCTCTTGTGGCAGGCAGCCAGAGCTCCCCCCCTGCACCATTGTTCTCCTCGCGCGGGCAGGGTTCGCGCTCACATTCCCGTTTCCCGAAAAGACAGTACCAGGGGCTGATCGGCACGCTTTTTGGGAATGAGTGTCTGTCTGACATCGGGGGCACCAAACACGCCCTTCATCACAATTCTTCCGAATATGTCCTCGACGACCACACCGGAAGCACTTAGGGCCATCATCACTTGGCCGTTTCCTCTGTCCCTTTCCCACAAGGGGTTGCAGTGCCGCCGCTAACACTCGGGTCGCTTGCGCCTGCTGAGCGGCTGAATCAAGCAATGCCTGCTCTATCCGAGTCCCTAAAAATGCTCCTGGGTTTCCCACACCCCGACGAACGATCTCTTCAAGCATCTCCTCAAGGGACACTCCCTGAGGCAATGTCACCAGCACATCCCTAGTTCGTTTATTAGCATTCTCAACTGCTAAGGACTGCGCCATAAGCCTCCTAGTTCTTTCATCTAGCGCATCCATTTCCTCTAAAGCTTTAAGCAAACGATCCACAAACTCACCAAAGGGCTCGTTCACACCCTGTTTAACATTTACAAAAGACGGCCCCTTCTTTTCCTCTGGTAAAGACATAAACGCTGATAAGGCGGTCTGTGTTACGAGCCTCAAAAGAATAGGAGGATACTGCATCTGCACCCCCACATCCGCGAAGTTTCCCTGTCCTATGACCGTTTCGGGCCGTAAATTAAACAATGGGTCATCCTGCCCCCGCGGCACAGCGCATTCACGTGCCGCGTGAGCTGCCCACTGTCTTTCCCATAACAGTAACTGACCCGGTGTCAAAATTAATTTTGCGATTTGTTGACAATCACTAGGAAGAAGCATATCGCTGTTAAAAATGTAGGATAGCATTTGTCTGGAGGGCTCGCCTTTGATCCCCCAACGCACGACCGTATCCCTTAATTGGCTCAAAATTTTCCAATCAAATGGATCCCATTTACCCGCTGCCCCCCCTTGACCATCCGGCTCAAAGGTTACCGGGCACGCTACCCTCATAGCCGGCTCCCATTGACCCTCCAGAATCGCATCCCTGATAACCCCAGACCAACGCGAAGAGGAAACCCGCGGACCCGAACGCCCCTCGGAAGCCCCAGACCACCCCCCATCTGTTGCTCGCCCATCTGCCTGAGCTTGAACCAGTGCTCTAGAGGCTTCTCGGAACAGTTTATCAGAGGGTCGGTCCCGGCTTCGCTCCGGCGGTTGCTCCTGTGGTCTATTCCCAGCTGCCCCTGCCGGGGGTGGTGGCGCCGACGGCTGGTCTGGCGATTCGGGAGTCGCGGTCGGCTGGTCTGGCGATTCGGGAGTCGGGGTCGATTCGGCTGGCACAGGTTCCGGTGGTAAAGGTGGTGGCTCCGAGGGACGCTGAGATTGCGACGACCCGCCTCCGAGAACGCTGTCAATCAACTCCTTGGCGGTGCTCTTTGGGACTGCAGTAGCGCCTCGTCCAAGGGGGCCCTTCTGCACTGCCAATCCCTCGGGAGACGATTCCTCCCCTTGCAGCATCTGCGTCGCAGCTGCTACCATTTTCTTTTCAGCCTGCATACACTTGAGCTGATTCGCCACCTCGCGCCAAGTTTGACCCAGTTCTTTGGCAGTTTTGTTGCCCTCCAGAGTGGCTTCCCATAATGAGTCCCCTATCTCACGCCACTCTGTTATACTAAAAACAAGTTGTGGCTCCTTTAAATGTCCTTTCCCCCTTGCCCACTTAATCAACTCATACAGCTTCTTCGTGCTCACTGCTGCCTCCCTTTTTGCTAATAACTCCAGCAGCAGTTGTTCAGCAGCTTCTCGCTCCATGTACACGTGCACTGGGAATTCTGCTTCTAGCCGTTACCCCACGCCGTCTTCCCGTGTGCGCATTCACGGCCGGCTTACCCGCTCCGGTCCACCTTCTTGGTCGGATCACTCGGCTGCACCCATACGTCGTCCTCCGGAATCCCGCACCGTTGTGCCAAGTTCCTGTACTGGACCCTGTTCTGGTCCCTGTTCGGGCGCCACTTGTTGCAGCTTGGAGCGGGTCAGGAATGCCAGACAGCAACTTCATAGAAGCTGGAACTGACTTCGTTTATTCCGCGTTACGTATCACAATATATAGCAATTAGCATAGCAACATCTCGGCAGAGCATCAGTAATTGGTTACAAGCATTAATGTGCTAACATATCATAGGTTGCTAAGCCGTATCCAAGCGTCTAACCGCAAGATTTAAAAACAGCATCTCAGTCCTAGGAACTTCCTCAATTACAGGAGACACTTCCTTAAAAGTTGTTTACCGAAATTCAGTGATTCTGCATGTCAGCCTTTTCAGTCCAGGTTAAGGACGGTCAGAGGCACCCCCCTGTACAATGTCCCCCTACAGGGCAGAAACTTGGAAATTTGGGAGTGGGCCCTAGATTTGAATTTAACTTTATCCATCTGCTTTTCAACCATAAGGTTACTAAACAAAAAGCTTATAGGTAAGTGCTGTTTGTTTGGTTTCTGTTTATCTCCATAAATTTCTACCTATATATTTCCTGAGGTACATTAGTTTCCGGAAGTAAACACATAACAAAGCAAGTTCTGCTACTGATCTGCTTTATAACCAATTCACATATGTGTGCTGATGGAGCCATTTTGAAACCACAAAACACTTTACTAATTTGCTTAGAGAATCTTCCAATCTTGACCACAAGTTTAACATGAAGCTAGATGGAGACATAAGCTGGAGAGCTGGACATTCCCTCACATTGAGGGAACAGCCCTGTGTCTGTGAATATGCTTATTTTAATCAAAATAACAAATACTATTAAAATTGTGTCAGAGGAGATTCTGGATTTGATTCATTCTGTATCTAATCCTTGGAACCTAATTCAACAAACTACTCAGATACCCTTAACTGAAATACACCTTAAGCTATTAAACCACTTGTTGAGTATAGGGTTAAGTACTTGTTTATATTCTGTAAAGGTCTCAGCTGCTCAGGCACTGTTGCTACTGCAAGAATGGGTCCTTCCTCTAAATATTCCCTCTACCTTCTGCAGACCATTCCTCAAAATTCCAGAAATGAGTGTCTTTGTGTGAGAGAATGCACCAAATTCTCTTTTCCATGTTTCTCTTTGGATTTATTTGCCATGTTACAGAGATATTTTCTTCTTCTCTGTCTCCTAGCCCAGCATATATTTTGATTTCTCACTTATTCTAACTCATAAATGCGCACTCACACATGCACACACACATAGACACTGTTGCATTCAAATATCACCAAGGCTCAAGGATGAGTGAGCAGACCAAACACTTGGTGCAATTTATGTGGGTTAAAGGAGCACATCTTTTATGTGGCACCAAGACTTTATTATTAGGCAGTCTAATTAAAGTATTAGCAGTATAATAAAGACTAATAAAATTATTACTCCAGTTAGAATAAAAATGACACTTATAATCCAAAGTATTGAATTAATGAAATGAAATAATTCCTTTTGATAATGTTGAAGTGATTGAATTTCAAAAGAATTTATTTTTTATACCAAATTCAGTTGATATTAACAACTATTGATATATTAACAACTATTTTTGTGAGAATTTGGTAGCTTTGGGTGAGGGCACCTTACTGTGCATGTCTTGCTGTAGTAGTAGTAGCAGCAGTCATAGTAGTAGTACTAGTAGTAGTAGCAGTAGTAGTAGTCCCAAATAAATAAACACACTTTGGTATCTGAACTCTCATAACTGTAAACTGAAATAATTGGGAAAAAGTTCCCAAAGATGCAAAAACGGAGACCTACCCTCTCTATGCTTCTACTCTAAATGTTTCCAAATTCCCTCTGTGTAAGGGCATACATTCTGAGATCTGTAGATCCAAGACTGCCTGCATGGTCAGAATGATTTAACCCAGATACTCGTATTCATTTGTAGAGACCACAAAGTCCCTACAAAACCTTTCTTTTTTAAGAAGTTTTAGTTCCATTGGAAATCTTTTGCAGGAGAATTCCTGAAATTCTGGGGAGCTCTGTAATGGAGGACTGGGGGAAGAGTGAGAAAGAGCCCTTTTACTCTCTGCTTGCTCTCTGCTTATGATCTCATCAGCAATAAAAATGAAGAAAAGTAAGTGCTATAAATGTACAGGAAAGAACTCAGTACTTTCTGTTTTTCCTTGTCTGGAAAATGAACGAACTTATCAAGATTTTTTTTTTTCTCTGGCGTGGCAGAAGCTACCTTTTATCTACATTTTTTTGGATCTTTTTTGATCTCTTCCATGTCTTTGCTTCATCTTTTCCTTCAAATTTGATCTGAAAGCTCTTATACATGGAAATCAGATAACTGGATATCTGTTTGCTGCATCACTTTTTTTTCCCCTTCTTTTTCTAAAGTACAGGTACTACATTTGCTATTCTCCGGTCAAGGTATGCTACTTCTACTTCAGCATAAAATCCTTTCTGGTGCATTGCTGATTGCAAAGTTTATAACAGCTTATCCAGTTCCTCCAAGTTTAGCATATCATATTAAAGAAATTATAATATACATTTAAAAATAAATTAGAACAAATTCACTGATTATGTAGTTGTTGATTTCTTTTCCATTGATTTTTAAACATAGGTTTTTCCTTGGGCTTATATAGTGTCATCACAAGCACATAATCTGCTTAGCAAAAATATAATCAGTGAGGACATGCCTCTTGGACTGATTTCAGTTGTTATGCCTGAAGCATGAGATATTTCACAGTTTCACAGTAGCCAAAAGGACAGCACTGGAAAATGGTAATGTATGAACACCCAAAGTTACTTACTGAAGGTTAAACAAGCAGTATATGTTCAAAAAATCTCAGACATTAAAATAATGGGGCTCTTACAGTTTGACATTGCTCTTTTTCTCTTGAGGATGTTTACCACTCCCTCACACAGTTACATAAGGTCAGGTGAAAAAAGGAGACTTTGAAATATCTCATGTCAAAATCAGTGCACATTAAATTTAATTAGCTAGATACCAATTTCCTGCCTTTTTTTTTTTTCCTAAACTGTTGAAATAAAATGGTATTTCCACTGTTATGAAGGTAAACATGTAAATCTGCATGTTTAGCCTAGAGAAGAGAAGATTGAGAGAAGATGTGATCGATATGTATAAGTACCTGAGGGTAGAATGTAGAGAGGATGGGACCAAACTCTTCTCAGTGATGGCCAGTGATAGGACAAGTAGTAATCGGTACAAGTTGAAACACAGGGAGTTCCACCTCCATGTGAGAAAGAACTTCTTCACTGTGAGGGTGGCAGAGTCCCGGAACAGGCTGCCCAGAGAGGTTGTGGAGTCTCCTTCTCTGGAGATCTTCCAAACCCACCTGGATGCCATCCTGTGCCACGTGCTCTAGGTGTCCCTGCTTGAGCAGGAGTGTGTTGACTAGATGATCTCTAGACGTGCCTTCCAACCTCAACAATTTTCTGATTCTGTGATTCTGTGGTTCTGTGAAATGTGAAATTTGAAAAGAAAGTTCCTCTGCTGGAATGGTGGACATCTTGAGTCATTTAGTAGTGTATTTCACCCTGCTTACTGCTATAATAGTCACCAAAAAGCTAAAACTACAGTTTTCAAGGCTGGAGTGACAGGTTAATAGATTTGAGATGACAAACATCACCTTACTTGTGAATGTTATACCAGACCTACTGTTGAAATCAGTTCTATTATATCTTAAAAAAAATTTAGTTGGCTTCCTGCCACTGTAGAATTTTGTTCTTTTGCTCAACAGCAAATATTTGTATTATGGTAAAATTCTAGAAAAGTAGATTTGCTTTTTATAAAGTACACTATTCAGTGATTGATTCAAATTCATCATTTTTTTAAAGAACTGCATTTTATTCACCTATATTCATGTAAGCATGAATGGAACTGATATGAAAAGCCTCTGTTGGACAGCATATGCCATTTTTCTTTGGAGTAAATATCAGCAATTCATTATCTTGCTGTTAAAAATATGCCTCTTTCTCCTTTGAATATACTTTAGCTGTCAGGCACTGTTTCTTGTTATATCTTCCTATGCTTGGTTAAAGCACTTTTTAGAACTCATTATTTTCTTCCTATGAAAGTACTTTAATCCTATGATCAAATTTATATACAATAAAGAGTTGAATAAATAGCTAAGCTAATTGCTGTGATTTCAATGTATATATGATTTGGAAACATATGCAATCATTTCCCAAGCTCATTAAAGAATGTGTTAGGACTTTTCCCTTAACCTTGAATGTATTTTGCATTAACTTAGTGTGATTAGTAATCTAGTTCAAGAATACAGGTTTTCGGTATGGACGAATCCTCAAGACAAGTCTTGTATTATCCATGTTTTTGAAGGAGAAATGCTACTTATTTAAGTTTTTATTATTTGCTGCCTATTCTCCTTTAGAGGTTCTGAACATTTTTTTTTGTTGTTTCTGTGAACATTACTGGTAATACACTCAGTATTCCATAACCTTAAGTTAATCATCTTTAGAAATGGTTGAATTGCTTAGATATTGGTATTTCAAATTTGCATATGTTAGATTTATTAATAATAACAGTTAGCTTTTTTGTTCCTGTTTTGTATTATATGCATCCAAGTGAAGAACTGGTTTCTATAAATCATTCTTTCATACTTCCATGAACAGTTAGTAAAAACCTTTCAGATTTTGTTTGTGGCATATGGACAAAAAAGATAACAAAAGCAAAGAAAGGAACTGAAAAAAAAAAAAAAAAGATGACGAAGAAGAAACATCTGTGTCTCTGTGTCTGGCTTTATGCAGTAAGTTTTATAAAAAATGATTTCACCGATTGCAGTCAGAAGAAGTGATTATTGAACAAAGTCTTCCCTAAAGCACTCTGATTTTTCTTTTACAGTGACACATCTATCCAAAACTGAGCGCTTTCATATTTGGAATGTACACCGAACAGTGACAATAGGTGTCCTGATATTCAGCTGATGAGAACTACATAAAATCCTAATAGCAATATGGCTTTCTACAGAGATTATTCAGGGGTATGTAAAAAAAAAAAGAGAGAAATAAAGAAAAATAATATTCAAAATTATTTAATCTATATCTAAAAGTTGTGCTTTTAGGAAGAATTGAATGACTGTAGTTCAGAGACTGGTTGCCCAGAGGATTACAAGGCATCTAGAAATTATCTCTTTGCATTTTTAGCTTGTGTGTTCATTACTTCACTAGCACTACAGGGCACAGAGAAACTCAGTGAATTAGACTTAGTACATGATGTTGTAGCCTTGAGTTTCTTGTTAGCAATGAATTGTTACTATTTTCAAAGTTCTATTTTTTTTTTTTTTTTATAAAAGGTTTTCTTTTTAATCTTATTGTTAAGCATTTTAGGCTGTTTTACTAGTAGCCAAATTCAGTGAGTCTTTCAAGCAGTGTAGAATAAATGCCATGTAAGATCTCTCCCTGTGTATTACCCCCCCTTTTTTTTTTCCTAGAGCAAAATGATAGATTTTCTTTTATGAATATATATTTTTTTCTTATCCGGATGATTTAGTTAAAAAAGACAGGCATGAACCTACATCTCTGAAACCTCATGATCTGAAATTTTCCCTGGAACCTCCATGACTGAAAATGACCCAAAGTTGCCCCCATAGCTAGGTGTCTTCTTCTGAAAGAACAGTCACGGTCCTAAGAGACTATAAAATCTTTAGCTTGAAGCAAGTATAAAATTTCTCATGTTATGAAAGATTTCCACACTTCTTAGTAGAATCATAAGATTCACTAGAGTATCAGCTGCCCAGGGTACTTCCACTGGATCGGGGTGGAATGATGTTCTAGAGGTCAAGGACAAAAGGGGCTGCAAATGTGCAAGGGTTGCAGAAGTCAGAACCTTCACTAACCTATCCAAATAGGAGTGTAGGCCAAAGTGCCTGCATCTTCCCATTGTCACCCTGTAGCACGTGATGCTTCATGCTTTTGATAAATATCTTTCTCCATTGCTACTATTACAGCTGCCTTGTGCCTTAGAAATGTTTAAATTGTATTAACTTTGACTCCTGGCATTGACCTGGGCTTTAACCTCTGCCCTGTATTGTTCATCTTTTACGCAATGTGAAAAGGGGATAACAAATAGTACAAATGTACTTGAGAATAACCAAGCCAGTGTCAAATACAAAGGAACATAATAAAGCTCTTCGCTGCAAATTGTGGCGTGTTTTGGCAGTACAGATTATTAGTCCATATTGGAGAATCCAGTTTTCTATTAAACAAAGATTGCAGGGAGAGGAAATATCTTTTATTAAATCAAATGATTTATTATGGTGTAGTAATAGACCTAGTTGTCATGATCTAAGGACATAAACAAGGAAAATAATATATCTAATTTAAGATGTTACTTCATAAACTGAAAGTGGGACAATTTAATCTTTGGTCATGAGAAGAAGCAATGACTTGTTATTTATTTGCTTATTTGTTTCTTAATAATTAAACATGTCTAGTGAATAACAATGAAGTGTTTACACTGGTTTGAAAAATGTGATAAAGGTATTTCCATCCTCTGAGACAAACCTAACATTCTCTAGGCTCTGCAGAAAACAATCACAAATGCCCCAAAAGTATTTTTATAATGTGTTCTTTTGTTGTCATTTTTTGTTTTCATCAGCATTCATGGGAATGGCAATGTTTTTAAACTCTTTCTATATTTATGCATATTTCACTAAGAGAGGTCAGTCACTGTGTATGTTTATGGCTGCCTGATTTAGGAAAGACATAACTTTTTTTTGGTCTCCAGAGACTTTTCTAAACACAAATAATTTAAAACAATCAATAAATACTGAAATGAGAAAATGAGAAATATAAATCTTTCCTATATAGAACCTATAGAGATGAAGAATTTAACAGGAACTGTATAAACAAATCACAAATGTTTTGAAAAATAATAGAAAGACTTTTATTTTATTTTATTAAAATATACCCCAAATAAATAATTTATACAGAACAAAATGCCTGTTCCTAAATTTAAAAATTGTTCAATTAGAATTCACCTTTATATCTATACACACAAACAAGTATGTTTTTGTACATATATGCATGCCTGTATCACCATTTTATACGCAATGTAGAAGAAGAAAAACCAGAAATACAAAAATTCAGTTTAAGGATTAAAAGCTTTTATAACTGTAACAGATTTTTTTTTCTGAAACATAACTGACTTTATAATAATGTAAATGTAATATCTTTTGTAGATATCCGTATAGTCTTCCAAGACAGCAGCTCTCAGAATGGGGCATAATGTGACAGAAGTTGTGAAACTCTGTATTAAAAAAGATTGTTATGAAATATTAGTATTGGGTTTCATTATTATGGGTTTTGTTTATTCTGTGATATCTAGTGGAAACACTGCTTAATGGATTATTTGTCTGATATGACTAATATTTTTGCCAAATGTTTTACTGGAAGACTCAAATAAGGGATTGAGGTCAATACTATACACGCATATCTTACAGTAAGCAGAAAAGATAAATGATGTTTTGCTGAAAACACAGCATGTATACCTGTGGTAAAAAGTGGGTTGTTTTCAATATGTTATTATCATATGGTCTTTCTATGCATTTTCCCATTAGAAAAATAAATAAATAAGGCCAGCAGCATGTTGCTAATCAAGGAAGTGGTAGCAAACTACTAAGGTAGTAACAAGCTACTAAATATTTCCTACTATATATTGGATTGATCAGTAATAAATTTATATCAGTTTCTAGAGTCCAAAAAGATTAGTCCATTTGCAACAGATGTAACACAATAATCTTGCCAGTTGTTATTTGATATGTAAGAGCTACATTTTCTTGTACTTTTTTAGATAGTTAATATCAAAGTTGTGGTTAAATCATACAGATATATATAACTTATTTTGATATATTTGTTAAGAAATAATGCCTGTAGTGTTGTGGTATCAAGACTGATCTGCTCTAGGGCTACAAAAGGTTAAAAATAGGTCACTATTTTGATATATTTATTCCAGAAATTATTGTTTTTTTTTTCATTTTATTAATACTTGAGTGGTTTACAGGAGTGTATCCCTAATCCTAAACTTCATAAAAGTGATCTATATTAAGCTGATGACATAACAAAGTTCATATTTTTGACCAAGCATGATCCCTGACCTCCTCTCTGAAATCTCATTTTATTTTTTTTATTAAGAATAGCTTTTAGTTATTAACATTATTTGACAAAAAAGGGCACAGACACTAAAAGTTTGTCTGATCATAACCTTTATTACCCTTTGTGATTATTTATGAAGTAGGTGCTTTTTCAATATAGTAGCCATACATCAATCAGTGCTATGATGGCCCAGTTATTTTCCCCTTATGGCATCTAATCTAATCTAGTGTGTCAGTTTTTAAATAATTAGCAATCGAATCATTGTGATCTATCTTCTATCTTTAGTATTTCTGAAATGTTAATAAGCCCCCGTCCTTGATTATGAAACATTAATGTTTTCAATACACTATTTTTTTTATTTACAATCAACATTTATGAGCACATATATTCACATGTCTTTCCATGTAGTGTAATGTATAGGAAATGCATCTGATTTTTTTCCAATGTACTGTACTGTTCTGCACTTCCTCTAGTATTTGCTGATGTTTCTATGGTTTGGATACTTGGCCATTTCTTGTCAATCCATGCCTGTCATTTTATCTATTAATAATGTAATCTTGATGAAGGAGATGGAGATCAATTTTGTCCTCTCGGCAAACTGCTGTGGAATGCATAATAGCAGATCATTGACCATGTGTTCTTATGCAGTTTTCTGGGGTGGTTAACAGTGTGCTCGGCAGATATATTCCTTCCAACGATACTCAGTAAAATGTATACGTTGCATGGATGCAGTTTTATTGCAATATAAGCACAAGCTAGTATGAAGTTCTGCGTGATCTGTCCATCTGTCTTTCTATATTTGTATATATAATTTTGAAAACAGATCCATGCATATTTATATATGTATAAAGATATGTATAAAGAGACTATATACAATATAGTATGTTATATCTGTATAGCGAATATTTATATACATATTTGTTTCAAAACTGTAAAAAAGACCAATCTAATGAGCTGTTTCTACTCATACAGATTTTCTGTTTTTATAGATTTAAGTACCTGATTTAATGTACACATTCATAAAGCAAGAACATTTTTATTGTTTTGCGAAATACAGACACACTCAAAACGTTTCCATTAGAGCACTTTTCAGTCACCTTTCACATATTAAGACCAGTGGCACTTTACTGTACTGTACTTTATGATAATCATAACTGCTATTGTATTCTTGTGCATGTGATGCAGGGAAATAAGTGTGCAAGGCCTTGAGCCCATATCCTCCCATACCTGGCTGCGCAGAAGTCACATTGCAGTTCACAGTAATAGCAATCTTCAGAATGATGCCAAAAGCAAAAAAAACAAGTCATATGCTCTTGTTCTAAGCTGCAGGGAAAGGGAGAGCTTTGGCCTTTTACTCTCTGTGGCAGATTTTTTTTTTTTTTTTACTGTAACAAATATCTTTTGTGGCAACTGTTCATCATTTATTCACTATGTGAAATACATAATAATGGTGACAATGTAAAGGGGCTAATAAATTGCTAGTCCTTCTGCAGCAATACAGAAACATAAAAATGGTGATGGAACATTTATAGTTCTTGACATGATACAGCATGCGGAGAATATTATCATCAAAGATTAATTTTATTTGGAACAAGCTACCAAGGGCAAGTACATCATTAAAAGCAATAGCATTTTAAGCTAGATATTCAAAAAAAGAAAAAAAAAAAAAAAAGGTGAGCAATTCATTTGTCCTGAATGAATTGACCATATAACCTTGAGTGAAAAGAAAATGCATCCAAAGGACTGAGGCAGACACTGAGAAATTGATGGAAGTCTGTCTAATGAATCACACAAAGTTGTTTAATCTGTCATTGCGGAAATTTGGATTTTTTAATAGATTCAAGGTGTTCTAACACTGTACTTTATTTTTTTATTATTTTTTTTTTCCTATAACTGCAGATATTAGTATTGTGTGTGTTAGTGCTATCAGCTCAGATGGTCTTATTAGTCTTCCTCTCTAGGTCACTTTTAGGCACTTTTTTAACCTTTTACCTCTTCTGGAGGGTTGCACATAATTTAAGAGTACAAAGTAATTATTGATTTTTGCCCACATATAAAGTAGACACTCTACACTAAGAATTTAATAAAGTAACATTTAATATGCTTGCTCTTTGAGACAAGACACTTTTTGAAGTGTGTCTTTGTTGGCCAAGCATCAATCAGATGGGGAAAGGTAGCTTTTCCTACTCCTAGGAATGGACTGATCCTTTATATTGGTGAATTGTCACCTTATGGTGCCATTGTTTTTTCCCTTAGGAGTTTATACCTTTGTTATTTTTTTTCTCTTGAATACCCGAGAGGCTGACCATGCCATCTCTGACTGTTTTTTAACTCATGCTATCCTGTATGACTTTGTCTTATGCTCTTTCTCATACTTGTTTCTCAAAACTTATTTTTCCAAAGGTTTGATCTAAAGTTACAGAGCCTTGTGTAACACACATTAGTGTAACTAAAAGAGTGCTTGCACCATGGACAGCTGAACCTCTTGGAGGATATTAACCCAGGTTATCAGCTGACAAAAACAGGCTTCGTATTTTATACTAATGAGCATAGTAAGAAAATGTAACGAATGGAACACTTACAAGTTCTCAGAAAGAAGATGTAAGTTTAAACTGTTAAAATGAATCACATCTCCACAGATTTTCAGATGCATTCTCCATAAACTGTAAATATATTATTCATTCACTCTGTAAAATATAATAAGTTTGTTTCTCTGAAAGGAATTCTCTTCTTAATTTATAGTGTTATCTATGGTATCTTCCCATATCCCTCCTCATTGGTATATCCTTGACTATAGTGGTTAACAGCAAGTAATACTTCTTGTCGACTGATTACAATAACAGTTCGCTATCAGTTTGGGGTTATAAAACTTCAAGGACAGTGAAGTATATTAAAATGAAGGTGCTAAAAAAAACAAAGAAAAATTAAAAAGTGGTAATTTAAAATATTAAGATAACCATTTTTATTCCTTATTTTATTCCATTTGAGCTTTGCTTTGTTATGTCATCACAAAAGCTGTGTGGTGATGTAACAGTGGCTGAAACTTTTACAAATCGCATTTTCTTGGATAAACTGGAGCCTGGTTGCATGAGGGAAACAGCAAATAAGCTTGACTTTTTGAAGTTGAAATTATGATCAAAAACCATATATCAGCACTACAAAGGACAAAGGACTACAAAGAATACAAACTGCTATGCCACATACATTTATTTTATTTATATGCTTTCTTTCTAATCATGCTGTAATGAAGGTATTCTAGAGCTGGTACAAAATCTTTGACAGACAAAATTTCCACAACAAAAATTGATTTCTCTGGCAAAAAATGGAATTACGTATTTCCACCTATTGTGTTAATACACGAAGCAATGCAGAGCTAGAAGCACAGCCTAAAGACTTCATCCACACACATTTCATGCATTTGTTTGCTATCTCAGCTATGTTAGCACTTATTTTACAAAATATAGTAAGCTTTTGAATTTTATAAAATGACCTGAATATCATGTTTTGTGGATAGGCGAGAAAACAAAAGTAAAATCAAAATTTTCTTTAATCATAATATAGGATTTGTGATGCAGTAGAAAATTAATGTGATTTAACTGTAAATATAAATTGAACTAAAGAATACTGTCATCTAGAACAAAAATCTCCCACTCTCTACAAATGCATTTATTTGTTTGAAGGCTTATCATTCCAGAAAGGCAAAAGGCTATGCAAGTCTGTTTACACTTACTTGTTTGTTATTATTAATTTATGCTGAGCACTTGTGATACTAGCAGATGGTGTGTCTCATTCTCCTCAAGAGGAAATGTATATCATCAGAAATAAAAATTGTTCTTTCAATAATATTTAATTATAATAATGTTTTTTACCTTTTCTCTTCGTTAAGAGTAAATATACTGTGTGTTCTCCACACTATTTTTTTCCAGTTTTCCTTTAAATTTTTTTGCTGGGATTCTCCTTACTGGGGAGACAGCTATTAAATTCCGTGAATTTCTTGTCTCAAGATAGAGATACTTTCAAACTTATCAAAGGTCATTTTTTCAGTCATGCTAATATGAGTCCTCCATGACTTTAATAAGATTCTCTGGAAGCTTTTATCACTTCTAAAAACACAGGAAAGAATGATTCATTTTTTTCACATTTCTCTTTTTGCCAGACCATAAATTCAGTCCTATGCATTTCTTACCTAGAGAAATTAGGATTTAATGTATTTCTACCGAATACTATACTCTCTTCATGAATAGCCAGCTGGCAGCTTCTAAGCACCTGTTCTCTTAGGTGATAGAAAAGAGAGAAAGAGAAAATATGTAATTGGAAATGAGGTATCAGAAGAGTGTAAATCTCAGAGTGATCTTCAAAAGGAATGATCTTGCAATTTATCAAAAATACAAGCTATGAAAATGGCTCTATTTGTGAGGAGAAACCATTCGTTATTTTTTTTTCCTTGTTAAAACAAAACAACCCACATATATTCATGCTCACGTCTTATCTTTTAAGATCTGGTTTGTATTTGGAGTTGCTGCGGGTAGCTGTGTGTCATATAGGAGACACAGTCTAGAGTTGGGGCACTGAAGCTTGATGCTGCTTGGAGGAAGCCCACAGCCGGATATCCTCTGTGATCTCCTGCAAGGCGTCTCTTGTGAGGTTGCCAAACATTCAGTCCTTGCTCTCCCTGATGGCCGGATGCTATTCTGTAATCCAGATTTATGCAAAAGAAGCCAAGAAACAGCATATCAGCATTCCTATGTATCAAAGGAAAAAAAGCCTTTTTTTTAAATCTTTTTTAATACTTTGTTCAATAGTGCACTTGATTAGTTGAAGGAGTCTGATATTTAACTGAACTCAGTTTAAAGGAAATGGACATTTAACTTTTGACTCATGTAAATCCAGAACCTTAAAGTACAAACAATAAAAGGTGACAGAGCGAAAGGGACAGAGATTTTTTTTTTTTTAATAAAAGAGTAAATCATTTCTTAATGCAAAGTATAGTGCTGACTGAGTAACTGCAGAATGTGGAAATTTTGGGAGAGTGACAAGCTAGCTTCCTGTAAATATTTGCAGAGTATGAACATCATGATATCTTTACTCCTTTCAAAACAATGACAAAACCCCAAATGATTTCTGTGAGAATGGAATTTCAGGAACAGCAAGAAAGAATAATTAGAAAGTGGGGAGAAGGCATATAAATAACCATTAAAAAGGAAATCTGAGGATCAATAAGTCTGTTTCTTCAGAAATCATATATTTAAATACACGTACAGAAACATTCCAATGCATACTAATCAAAATACTAAGTTTATGGTTAATAAATTCACGGGTAGATGATGGAAGCTCATGTTATTTCTGAGCTCCAATAGGTTTC
The DNA here is from genome assembly GCF_059628265.1 of Tinamus guttatus. Classification (NCBI taxonomy): domain Eukaryota; kingdom Metazoa; phylum Chordata; class Aves; order Tinamiformes; family Tinamidae; genus Tinamus; species Tinamus guttatus. The sequence continues at coordinate 710,536 of NW_028288586.1, forward strand.
TTTTAGAGTAGGGGGACACTTAGGAGGCAGTGATAGATGCTTGGGGATGAGACAGTAATATGTATGGTTCTGAAAATAAGTGTGATAATTGGAGCTCTGTGAAAATTCATCAAATAATACTTTTTCCTCTGCTATATGTAAATATTTCTGACAAATCCCTTCAAAGAAATCCACAGTTTTGTATGGAAAGTTGGTTCCCATACAGGAAGAAGTATGCCACTGGAACAGTATATGAAAAAAAATGTTTCAGTTAGGAAATTAGTTTAACAGGGTAAATTTTAACTCGCTGTCAATAGTTTCAATGAAGGCATTTTCTTCTCCAGGAGATAAATTGTCAGCAATAAATAAATAAATAAAAACAATATCACTTCCAGACAATAAATAAATCCTGATTAGCAATTACTGCATCTGATATAGAGGCATTGACTCCATGTTTTCCAAAGAAAACTATTTTGTTTCTCCTTGAAGCTCCAGAAGCAAAACGTCTCTGAGCTAGCAGAGTGGGATATAGAATAACCTGGCTAATGGGCAGCCTTGAAGTTTTGCCTGTGTTATGTATTCTTTCCTGTTCCATCTCCTCATAACGCTTAAGAGAAGAGCTCTGTGTTCTAGGCTAGCCAAAGAAATGCAACTTATTGAAATAAAATGGCTAAGTATCTACTGGTAAAAAAGAAGAGGATGGTGATAGTTCTTCATTTTAAATCGGGGTAACAAAGCAGGGAGGACAGCTTCATAGAAATGCTGCACAATACTTCCATCATGATACTTCTGCGTATTCCTATTTGGACTGGAAGCTCAATTATTTTTAGTGAACAGAACTTACGTGGAAACACTTCTTTGCATATTAAAATATTTTTTAAAAAATGAAAAAATGATGCATTGTCAAATGGTTGAAAGAAGCACTTTTCTTAAAAAAAGAGTAACAGCACGCTATCAAGAAAGCTGAGCAGACACTGAAGATCCCATTGACATTCAGCATCAGTCTTATGCAGTACGATTTGATTAGTTGCTAGTCATATATTTTGCCACTTATTCTCAAAGTATTCTGAGTATATAAAAAAAAGCCTTTCAAAGTAAGTATTTTCACCAAAAGAGATAAATAGCTTCATTTTCCTCTTGATTATTTACAATTTTCCTCAATTGATCATCTTCTTATTTTATACATATGAAAAAGACTAAATTCCAGGTAACTGTCAAGTCAATAACTCGCTACTCACTACTCACTGCTAATGCTTGAGGGTACACAAGAAAAAAAATATTTTTTTCTTATTTTTTCAGATATTTTTTCTGCATGCTTTTTGTCGAATAGTCATTCATTGAATTTATAACTAAGACAAATTAATACTCTCATTCAAAACCAAGGCCCTTAACTTCTTTTGTCAGTTACCTTTTTTACTTCTACATTGTATCAGCTTTTATTGGGAGGAATAAATTAAGACTGTCATTTTATAGAACAGTGTGGATGAAGGCTCTTGCCTTTCCCAGTCTCTCACTCCATGAGACACTCATTGTAATCCCAGACTCTGCTCTGGTTAAAAAACACCTCCTGACTCCCTTGTCTAGGTCCCACAAAGACTGTATGTATTAATAATGTTGCCTGTGAGTTCCATGACTGAGTTCTTAACATCTCACCCAAAATAATTCCTCCCATTTTCTATATTCTTGCTTAGCAAGTCACTCCTATCAGGGTTATCATATTTTACCAGTATAAAGTTTGTGTCTTCTAGACACAAATGAAATGTCTTCTAGACTGAACTGCACAGTGTGTACAGACAATACCTGGTAAGATGGCTGCTCCTGAACACACTTAACGAATACAGGTATATCTAAACAGGATCTGTTATAAAGACCTTTCCTCTTTTTGACATTACAGTCCATAAACATGACATACAAACTAGCATATTACTAATAAAAAAATGTGCTAATTCATAATTGATTTTCTTGCCTTTTTTTTTCCCATTTGGAAATTGCTTGTGTCTCCAGTAAGTATCTATATGAACTATGCAGAACAGCCAAACCATCCACATTTCATATTGCTTTTAAAGATTTTCCTGCTTTCTTAACTTAACATCCCTGTACCAAATTGCTTCATTTATTCCAATAGCATTCTGTGAGAAATACTGCACTATATAGAATGAAAAACTTTTTAATGGTGTGCACCCTTTTGAGCCAGAGCACATCTCGATTGCTATTGTCTGAATTAATAGGGGTTAGTTGACAAATCTAGTCTTACAGAACAGTTTTTAAAACCAAACATCTTTAAACAGTTTATAGACTATTTAATTTCAGTCAGCGCAAAGCTTACTTCCCTCTCTACAAAGGATAGAGTTTTGGAGACTTGGAAGTATACAGGCAGCAATGCAGCTCATTAGAGTACTGGATCTGTCTAACGGAGTTTCTTTCCCCTGCTCATCAGTTCAGTGCCTACGACTGGCTGTCAAGTCACACTCCCATGAATTGTGATCTACAATACTTGAAAGCATCTGAAACACTAGAGTTTTGTAAAGGAGCCCTACCGTTAATGGTTAGGCAGACCTACTCATATGTATGGCAACATGAGGTCTTCTACAATTCTGAAGATTCAAACTTTTGACAACAAAGTCTACAGCATCTGCTGGATTCCCCAAAAATATTATTAGGAAATGTGACAGTAAATCAAACTTTACAGAGACAGGAGAAAAAAAATACAGTGTAATATCCTCAGCAAAGATCTTTCCAATAAGGAAAAGGATCATGCAACCACAAGAGAGATTCACCTTGGTATTCTCTTTAGAAAAATTCATAATTTCTAAAGCAGTGGACAAATAAGCAGGATATAGCTTATCAGATGCAATAGTTCATGTTATACTGTAATTTATTTTATGGGATATCAAAAGTATTAGAATATTTAGAGTTAAAATTTTAATATTAATGGAAGAGACAGTAGCAAACAGTGAGGAATCTTGCCATCTGCTTTATTCTACCTAAATAATGTCACTACCTAAGGTAAAACCTATGCTGTCTTTACTGTTACTAGTGAAAATTAGCCACATTTAAAGATATATCTGCCTATGTTGAGTACAAATAGGTACTTGTAGCGTAAGATAACCTTTCAGAAGTTCCTGTAAGACCTGAGAAAACTATCTAATAAATCTAGCCTTCTTGTAGCTTAGAATGAGCACAAAGAATAGAGTGTAAGAAATAACTAGTTACTTAAATGTCAGCTTCAATTAAATGAGCCCTACAACAAATTCAACAAATTAAACAAATTTAATGGAGCTCCACAGGACTAATGGGAAAATCTAATTTGTTACAATTTTTTTTTAAAGTAGAAACCAACCCCAAATGAACATAGTATCTGGTTCGTGTACTTCATTTGAGGAACAACTTTGTCATAAAAACACATTTTTTACCTTGAAAAAAAAGGAACTTTAGTGAAGTATTTAATATTAGGAAAGTCATCAGATGGAGTCCAAATATTTTAAGATGACATAGTGCGCCAATGTGAACTAGACTCTTAGACTTATTCATTGATCACCTGTGAGCAGCGTGCCAAACTTTTTAAAGTAAAAGAACATGTTATTTGCAGTTTCAATCATCTTCTTTAGTAATCTGTGTTCCATAGATGTAAAATAGAAACTGCAAACCTAATTTTCATTTCAAGATTATCAATGCAAATAAAGATTACATTTATGAATATTTTAACAAAAAAAAATATAAGATGCTTTTACAAAAATAACACTAAGGAGATAAAATGTTTTAAGATATTTGGCACATTATGTTTTAGAGACTACTACAAACCCTTTACAAACTAGAATGCATGAAATGATTTAAAAACATCCCTGCTGTATGATAGCAAGCTTCTTATTTAATCCTAAATATCAACTTCGTTAAACATTTTTAAATATCAGTTACATTTAAACCCTTACTACTGCAGTTCAGCTGGGAGGTGCAAAACACTTTTTTTTTGTGCTTTCAAACTCCATTCTGCTCAGTACAGGAAAAGGAACATAAGTCCATGCACATGGTTCCCTTTAATTAACCTGAATTAAGGAATACATCATTTTGCCAGGACTTTCTGAGTGCCCTTTCAATGGCTGTAAACCATGTCAAAACAGAAGCCCTCAAACATCATTAAGTCATCATAGATAACATATTGATTTAATATCTAACAAGACAAAACAAAACAAACTGGAGAAGATAATGAAAAAATTAGTCACTGGAAGTTAACTTTTTGCTCTTCTAAAATAGTTGTTTCATGTTTTAAAGAAGAAAATCAGATCATTCACATTAATAAACACAATAGCGCAACATTATTGCATTTATATTTCTGAAGCTGTGTTTAATTTTTAATAGTACATATAAATTAAAAGGCAAGTCAAACTTACCTCTTAGCTAAGCACTATCTTAGCAAGTCAACCTCTGCACTTAGCAAAGAAAAACAAGTGAGAATTCCTTCCCTACCCAGTAAAGAGTAGGAAGTGGATGTCTAGCAACTTCTCAAAATATCTTTTCTCAAATGAAGAAGTCTGTATTTTTCTATTTGAAACTCTCCTTCTCCACATCTAAAGTAGCTTTTTCTGAAGGAACCTCAACATGCTAATCTATATCTATATCATTCTATATCTATAATCATTCTTCTGACCAGGATATGTCCTTTTATTTTAAAAAGGAGAATACTTTGTGTAGCTAGTATAGACTGTGGATTTAATATTCTCTTGAAATATATGACGTTTCCTTTCTCATAATTTGCAGATTCTTTAGCTTTCATATGGCATTTGCTTTGAATTGTCTACTGTACCAAGCAGACAGTAGACAGCTCTATTAGCACACTTGTTTTAGAAGTTATTTTTCCCACATCATTAGGTCTAGTCTTTTTTTTTTTTTTTTTTTTTTTTCCAGCAGTTATTGATTTTAGGTTAAATTAAGTATACTGTGACCTTTTGGCCTTTTCTGACTTTTTTTTAAATTACAGGTATAATATTTTGCTCATTAGTACCACACTGAGACAATAACTTTCGTGTTTAGATCTCTGACACTATACCTAAGAAAGAAGGCAACATTTCTAATCATTGTTTTGTTTCCTTTTAAGAACTTCTCAGAAAGCTTCCGGCTTCATATCGTTTCTTTGACAGGATCATATCGTTTCTGACACTAGCTGGAAGAAGGGGCAGATTTCTTGATTGTTAAAAAAGATCTATTAAATGGATTTAAACAGAAATACATAACTTACATAGTTGTCCCTCTAAGGACTATAAATATGTCAATCTATATTTTGTATCAAAAATTTTGACAATACAGAAGATCTGTTAATTCTTTAATTAGCCTACTTGTTTCTGCATCTATTCTCATGATATTCACAAGCATGAGAATAAAAAATGAGCTTTCTTTCTGAATTCTAAACAGTTCAACTGTGTACTCTGAGATCTTTCTCTAAAATTATGGCAGTGATCAGGATGAAATAAAGGCAATATCACAGATGTTGTTTGACAGAGACATGCTTGTGTACACACACTTTTTCAAGAAAAAGTATTCCTGATTCTTAAGAAACTGCAACTTTCCTTTTTGTGCTAATTATTTCAGGTGTTTTGTGGGGGAATATTTGAACTTGGTACTGGAAATTTGTCCTAAGGTGACCAAACACTTAAACCATATCCTCCAGAGACCAAATATTTAAACTGTTTTCCAAATGCATACTTCTTTTCATAAACCTGCATAAAATTTTCTTTTAAACAGTGTTTTTCCCATCTCATCTATCAATTTTGTATGATAAATTGTTTTATTTGCTAGGTTCATAAGTATATTTCTCTTTTTCTTTTTATCTTTCTTTTACTTTTTCTTTTTCCTTTTCTTTTTCTTTTCATCATTCAGCAACAGCACTCAGCAGTCAAGAGATTGCTACATGTGATGTATCTTTTTTAAATATAATACCTGAATCCATTGTTGCACCAGTCTTTCCTGAAGGTAAATCTACTCTATCTGATAAAGCTACTGTTAACTGACAGAATCGCATGTGAGACCCCACTAGCAATACATAGCGATTGCTACTAAACAGTACTTGTACTTTTCCTATACAATTTTTCAATACATTCAAATGACATAATTTGTGTATGTATGTGTGATTTTGAAATACAAGTTTATATGGGTACATCATGACCATAAAACAAAAGCATATCACATGTCACGGACACCACAGATCTTATAAAGACCACATATGTTATTTTTTCTCAAAATAAAAATTACAATAAATATTTTAGAACTTAAACCATTTCACCCATGCAATTACTGTTTTAAAATTACTGTGTTAAAATACATGCTGATCAAGAGTCATTCCAGCTAAAGTAGGCACCCATCAAAATTATTACATTGGTAGGGCTGAAATAATAGAAGTTATAGAAATCATTGTGTTTTGGTGTTTCCTGATAAAACTATTTGTTTCCTGTACTAAATTGAACAGGCTTAAAGGAAAATTAAAATTTCGAAAACTTAAACTTTTCAGTAGGAGGCAGCAGCTTGTCTGGTAGTATTCTGTGGAAATTGTTTCACAGCTTAAAAATTCAAAAAGGTTTTGTAAAAACCAACAATAAGACATACATAGTTACAGCAAAGTAACAGATATTCTTTTTGCAGCAACAAAGTATGCATTCAGAGGTATGCTACTATAGAAAATGGGATATGTAACCTCTCAGGTCATGATTTGTTAAATGGATTATGTGGCTACCTTTACTGAAGATAAACCATCAAGCTCATCTCTACCATCACCCCCTGTACATAAATTATAGAACACTGGCTTACACTGACGTCTGGTTGCCTTAATACTTATCAGACAAATGGAGCAGTAAAACTACAACTAGGAAAAGGTCAAGCAGGAAGAGAACGTAGAGGTAGAGGAAGATGAAAATAAAGCTCAAAAAGGTAGAAATATTTCTTTTTCATAGTATATATATTGCTTAGTATTCATAGAGCAGATCTGAGTGCAGTAGTTCAGAAGTAGTTCTTTTCACTAGTGTTGAGAATGTAGTGCCCAATACTCCTTTGAATGCTGCTTTATAAACAGCGTATTAAAGACAGAAAGATGACTCAAATTTGCCATGGCAAGCATGAAATGTTGTTAGAGCCATATCATGAAGAATTATGTATAATCTAAAGGGAAACTTGCTATTCCTTGAAGAAATCCAACCCATGGATTAAATATAGTAGTACCATAGTTAAAATTCCATTTGCATATTCTAAGGCTTATGCAATTCAGCATAGGATTTTCATTAAGAGCCATGCAATTAGGCAGTTATATCCTGTGTCCTGTGTATGAGGACCATAAGGTGAAGACAAGGGTTGTCTGAGTCTTCATGAGATCAGCTTTATGCTGCAAACTTTGTGGAAGGAGAAGATAACGTGATGTTATAAAGACATTCCTCCTTTTCATAAACAGCACAGACTTTATAAGACTGGAAGGACAAAAAGTGTATTTTAACTATGGTACTACTATATTTAACTATATACACTATTTTAATCTATTAAACTATTTCAAAGACATATGCCCAAATTCTACCATTATCTTCTGCTTTAGCGTCTATTGATACCATCATTTCTGGGTGTGCGATTGCTAAATTGCTTGCCATTTGTTCCCAGATATTCCGTGTATATTAGCTCTTCGTTTGGTCATAGAAAAAGTAGCAGTGGAGGAGGTGGCTTCAAAATGCAGACTTGACCCCAGATTGGTTTGGACTGGTGTAATTAAATCGAACTGGAAAAGAAGAATTTCTGATTAGTAACTGACATAAATTAATGTGAGGTCTTAGTCTTATACCTAAAAGTACTTGTGATCAAAGCAGAAACCCTACATTATCCTTTGTTACACTTCTAAAAGATATTGTTCAGTAAACTTGGCTTTGTTAGCCTCAGTAGCAGCTTTAAAGTATTGGTTATTACAAATATTTTTGTTCTTCTAATCTTTCCAAAAATCAGATTTTGTGGTAGCTGCAAAAGTTTCTATGTTTCAAAATTTTTCTTGTTACCAAATCAGCAAATAAATCTCTATTCATAGGGTATACATCCAAACTGCATGGTAGGTAAAAGATGCAATGTATCCCATAGTGCTGATATCTTCGAATACGAGATCTGGTATTTTGCACACACAAAATTCCTTCTCATAGGAATTAGAAGAACTCAGAAAGGGGAGGCTAAGATCAAATAGGATTCTTTAGGACTCTTCAAACAGTGAGCTACATGCTGATAATACAAAACAACATGGTCAAGTCAATATTTTTTGAAGTGTATTGGTACCCAGAAGACTCTGTTTTGCATCTTTTCATTTACCATCAGTGAAAAAATGTAGAACACTGTAGAATATCCTATTGCTAAACATTTTTATGATCTCATAATTATAACACCTCACAATTTATAAATAATTTGCATATTTTTTTCTTGCTTTCAAATTTGATAAATCTAGTGTTTCACTGTCGGGGATTGCGGCGGGCCTGCCAGTGGCCTCGGGGGCTGGCGCCCCCGGAGGCAGCCATGACCTCTGCGGGGCGGAGCGCATGCCCGGAGCCCTGCGCAGACCGCCCCCTCTGTCGGGGCGGGTACATAAGATGGCGGCAGGCAGCCGGCGGCTGCGGCCTGCCTGGATGGCACCGGCAGAACAGCCTGCAGCACCGGCCGGGCCTCCCCCCACGGCAGCCCGGCGGTACCAGCGGCAGAGGCAGGGGCTGGCCAGAGGCAGGGGCTGGCCAGGGCAGCAACCATCTACTGCATGACTGAGGCAGAGCTGGTGGATGTGGCACTGGGGGTTCTGGCCGAGGTCAGAAGCTGCAGCGCGAGGAAGCGCAGGAGAAGACCTGCAGCACAGCCAGCATAGAGGAGCGCAGCAACTGCGACATTTCACTATTTGCAAATTAAATTCTTAACATATTTTAAAGCCAGTTGTTCATAAAACTAGTTGAAGTTGTCCCATGAGGCACATTATAATTAATAGAAAGATAACCCATATAGGATTACCTAAGAAAGAATACATTCAGTTTTTATGTGAAAACATTTGCTACTGGAAAACTGTCATGATGATGATGATGCCATTCAGAATAAGCCAATATACACTACACTATTTTTGTTTTTATGTCCTTTCAACAATAATTTGTCAGTCAGTTCTTTTAGGAAAAGGTGTTTTTAGAGTAATTGTAAAGAATGTATTTCAGAAAATGCCTTGCTGTAATAGAATGCTCCTTTATGTCTAGAATAATTGATAATTAGAGTTGACAACTACCTCTTGTAATTCATGACATTAGTGCTCACAAAGCAAGTTATTCATCCCAATCTAAAGGACTAAGTAGCCCTATATAAATAAATGAGACTAATCTTCTCAGTTATCTGTTTTTTTTTTTCCCTATGTTTTGAAGCTCAATGGGCTTTTTTGTTTCTTTGTTTTTCTTACTAGAAGTAGAATTCATCACCATATACCAGATGGTCCATAGGAGAACATTTGTGGATAAGACATCGGCCTCCTAGCCTGTACTGTTATTCAGGTATTTTGAATAAAGCATGTGAAGATTATGCAGCTCTTTTAATGCATTTTTGGGAATTCAGCAAAGTGAAGCTGCTTATGGAAACCATTTGTGAAGATAATGTTTTACTAGAGTGTATTGTTATTATAAAAATATTATAATGCAGGATGGGGATTGAAGAGGGGGTACCTTCTGCCAGTGATGTATCCGTTGCTTTATGTATTGTTATTTCATTACTGGGTCAATTTATTCCATTTAGCAGTGGTTAAGAGGGAACAAATGAAATTAAAAAAAGAATCTACCAAAGCTAACCAAAGCTTTTAGTATGCTGTAAGAGAAGATAGAACTTTCTATTACATTTTTTCAGAAGTTTTACTTTTACACTATCAGAGATTTCAAGTATGTTTCAAGAATGAGTTTCCAGTTTCATTCTAGAATCTCTGTAAAGAGACTCCCCAGTATTCTACAAAATTAAATGTGGAAAAGGCTGTAATATATTACAATGCCTTCTCTGTGGACTGTGTCTTAGGATAAGTATGGATAAAGCAAACACTCCTTACAGCTCAATTTCCTCCCTTTAAGTCAAGTATGCATGTTTAAGCTTTAAAAAGGATTTTCCTGTACCAATTTAATTAAACTACTTTGTAACTTCACTAAGCTGTTGATCACATAGAGACACAGACCCCCAAACACACACACACACACACAAATCTCCATAACCAAAAAAATGAGAGTAGGACTAAATTCCACATCTTAATATGGTCACATGAAAATGGTCATCTTAAATGTTTGTTCATGCTACTTTTTATACCTTCTGCCTGCTCTTGTGCTGCATGTAATGTTAGTGTTTCTTTCTGTATGACCTAAATCTTCTATTACTGATGAGAAGTCCTGTCATTTAATGTAAAACTGGCAAAATGATCACTTTTCACAATTTCATTCTGTTCACTGACATGCCACAAAAACATCAAAGAAATATGTATCTTAAAATTAGCATTAAAGAAAACCCTTTGATACCTTCTGAAGAAGACTTTATATTATTTTGTTATCCAGTAAGTCTCTTTTGCTACTCGTGGATTTTTTCAGTATAAGTCAAAATCCTTGATCCAGTATTTCACCTTCCTCTTAGACCTTCACTCCCACATCCTTTTCCATTCTCTGAGCCTTGCTGCTGATTATAGTTGGTTGATACTTCTGTATTTATCAATATTAAGTTTTCTTTTGTTGTCTTGCTGAACAGCTTAGAACTCTGATCACGGACGGGTTCAAAACCTAGAGGAGAAGTGGACATTCTCTGAACTGGGATGGTCTCCTTTTTAGTACAATTTATATTAATAAAATCTTAAATTTTTAGATCTAAATTTTGGGATATCTACTAAAAGATAGCAATTTAAACTCCTTTTAAATCAATTTCTGGTATGATCCATTGTTTCCTAAAATTCAAATATAAATTGAGAGATATGAATCTTGCTTTAGGAGGTTCTGCTTTCTCCTTTGACTATAAAGATAAGTTAGTAAAGATTTTTTGCAACAACAGTTGAAGCTGTATTTGTGTTTTCTACCTCAATATGCAATATTTTTCCAGTTATACTCATCCAGCGGTATTTTTCTCTGTTGCCTCTGTGTCACAAGAAAAAAAAAAATGCCAGGGTTGATGTCAATGACAATACTCAATTCAGAATAAACCAGATCTTAATGCACTGCTTAATAGCATGGATTCAGCTGCCTTAGCAAGATACATTCATTTTCTATACACATACTATTGTAGTATTATCCACTCTGAGTGTTCTCAGAGTATTTGAGCAGTATTCATACATCTGAGCACTTTGTTTTCATCCTTCACTACCCTTAGTTACAGTTCTAGAGCAAGATAAACAGTGAGAGTTATGACTAACATCGCTGTTTTTGTCACAGAGTCTACTAATGATCTTCCAGCAACTAACAGCCTATGGCATACTGTACTAGATGCACAATGCCATTCTGCAATCAAAATATTATATGTACACTCTAATTAACTCTTATAGTAAGTGAAAATTAATATCTTTTCTCTCATTTCCCTACTTTTTCTGTTTTTCAAAAAGAAAGAAAGATGCCTCTTTTCATAAAGAAGTTTTTACCTTATATAAAGTATGTCTTCATTCTTTCATGGAATCTTAAAGCAGAGATCAACAAACTCAAACATCACTGTAAATTGTCTTACACTATTGTTACTTGCTATGGCAGCTATCTAAATGGGTCTTATTTGACCGATATCATCCAAGCCACCTCTTCCTTTATTTTAGTACATCTAGGATAGCAAGAATATAGAAATATATGAAAAAGCCGTAAGTAATAATGATGTTCAGGGAATTTTAGATGAGTTAGGTATGAGTAATAAAACCATTTAGGAGCAGAGATGCAACTCCTAGTATATCTACTATGTAGAAAAAGAATAGAACCCACTTTCTACCAAAGAAAACTAAAAAGGAGGACACATACGGGATTAATGCTACTATACCTATGCTAATAGGAAAGGAATATTTTGCCAATTAAAATGATTCACAAACAAACTTTATTGATGCTGCTAGCTTTGTTGATGATTCATGAGAACACAGTAGTTTATCCATCTCTAGTCTACAGCTTGTTCAACTAAAGGACAAACAAATATGCACTTTTTTTCTCTTTATCAGAATAAGGAAATCCAATATGCTAAAGAATGGACATTTTAATTTATTTACTGAGTATATAACACTAAGGGTTGAATCAAACAATCTTCCATACTAGTGGAAATAAAACAAAAAATCCTAAAATATTCCCCAAATATATTTTAGTTTATAGATTTAAATTCAGTTTGCTTTAGAAAAGAATGGATTCCTTGTATTTTCCTAATGAGAACCATTGTTCTTGTTAATTATTCAATGAGAGAAATAGCGAACTTGTAGGTGGTCAAATAAATGAAATTCTGAGATGATTCTAACCCACTAAACAGAATTTATAAGATAAATGATTATTATAAAACATTTTAATTGGATTTACTATTCCATAAAGGAGCAGAAAGCAGAAAATTTAAAAATGAAATCATAACAAGATGTATTTTAGCACTGGTGTTTACAACAACTCTGAATGTGTTATTGAAGGAGACAATAAATAACAAAAACTTGCATGAATACGGAAGTCCCTGGGACAGTTAAATGTGCAACTGTATAACTAGCAGGACTGTGAGAGTCTATAATACTTCTTAGTACATTACTCTAATTAAATGGGTCACGAAGAGTTCAAACTAGCAAAACCAAGATTCCTTTAGTCATTGTAACCAAAAAAAGGAAGAGAAAGGAAATGACTGAAGAAGTTGCAAAGAAAATGAAAATCACTAAAGAATATATTAATTAGTAGGGGGTGCAGTGTTGACACTGGCCTAAAACATACCTAATTTTTCTAGTAATATTTCATGTCATAATTCCTCTGAAATGGAGGAAACAGAAAAATGGATTGTCAAGGACGAACGTAATACTGCATTAGACGATGACACCACAACCTGTATAAGCCTGAAGCATAGTTCTTGCTATTTATACAATATTTTTAGCATAAATAGTCCCCAAAGCACTATACATTTCCACTTCTATTATTTTGAGATTGTAAATACACGAAATATTAGTGAGGAACCAAAGTATTGCTAGTCCTTCTGGGTTTTATTTATAACTTCAACAAACTGGTTACTGTTTAGTGAATAGTAACATAACAAAACTCAATGTGCTTGATGTAGATTTAGTCATGTCATTAGTTCATATCTGCAAAAGACATAAATGATATTAAAAGAAATAAATTTTGGTTGGCTAAATGAAATGAAAATATTCACAATTATTTTTCCACTAAAAAAAAAAATCATCAATTAACTTTGGAAGGATTAAAGGCTGTATAGATTTGGGGAAGAGTCTCTTTAGGAATAGAGAACAGTACTTTATGAAAAGTGACATCTATTTGCACTCATTCATTTTTAAGATCATGAGAGATACTACCACTACTAGTTTAAGTAAGTGGTTTATTATCCAAAGTACTACTTAAGAAGATTTGCATGACATTTAATCCTAGTGACACTACTCCACAGAAGAACAAATTTCCTTGGCAAAAAAAAAGCTATATACTTCTGGATCTCTGTATTTTGCATTAATAGGATATTGGAAATAGCAAGTACTGTGGACATCTATAGGACTTATTTTATTGAACATCTGTAATATTGTTGAAACACATTTCAGCTAATAAATATATATCATGAACTACACTAACAGACCATAAAGGTACAGAGCTACAATTATTTCAAACTGCTTTGTGCAAGACAGTGCAGGTGGATTCAGGGTAAAAAGTCAACCCCAGTTTAGCTGAGTTTAGCTGAGATATTGGAGAATGATGAGGTTTAAAACAGATTAATTCTTGAAAATTTTGTGACAACAGAACATTTTGTTTGTTGATAATGTACATTTTCTTGCATTTAATCTTTACAAATTATGGAGTCTCTAATATTGCAAACATCAACATCTTATATATTTGATGCATAAAAAAGAGCTTGCCTCTGTATTCCTGGCCCAACTTGACCCAGATGAACAAACAAAGGTGCGAAACAAAGCAAAACAAAACAAAAACCCTATTTCTCCTGTATAGAAGTTAATTACTTTTCTAGTAAATATTTGAAAATGTCAAGTTTATACTTTTTGCATTAATTTCTAGAAAAATGCAATAAAAAGAGAATCACAACTAAATATAAATCTGATCTTCAATTAGTATCACAGAACTGAGCATCATGTTGACAGAGGAGTCCAGGAGTACACTTAGTACACTAAGGAGTAAGGGATTTTAATAGAAATAATCTGTTGGTCAGTGTGCTAGCAGCACATTATCAAAATAATTATATTACTTGGAATTTCAGGTTTAAGAGTTCTTAAGTTGGAATTGCCCTCTGCTACAAGGAAAGAAAGGCAAAGAAGAATCTCTTTTAGCTCCTCACAATATGCTGAACAAATAGAGTGTTATGGTGAAATACTAGAGTGCTTAGATCATGTTTGACAAATATCCATGAAGAATATCTAAGATAGATTAAAGTTACATTTTTACCTCCCTGGGGGAAAAAAAAAAAAAAATGTTGCCTATAACCCCTGTCCTTACACCATCACAACAAAACCACTAACTGTAGACCTGAAGGAGAAGGGGAGAGGTGGGCCCCACATCAGCAAAAGAGGTAGAAACTAAGTGTGTATTTAGCAATTTCAGTGGCATTATTATTCTTCGATTTTCTGCAACACTTAAATTGGACTAATAATGATTAGAGTCTCAAGAGTCATGTTGATTTTACTTACATATAAGGCGTTTCCTCTTTGTCCATAAGCAAGATTTTGAGTGTAACATCCTTCAGGAACTGATTCATTGCATTCATCCTCTAATTGCTACTGCTGAGATAGTGGAAATAGGCTAAGGAGAGCACTTCTAATTAGCATATTATTAACAAAAAAAAAATCTTACATCGATGGAACACTCTTTTTGTTTAAAACTTCTCAGATAGAAAAATGCAATGGTCTTTCAATGGAGAAGTGACCAAATTATAAAATCTGCACGGAGATGTCTTGTTACTGTTCCTGACAGCAAGGTCAACTCCTATTTGCTTATTTCACAAGTTTAAAAAAGGAGATATTTTATGTAGAATGGGCTATGTATGACTAACACAAAGGACACAATGTAAAAAATATCACAGCTTATGTAAAGGTTAGCATTTTTTCGATGTCTGATATGTTATCTACCAGAAAAAGATGAAAGCAGTAAACACAAATTTCATAAAGCACCATGTCAGAAAAAAATAAATCTATCTATGAGGCTGGTGGGGTACTTCTTGAATGGAAAGCCTCCCATTGGGTTTGGTGTGAGATCTAAGCTATGGAAGTTCCCTGACCACACAGCCAAAACAATAGCTAAGACAGAATGAAAGTTGTGTTGCACATGCTCTAGAAAGAGATTTATAATATGCTTCATAATAAAGTGATGACTGAGGTGATACCACAAACAGGGTATAGTATGTGAATGAAAACTGTAGATATTCAGCCTCCTGATTCAGTAAGAACAAGAATTAGTTGTAGATGGAAAAGAACTGTTAATAATGATGCCCTGAATTGGGATGCTGCATTGTATACAGGCTTGTTAAATGAAGGATCTACTGTCCCTTTTACTGCTAAATAGTTTGCACATGGAAATATGCTATTTCTGTATATATTAAACGTTTTATTGCATTAATGTGAAATATTATTTCACAGTACTTAATTAGAGAGAAGTCAGTTAGTTGAATAGAAGAATTTAAAAACTTGACAGAGGATAGGTAGAGATTATTTTTGCTCAGGAAGTTTGTCTGAATCTTCTCTAACCAGAATAATTTAGTGTGCCATAAAATTGACTTTGTTATTTGTAGCTATTAGGAATGTCTAGAAACTTTTTATTGCTGTTTTGAAAATTTGAAGAGGAAAAGAAATAAAAATATAGAGAGTTAATGAGAGTGGATGAGGAGAAAAGCAAAGTCGAATATGTGTACTCTTAACTGTAAAGAGAAATCTGAAAAAATCTTAATAGTTTATTTACTGAGTAAGAAGGGAAGAAAGTAGATTAATAATCCAGTGACTATTTAAAACCTGCTTCACTTTAGTTATAATGATGTATATATTCCGAGAATAAGACAGTAGAGAAGGTCAGATTTCAGATGGCTCAATAGAATAATTAAAATGATAGTGACAAAAGTAGAAATGAAATAAAAGAATAAAGCCCATTACTTCAAAGAGATAAAAAGGGGAAAAATGGGAATAGGAAAAATTTAATTGGCAATATGGAATTTTATCACAGCTGTAAAGGACTTTATTCCAAAATTTCATGTAGAACAATACAAGATCCTGCTAATCTGATCATAAAAAATAAATTATTGCAGAAATAAGTCTCCTAGTTACATCTTAATATTTCTTTGGTAAAGTTATGTCTCAGATGTTATTTTTATTCTTGCCATAATCACAGCCATTTGACCAATAGATGAGAAAATGACCTGAGAAATTTCTACAGTTAAAAGTAAATATGCCATGGATTAAAAGGTGTGCAGACAAGACTGTGGCAACTTATATTCTGCAAGACTTGAATATTAAGGAGCCTTTATTACACACATTCATGTCAATTTGACATGTTTCTGAAGCTGTCATCAGAATAGATGCAACAAATAGTAAAAGAGCTTGACACATGTATGCTTGTATGCTTCTGGAATTCAATGGTAACTGCTCTGATTTTAAAGATGTTTTACTTGTTGAGATACTGAGTCATTAATAGTGATGAGGGAAGATGAAATTTATTTTGTCTTGTATTTACTTAAGTACTCTAGGCAATTCATAGTGCAGATTTGTGGGTATATGAATAGGGCAGACTTCCATAATTCCAAGAAAACAAAGGAAAAAACACTTCTGTAGTACTCTTTTCCCCATCTAGCCACCTTTCAAAAACTCCAGAAGTTGTGCCCAGGGAGACTTTGGGGGCACATATTTGACTGTGTCTGGCAAGTTTTCCCTCTCCCAGCCTGGATCTTAGGGCATCTTTAAGAGACCCCCACTGAGTAGTGCATGTACACTAGACCGAACCTGTTAATATAATGGAACCCAAAGTTAAGCCTTTTTTATTCACTTACAAAGGGGTGTCAGCACAGAGATACAGAAAGAGAAAGAGAAAAGATTACTACAAAAGGTGCTATTGTAATTTCTTTTTTCTGTTGACAAGCCTTTAGCTTCTGTCCTTCAGTTCCTTAACCTTTTCTTCAAAATATGTAATATTACTTTCCAATTCCTCAGGGATATATTAAAATTTATGAGATAGTATATATCTCATAAAAAGGCTATGAGATATTGTCAATGAAAGTCAGATACATATCTTAGAGTATACACATGCAGTTTACACTATGTACTAATTACAGCTTAAACAACCAATGCACAAATTGGCAAGAAAAAAAAATGACCATTAAGCTACTGGTAATTTTTATCCTAAAGAGCGCTGCAATATTTTAGAGTATATTATACCTGCACAAGATTGTGATATATGGTGTAAGTCCTATTCTCTTCAAATGTTATCTTTTCTCTATCAAGGCTTTTGACGCCGTCCCAGCAAGGCTTTTGGCAGCATCCCTCACAACATCGTCCTAGGCAAGCTCTGGAAGTGTGGGATAGATGAGTGCACAGTGAGGTGGATTAGGAATTGGCTGGATGGCAGAGCTCAGAGGGTGGTGATCAGCAGTGCAGAGTCTAGTTGGAGGCCTGTAGCTAGCAGGGTCCCCCAGGGGTCAGTCCTTGACCCAGTCCTGTTCAATTTATTCATCAATGACCTGGATGAAGGCACAGAGTGCTCCCTCAGCAAGTTTGCTGATGATACCGAACTGGGAGGAGTAGCTGATACCCCAGAGGGCTGTGCTGCCATCCAGAGGGACCTGGACAGACTGGACAACTGGGCGGTGAAAAACCTCATGCAATTCAACAAGGCCAAGTGAAAGGTCCTGCACGTGGGGAGGAATAACCCTAGACACCAGTACAGGCTGGGGACTGACCTTCTGGAGAGCAGCTCTGCAGAGAAAGACCTGGGGGTCATGGTGGATGACAGGTTGACCATGAGGCAGCAGTGCACCCTCGTCGCCAAGAAGGCCAATGGGATCCTGGGGTGCATTAAGAAGAGCATCTCCAGCAGGTCGAGGGAGGTGATCCTGCCCCTCTACTCAGCCCTGGTGAGGCCACATCTGGAGTATTGTGTCCAGTTCTGGGCTCCACAGTACAAGAGGGATGTGGAGCTGCTGGAGAGAGTCCAGCGCAGGGCCACAAGGATGATCAGGGGCCTGGAACATCTGCCCTATGAGGAGAGGCTGAGGGAGCTGGGCCTGTTCAGCCTGGAGAAGAGAAGGCTGAGAGGGGATCTAATCAGTGTCTATAAGTACCTCAAGGGAGGCAGTGAGGAGGATGGTGCTGGCCTCTTTTCACTGGTGGCCACTGACAGAACGAGAGGAAATGGCCAGAAATTAAAGCATCAAAAGTTCTACAGGATCTTAAAGAAAAATTTCTTGACAGTGAGGGTGACAGAGCACTGGAACAGGCTGCCGAGAGAGGTTGTGGAGTCCCCCTCTCTGGAGATCTTCAAAACTTGCTTGGATGCAGTCCTGTGCCACGTGCCCTAGGTGACCCTGTGTGTGCAGGGGGGTTGGACTAGATGACCTCTAAAGGTCCCTTCCATTCTTAATGATTCTATGATATCTATGATATCATTCACGAACCTAACAGTTCCTGAGTTTTTGATTTGTCTCTTTGACCAATCCAAGACTAAGTTTTGCATTCCAGAAACACATTTCTTACTGGCATATCCATTTAGATTTTATGAGAATCTAGATTTTATGAGAATTTAGATTTTATGAGACTTTTTTTTTTGTTATTTGATAATATCTATATGGGAACGCACAGACTATGTGCCATCAAAACAGCCCTGGATATATAATATGTGGGAGGACTGGGAGGGATAACACACAAGCATGAGAGGGTTCCCAAGCCCTTGAGGATTGGAATAGGGTTTGCTCCATCTGTTTAAACACATTTCTCTGCCACTGTTTTAATCATAGGAAGTACATTACCAAGAAGCTTTTCTACAATTTAAAGCTAATATGCCTTTTGCTTAATAATGACTTTCATTGCTAAGATGGTTGTGCTGTACAGCGCAATTTCTATTTTTGTAAGAGTACTGATAATTTCAGATTGGGGTGTATTTCCTCTGTACATCTATTCAGAAATTTATATATCTTTGTGTTTATTTCCCTGAAAAGGTAAATGTCCCTCTGCCTTCCATAGAAAACTGTAATTAAAAGCTTCCAATAAAAATGGCACATGGATTAAATACTTCTGATATACTGGGTACTTTAAACCTATTTTAAAATGATAGCAAATTTGTATCTGTCCAGTAAGTGTGTATGTGTGTATTATAGA